>NC_068359.1:113057737-113777737 GCF_020536995.1 Dreissena polymorpha | reverse complement strand
TTGTGAAGATTTGAATTATAAGGGGATATTATACAAACAAATTTGGTCCATAATTAAAATATATTAAACAATCAATTAAACGATGTACCAATCGCAAATTGTATTACAAACAAGATGTAAGAATAAAGTAAATAGTTTTATCTACAAATAAGCGCTTCTGCTATAGAGCAAACCAACAGTTGATAACTGGGATCGATACACATCGGCACATTCATTTTCCTTCTTTATTGGTTCAACGGTTCGGGAACAGAAACATGTTTCCTTAGCACACAGTGTATGTTGTGCGGTATTATAATATCATTTTGTGTATCATTTGACACAGTGAAACGTTAAATCGACAGCAAACTGCTTAGAACGTTTCTTGTAATTTCTGTCAATTCAGGGCGTTACATTCAGTCATTAATAAAGTCGAGCTATAACACAATATTGCATTAAGGTGCAACATTCCAGAAATGTAACATTTATCTTAAATGTATTACACAATACAATAAAGGAACGCGAAAAAAGATCGGCATCTGTCAACATTAATTTTCTTCCGTGAGTACGAGGCGAGATGGGATTAGCGTAAAATTGAAGAAGCTGTTCTGTCAGGAACTTTGACATCCCTGGGGTTTCCCAGCTTAAATTATACTATGTGGAGACTTGTTCACACTTAGCAAGCCATTTCTAGCATGGTTTAAGCCAAATCGATGCTCATCCATCGACCCAATTGTAAGGACCACGGATGATAAACGATTTTATTCCATTCAAGCGCGAGTACTCCCTCGTTCAAATGCTCTCTAGCAGACAATACAAATAACGTAAATAACTCAAGCAAAATATGCGTTCTATACCAATGCACTGAAATGTTCACCGCATGGCTACTCGTACTTGATGTGTCGACCGAGCTTGTGGTACCTTTCTTGAGTCATCTACCGTTGCTGTAATTTATTGATGGTAATTTTAAGATACACAAACTTGACTATGTTATCGTGGTCGTGAATAAATGGCAATGAATGTCATCAGCTAATATTATCTCACGCTGGACTGATGGAGGTGAGACATGACTAAAAGAGTATTATCTCCTCGTGGGAAGAATATAGAGAACAACACATCCTTTCCCATAATTCGTCGCTGTTCTTCGAAAACCGCGTAAGTCAAATTTGGCGCAAAATGTTATTTGTTTTTATAGGAACGGCGGGTTCACGGGTCATTTTCTGCGAAAATACTGGATTTCATATCCAATTGGAAGGCATAGTTATGAGCACGTGAGAAAATCCTGAACACTCATTGGTGCACTAATTGTTTCTGCAAAAACTGCGTAAGTCAATTTTTCCAACTTTTCAAAAAACATTTTTTAAATATTTTTTTAATGTTTAAATTATATTAATTTAGATAGTCTTAATTGAAATGGGCATACTTTTTATTTATGAAAATATAAAAGCCTGTAGTTGTCATTTTAATTCTAAAAATGGACGCAGTTTTCACTTTAATATTTGGTTCCTTTTTTAGACTATCTAAATTATTACATTTTTAAAATGTTTTTTTTGCCTATTGAAAAGTTGTAAAAATTTACTTACGCGGTTTTCGAAGAACAGCGACGAATATACAGACTATTATCAGTTTTCATTAAGTTTACACGTTGATATGCTTCTTATTCAGACCTCTAAAATCGGTCCGTTTATAAGTTCATCTTAGAGATCTGAGTTCGATCATTTATTAATCAAGGACTCATTTTTATAAAATAACAAAAAAGTTTTTGCGTTTTAGCACGAAACGTTCTCATACATCGTGCTCTGGGAAAACGGGGCTTAATGAATGTGAGTGACGTGTCGTTTCACTTTAGCCTGTGCAGTCCGTCCAGGCTAATCATGGACGACCCTTTCCGCCGAAACAGGATTTTCGTCAAGAAGAGACTTCCTTCAAACGAAAATATTCTCAATAAAGCGTTGTTTTAACTTGTTTCCACGTGATGACTATCTGTGAACGTAATGAAAGTGGAGAAACACCGTGCAGTGTGACTGCACGCTCCTGGCTTATTACTCGTCAGTGAAATTTAAATAGGAAACATCGTATGAACGATACATCTGATATGTATCAACGCTTTAATACATTGTAATAGGAAACAGGTTTCAAATCATTGTATGATTTGTATAATTTGTCAAATGCCCAAATTGAACGTCATTGGAAACCACTAATTGTTTAATTTCGTGTCATATCGCAATAATGCGACTACGAGAACAAAACGAGAAAAACGATACGTTTCGGATATGTCTTGAAATGACACGATTGATGCAAACGGAAGCTAATAGGATATGATTGGGTAATAAAACAATATGTGAGGTGTAATGTTCGCTATCGAAACTATCAAGTTTTACATGTTTGAGAGCAAAAACCATTAAATTCGCCTTCTATGTAATTTACGCCATAATGTATCGTTTTAATTTTTCAACTAGGACCGACTCCTTATAAGAATCTCGAAACGTGACTAAAATGTTAATCTTAAAGATTAAAGACAAACATTAAACGGATTTCTCTTAATAAAAAAAATCCGGTATTTGTGGACATAGCTTGGCAAAATGTTAGTGTTTCACTTTCTGGAAAGCCTATGATTTATTGCGTCATGCCGACGTTTTCATCCGGAATAACTTAACCTTTGTGATCAACCGGTGCACGTCCAACTCCTCAAGGAGGATGAAGCTGCCCTTCGGGTCCACCTTGCGACCGCTTTAGACATCGTAAGTTAGGTAACCTGCACTTATGACACAAGCGGTTTGTAAACTAGCTTTAAATATCTATTGACGGTATTAACTTGACAGAAAAAGTATCCGTAATAAACACTATGTCTATAAAGAAGGACAGGCACAAAGATAAGACAATATTGTAATAGTACGGTGGCATAAGCGACATACACTCCGATGTTTTTAATGGCACTCCTTGTTTATCTTTATCGTTCCCAGATAATTCTTACTCCTGGGAACGAGTTAGCTATGTCATGGGAACGACTTGTTAAGTCAACTAAACGAGGAATGCAATGAAATCAGAACGGTGCAGTAAATAAAGGAGGAGTGCATGAAACAAACGAGGAGACAATTTTAACTATCTCGAGGGACCCGTTCATCAGTCATTCAAATTTTTCGTAACATACTTAGAATGCAAATATTTCGTGCGCATTTATAATTATATAGCTTGCGTGGTTAAATTTAACACCTGATGCATGTGAGTTTGGTTAATGGTCACGATACTAGACAGATGGGGTTTCCTCCGGACATTCCGGCTTCCCCCACATTATTTCAGTATAAAACAAAAAGCTGGAAATTGCAGCTAATCAAAATTCGTCCGATATTTCGTGCGTCAAATAGTTAATTAGGTAAGAATGCTGGGATAACTATCAATTTGATTTGCTGACTAAATCGTGTCCACGAATAAGCTTAGTCGTTCCTTCGAGATGGCTTAATTGCTCTCTTCTTATTGTTGAATGCACCCCTACTTTAATTTTTTTCACGGCACTCCTCTTTTCTTTAGTTTCACACTCCAATTTCGTTCCTTCGACTTAGTAAGTCGTTCCCAAGACAAAGCTAATTCGTTCGCACAAGTTAGTAAGTTGTTCACTCGAGTATTTCGTTTGAACGAGATAGAACAAAGAGGAGTGCAATTTTCAAAAGGTGAGTAAATGTCCCCTCAACGTAACCGTAAATACGCTGTGATTGTTCTTGTCTGTTCTTGTTGGCATGGTTTATGCTGTTGGTTACTTTGTCATAAATGACTACATCCCATAAAAAGGTTTCCCTCCTGCTCGGAAACCAAAGGTTTCGCTTTGTTTATATTTATGTCTACATGCGAAACTACTGGCAACTGGAAAACGCACTTTTAATATTTAACTTACAAGTCAGACTTAAAGCCCATGCATTGAGTCTATTTTCGCATAACGAGGCTTCCTAACAATACAGAAACCTCCAAGAAATGTGGTACATACCAGAATTTAGGAAACATCATTCTTTATATCATTTATGTCCGCTTGTATTTTACAAAATGCAAGCGACCACTCCTAACCCTAACTCAAAGCATTGGGAGTTAAAAACCGTTAAATATTAAGCCGAGTTGTACACATAGCCCATAAATATAAGTAACATTTAACATGCACAAATACAGACAGGAAACTCAAAAAATTTTGCGTTGGCGTCACTAGAACATGCTCACGTGACTTGTGTTTGCACTTCTCTCCGTGGAAGCCGCACGTTGGCTCGTTCTTAGGCGGGCCGCCGTTTCTCTACTTGGTATCCCGGAACAGGTTCAATTCCTACGCGAATAACACGGTGGTCATTACATCATATTACATGGTAGTGAAATAAAAGGTTCAACTTCTACACAAATGACAAGATGGAGGTCACATCATATGACATGGGAGTGAAAGAACAGGTTCGACTCCTAAAAGAAGGGCACGGTTATAGTCATATTACAGGACATGGCAGTGAAAGAACATGCTCAACTCCTATACAAATGACACATTTATGGCATATAAGTGAATAATTGGAGCTTAGTCCCGTTCTTGGAAAGCGGGGGAAATGAATGAGCGTTAAGCGTCGTCCATGATTATCATGTGCAGCTCACACAGGTTAATAAGAGACGACACTTTCCGCTTTATTTTTACAGAAAGTTAATATGAATGAAAACCCAGTTTATAACTGCACAGACTAATATGGTGCGACACTAAATGCACATGTCTGATGCCCGGTTTTACCAGTACACTGATAACACAGTCAATTGGGAGCACTGTAGAAGTTTTATTTTACGTAAGGTATATTTTAACAAATGTCCACTTGTAAACCAGTGGCTATACCTATTCTTGTGTCTGATTAAGCTGCGGCAAACGTTTTGATTGATGAATGTCAATAACATTAAATGGCTCTTTTTTAGTTGCCCTCGACATAAAAATCCGACACTCGTGCTGACTATCAAGCGAATAATGCCTATTCAGTCAATGACAATTCTCTCCGATACAGATATTGTATGGTGATTTTTGTTCAATTAAACCGGTTTTCCCTATTACTATTCATGTAACAAAACTACTTTATATTCATGAAACATCTTAATTGACGATACAACTGATATCAATCACCTTTCTATCAGGAAACATGTATCATCAAAACGTAAAACATGTGTACATATATCGACAACTTAAAAATCCAATTTGTCCATTGCCCTATTTTAATATTTAACCATTAACTGCGTAATTTCGTGTCATATCGAAATTAACCTAATTGTACGTTTCGGTAATTGCCCAAAGTCGCACGATAAATTAGAAGCAACGGAATTACACACTTGATGCAAAGGGAAGCTAAAAGTATGGCATTAGGTAAAAAAATCCATTAACTCTAAAAATATATGCCTTTGATTGGTAATTGCGGCCACGAAAGCCATAATGTTTGAGAGAAAAATCAATTGATAATTGCTCAAAATGTTATTTACACCATGATGTATCATTTATTTAAAAAAAACTAGTACAGGCTCTTGCAAGGTTTCCGGACAGGAAAGAGATATAGCGATTCGGGTACTATAACTGTTTGTTCTGGCATGGCTTGGCAACATTTATTAAGTTTACGTGCTGGTATGCCGACGCCACCTTGGGTCATCCGGAAGTTGCCAAACGGATGTAGCTCTATCTGGTAGTCTGGTTGGGGGGCGTAGAAAGTAAATAGCGTGTAATTTCGCTCCGCGCCCCCCCCACTCCCCCTAGCGGTCGATGTAGACATCGTAACCAAAGACTCATAGATCCATTACGGTATAAGAACCCTCAAATTTGATACTTGGGTAAAATTAGACAACATTGTTTAATTATTGCATTAACTTGTCTGATAAAAGCATTTAAAATAATTAAGTTTAAGACATTTAAATTGAAACTTTTTCGATATATTACATCGATAATAATATAAAGAAGTGAAACTCCAGCTGCTGGAGCAGTATTGCATTCTTATTATATACAATTTGTTGGTCTGTTTTAAAGGCAATTCAGCAATTACCAAAACAGTACGAAACAGCACAATACGAAACAACATACACACATAGAAAAATAAAGCTGGGTTCACCGCCTTAGAACAGTCAATTTACAGCATTGGGGGTTTAAACCGGTTTTAGAGCGCTCAACCGCACAGTTGGAACAGTAATATTCATGACGCATATATGTGTAAATACTAATTTAACATCGTCGCCCCCGGATTTAAGCGTCTCGTTCAGAGCCGTGCGTACATGTGCACGGCGTCGTACAAAAAGTCGGTGTATATTGGAACCTTGATCTGCAGAACGGACATACATGTTGTTTAAATATAAAAGCACCGCTTACATAATAGGTTAATCGAAGAAGGGACAAGATAAAACAGGACAGCATTTTCCGCCTACAATGGGTTTTAGTTTTGAGGAGAACTACTTTAAATGAAAAGTTACAGAAGAGCGGAAATTATCGTCCCTGATTAGCCAGTGCGAACCGACTAGGCTTATCGGGGACGACACTTTAAGCACATTCATGAGGCCCGGTTGTCCCAGAACAAGGCGCAAATGTGTTTCAACTGTCAGAATTGGCCGGTCTTTATTCCAGATGGATAGCACAACATTCAAACAAACTTTACTCTATAGCTCATTACTAAAGTTGATAGTTAAAATTAATTAATAGTCTTATGTCGTTGACAAGTTCTTATAATCCCAACTGATGTTATGAATTTTTGATCTGGTTGATATTTTTTTTATCATATACAGTTTGTTGATTTCTACAAAAGGATGTACATGCATATATTATTTCTTAGGGACAATACACCAAGAAAAAAACTGAAAGAAAAACAACTATGAAATCAATAATACAATCTACCCTTATTCCTCAAGAGCAGTACGTTACAGTCAGTTCTGTAAATTTGATTTGAAAACTTACCAGAACATGTTAGTATAAATAAGTCTAGATTTAATATATGTAGATTAAGGGTTTCATGTCCTGGATTAGAAATTGAACCAGGCAGATGCCATATACCTGAAGCTTTACATTTTCAAGAGAGAAAATGTCAACATTGACATGTTCTTGAGGGTGGATATCATTTTTATAACAATATTCCTTATATGATTAAACAAGGGAATTGTATATCAATAAATGTATCTGGAATGGATCAAACATGATAAAAATTATTGAATTGATGCAATCTATTAATACTATTACGAACATAAACATAGCTATTTTTGAAAGAGACACACAACGGCCTATGCACGCTGTTGATCTTTAAGTGGTTTAAGAACTGACCAGATAATTGCTGTCATTTGAGACATAACATCTGAAGCTAAAGAATATTATTGACGATTTACAAATGGGAGCGGACTAGCTATACAAGTTGACAGTCTTGCGTTTTCTGTTAAAAAATTGTCTCGGATTATCTGCGTCATTTCTTATAATATGAATGGCAAAATGCAAACAAAAACTCAGTTATATCGTGATGTAATAAATGAAAAATCCTTTGGGAAATTCAGTCAAATATATCCTGATGATTGTGATCACGCACTATAAAATGTTCTACTAAAATGAGGTGCCGTGTTCTATACTAGCGATACGAAGCTTGCTTATGACAATATGAATAACACCAAAACGAAGCCGCATTATATATTGTTGACGACTTGTAAGAAGACAGCCACAAAGTGACATATCTTGTTTTTTATTTGCGAAATTCAATTTTACTTAAAAAACACCCAAGGAAACATGACTTTGATTAACAAAGCATTGTCACATCAATGCCAAATGAATAATTATGTATACGGTATCAAGCATGTGGCTATATTTAGAAAATATATCAGTCATATGTCAGAAATGTGTTGCATAGATGAGGAAGAAAAACCTGTACACCTATTTCCAAACGATATGACAGGGCGAGAATACACAGGAGCCCCCTTCTGGCAAAGATGGATTTGCGTCGTCAAGTGTCATTATCCAGTGCAGTCTGCCATATGCGTGAAGTGTCATTCCAGATTACCCAGTGCAGTCTGCCATATGCGTCAAGTGTCATTGCAGATTACCCAGTGCAGTCTGCCATATGCGTCAAGTGTCATTGCAGATAACCCAGTGCAGTCTGCCTTATGCGTCAAGTGTCATTGCAGATTATTCAGTGCAGTCTGCCATATGCGTCAAGTGTCATTTCAGATTACCCAGTGCAGTCTACTATATGCGTCAAGTGTCATTCCAGATTACCCAGTTCAGTCTGCCATATGCGTCAAGTGTCATTGCAGATATCCCAGTGCAGTCTGCCATATGCGTCAAGTGTCATTCCAGATTACCCAGTGCAATCTGCCATATGCGTCAAGTGTCATTGCAGATTACCCAGTGCAGTCTGCCATATGCGTCAAGTGTCATTCCAGATTACCCAGTGCAGTCTGCCATATGCGTCAAGTGTCATTGCAGATTACCAAGTGCAGTCTGCCATATGCGTCAAGTGTCATTGCAGATTACCCAGTGCAGTCTGCCATATGCGTCAAGTGTCATTGCAGATTACCCAGTGCAGTCTGCCATATGCGTCAAGTGTCATTGCAGATTACCCAGTGCAGTCTGCCATATGCGTCAAGTGTCATAAACTTGAAATTGTCATTACCCAGTGCAGTCTGCAATATGCGTCAAGTGTCATTCCAGATTACCCAGTGCAGTCTGCCATATGCGTCAAGTGTCATTGCAGATTACCCAGTGCAGTCTGCCATATGCGTCAAGTGTCATTGTAGATTACCCAGTGCAGTCTGCATATGCGTCAAGTGTCATTGCAAATTACCCAGTGCAGTCTCCCATATGCGTCAAGTGTCATTGCAGATTACCCAGTGCAGTCTGCCATATGCGTCAAGTGTCATTGCAGATAACCCAGTGCAGTCCGCCATATGCGTCAAGTGTCATTGCAGATTACCCAGTGCAGTCTGCCATATGCGTCAAGTGTCATTGCAGATTATCCAGTGCAGTCTGCCAAATGCGTCAAGTGTCATTGCAGATTACCCAGTGCAGTCTGCCATATGCGTCAAGTGTCATTGAAGATTACCCATTGCAGTCTGCCATATGCGTCAAGTGTCATTGAAGATTACCCAGTGCAGTCTGCCATATGCGTCAAGTGTAATTCCAGATTACCCAGTGCAGTCTGCATATGCGTCAAGTGCCATTCCAGATTACCCAGTGCAGTCTGCCATATGCGTCAAGTGTCATTCCAGATTACCCAGTGCAGTCTGCCATATGCGTCAAGTATCATTCCAGATTACCCAGTGCAGTCTGCCATATGCGTAAAGTGTCATTCCAGATTACCCAGTGCAGTCTGCCATATGCGTCAAAAGTCATTGCAGATTATCCAGTGCAGTCTGCCATATGCGTCAAGTGTCATTGCAGATTACCCAGTGCAGTCTGCCATATGCGTCAAGTGTCATTCCAGATTACCCAGTGCAGTCTGCCATATGCGTCAAGTGTCATTTCAGATTACCCAGTGCAGTCTGCCATATGCGTCAAGTGTCATAAACTTGACATTGTCATTACCCAGTGCAGTCTGCAATATGCGTCAAGTGTCATTCCAGATTACACAGTGCAGTCTGCCATATGCGTCAAGTGTCATTGCAGATTACCCAGTGCAGTCTGCCATATGCGTCAAGTGTAATTCCAGATTACCCAGTGCAGTCTGCATATGCGTCAAGTGTCATTGCAGATTACCCAGCGCAGTCTGGCTTATGCGTCAAGTGTCATTGCAGATTACCCAGTGCAGTCCGCCATATGCGTCAAGTGTCATTGCAGATTACCCAGTGCAGTCTGCCATATGCGTCAAGTGTCATTGCAGATTACCCAGTGCAGTCTGCCATATGCGTCAAGTGTCATTGCATATTACCCAGTGCAGTCTGCCATATGCGTCAAGTGTCATTGCAGATTACCCATTGCAGTCTGTCATATGCGTCAAGTGTCATCGAAGATTACCCAGTGCAGTCTGCCATATGCGTCAAGTGTCATTGCAGATTACCCAGTGCAGTCTGCCATATGCGTCAAGTGTCATTGCAGATTACCCAGTGCAGTCTGCCATATGCGTCTAGTGTCATTCCAGATTACCCATTGCAGTCTGCCATATGCGTCAAGTGTCATTCCAGATTACCCAGTGCAGTCTGCCATATGTGTCAAGTGTCATTTCAGATTACCCAATGCAGTCTGCCATATGCGTCAAGTGTCATTCCAGATTACCCAGTACACCTGCCATATGCGTCAAGTGTCATTCCAGATTACCCAGTGCAGTCTGCACAGGTTTGTCAGGAACTACACTTTGTCTGCCTAGCTCGGATTTTTGTTTAAAATAGACTTTCTTCAAAAACAAAATTGCGTAAGAGCACATGTATTAAGCCCACTTTTCCCAGAACCAGGCTAAATGGAATATGCTTCAAACATGAAACACCCTCATGTTACTTAATAGAGGCAAGAAAACTCGATGATCATAAATGTTACATTATTTTGCACTAACAAAGAAAAAAAGCAAATATTTAAACATTAAATTGTTCAAAAAGAGAATAGGACAAAAAATCATACAGTTTAATATTCAGATCATCGTCATGCAATATCAAGAGAACTCTGAACGGTTGGGCGACTCAATTTCATTAATTGATGTTAGTGTTTGTCATGATTATTATGCATTATGTGTAATTTAATGGCAATTGGTTACTTGCTTTAAATTAATGATCTCGTTATCATTGGATAAAAATAATCTTCTACTTATGCAGCTACGGTTTATTGGTGTTTGTTTTTGGGTTAAATGCACGGAGCCTGTGCAGTCCTTACCGTGTTTTCTTTGTAAACGTGTGCGAACCCGTTGATTGGCAACTCAACTCTGTATTCATGCGTCTTACGCCATCCAGAAAGTGGTCCGAGTTGTTATTGAGGGACGGACGCGGGACCAACAGGGAATACGGACAAAACCCCTCCCGGATAAAAACCCTCCCGTTATTTTCATAGGGGGCGGACGAAAACCCTCCCATGAATAAACATGGGCGGACAAAAACCCTCCCATGAAAAAAACGGGGGAGGATAAAAACCCTCCCATGAAAAAACGGAGGTGGACAAAAACCCTCCCGTAAAAGAAATTTAGCACTTAGTGTTGCATTCATTAATCCTACAAAATTACCCATTGTGTGTATTGTGTATTGTGTTTTCAGGGGTTTAAAATTGAAATAAAATATGTATCTATTAACTGTAAACATACCGCTTTCTAATGTGCCTATATATCCGATAATCCAATATAATAACAACATCAATTAAAACATAAAATGAGGCCATTTATAAACAAGTGAATTTAAATTTAGAATGAATGCAATACGATACAGTGCAACGTTTAATCGCGTCATACGCTCATTCGTGCAAAAAACGTGCTTTCCGGGAAGTTTCTGAAAACTTTGCGAAAATGAAAGTTAAATTCTGTTAAAAACTAACAATTCGTTAGCATGTAACTAATTTGTCTTAATTACTTATTTACTATAACGTTTTCAATTGCATTTTGGCAGACAATATATAAAGCATACTGTATTGTCAAATATGTCAATGAATCGGTTATATAGGCCCAATAATCAGCTAATCATAACAATTAACTAGTTTATGGCATAAAATAATATATATCAAAATAGCAAACTGTGAATCTGCAACTGCGGACAAAAACCCTCCCGTGAAAGCAATTAAACACCGACAAAAATGTAATTGCTTCACACATTGTTGCATTCATTAATACGCAAAATTTACTCAAAATAGCATACTGTGAATCTGCAATTACTTTTAGTGTTTTTTTTAGATTAAATTAGTTTAATCACAGAATCAATTAAAAGCCATTAAAAGCCGACATATGTATTTGCTTCTGCGGGATGCTGGATATTCTGGCGTTTCTCCCGGTGAATCTGATGGCTGACGGCATGAGCGTTTTTGGGAATTGGCACCAGATGGCATCGACAGCATACTAGATTACTTCGACGCCAACTACGTCAACGGGGCGTTCAGAAGCGTCATGATGGATGGTCGCCCCCGCTTCAGACGCACCTCGCCGCGCTTCCCGCCTTATGTATGGAACGTACATGAGGCAACAAAACTTGGTGAAGCGCGGACGAATAACGCGTGCGAAAGTTGGAACAACGGGTTCAAGCATCTCGTCGGCCACGCAAATCCATCACTGTGGAACGAAAAGACTCGCGCACAATCTACACTAAGAAGAAAACGTCAAAATCGACTATACGCTGGGAATGTTCTCAACGCGCGGCAAAGTCTTGTAAGGGCACTGTAGTCACGGACATAAATATGACGACAATAAACTCAACCAAAAGTCACAACCATAAGGGAGATCAGTTTCACGTCGAAGCAATGAAGCTGCGTGAAGACAAACAAAATAAAGATTGTCTTGGGAAGCCTGTGTCCGCCTCTGTTATTTTTGCGACGATGAATAAAAAAGAAACACGACTTTGATGTTCTTAATGCAGTGGCCGGCGCACAATTTGATATTTTATATATTTTATATAAACACCCTACTTGTTATTCATACTAAGTAATCATGAATATCGTAGTTCTTATCATACTAAGTAATAATACAAATCTTAGTTCAAACATTTATAATTGACGTCAAATGGGTGTAAATTAACAACATTTTAATTCGGAAATATTTTAATTAGTAAATATATATTGTTATGTCACCTACTGAAGTGAAGTCACTATTACAAAAAATAAATATCTTGGATAACCGACAACAAAATACCAATGTCGGAAATGACATTCGGAAATGACCGATTTCGGATTAAAAATTCATAAATAATCGTTGATACTTGGAATTCGTGGCTCAGATTTCACGGGAGGGTTTTTGTCCAGTGCCGTTTTTTCATGGGAGGGTTTTTGTCCTCCCCCGTTTTGTTCATGGGAGGGTTTTTGTCCGTCCCCGTTTATGCATGGGAGGGTTTTCGTCCGGCCCCTATAAAACTGACGGGAGGGTTTTTATCCGGGAGGGGTTTTGTCCGGCATTCGACCAACAGTAGGACCGTCTCGAAAGTCGAAAGACTGTACTAGATAAGTGTTCAAGTCGTCTTTAGACTCGAATGGTGCTGAAAAGTAAAAATACTTTATTATTTCTTGTATATTACGGGGTAAACGGTATTTTTCATTCGGTATTTTTTATTATTTTATTGCAGTATTATGATTTCTGTCCACTTTCAGAACAATTGCACGCATACACACAGTATAGTACACTAATTCCAATAAAACAATGTGCTATTTACCACGAATATAATTACAGTTTGATGCAAAGAAAAACGTAATGTATCTTGACGGTCCACTATTTCTATTTGCCTAAGGTTGTTTCTCTAATGCTTCTTAGTACATGTAGTTGAATCGGATTTTGCAACAGTGTGATTCTACATTCTTTCATCACTGAAAAAAAGTATTCTGTGAAAAAACAACGGCTTAATGCATGTATGTAAAGATAAACATGTGCAGTGCGAACAGGCTTTTCAGGGACGACAATTTCCTCCTAGTGTCGATGTCTGTTCTAAATGGACAATTATTTAATTTCCACCCTATATAGCCTGTGCGTACTGCACATGCAAATCTGGAATGATACTTAAATGAATTGAATTAATTCCGGTTTTTTCAGAGTAAGACGCATGCATAATTTGCCACCTCAGTCCTCAGACTAATTGAGACACGGTTAATGGCATTTGTTCTTATCGGACAAAGCGGTACTTTTAAGGAGGTAGGAGTGCGGGTCTTCTGTGTACAGGCGTGCGTCAACGGCGATGACAACGTATTCGAATATCCGGTCCTTCACGGACGCCTTCAGCAAACGACTGAAGTCGATCAGGCCGTGATGGTCACTCAGAAACACGTACACTGAAAAGAAGAAACACGTAGACTGGAGAGAAGTAACACGTAGACTGGAAACAAGTAACACATAGCCTGGAAACAAGAAAAACGTAGACTGAAAGAAAAAACACGTAAATTGGAAACAAGAAACACGTGGACTGGAAAAAACGCGCAGACCGGAAACAAAAACACGCAGACTGGAATTATGAAAAAATATAGTCTGAAAACTAGAAAAACGTAGAATGGAAACAATAATTACTTAGACTGGAAACAAGAAACACGTGTACTGAAACACGCAGGGTGTTAATTTAATTCATGCAACACGTTACGATTTCAATAGATGATATTTGTATGTTTCGGTAGATTTACGATATAAATTCACCAGTGATCAGCGAAATTAGTATTTTCACGAGTGAACATGTTTTTTTTTGTCCCTGATTTGTATGTGGAAAATATGTATCAACTACATAACAAAATCAAATTGCCTTTTTATTGAATGTTTCTCCACCGTTTTACAACATTTTACAACAGAGAACGTTGCGGGCATAATAACGTCATGATGCCCAAAACGACGTCATTTAACCGTAAAGCAGGGAAGTTTGTCCTTAATGTTCACCGTTATCTTTAATTGTTTGAAGTGAATACAAACAAGAGGAGCATACAATGAATCATGTTCAGATGTCATTTGAAAATGATCGTTTCGATTCTTTAATACACTATTTGCAACTGTTTGTGGTTAGTGGCTGCAAAATCTATTAATATATTTTTCTTTTTATGTTTGGCAAATGTTTGCACATATTATTATCAAGGTGTCTTACCACAAGGTCACTTTTATGAACACATTGTATCATGAGGACATTGGAAACAATAGTTTTACAAGATAAGTATTGATGCAAAGCATCAAAGGGCGTCGGGAATTTCAGTGTAAAAGGCACTCAATGAAGTTACATGGAACGATTTTTTTCTACTGTAAATATTAATATATTGGCCGATTATTTTAAACAAAATAGAAAAAGATACTTGTATAACCATTATCTATAATTTTGTGTTATAACCCCCAATTAACTATTATTTATAATGTTGTGTTATAACTCCCAAATAACCATTATCTATGATTTTGTGTTGTAACCCCCACATATTTCATAGTTCCTTTTATTTACATTGGTTTCATTTTTTTACTGGCATCCGTGTGCAGTCATTAATGGAACAGAGCTGTGTAGGTTTTAAAAAATCTGCTTCATTTTGTAAGCGTAATTTCATATTTTTCTCAACTTCAAGGGGAGATGATTCTGAACTTATTCTTACGTTGCTCATTTACGATAGGGGTTGAGTACTCATTGATATGAAAACACTGTAAAAGTTTGAAAAACAAAATGAATGAAAACTGTAAATTGCATAAAGAAGCTGCATTTCACAATACTTTGAAATTCAGTAAAAGATCATAATATATTTATTGCTCCGATATTCATCATTTTCAATAGAGTTCGAGTAATACTAATATAAAAACACTTAACAAGTTTGGAAAGATTCAGACGAAAGTTGTGAAATCTTTTAAACAAGTGGAAATTGTTTATTTTGTCAAATTTAATAGAAAAAAAATCTGGACTTATTGTCCCGATGTTTCTCATTTTTAATGAGGTACAAATGCTCATTGATATGAAGACACTGTAAGTTTGGAAAGAATCTGATGAAAAATGTTGACATAATCACCTAACCAAGCAGTTTATCACTTTTATTTTTAAATTCAAAGAGACATAATTCTGGACTTATGGTCCGATATTGCTCATACAGAGAGTTTGGGTTGGGTCTTCATTGATATAAAAATCTGTGCAAGTTTGGGAATAATCGGATGTAAATTTTGGACTTCGAACAACGATTTCAAAATTTCTCATATTCTAAGGTAGATAACTATGTACGTAATGGTCGGATAATGCTAAAGGGCCCATATCACATGGATAGTAATACTTGTCGCGCTTTGCGCTCTATATGTGGTTCTTAAAAAAAAATCCAAGGAGTGCTTGACTCTAGAGATACGGGTTGCTGGGACACAGCTCCTCCTTGATAAGCGGCTGCTTCCTTTATCGCAACTCATTGTTACAATCAATAAAACGTGTCGCGCTTCGCTCTCTATATGCGGTAGGGATAGTACTAAGGGCCTATGATAGACAACCATAAAAATACATGGATAATAGATGTGTTGTTTGCATTTATTTGTTAATATTAAACACGTGTATTTTATAAGATATTTAAGTGTTGTAAGAAATTTTAATTAACGTTGTCACCACGCGGCATTCATTAATTTTAATAAAAATGTCCAATTGTAGATAAAATGGATTTTAAAAGGTCTACATAAAATAAAGCTTTATAATATTTATTAACCTGACTGAAAAAAATTGCCAGTCGCCGAACTGTTCCGTTCGTGCCGGAACCCGGGATTGAACCGGGGGCCTTTAGATGATTGTTGCGTAAACAACTTTAGTCTAACGCTCTCCCAACAGTGCTATTCCGGCTGACATCATTTATGTACTGCTTTTTGGTGAAGTTGTGTATAGCGATCGTTATTATATGTCTATTAATAAACTAATACATTGTACGTGTACGTACCACTACGCCTTCCAATAAACTTGCTTGCGCGATAGGTCGTCAAATATCGTACTACATTGATTCTCCACTAAATAAGCAAATTAGAAAAACCACAATTTAAATATATTTTGATTATGTTTTGTTTTTATACAAAACTAGAAAGTTTCGCGTATTTGCCCAGTCCCTGTGATCTTTCCTATGTGATCAGTTGTGGATCAGTTATTAATTAAAACAATTAGCTTTGCATTATTGGCAATAAATGTTGTAATAAATGTAATAGGCATAAATGCAGTACTTATTTACACTAATTTACACAAAAAATCACCACTATGCAAGATATTCTTAAAACAAAAATATATGCATTGATCCGTAAAATAACTTCTCCCCCTATAAGCAATATAAATGCATTACGTACTAGTCGCCGCTATCCAGAGCGACGCCAATGATAACACTAAAGAACTATATGCAAACATTTATCAACAGTCGAAGAAGAGTGCCTCTTTAACTAATAAAACAATGGCTCTTAATATACACTGCGTTTCAGTAAGTTACTGCTTACATCAGACTTTAAGCATGCAACGTTTTAGGAACTTAACTCGTACCCTTTGTGCCCTTGGCCATCAATAGCATCGCGTTCTAACTTGACAAATTTAATAACGGCGAATCATGGCACACAAGGTGCAGGATCACGTGACTGTGTGGGGTTCCCCCTTTTAACTTTAATGCATGTTAGCATGACGGTAAGTGGTGCTTTATTTCAAATAACTTTTGAAAACGATTTTTTTTAAGAATTTAAATAAGTGCATAAAAGACAGATTTTTTATGCGGCTTAAAAGTGTTCACAATTCGTTTTGTACTACAAGTTATGCTTCACGCAATCTAAAATCGTGCCACATATTTAATGAGTTATTATTTTACCTTAATATATCGACACAAGCTACGAGAGAAAATGTCTTTTATGCAAAAAAGATTTTTTGCAAATGCATTAAATTCTGTCCAGCCCGTGTGTAAACCCCTGAAAATCCCGTTGATTCTGCACCCTTGTAAAGCCTAACCTGACGTGTAGTTATCGAGTCATTCATATTTACTTCATTGAAGTAAGGGATCGGCACGAGTATTCGAATATTTGAAATCCGACCAAACAAATTAATCAAAGCATCCTTGAATATTCGACTTTATTAGAAACTAACTATATCCTTCGTAAAAACATGAGTTTGTACGACTTAGATAGTTATGTTTATTTGTTTTGAACGACATTAATGTTTTGGAAACAGCTTTTATCAATTAACGTTATGAATGTATATGGGCCGTGCACAGTGAAAAAGGGGTTTAATGCATGTGCGCCAAGTACCATACCAGATTAGACCTAGCATTTAACACAGACAAGTGACGACACTTTCCGCCTAAACTTGATTTTTCTTAATAAGACACTTTCTTGAAACGAAAAATATCATTAAAGCGGAAAGTTTCGTCCCTGATTAGCCTGTGAGGACTGCACGCTTTACGCACATGCAGTAAACCCCCTTTTCACAGAACACGGCCCATATGTTATTGCCATACAGGAGGGATACGGTGTCTTAACTAGTATACGGTCGGTCAGTTTGCGTCAAAATACAAGATACAAGAAAATGTATTTATCGTCGGACATTTTAAACAATGCACATAAGCTAATATTTTTTCCCGACAAACAAAAGTACATGGAATACATAACAAATAATAGAAGCTGTAAAATGAAAGCACATAAGTAGATTTTGGGATCAAACATGCATAGCAGGACATAATAAATATAACACAATGACATGCTAAAATACATATATTCACATATTATATCATCTCTGGCTATAAAAACACAATATATTATATTATTATTATCACATTAAGCAAACATTATTCATAAGGTGGGATAAGAATAAGGTGAAATAACTAGTATTAAATGAAGAGTAAGGTGTCGTAAAGTTTAAAGTTCCATGCATAAAATAGTGTATAACAATGATTTTTTAAAGACTAGAAGACTTGTCAGGAGAAGCAACTAGGTAGAGTATCTTTAATTATTCTAAAATTGTTTATTCCCTTGGCTAAAAAAGCCATAGCCTACATGGATATAAACAAAAGAATATACAAACAGACATCATGCAACTGGTAAGAAATAAAATTAGGCTATGCTAATAAAACATACATATAAAACAAAAGCAAATCAGACACAATAATAAGACTACATGATTATATCAAATCAGTTATAAAACACAAGCAGAAGCAAAGCAAGATAAAAAAAACACAACATGACAAAGCAAATAAATGCGGAGGATGCACTACAGGCGACATAGAGAACACTTACATTTTTAGCCTGTCCAGGTGCGGACCAGTCTCCTAAACCCATTATAGTTGTCCGGGCGCCTAATATCTTGGGTGAGACTGTTCCTAACCTGAGCAGCCTCAAAAACGAAAATAATTGTGTCCATACCTTGTAGTCCGCACTGTAGGCACCTCTATCTTATAATCATACGTGTAATGGTAAGCAGATGATTTCAATTTTGCTAAATCTTGAATATATGGTGGGGATATATTATGCAGGCATTTTAAATTCTCTATGGCAATGTTTTTTAACCTGTTCACGTGAAAAGATTGGAATTTAACCTTTTCTAGGAGACTTTCATATGATGATGTGTAATCATTTTAAACAATGCGCAAGGCTCTGTACTGGAGTTTTTCGAGTATGTTTGTTTTGCTGCAAAAATACAACACAATAGGACAGAAATTTAAGTTTGACTTTATAAAAGACTTAAATATAGTAAGTCTAGTAGGTACATTCAGAAACTTGCTTAATCTCTGCAGAACAGTTAACTGTTTAGCGGCTTTTGGGCACATTTTGGAGATTTGGGCATCACAATTTAGAAGATAATCTATCGCACCGCAAAGTTGATTGACTTGTTTGTTACATTTTATGATACGGGCAAAAGCCCGCGTAACGGACGTTGACCGTTCATACATATGGAAATTTAGACAAAAAAAAAATGACAAAGGATGCGTCTGGAAAATTTTCGACACGCGACATATATTTTCGCGATGCAATTACCTCCCTTGTATACTTATCTTGTCCATGTTCTGCCTCCGTTTGTTTAGTTGCGAATTTATTTCGTTTTTTAAATTCAACATCTTAATGTTATTATTATCCTCACAAATCAATAAATAAAACTGTTTAAAAATTGATTCGCTGAATTCATGAACATCTGACTTGATTTCGAGCTCTCATTTTTAAGGGCAGCTAACCACTGCGCATACAGCGTCCAGTGCTTACTTGTCGTGACGCATTTTCCATTCGCTCTCAGACAGCAGTTTTTACGTGTGATAATGAGCAATATTCTGGTAAGTTGTGGTTGTTATCCATCAGAAACACATTTATTCACAAAATGTAACGATATTCCGATGTAACTATTCAGTCTTATAGCTTATTTTAAAGGTTACATTTCACTATATAAAGTTTAGGCCTATAACCACAAAATCTAATATCGTTGGATTTTCGTACCAAAATCTTTCGTAACAAATCTCCCAGTTTCGAAATCAAAAACAAACCCAAGACATTTATAAAATTTCTGCAGCATTGATCAAGTTTTAAGATATTTGTTGGTTTTCCGTTTTTTAGAAGCTGTTCTGCCAATTCAAGAGCTGGGCATCACACAAGCCATTCTATCGAGCAAAACTTACAGTTTTGGTCTCCAGAAATCAACAAAGGAGGGATTCCTGAACTATCAAAGTTTCCAAGCTAGTGCATGAATGTTATCACACAGTAATTAGCTGTGGTGATCTTATTTATTGGTTCTGTTGGTTTACTTGGATGGAACATATGTGAAGTTATATAGAACTTTGAAAAGTCTATATCTGTCTATCTATAAAAAATTCAGCTAAGGCATTATAAGATCAGATGTGCAAACATTGTCAAAGGGTTGTTAAATTAACAATTTAAAGGTAATTATGCTGAAGAAATATGAAGGTTCTCATGCAAATTAAATCTGTATATCGACAAGTGTCTGCCAATAAATGTCAAATTAGTAATACAGAACTTACCACAAGTATGTAAAAGCACTAAGTACTTGTTGTGATCATTTTTAATAAGATGGTGTAATTCTTTTTTTCATAACATTTTATTTCTGAAAACATACATTTTACAGTCATACAAACTATCATATAGATGTTTGAGAATGTAATCTCTAACAATTGTAACTGAAAAAAGTGATAGATTAGTTAATGCATAATGCAATTAATATGTTTTTCTTTCTATTGTGTAATTAATAAGTTGGTTGTTACTTGTTGTTCCATGATACATGTTTTATGCACTAGTAAAAAACCGGCATTGTTAATTTTGTAAAAGGTAATAAAATATTACTTCTTTAATTCCACAGTTTTTCAAAAGATAACCTCACTTTGTAATGTCATATACGTAAATATTCTTGTAAGTTGATAACAGTGTTTTAGTATTACTTAATTATTGTGTAACTATTATTTTATGTGCAAATAAATGATGTGAAGAGTTTTTTATCTCGACACAATACCACATACCTTTTTATATATGTACTGAACATATACTTACATCATTTACATGCTTCTTGCGGCTTAGCCAAGAAAGACAATGACTGACATTTAAATAAGATCATATGATTAATGATAATCTATGTTTTATTGTATGTGTTATTTGAATGTTTAAATAAAAAATAATAAATATATAACATTATGTTTATTTGCATTCAAAATGTAACTATACAGCTGCAATTTAAGTGTATGAAGTATAGACTATGATTTATGAAATGCTACAAAATGGCTAGTTTTTTTAGTTGCAGAACAATTAAAACTATGTATTCGACAATTGTTTGCGAAAAAAATTAGAACCCTGCAGGATACCTGTATTTATTAAATATTTTAATTGCAAAACAAGTATGTTGTCATTCTGTTCCACATTATTATACATTGATAATTTAAAAAAAATAAGACAATTAGCAGTGTTAAAAATTCCCAACAGTAGAAATCATTCAGCTGATGAAGTACGTAGTACACGGAAGAAAGCTCCAGGTATGGCTTTCAATACTTAGTGCAGGGGTTTTCAGCCTTATATAACAGAGGCCTATAAATGCCGCTTCCCAATTGAAAATTCATTTAAAATCATGCAGTTTTTCCCAAAATTCTAACTTAAACCAGCCTTGTCATTTCCCAAAGCAATAATTTTAGCGAGAATTATTCCCAAAATATGCAATTTCTTCCCCAAATCCATAGGTTAGTATCTTTTCCCAATGAAGCGAGAAAAAACCCTGTAGTGTGTGTAATTTGACAGTCTAAAACTTATTGGATGAAGAAATCCTGTCAATCAAAATTGATTTGACACATCACATTATTTTGATTATGTTAAATCAGCGTATGCTAAAATCAACAGCTTTAGCAAGCTGTTAAGTTGAATTGAGACATTTGTTGAAACCAATTGTTTCCTGGGTAGGACAAGTACTTATTAGTGTCATTAGGGCGATCTAAAGAATGCCCCCACGTAAGGGATCAATACAGAGACCTCCCAGTGACTAAACCGTAAGCAGACACAATATCCACTATACCGCAGCAACTGAACCAGCTTTAAATTCACGCGGCTGGAAAACACACAAAATTATAAGATGCTAGATCTTAAAGAACATGTTACTCGTTTGAAGTTTGATTTTTTTATTGAAATAATTATACTATTTTGAACACAATAATTTCCATATATTTATTAAAAATACATGGTTATCAAAAAAGCTTTTGCCCGTAAATAAGGTAGCACCTATGAAACTTCTCAGGGTTGGCTTGCATTTGATTGGATTTAAACCAGTCTATGAGAACTAAAAATTACTTTCATCCTCAAGGGTAGATTTGACAACATTAATATTTTTATTCAAGTAAGGTTGGGTTTTATCATCTGCATAGTTATATTGTTTGGACTTCTCAATGAAGTAGAATATATCATTGATAAAGATGTTGAATACAAGAAGCCCATTGATAATATCATCCCAATGACTGATACAGTCCAATAGTTTAACCCGTTGTTTCCCATTCTGGAGGAAACTGCTCATAAGCTAACAAGGATTGTCCACCAGACCATGCGCGTTGAGCTTAAGGAGTATAAGGTCGTGTGGAATACAGTCGAAAGCTTTAGATAGGTCCATTAGAATTGCTCCTGTGTACATTTATCGTCTAAAGCTTTCTTCCAATCTTCCACGAACCTGAGCAGGGCAGTCGGGAAGCCATAAGGTTTTCTGAAAGCTGCCAAAAAGGGGTGAAAGACATGTTCGAAGTGACCTGAAAGTTGGTCATGGATATCCCTTTCATACAGTTTTGACAGCGTAGGGAGGATGTTTAGTGGCATGTAGTTCTTTTCTATAAAGGGATAATCTTTACTTTGTAAATTGTTATAACCTGGGCTAGGTAAAGGCTTTCAAGGAATTTAACGTTTTTTTTTTTAAATATGACACAAATTACTTATGGGCCGGGACAAAGATGGCTTGTCTGCAATGATAACTTTGGGTGGAATTTGATCTACTCCAGTAACCTTCTTGGGATGTAACCCTTTTATTGCTTTTCATATGGTATGTTCTGTGACTGGCTGAAAAGTGAATTGTTGACCTTCTGTATATTTGTGGTGTATGTGTATTTTGTCTATGCTTGGGTGGGTGTCAGTGCCATGTATGTTGTCTTCTATATCAATGTTCTTTGCGATATTGATATAGAATGTGTTGAGTGTGTTTGCAACTTTATATTTGTCTGATTTGAGTTGCCCATCAGCCGACTTTAATATAACCGGATTTTCTGTCTTGTATGTGGGTTTCTGTGAGAGGAAAGGTTGGATGGTTGCCATAAGTCCTTTGACTTCGGGCCGCCCCCGCACTTTTCCTGAATGTATGTGGTGATGGAATTTCTTTAAACCTGTGTTTTCATATTTCTGAGGTTTTTGTCGTTTGACCAGTTTTCATCAGTTTTATGTTTGTTGTAAGTAATGCGTGATTGTCTTGTCTTGAGGTTCCTATATTGAGAGTTCATGTAGGGTGGGGATTGACGCATGGGTGTTTTTACTTTCAAAGGAGAATGATCGTCAGCAATCTGTTTCAGGAGACTCTCATGGGCCCATTATATATCATCGATGGGCCGCATGAAAAGGCACCTGTTCCAGATCGTTATTAAAAGCTATGGAGTAACAGTTTTTATATGATCGAAAGTTCGTATTTCGTGATTTTGTAGAGTTGCTATGTTCCTAAATACAAGTGCATATAATGTTTTGGCAGTCACTTAATCCACAGTTACAATTGATTGTATTGCACATGTTATTTCGGGGGCGATTGCCTTCTGCAATTCGCCCCATATCCGAAGAATGAAGTCCGTTACTGCATTTAACCACTTTGCATCCAGATTCTGCATTCGCAAGCAAAAAAGCTCCGATGAGCGCGTTCCATCCATGGCAACGTCTTTTCACTGTGACATTATACACGAGTATCACGCAGTCCTCATGGGAAGTGTATACAGCGACGAAATATCGATTAAATACTGAACTATCTACACTTTACCGATACAGCACATTTATGTTCTTTCGCTTTAAGAAATCAACTGCGTTCGCGCTATGGGCGACTCAATTAAATTCACACGGGCTACAGTTTGACTTTCAAAGTAAACATCACAATGTTCTCTGCGCTACAAAGTTTTTATATAACAATTCTCCCATGCTTTTCTTGCCAGTTTGAACTTTTTCCGTACACACGAAAAACATGCTGTGGTTGTAACTTTCTCAGCAGCTAGTTAATTTGCGTTAATGTGTTCCAAGTAATCAAAAAAATCTCGTATATGTCCGTCCTAACAGTAAAACATTATCAGCATTAAGTTTTTTGTTCCCATAAAGTCGCTATATGACCTACACTGTGTCGGTGTGACTTAAACTCCAGCAAATTAAATTAATTGAATATATATATATATATATATATATATATATATATATATATATATATATATATATATATATATATATATATATATATATATATATATATATATATATATATATATATATATATATATATATATATATATATATATATATATATATATGAATAATAATTGAATCTACATGATGTAAAGAAACCTTATGACAACGTTTGTCTTCACAAAATCTCAGATACATATAACACTAAGTCAGATTAAAAACCTAGGTCACCAGTTAAAATTGTTACAATCAACATTGTATTCAAAAGCAGCATTTTTAAAGCAGCATTTACTTGTAACCCCAATAGCTAAATCATATATTATTGTTATATTATGTTGACAGCCTGTCACCCTTCCTTTATTACATCTGTTTTATTCAACAAAGGTGATTGGTTGGCATCACGGTGTATAGTGTTTTTACAACCACAAAGTTTGAGCAAAATTGCCCCACCAGAACTTTCAGTACTTTGATTAGAATTAGAATCCATTCAATGGTAATATGACTGCATGGAATTCCAACCAAACATCAACTTACAGGTAAGTCTTGTTGGTTTGTTGAAAGTTGTTGGTTCAAGAGCCTTCATGCTATTTCACCGTTTTTTTCGTGCTCACCTTTTTACTTATAACGCTTCAACTATCCATAATTGTCGCGTCTTTGAACAGGGAGGGGTAATCAGTTTGTTGATAGCTCGTTTTTATAACCATTAAACTCATGTAATTGTTTGTTCACTTATAAAGAACGACAACGTATAGATATATTTAACTATAGATGTACATATATTGCACAGTGACTAAGCTTTTGTGATAATATTTCGAAGTTTTGGTAAAACAAAGACTGCTTGAAAGACAAAAACGATGCGCGCCAATAATTGGCCACGTGCCCGAATAAATTGTCCCATGTCTTGGTCTTATAATGATTGGCACGTTTAATATATTTAAATGTAAGGGTAATTAGTTTTTTGATATATTGCATTTTGTGATAATAGCGTCTCCATAAATATATCCAGATAGTATCCTGCTTTGAAATATACAATTATTTTCGTTTTGCTGTGTTTGCATACACGATATTTTATAACTGATATTATTATAATTTTGGGAACAGTAATTGCCATAGTTTATATTACTATCAAGAAGGTCTATTTCTCCATATAAAATCAATAATCATTTTTCAATACTTCAATATATGAAAATATCGCCGCATATGTCAAAAACAACACTTGCATATTAGACCCTAGCTCAAAATGTAATAGAACCGATCCTTATTGCAATCATGTCATTTTCAATAAAAGTGTTACTAGTTTACTTTTTAACCTCTTAAAATTGCGCATGATGTGCACCTTGCGTAAAAAAAACGTGTAGTTTCAAGATTTCATTTTGAAAATTTATTTTCCGAGCAGTGAAATGTCGGGCACAAGAACTTATTGAATTAAAATTCTTTTTCAATTAGACTAAATGATTTCTTAGTTTGTGTTCACATTTACCTAACCGAATTTACAACGGGCAAAATTTTGTCGACGTCATAATTGTGTGTATTTTTACTAATGTCAACTCGAAACATTATGATATATTTGACAACTCAACAATTATAGTATGATCTGATAAAGAAATCCTCGTATGTGATTTGTGACCTTGTAGGTATTATAAACTAAGTAGTATTGTATTTGCGTTACGTTACATAAGTTAAAAAAATTCCATACTTTTACGAGGTTTTATATTGTCATTCACACTTAATTGACTTAAGATATTTTTAGATATGCAAATATAATGGTGATATCGATGTGAAAATGAAAACATTTTTTTTGTAACCAGATATTAGTTGCGTTTCCGAATACGGTCTTTAACAGACCTCAATATACGAATTTATATATATGAATTACCGATGGCTGGCGTATATTATTTCTGTCATGTATGCCCATGTCTTTTTCGATTCTTACGCCATTTAATGAGTATGATATACATATTTGATTATGACAACTTTTGTTATAAGTTGTCTTTGAAACATAACTATACACATCATCGGCTTCGTTCTTTGTATGTGGCTTTTTATAAATATTTGTTTGACTGAGTTAAAGAATTCACATTCTATAACCCGACTGGTACAAATTTAAAACAACAATAAATTTTTAATAGTTAACATTCGTTTAGTTCTGTAGTATGTACTTCCGCTGTACTTTTTTGGGGGAATGCTCTATATACAAGATAAGTGTATTAAAATAAGCATTAATGTTCAATCCGTTACAATCCATTGTATTATTTATTACGTTCTCTGTATACAACTTGTATTTAAATCCATTAATGCCCAACACAACCCTTGAAATCACTTGAAGCAAGAATTGTGAAAAACACGCTTAGTTTTACCCATATCAACAGGTCAGTGCGTGAAAACACGCTTAGTTTTACCCATATCAACAGGTCAGTGCGTGCGTATCGATTCAATAAAACTATGGGCGTTCGTTTCTTGTGGACATATTTTAAAGCATACTGCAGAATGTACTCAAAAAAGTCATTAAGTTTACTTTTTCTAATAAAGATATTGTAACAAATGTTTATGTATAGGTTATAATAAACCATTTAAGAAGCCCGCATTTGAGAAACTGGACCATTAACGTTGTATGAGACGAGAATTAATATTCCGGATCGACTTATAAGTGATTTTTGATGTAAGAACATCGTTGACTGAACATGATGTTACACATATTGATTGTAATTCATACCACCTTGTATTCTGATAAAATTCTTCCTTTGTCTTTTGATAGGTTGAACCCGTTCAGTTGATGTCGATTATTATTTTTGTGAAATTGAAAATACTTTCACGCAAGGTAAAAAGGAAATCAAATCCATATTCAATAAATTCAGCCTAATATGAATGCAGTGATCTGTGTTTCTTTTTAACATCATACCATTCTTTGACAACATTCAGTCACAAATCGGATCAGATGGCAATACGTTTTATTGTGAAAATAAAGAAACGTGAGTTTGTTAAACATAATATTTGGAATAATATATTTATCTGCTTTATTGGATAATATTTTTGTTCTACATTCTTTAATACTTTTCTTCTTTTGGGTTTAATTAACTGTAAAATATAAAATTCAAGCTAGATTTATTAAAGGATTATTCACCGATGTTCGTACTTTTGAAAATATCATCGCTTATTTTGACAAACAAAAGTGTGACATTTGGATAATAGAAAATTTTAAATAAAAAAACTCGTGGAAAATATACGAGCCCGGGGGATAGGACCCGTGGTCACTAGAAAAACAAAACTCTCACAGTATAGTAGTGGATATGTTTGTCCGTCTATCGGTCGAGAGGTCACGGGTGCGATTCCCACGTTGGTTAGTTCTTTAGATATCTTCAAAATACAAAAAGTAATAGTTCCACTCAAGAAACGGACTTGAAAACGTTTCAATAGTGCTAATGCTTCCGATTCTATCGAGTTATACGAGATAGGTTTAAAGAAAACAAAGCAAAAGCTAACTCGCTAATACGTCACCACGCGGGCCCTAAAATTTCGGATTCACCAGTACTTAAAGGGGCCTTTTCACAGATTTGGGCATGTTTTGAAGTTTGTCATCAAATGCTATATATTGATAAATGTAAACATTGGATCTAAAAGCTCCGGTAAAAATCAAGAATAAAATTTTAAAGGGGCCTTTTCACAGATTTTGGCATTTTTTTAACTTATTCATTAAATGCTTTATATTGATAAATGTAAACATTGGATCGTAAAAGCTCCAGTAAAAAATCAAGAAAAAAATTTAAAAAAGGAAAAGAACATTGCCCGGAGCAGGTTTCGAACCACTTTCCCCTGGAGTCCTGCCAGAGTCCTGAAGTAAAAACGCTTTAGCCTACTGAGCTATTCCGCCGAGTACACATTGTTGACGTATTTTATACCTTATATAAGCAATCTTCGTAGTTTCACAAAATTTAACGACAAAAACAGAACTCTCCAAATTATTCAATCGTTTCGCGTTGCAACGCTTTATAATTTTTAGGTTTTAAAATCGTCAAAAGATGCATATAATGGCTATATTAGAGCATGGTTAATGTTCAGTATTACTGTTTCTTCACAAATATCATAACTAAAACGAAAACTTACGAATCTGAAACAACTTTTTTCAATTTTGTCAATTTACCAAAGCGTGAAAAGATCCCTTTAAAAAAAGAAAAAAAGTAAACCTCAGCAGGGCTCGAACCAGTGACCCCTGGAGTCCTGGAGTAAAATGTCTACGACCTAGACCACTCGGCCATCCTTCCATATACAATAGCTATTGTATTTTATACTGTATATAAGTAATCTTCGTAGTTTCACAAAATATAGCGACAACAACAGAGCTCTCCAAATTATTAATTCGTTTCGCGTTGCAACGCTTTATAATTTTCAGGTTTTTAAATGGTCAAAAGATGCATATAATGGCTATTTTAGAGCATGGTAAATGTTTAGTATTACTGTTTCCTCACAAATATCATAACTTAAACGAAAATTTGCGGAAGTGAAACAACCTTTTTCAATTTTGTCAATTTCCCAAACGTGAAAAGGCCCCTTTAACAGAGATGTCGGTAATACACGATTTCGCTTAATCATCGAAAGAAAGCGTTGCAAACGCTTTCCCATTTTTAAGATTTTAATTTACAATCACACATGCGTAAAAATGTGTTTGTCAGGTGTGTTGTTTAGCTTGCTTGAATATATTGCATCTATATATGGCTTGTTTAGTTTTTGATGTTTAAATTAATGAATGCATAGCGGATAAGTTTTAAAAAAATCTCATGGATGGTTTTGTTGCATGTGTCATACATATCTCGGAAATCTAACACTTATAAGTATGCCGTCTGCTCTGATATCCATTACAAAATAAACTAATTTGTTGCGAAAATTTACCCACCACAAATTCCATCTACAACGAAAGGACAAATCTATTATTTAAGGTCACCGTGGTGTAATGGATATGGTGTCCGTCTAGAGACCGGGAGGTCATGGGTTCGATTCCCACTGTAGGAGCGTTCTTTAGATCACCCCTTTGATCGAACTAAAATTAATAAGGCTTACACTAAAATCCATTATTGTAGTATTTTACATTAAATAATTTGAAACTGGTAATTTTCTGACACCTTTACACACATCACAATTCTTTAAAGGGGGTATGCACGATTTTGTCAAATATCTATCAATTTATATAAAATGTGAAAAACACTTATTATACATATATTTCAATACATTAAAATAAAACTTAAGAAGAACATGTGTCGAAAAGTGCGAAAAAAGCCAGATATTTAATTATGAAATCGAAAAGTTGTGTGCAGTCGAATTCGTCAGCATTTATATCATGCATGTATATGGAATCCGGATAGTGCCATCTATAATCTCGCACTTCTTGATTCAAAGGCGACACTAGACACACGAAGCGATACTTGATCTTTTTCTCGACAGTCGCGGCGATACTTGATCTTCTTCTTGACAGTCGCGGCGACGCACGATATATTTATAACACGATTTATCGCCCTTGTGTAGGTAGCCAAAAAGGCGATATATCGTGTTAAATATATCGTGCGTCGCCGCGACTATCAAGAAAAATATCAAGTATCGCCGCGACTGTCAAGAAAAATATCAAGTATCGCAGCGACTTTAAGAAAAAGATCAAGTATCGCTTCTTGTGTCGCGTTCAAAGGGCGACACTAGACACACGAAGCGATACTTGATATTTTTCTTGACAGTCGCGGCGACGCACGATATTTTATTTTTCAAATATCGCCCATATTATCCGAATCTCGTGTATCGCGGTCTAATTTCAGACCGCGACACTAGACACACGAAGCGATACTCGATATTTTGCTTGACAGTCCTTTTCAAATATCGCTGTAATAAAATCGCCTGTTCACTGTCAGGTTTTCAAAAAAATCAAGGGAGGCAAAAAGGGGATATTTTCACGTCAACAAACATGTGCATCATGTCGTATATATATATGACATTTCTGCAGTGAAATAACAGCAGTGAAAATAAACAAATTGTTATTTTCACCGATGAAAATAACACATTTTCGGAATTCCTTTTTCCATTTTTAGATTATCATATAAAGATGTACTTCCCTTGTTTATATCCTTGTTTATGTTTTCTATGATCACGAGTGAAACAAAATCGATATTCCACCGAATCCAACACGTTTTCTTATAGTTTTATGCTTTTTTTTACCGTTTATTTACATTGTAAAAGAGTTTAATTGAAGAATTACCCTTGAATAATGACGTAATTTAGTCAACAAAATGACGTAATTTCGTCAACAAAATGACGTCATTTCGTCAACAAAATGACGTCATATCAATGTTTTGAGGCACGCCACGGGAGAAACTCCGAGAAAGGGTAACTTTTCAGCAAAAAGGAAACAGCTGTTAATTATTTTCTTGAAAAAGGGGCATAAAAGAAACAGAAAATTTGTTCATGTCAGTGTAAGATCGTTTGTTATTTCACTCGTGATCATAGAAATTATATTTTCACTGTTTTACAATGTAAATAAACGGTAAATTTAAGCATAAAATAAAAAGAAAATGTGTTGGATTCGGTGGTATCTCGATTTTAATTCACGCGTGTTCATAGAAAAAATATATATAATTATTTATGATAATCGAAAAATAGAAAAGAAGTTCCGAAAATGTGTTCTTTTCATCGGTGAAAATAACAATTTATTATTTTCAGTGCTGTTATTTCACTGCAGAAATGTCATATTTTATCATTATGTATAAAAAGAAATATATATATATCTTTTGATATAATATTATTTTATAATAATGTTTATTTCTGATCAGCAATTAAAATGTATATGATTGATAAAGCAAGCTATTCGCTTCTTATACTTCCATCTGGCCATAAATACATATTTAATATTACATAAATATTTTTAATAAACGTATATTTGATGATAGGAAAACCGCTTGGAATAACGATTATGAATATAAGACTGAGTTCCCAATGTTAAGTTATTAGTTGTTTGATTCTACGGTTCAACGTGCATTACGTGCTTTTGTTAAAATCATATTTGACATGCATAAAAGTAACAGTGTGAACTTTATCTGAATATAATTATATAATAGACATTTATATTATATCTGGAACCCTGTTAAGAAATATGAAACAAACGTTTTTTGCCCTTTTTAGCCAATATGAATATTATAAAATTGTTGTTTGCACTGTATGCAGTTTTATTAATGCCGATAATTTATTTCATAAAGCATCATAAAAGGTATTTAAAAGGTAAAACAATACCAGCAACAAAAATACCGTCTAAGTAATGTATCAATAGACTGGACATTAATGTTGCTCGTCAATTATCTAGATAACCTATAAATAATGATTACATATGTACTGAAAATAAATCTTCTGGTTTCATATTGATGTATTACTTGAAGTTAAACGTTATCTATTAATCTGCAATCCTATTGGAAGTGATACAGATTATAATGATATATTATCTTAAATTTGATAGAAATTTTACTCCATTGTTCAAATTTCTGAATAGTTTTAAACATATATCGTTGTCAATATATATCAAAATTAATATGAAAATAGATTAATCTGTACTCGGTTTACTAATGCTAGAATAATCTTTTATAAGTGTGTCGATGGCAGCAATATTAATAATAAATGGTTAAAAATTACTGTAACACCGTTTAAAAAACCTGACAGTGGATAGGCGATATTATTACAGCGATATTTGAACGCGACTGTCAAGCAAAATATCGAGTATCGCTTCGTGTGTCTAGTGTCGCGGTCTGAAAATAGACCGCGATACACGAGATTCGGATAATATGGGCGATATTTGAAAAATAAAATATCGTGCGTCGCCGCGACTATCAAGAAAAGATCAAGTATCGCTTCGTGTGTCTAGTGTCGCCCTTTGAATGCGACACTAGACACAAGAAGCGATACTTGATCTTTTTCTTGACAGTCGCGGCGAAACTTGATATTTTTCTTGACAGTCGCGGCGATACTTGATATTGTTCTTGACAGTCGCGGCGACGCACGATATATTTAACACGATATATCGCCTTTTTGGCTACCTACACAAGGGTGATATATCGTGTTAAATATATCGTGCGTCGCTGCGACTGTCAAGGAAAAGATCAAGTATCGCCGCAACTGTCAAGAAAAAGATCAAGTATCGCCGCGACTGTCAAGAAAAAGATCAAGTATCGCTTCGTGTGTCTAGTGTCGCCCTTGATGAAAGAAGAGCGAGATTATAGATGGCACTATCCGGATTCCGTACATGTACGATGTGAATTTAAATTTAGTTTTATGGATCATTTTAATTCATGCAACGATATATATTCATACGACACACGAACAATAACTCCGATCCTAATAACAAGACGAATGCATCGGTTATTGTAGGAAAATATGTACGAAATATCTTCGTCACAATTGGTTCGGGGCGCCAATTTGTATTTGCTGCATTTAATTAAATTCCTTTTCAATGTATATTTTTTCTTGCCTATTTTGTGTTATTGTAACATATTTTGTATCAATATATTACAACTTAACACATTTAAAAATCGTGCATACCCGCTTTAAGATTTATAAAGCAAAACATTATTGTATTCGTGTGTTTTAACACACAATTGTTCCATAAAAGGAATGCCAACGACATGGTGTTTAAAAGCAATAGCCATTTGTGATATGGACTTGACTTCAACAATTTTAGGAGGAAAATACTTGACGATTTTCGCTATATCCAGACATCAGCATGCGTAATGCTTAGTTCAGTTTGTTCAAAATATTCAATGAATGAACAAGCAGAGTAAACAACCGTCTTGCGCTATAATTCCAATCAATTCCAACAGCGTTTTCATATTGATGGACTCTTACTGCATATACAACCGCTATATCGTATTGTTTATATAAATTTTAACTGGTTGATTAAGCTAGATTATTTATAATAGCATATAATGATATAATTGTGATATAATTTGCCAGTTGTTTTGTTGTTCATTTAACTTATTAAGTGTGGTTTATTATGATATTTCTATTTCTGTGTTTTATATATATGCGAGCTCAAAATGTTTTCAATCAAATTTATGTATAATACATACTTTCTTACTTCAAACCTTAGATTATACGATGTCATACATTTTACATAATTGTATGATGTTATTTCGATGTCAAATTGTGTTTAACCTTAACGTGCCTGCTGTTATTATAACTAATTTATTTTAGTTAAACCACATTGAAAAAAAAATTATATAAAAAGTATGTTTAAGTAGATTTTTTTGTAAAGATCATGAACATTTTGTTTGCAGTAGTGGCTGCATCGAAACGTATCATTTTTTGAAAGTTAAAAGCAATAGCCTACATAGACCAACACATACCAAGAATATATTTTTTTCACTATGTTGATATACATACATCTTTCACATAATTTCATCGGGAGCTTATAAACGTATGTTTTCTTTTTTAGGCGACCAAAATGATTGTCCGGAGCTGCCTTGTCGTACTTTTGATAATCCAAAGTAAGCTTACATGTGTTCTGTACTTGATAAACATTTTTAACACATACAAACATTTTCCTGAGTTTAACGGAAATACAAAGCATAAAGTAATGACGTAATAAGCGCATGTAATTCTACGGTAAGATTTTTAAATTGAATAATTACAAGAGTTAATTGTCACGAGAGGGAACTGATGAAATATAATGAGATTTATCATGTTTGTTACGTCAAAAAATGCTAAAAAACATATTATATTTCTTTAACGCTAAAAGTCAAATTAATTATTAAAATCAGTGTATTGAATAACCAAAATGGTATTATTTTGCGCTCTAAATGACTGATATCTTGAATATTGCTTTTTGAAAATCTGCTTAGAGTTTGAATAAAATGTCTCATTTCAGGTTCTTTCATAGCCGATGGATGCTCATCAAATATACAAAATTGTACAAATTGTTATGGAAGCGAAAACAAATGCACAAAAGATGAAGTAAAAGGCAAACAAGGCGACAAAATAATCAAGTGTGTGGAGGTCATAGATTTAGAACCAAATGTCCAAATAGTATCATGGCTGCTCAATGAAAAGAAATGTTACAGGTTCACGAATTGTCAAGGAAATACGTCACACCTTTCGTACAGGGCAAATGCTACTACTAGGCATCGCGTATGTCACTCAAGTATGTCATCTTTGTATTATTTTTATTACAAATGAAGCGTACTTACGATATCCTTTCATTCTTGCAATGTTTAATCTGAAAAAGTTATTTTAGTAATTCGTTTTAATCTACACAATTTGTGGTGATATTATTAATATTTTTCGTTAAAAAACATCTGAGTACTTTTATTTAACGCAAACATTACTATGTTTTAGATTGTTTGAGTGTTCACTTGAAAATGGAAGAAGACAAAAAAGGACACGTTGCTACGCCCAATAACTCTGTAATTTATTCTGGATTGGAAAATGCTGAAGAATGCATGGCTCACTGCATTAGAAACACATCATGCGTATCATCATTCAATGGCAATGACAACAAAGAATGTTTGATTTACAACTCTTGCAGCCCATGTTCATCTATATACACAGTTGGCTTCATTACATACACATGGATTTGCGTAGACAGTGTCCAATCAGGTTTGGGTTAATATTATTTGTCTCGTTGTTTGAATTGCGCCACTAAGCGGACCAGCCTTACAGAAGAAAGCACATCAATAAGAGAAATTACATAACTATATATGGAACGCCATAGCTGTCTTACGTTGTTACATTTCTTTCTGTCTTCTTTAGAAGGTGTCTTATTATGTCAAACCGTCGTGATATCTTGGCCATATTTGTTGTTGTCTTGTCAAAACACAGTCGTAATATGTTAAACCGTCTTGTTATCTTGTCTGAATGTGGTGCTGACTTGTCTTAATACAGTCTTATTATGTTAAACCGTCGTGGTATCTTGTCCAAAGGGGATGTTGACTTGTAAAAACACAGTCTTATTATGTAAAACAGTAATCTTGTCCAAATGTGATGTTGACTTGTCAAAACACAGTTCTATTATGTCAAACCGTCGTGTTATCTTGTCCAAATCTTGTGCTGACTTGTCAAACTACAGTCCTATTATGTCGAATTGTCGTGTTACCTTGTCAAAATATGATGTTGAATTGTCAAAATGCAGTCTGATTTGTTCCAACAGTCGTGTTATTTTGTCCGAATCTGGTGCTGACTTGTAAAAATGCAGTCCTATTATGTCAAACCGTCGTGTTACCTTGTCCAAATGTGATGTTGCCTGTCAAAACACAGTCCTATTATGTCAAACAGTCGTGTTATCTTGTTCAAATGTGATGTTTTCTTGTCAAAACATAGTCCAATTATGTCAAACAGTAGTGTTATATTGTCCAAATCTGGTGCTGACTTGTCAGAATACAGTTTTATTATGTCGAACCGTCGTATGATCTTGTCCGAATGTGATGTTGACTTGTCAAAATACAGTCTTATTATGTCCAACAGTCGTGTTATCTTGTCCAAATCTGGTCCTGACTTGTCCAAATACAGTCATATTATGTCGAACCGTCGTGTTATCTTGTCCAAATGTGATGTTGCCTGTCAAACACAGTCCTATTATGTCAAACAGTCGTGTTATCGTGTTCAAATGTGATGTTTTCTTGTCAAAACACAGTCCAATTATGTCAAACAGTAGAGTTATATTGTCCAAATCTGGTGCTGACTTGTCAGAATACAGTTTTATTATGTCGAACCGTCGTATGATCTTGTCCGAATGTGATGTTGACTTGTCAAAATACAGTCTTATTATGTCCAACAGTCGTGTTATCTTGTCCAAATCTGGTCCTGACTTGTCCAAATACAGTCATATTATGTCGAACCGTCGTGTTATCTTGTCCAAATGTGATGTTGACTTGTCAAAACACAGTCCTATTATGTTAAACAGTCGTGTTATCTTATCCAAATGTTTGACATAATGAGACTAAGTTTTGGCAAGTCAACACCACATTTGGACAAGATAACATAACGGTTCGACAAGTCAACACAACATTTGAACAAGATAGCACGACGGTTTGACATAAAAGCCTGTATTTTGACAAGTTAACATAAAATTTAGACAAGATAATACGACGGTTTGACATAATAGGACTGTATTTTGACAAGTCAACACCACATTTGAACACGACAACACGACTGTTGGACTGTATCTGGACAAGTCAACATCACATTTGGACAAAATAACACGACGGTTCGACATAATAGAGCTGTATTTTGACAAGTAAGCACCAGATTTGGACAAGATAACACGACTGTTGGGCATAATAAGACTGTATTTTAACAAGTCAACACCACATCTTGACAAAATATCACGACGGTTTGACATAATAAGACACCTACTAAAGAAGACAGAAAGAAGTGTAACAACTAGGGATGGCAACGAATACCGATTTTGGTATTCGAATATTCGGTCATCCTTTCGAACGAATATTCGGATATTCGGTCAACATCTGTTGGAAAAAAGTCAACTTTGTTTACCGTACCATTACTCCAAGAATTCTACTTTCGTTTTTACCGGAAGTGCACCGGAAGTGACTAAATATTGACACAGCATTGCCGTCGATAATTCGAAGCTGATTTTGTTGATTACTTTTTATTGTTAAAATTAAATGACAAAAACTGTTTTAAAACTATTAATATTGTACATCAACAATAGAACGAGGAACATAATATTACATGACGACAAAATAATTACATGACAAAACAGAACTTAAACGAATTATGTACATAGCCACAACACACTTTGAACCTGTTTAACAGACTAAACAGTCAGTCTTTTAAAGTTGCCACGTTTAAAAGTTACTTGGATCGGCGACTTCTTATCGGATGATGTCGTGAAATACTTCCAAGCAGCGGAAGGCGTAGGTGGCATTTTGCTTGGACAGAGATTTACTTTATGCGTGTAGCAATTATAATATTTTCAATTAAATGAGGGCGAACTACCAAAAACATTTCTTTAAGTATAATACCTGATTGAATATTGAGTAATTAATTAAAGTTTGGACCATACGATACGCAAATACTCGTTAGAGGTTGATTAAATTATTTTCTAAAAGCTTTTTTGATTGGACAACGTGATTCTAACCATACGATCTCTTTGTTTTTCACACCAAGTCGGCACTTCCTTCACTCATTTAATCTTGGATCATTTTAAATGTAATTCGAGTTATTAGATCAAGACGGGTCGGTGGTTTAATTGCCATACGGTCTTATTCGTTTTTTACACCAAGTTGGCTTTTCCTTTACTCATTTAATCTTTGATAATTTTAAATGTAATTCGAGTCATTGGATCAAGTGCAGGTCGGTGTTTTGATTGCCGACGCGATTTGCACCTATCATAATTTTGACACAAAGTGTCTGTCTTTGTTAGGCAATTAGCGGGATTTATGACCGGTATACTGTCATCACCATAGCGACGCATTATCGCGCGTAGCAGGAATAAACATTGTGACAAGAGGAACAACTTTTTTTAACAATGTTTGAAGCAAATTTCACGAATACAAAGTCTTTGAAATTACTCGATTTTTTTTATTTTTCTTCCGAATATTCGATTCGGAAAACTGTATCCGAATATTCGGTCCGGGACCGAATATTCGGATATTCGGATATTCGTTGACATCCCTAGTAACAACGTAAGACCACTACGTCGTTCCATAACTTTATGGTACTTTCGTTTTAGCATGTTGTCTCATGTTAAGCGGAAATTCCGCGAATATGATAAGTTCAGGCGTGTTTTCATTTAAGAAAACATCTAGCCCGACAGACGAAAATGTTTTTAGGCTTGCTGAACCTTACATGAACTTAATACCCTTTAATTTAAAACAAAATTGTATGAAAAGTCGTAATGGCTCGTTAGCAATACAATGAACATACTTAACTTATCTCTCGAACGAAGACCATATGTAATCATATTAATTGTATCAATTATATATTGTAAGAATTAAATCATTTTATAAAAATTAAACCGTGGACTTGTCTTTCAGGATGCCCTGAACTACAACACATCTTGCATGGTTACGTGTATACCTCGGGCTTGAACATCGGGGACACTGCGTCGTATGCTTGCGAACTGGGTTACACATTACCATCGTCAAGCACAAGGTTTTGTACAAGCAATGGAACATGGAATTCTTCAGAACCTGCTTGTGACTTGATAACGTGCCCGACACCACTTGCGCCAATCAACGGGTCTTTAATCCTTAATGGATCTTCTTTTCTAGACCACGCGATTTACTTATGCGATATTGGATACTATCTTAGCAGTTCTGGTATAGCCACGTGCAATGCTTCTGGACTATGGGATACGACGGCCCCAACATGCATTATTCACGATTGTGGCAATCTATCAAATCCCGATAACGGCTTCGTTAATATCGCCTCGACAACGTACGGCGCAATTGCGAATTACACTTGCGATGCTGGCTATAATTTAAATGGCAGTAACTCAAACACGTGTAATGGAACAGGAGTATGGAATAGAAGGTCTCCAACATGTACACTGATAAATTGCGGCCCAATGTTAAATCCGTCAAATGGAAATGTTAGTTATTCCAGCACCACATACGCCTCTGTTGCCAACTACTCATGCAATATTGGGTACTTCTTGAATGGATCAAGAAGTACAATGTGCGCTGCAGATGGACACTGGTTGAATTTAAACCCTGGCTGCACACTCTATGACTGTGGGCCATTAAACAGTCCAAATAATGGAACTGTAAACATGACGAATACTACGTATGGAGCAATAGCAATCTACTCCTGCGACGCTGGTTATTTCTTGGCTGGCTCTTATAATAACACATGCAATGCGACAGGTAAATGGAACAATGCGGCACCAGTTTGTTCACGTATTGTATGCGGTAATATTACAATCACAAATGGCTTGGTTTCCTACTCCGGTGCAAAAGCTTATGGCGATCATGCAGAAATCACGTGCGATGCTGGTTACCAGCTTAGTGGTCCATCTACGCGCACCTGCTTTGGTATCTGGAGTCAACCAGAATCTTCATGCATAGCAATAGGTACATGTACGATACAATATTTATTTTCGTTTTAAAAAATAATATAATTTATTTTGATGCGTATCTTCGATGATATGGAACATATTTAATTTAATTTCAAAATTTTGCGGATATGAATTAATTGCTCCTTAGAAAATACTGCAAGCACATTTCATATCCTCTATTTATATATAATTTGAAAAAATACTTTGGAACGACAAAATACTTTAAGCATTATCAAGGGAGAATGGCTTTTTAGCTCTCTTTATACATCATTTGGATAATACCAGTTCGACGATTGTCGTTATGACAAAACCCTTTTCTCTCGCAGGAAACCTGTTTACAGTGCTTAAGTTGTTAAATTCTCTTTCAAGTCATTTCTATTCAAAGTCATTAGATAATTGTTAAAGATGACAACCTGTGAGACTAAAATTGTTTCGGCTACGGGGCATAATCAAACCTTCAGTCGGTCAAACATTCAATCAGTTGCATAATACATAGCCGATATAATTTGTTCTTTATAAATATGTGCATTGCAGATCAACGTTCAATGTATATACTTACTAAGATGTTATATATAATGTTAATTATTACGAAAATAACAACAGCAACAGTGTGGTGACGGATAATTTTATGATTATAAATCGGGATCAACGTTATTAAATCGTGTGTTGTATGCACTTTATTTCAGGTGCAACAACCCTTACTACTGCAAAACCGACCAACGTCTTAAAAAATCTCTACATCATGCCCTGTATTTGCAATACAGAGGCTGAGTGGGGTAACTTGACAAACGATGAGATTATCCAAATTCTAGTCAAAGAACTGACTATTGACCCGTCACAAACAACAGTGGAAAGATCAAAGAGAGAAAGCAGGCAGGACCCCCGTGTATCCTCGGCGAACATGGGACGGCTTGCTATTGCTGTCATTTTGATCATATTGGCAGCGGTGATAATCCCCGACCTGATAACACTTTGGAGGGCACTGAACAGGTGGCGTAATTAAAGCGGATGTACCCTTCCAATTCGTAGTGCAAACAACTTGTTTTCTCTATACGATGTTTAAAATAAGCGAGTATTCGTGTCGTCTTTTCGAACGCCGTTGCTTCATGTATGTCAAAGTGTAAAAGCCGGATCAGCAAAATCAGCGGGGATCCGTACATTTTAAATATAAAAATGGATTGTTTTGCAGATTTTTAGGAAAATGTGGTATGATAAACAGAAAAACAGGTTACTGTCCCATCGTTTTATAATACATCAGGCTCGGCACAAATAAAATTCTGAGCCTCGCCTGATGTAATGCAAAACGATGGAACAGTAGCCTGTTATTCTCTATGTATCAGACTTATTCTTGATTATGATTGGACATACACGGTGCCAATACCACGTGACCTTTTAAGATCTGTGTTGGGAGAATAAAGCGCGACCCAGTTAACATTTTTAATGATGTCTTTTTAAATATTTCACCATTTTAAATGGAATGAAGTGGAAAGCTCGCTAATTCGTGAGAGTTTTCTATAGGTATCATGATCTTTTTAAGCAAATAAGTATTTTTTAAGTAAAGTGCAACCGCGCGTTTGTAATATGAAGTTCCCAAACTAATCCGACATTTTTCTTACCGTTCACACGCGCGGTTGCACTTTACTGAAAAATACTTATTTGCTTAAAATAGCATGATACCTATAGAAAACTCTTACGAATGAGCGGGCTCTCCACTTTATCCCATTACAACTAGTGAAATATTGAAAAAGAGATCCTTAAAAATGTTAACTGGGTTACGCGCTTTATTCTCCCAACACAGATCCGAAAAAGTCACGTGGTATAGGCACCGTGATAACAAGAACATGTATTGCATCAGCTTTCATGGGTAAACGCACACTATAGCGAGAGGATAAAAGTTCCAAAGTAAATGTATGTTATATGAAAACATAACATAAGATACACAATAAATTGACCTTTACTACATATTAAATCGAAAATGATTTTAACATTGTTCTTATGGAAACAAAAGTCTTCATAGATGTTATGTTCCATGATTTATATCGAAAACTTCGTGAACGATACAGTATATGTATAATCTTTTTTTTAATTTTAAACAGAATTTGCAAAAATAAAATACGATGGAAATAGAGGAGTCACACAATAATTATAACTGTGGACTTTCATTAAAATGGTGTTGTTTTTTTTTATATTTGAATATGCGTATTTGAACCTCTTTTAAGTGAGCCAACGGTAAGATGAGTGATAAATATATAAAGGTGATTTTCATTTTGAATATGTTTTTAATGCGTTTTTTCAGTTTATTTTGTATTGCTTGTGCGCTTATGTGAACCTAAGCATTCAAAAATGTTCGTACTTTTAAATCTTGTGTTAACTTATAATTTTTAAATTAAAAAAATCTGAATTTTGTGTAAATAATTTTATGTTCGGTAAAAATTGACCTACTTGATCTCATTAATTAAATTATTTGTGTCTATTTTTCAGTAGAATACAGATGAGCGACTCATATGACCAAATAAACTCAAATACGCTTACTTACCCCTCCTTCCATACAATGACACACTTTCATATGATAAAAAATACATAATAATTTGTTTTACGCATGATATTCACTTGAAAAGCTACGGTGGTACTAAATGACATCACCGCTCCAAACAAAGACGGGCAAACAGTACTTGTGCTTTCCGCTCCAAAAAAAGACGGGAAACCGGACTTTTGTTTTCCGCTCCAAAAAAAACGGGAAAACACAAAATAAGTCTGTGTTCCAGTCTTTTTTTTGGAGACGTGAAAACACAATCGCTTTATTGTGCGCACAAGATAATCGGCCAATCACAGACGCGGTTTATATTGAGGGAACAAGATACTATCTTGTTCCCTCAAAATAATCAGCCAATGAAAACGTCCTAAAGGCAAGGCCCTGATATAACATAACATACTACTACTACTACTACTTCTACTACTACTGCTGTTGCTGCTGCTGCTGCTGCTGCTACTACTACAACTTCTTCTACTACTACTACTTCTACTACTACTACTACTACTACTACTACTACTACTACTACTACTACTACTACTACTACTACTACTACTTCTACTTCTACTTCTACTTCTACTACTACTACTACTACTACTACTACTACTACTACTACTACTACTACTACTTCTACTACTACTACTACAACAACTACTACTACTACTACTACTACTACTACTACTACTACTACTACTACTACTACTACTACTACTACTACTACTACTACTACTACTACTACTACTACTTCTACTACTGCTACTACTACTTCTACTACTATTTACTACTACTACTACTACTACTACTACTACTACTACTACTACTACTACTACTACTACTACTACTACTACTACTACTATTACTACTACTACTACTACTACTACTACTACTACTACTACTACTACTACTACTTCTACTACTACTTCTACTACTACTTCTACTACTACTACTACTGCTACTACTACTACTACTTCTACTACTACTACTACAACAACAACAACAACAACAACTACAACTACTACTACTACTACTACTACTACTACTACTACTACTACTACTACTACTACTACTACTACTACTACTTCTACTACTACTACTACTACTTCTACTACTACTACTACTACTACTACTACTACTACTACTACTACTACTACTACTACTACTACTACTACTACTACTACTACTACTACTTGATATCTAAATTATTTCTGGTGGGCATGCAAATTCGAAGCACTTTGCTATATGTTGTTGAGATCACATGATCGTTTAGTAAAAAATTTCTGGCATTATCTTAATATGGGTTAGAAAGTGATTTATTTCTACATTGGAATATCTTTTTTAGAATGCGTAATGCCATTTATAAGGCTTTTTCTTTTCCAGAATCTTAAGTCATCGGTTCTGCGCACAATCTGCTGTTAAGACACATGTTGTAACTGTCGATTCATCAGATTTCCCGGACGTTGTCTTTTAAATGAAAGAACTCAATTAATCTGCAAATTAGCAACCTGTGTCACGATGTTCTGAACAAATACATCGATAGATGTTAATCATTATACAAACAAAAATGTTCAACGTAGTTTTCTGAAGTAAACAAGTCATTGAACCTTTAACAGCAGCATGATAGGTTTCAATCGGGCGGGGCTATATCGGTAAGCGACCTGATAACTGAAAAACCTGATAACTGAAAGTGGACGGAGTAAATTTGTATTATCGGTCATGTGGGAACCAACACGTACAAAATATCGGCGTAATTCTGGGCTAATTGTCAGGTTCGGTTAGCCTTGAGCCGGTTTAAACCCAATTGCTTTTTATTGACCTTTCCAATGTGGTGATATCAGCTTAAGTTATTTCATAGTTATAGTTCGCGTTCTTATATAAATGTAGTTAGATATGAATTTTTCTCCTGAAAGTGTCGTTGTTTCCTTGTATATACGTATTTGTGTAGTATTTTAATTCTAATTTTAATGACCTACACACATTTCACGACACTTTGCATTCGTTTGTATTGAATAAGTACACTACTTGAATATTGTTATGATATTATATATCACTAAGATAGTGTAAGTATAGCAAACACAATTAACAAACAATAACTAACGCATTTCATAAAACACACTGATTCAAAAAGAATTTCCTACCTTATAGTTTTTACAGACGTGCCAAATCGTGAATGTTTATTCATATGCGACACATTAATATCCACCGATTTAATACGATTATAAGTTTTAAAAGTTGCATTAAACTCCCAGCATTAACAGATGCATACAGTTTTCTTAAAATTAGATTGCAGTTGCCGACTGAACAAAAACATTCGAAGAAAATACAGAACATTAAATTTCGCATTTTAGTTTTTAAACCTTAGCCCCTTTCCATCATGACTCGTGTGACGTTTTGTTTAATCGTACTTCTAATTGGAAAACTATTTTTTTATTTTAATTGAAGTTTGTGTAATTTATTTTTCTGTTTTGAAAGTGCCTCGTTATCCAAATCAGCTGAAGATTAATAGACAACTATACTCTGACAAAAGCAATAATTAATGTTATATTTCAGAGAGGATTACATGTTATACAAGTCATCTGCTCAACACTTCACTCATATTCATTAAAAGGCAATATGTTAAATTATAGCATTCGTTTGTAACAGAACACAGACATGCGTGTTTTTCTTTATATTAACCATATCAATGTATTGATGAATATAAGCATGGGCATCTCATTTGCATGATAATTAAATGTAAATTGCAGGTTAATATTCCAAGTCTGATATTATTATAATTAAATGGCCAACTGTGATTCCCAACCGCAGGTCGTTTGGAAATTGTTACCCACTGGTTTATTGACTTTGTGGAAAAGTATGTTCAACGGTGCATGTTTATACCCTAATACCAAACAGACCTACGAACACCAGGCACGAATTAATAGTGGAAGAATAACAAACATTACAGTTAATTAACTAAATATTTGAGTTGATAAAAAATATACAATTCATTTCTATACAGGTTTGTTTTACACGCAATTCAGACGTTCAAACGAATCAATTGGACCACACTATAGCATCGTGTAGAATGCGCCGCGATTGTCTAAATGCATAAACGGTGGTTTAGTATCCACTTGTGTTAAGTGATACTATACGAAATGTTACGATGTCATTTTCACGAACATAACATTTTATATTAAGGACAGTCCATTTTATTTTATATGACACATTTGATGTTTATTCAGACCTATTTCCTGCTAATATACCGATAATAATGCAGCCCTGCATTTCATTTTGATCTACGTGTGGTCTTTCATAAATGCTCTAGAATGACAACCTTTGAATGATGTCACTTTCTCGTGATGAAACGTCACTTCCGTTTAAACAAGGATTATCTCTAATGACAATGCCAACCAACTGGACTGATTTTGTTCCCATGTTGCTATTGCGATCCGGGATCAAGCAATCACTTATCAGTTAGTTTAATTACCTTGTGCAAAAATACTTTTACAATATTGGTGCTGTGTGTAAAACCAGTTTTTGTCAAGAGTGGTTCTCAGGTTACACGTACTAAATACAAAATAAATCTAACTTCCGGTAAAATGGTGAGAAATGTGTTTGTATTTTCGTGCAAGATAAATGCGATGTTTTAGTGGCTAATTCGGTGATTTAGGAATGGGATATTAAGACTGAGCGGAACTAGAGGTATTAAAGCGTTCACGTTAACGTTTTTCAGTCGTTGATATTAACTGTTGTTATTAAAAAAGTAAAAGTATAAAACATGCATGTACTTTACAAGCTTTAGTACAACAGGACTTTGAAATACCGATATTCAAGTGTTGATCCATGTGAAACTCGTGATTATCAGACTAGTGATCATCGGACTGGTTATTCAATTTTGCCAGATATACTTCTCGCTAAAGATAAAACTTCACCCATCGTAATCCTAGTACTATGTTCAATACATCGACACCAATTCAAAATACTAAAACGAGGGACTTATTGTCACCAGAATTTTTACTGAAATAAAAAAAAATAAATTTTACCTATCCCCTGAACCCTGCGACACGAATAATCGGCAACGAATATATCCCTGGACCAGGACGCTATTAAAGCAATCGCCGATGCGCTAAAGGATACTATACGAAGCAACATTGAGGTAATGCTTCAGACATCAACTCAAACAATAGTCGAGGAAGTGATTTCTGGTCTGCAATCAAAAGTTTGCAAACTTGAAGATGAAAAAAACAGCCTTAAAGCCTCAAACGAAATCTTTAGAAAACGTGTCTACGACCTAGAACTCCGCTCCGACGCAGCTGAGCAGTACAGCAAACGCAACTGTTTTCGGATTTCCGGCATACCAGATTCCGATAGTGAAAACACCGACGACTTGGTACTAGGAGTTTGCGAGGCCCTTCAAACAACCATATATGTCGCCGACATCGATAGAAGCCACCGTTTTGGTAGACCAAGGCAAAATGGTTCAAGAGATCACCCCATGTACGTCGATAATCGAAACTGAGTAGGATAATTCAAACGGAAGAAAAAATGGCGACAGAAATAAAGATTCCAGTCATTTATTTCTAAGAACACGTTTATTTAAGGTAAGTTGTGACATAATAAACGATTGTTTTTGATAAAATGTTATTTGCCGCATGCAATGCGCTAATAAACCCATAGCAATTTAAAACAAATACGTCGAAATAAAATGAATATGTTTGAAAATCTGGCAAAAGTAAATGAAATTGTCGAAAGTGTTTGGCCGAAAACAATTATAATCGAATGTTTTTAATGGTTTAATGCTTGCACTTATGTATTAACCTTTCATAAATGTATGTAAAAAATTTGATTGTCGTAAATTCTCGAAAACTCAATATATTCGTATTTGTTTGGGACAATAATGTTCAAATTGGATAATGACCCAACTAGTGTATGGATAATTCCAAAGTAATATTAGGAAGGATAATGACCAAACTGCAAGATGTCTTTATGTAAAAATTATGTAAAATGAACACTCTTAAAAATATTTCGAGATTTATTTAATTGCTGACAACAAAAGCATTTAAACACATTGTTAAACAATCAACATAAAAATGATTTTGTTTTCTTTTCAGGTAAAACAGAAGATAATGGAAAACTACAGATGTTATTATTGTACAGAGTCCTTTAAATGCCTGAAAAAAATACTAATCCATAACACAACTAACCATAACGTAGAAAAAACATTTAGAGAACTTACCTTAAATGTGAAACAACAGGCAATTTAGGTTATCGGACAAAAATATAAATATGCTGATATTACTCCACAAAACATAGATGAACAACATGAAGCAACTTACTATTGAAAATGGCGTTATCAAAGTGATATACAAAGTTAATCAAAGTGCCTGCCCATCGCCAGAGGAGTGCCCGTGTGAAGAATTGGAATCGCATAAGAACAGGCCAAAATATCATTGCGTGTGTTGTAGTATCGATAAACAAACTTTGAGTGAGATAATAAAACACTGCATAGAGCGCCATGGTGAAAAGCCCTTGAAATACAGGGAGTTTGCATTTGATCCCGTACTTAACAAATACGGTTATAAATCAAAGCTGCATGAAGGTATTATCCAATCAGAAATAAAGCTAGCAGGGAAAGATATACATGTGTCCAAGCCCCGGCTCTAAAACTATTTGCCACCAGTCTAAAGGAGCGAATCGACGGTATTTCCCTATATAATGAAATATCAAATAGTCAAAATTACAAAAAGTAAAAATTTTATTAACATAAAATCGGAAGGACTCATACTTAATTGATGAAATCGGAAAGAAAAATAGTTTAAAGTCCACAAATATTATTCCCACCAAGGTTTCAATAGGGTTCAAAGACATTCCATATACAACTCGCAGGCTTTCTATGCTAATGTACCGTTAAAAGTCGTTTATCGTCATTGAGCATGCGCATATCGGGGTACTGTACAAATCACTCGTAAATATATTACTACAACTTCAATTTTCCCGCGCCGGCGAAAAGGGTCACAGGAAAAACTTTTTATTATTATAAAAATAGATAATGTACAGAAGATTTTTAATATCTATGTCTGTGTATTGAGAAATCATTTAATAAGTTTTTTTCAATGTGTAAATATATTTAGGAATGTAAAATGCTATACTAGCCGTCGATATGCCCCTTAAATATTTATGTACCATTCGATGCAATCTTTCTGATAAAATGTATACTGAATCAGATCAGTAATGCCTCAAATAATATTCAATACCTTTAAACGGTGACAAATACATGAATCGGTGGGGCAAGTGCCACTTTAACCTGCAGCTTCGACTCGAATCCCTTTAAATCAAGTGATTAAATAATAAGAAGAGACATTTTTAATTTTCTATGCTTTTCATGCTATCCAAACCACAGGTGGTTAGCGTGTGGCTATGATATTAATTAGTGAAAACATCATTTTGAGTGATAAATTATCATATTATAACGAAAAATCAACTTTTCTGAAAAAACTAAATTTCACTATCAAATATAACATATATAACAAGGTATCCAACTCGAAATCACCCGAAAACGGGGTGCATCGCTTTAAACAGCCTTTACTTCATCAATATAAAGAAGTGAAACTCCAGCTGCTGGAGCAGTATTGAATTTTCATTAAAAACAATTAGTTGGTCCTTTATTTAAGGCAAGTGACCGATTGCCCAAACAGTACAAAACAGCACAATACAGCACAATACAAACCAACATAAACACAAAATATGAATAAAGCTGGGGTCACCGCCTTGGAACGGTCAATTCAAAGCATTGGGGGTTTAAACCTTGTTATAGAGCGCTCAACCTCACACTTGGCCCAGCAATATTCATAATACATTTAAGTGTAAATAAAATTTAACGTCATAGCATTGTAACTCAAATTAAACAATAATAAAAGGGAATTAAAACGCATTCGATTTAATTACTATTAAATTACTCAATTGCATTGAAGATACAAGAGTAACAGAATTACAACTTTTTGACGAACGATCAAATAAAACTATTAACAATTGTCAACTACATTCCTTCTTTATAGAAAAGATTTGAGAATGTAGAATCACAGAGTTAATATCTCAGATAATCATCGCGCAAATACAGGAAGAAGCAGCAATAATGTGTGTAAAAATTCCATATTACATAGCTTGGTTGTTCATGTGACTGCTAAACAAATTAAAAATAATTAAATCAAACAAGAAACGCCTATCAGAGAGAAAATATAAATAAAATGGAACGTTATAAACCCAATGACCTATGCATGTAGATTACAACTGGGAAAGTCGGTCGTATGACGTCACAAAAATCCATAATGACATAATGACGTGAACAATTTCCAAGGGCAGTACTAAATAAAAATATTAATGGGGCTGTGCTACTAATAAAACAAGTTTACGTGATTTAATATTAAGAAGCAAATGAATACAAAGGTAATTCCATTATAGCGACATTATAGAATAATAACCAACCTGTATTTGAAAAACATGTTCAATTCATCGAAGTTTGTGCATTATCAATTTTGAGTTAGGTTATTATCCACAGCCATTTTCATATCAGTTTGGATTTATCCATAAACTTTTATACTCGTCCTGCAAACACACGATTTTAACACAGAAACACACTAGGTGTTAAAAGTAAAATTTTAAAGGACATTTATGATATAATTTTGCATATCTCTATTACATTTTCGTTCGCTCTTTTGTCAATTAACGTGTAAATAATTCAACACATAGGTCGCATTTCATGAAAATTAGCATTTTCCGAAGACAAATTTAACGTTTTTTTACTAGAAAACTATTAAATTATTGCAAACCTCAAAACGCATGTGTGTGTCAGACATTCATTAATACATGTGTAGAACACTAACGTCCTAATACAAATGTAGTTACGAAATTAGTAGAAATGATAAAATAATCTTCTATCTATCAGTTTCAGTTTCGGGCGACATTTTTTTCTTCAGTTTGAATTATCCAACTCAGTTTGGATTATCAAAGTACAGGGGGTGGAGATATTCTGGTGAAATTCTCAACATACAGAGCCGACAGAAAGTTTATAATATCCGCACTAGACTGAAGGTCAGAGGTGACAAGTTTAAAGCGATTTACATCAATGTACAGCTTACAACCATCAGTTCAAATCTCTTGTTTGAAGCTCGCTCGCTGGTTAAAGCAGGCAGTCTCCTTGGGTCATGGTCTTCAGATAGAAGCATTCTCATCAAAACTAAACACGAAGAAGGCACTTCTATATTGCGCAGTTTCCCACGAGGACGTAGTGCCATATTGCTAGACAACTTTTTAATTAGGAAAGTGTATAGTAAATAAGTTAGGACACAACACTTATTTATTTACATACAGACGCTGTATTTATGATTTGTATGCGCTTTGCATCAATGATCAGTGCTATTTTTACGTGTCCTTTAGTGATATCAATAGATAGTGATTTTTCTTTTTAAGCACGCTTATTCATCTTATTCTCAAAGTAACGTAGTATATTATTATACTTACTCAAAAACTTGTTTTCATGCTAAATGTCAATTGTTTTGAATGTTAACAATGTACAAATACGCTGTTAACTGAAAATGACCATTACCCCCCCAAACAGTGATGACCTATGACAAGTCTGTTGACTTACCCAGGCTACATGTTGGAATTCTGTGTTATTTTATTTGCCTGCCCTAATTTCTCTTTTTGTTTCAACTTATGTCCCATCATGATTTTTATTTGAGTCTCCTATGACAGGTCGAACCATATCGTCGTCTTTCACTTCCGCCTTGGCTCTCACTCCGACACGCGCACATGTACACCTCCCCCACACACATACACGGACCCACACTTCATACTTTATCACCCACGCACGCACATACACAGTAACACAGCTACGCAAGCACGCATTTTAGCACACCACTAAAACCGGTAGGTTGCCCTAGTATTTCGCTTCCGTACTAGAGCTGCCATGATGCGGGTCTAATATCAAAAGGACCAACATATAACGCAAGGCAAACGGCACTTCTTTTATAGAACTGGTCCTAATAATCCATATGCCTACTTAACCCAGCTTGACTGACTTGGCCTTTCGGTATCTTACTTGTAGTAGAACGCTTGATGCCAAAATTAAGACACATACCCATTTCTCATACCCGCACATAAATTACCTTAATCGAGACATGCGAGACATGCCTCTTCGATTCTCTCTTCTGTTTTTCTGTTTTCTGTTCCTGTTCCCCTAGACTAAATTTCTTCGAGCACCTCATGGAGTCTGGTACAATTTCGAATACTTATCAAAACTGATAGTTCCGGTGTTGTTTCTCGTGCATAACGTCAGTGAATTCTTCAGCCCAGGAATTACATGATGTCTAGCAAGTGTTGGTTTTGCACGAGAAACATACGACGTAAATACAAATGGCGTCTTGTAAATACTTTCTTTTGCATCATTGTTTTGCATCTCAATCGGGTTTTCGCAAATATCATTCTTGTCAAACAGCATTGATTAATATAGTTGATTCATGGCTTAAACAAATTGATAATGGAAATCTGGTAGGTACAATATTCTTGGATTTAAAAAAAGTATTTGATCTTGTGGACCATAGGGTTCTTTTATACAAATTAAAACTTTATCATTTTAATGATAGGTCATGCGACCTATTTTCTTCATATCTACGCAATCTTTTTCAGTATATCAAAGCAGAAAGCACTACCTGTACTTGTGAAAGCATCATTTCTGGTGTTCCCCAAGGATCTATTTTAGGAATTCTTCTATTTCTTATTTACGTTAATGATCTTTCGCTAGATCTTACATGTGATTCTGCAATGTATGCTGATGCTACAACATTGCACACTGTGGGAACAAATATTCAAACACTTCAAAATAAGCTACAAACAAATCTTTCAATTGTAAATGATTGGTGCCAAACTAACAACATGATTATTAATCCACTAAAAACTACTTGTATGGTATTAGGGTCGAAACGGAAAGCTTAAAACTTAAAAAATCTAAAACTTAAAATTTCAGATACGGTGATCAAAACAGTAAATTGTCAAAAACTTCTTGGCCTTTATATTGACAATACTCTATCTTGGAAACTACACATTAACAGCGTTTGTTCAAAAATGTCATCACGAATGTTTCTTTTGCAAACAATAAAAACATATTTAACCCTTGAAATGCGTAAGCTCTTCTATAATGGTTATATCTCACCTATATCCGACTACGCATGCGTTACCTGGAGTTCAGCGGCCAAAACGGAAATAAATAGAATAATCAAAATACAAAAGCGTTGTGGTGCACATATTTTAAATAAAAAGTACAACACTAATTCAAAAAGACTATTTAAAGATCTAAAATGGTTTACTTTCGAACAGCGTTATCACTATTTCACGTCAGTTATTGTATTTAAAGCATTTCACAATCAAACTCCAACATACATACGTGACCTTTTGACACCTTCTCAAAATAATCACTATAACTTGCGATCTTGCGAAAAGGGGGATTTAAAGCTAGTGCGAATACCCAAAACAAACCATTTCAAACAATCGTTTGAATTTTCTAGCAAATAAATTTGGAATTCGTTACCCCAATCTATTCGTCAAACAAACAATTTAATTACATTTAAGAAAAAATTAAAAGCTTATCTTTCTTCCACACTTTATGAAATGAATTGAACATTCTTCATGTTGTTTTAGTAAATAACATTAGTTTAATGTTTGAATACTGTTCTAGCATAAATGGTTATTGTAGTTTTATGTCTGTCATTTGTTTTTAATTATAATATATATCATCATAAGTGTGCATGCATATATGATTCTTTATGTTTTGTTCTTATTGCTCAAGATGAAATATGATGTATTTGTTGTAAATTGTATATTGTTAGAAGACCTTGTTGAAAATAAGAAATGTATTATCTAAATTGCATATTATGTAATTTCATCTGATGTATTTCTTAACAAGTCTATCTTCTTTAAATAAATATTTTATTATTATTATTATTATTATTATTATTATTATTATTATTATTATTATTATTATTATTATTATTATTATTTTAATATATATGACGAAAAAAACATATTCCAAACAGGATAATAACAATTCGCCCAATCGAACCATCCTGGATAACCACACACATAATAACTCTGATTCGGTGTCGACGACGGTTGTTTCGCAAAGCCAAACAAACAACCCTTGAACGCGACTGGGGTAAATTCAGAACTATGCGAAACAAAGTCGTTGCCGAAATTAGAGGCGCTAAACTTAATCACCAAGAAAAGTTGGCTGAAAAGCTTCAATCAACGCCAAATTCTAAATCATGGTGGTCATGTTTAAAAAGCTTTATTCGACCCACTGAGACTTCATCTCTACCCTCACTTATCGATAAAGATTCAATAATTGAAGACGACACACAAAATGCTACTGTCCTCAATAACTTCTTCACTGAACAAACGCTTTTTGACGAATCAGAAGCACCTAACCTCAGCCACTGCACTTATCAGCGCAACGAATCTCTGAGTTCTCTCGTGGTTACTCAAACTGAAGTCGGATCAGTGCTACGGGGCCTACCCTTAAGCAAAGCTGCTGGTCCAGATTCACTCAACAACCGCATCATGAGAGAACTTTCAACTGAACTCTCTGTTCCCCTAAGTGATATGTTCAATACTTCTTTACGCACCTCTGTATTCCCAGAACCACGGAAAGAAGCTTTTGTCACCCCAAATTCAAATCAGGAGGCTCATCTAACCCAGCCAACTATCGACCTATCTCCCTACTTAGCACACTTGGAAAAGAATTGAAATAATTGTATTCAAACATACATAAACACGCCTCATATCCTTTCCCCGCTACAATCTGGATTTGTTCCTGGTGACTCAACAATAAACCAGCTAACGTTTCTTTATAAGTTCTTTAGCGAGACTATCGACTCTGGAAAAGAGGTTATAGCTATATTCTGCGATATTAGCAAAACATTCGACCGTGTATGGCAAAGGGGATTGTTCATCAAGCTTAACAATATAGGCATAAGAGGCAGTCTTTTATTTTGGTACAAATCTTACCTTACAAACCGCAAACAAAAAGTTTTTCTCCCAAACGCAGAATCCAATTGTTATCATATCAAAGCTAGAGTACCACAGGGCTCTATTTTTGGGCATCTTCTTTTTTTAATCTTTATTAATGATTTTGTTCTAAATATTTAAGTCAACAGCAGGATATTCGCCGACGACACAAGTCTTTATGTTGTAGTCGATAATTAAGTCCACGCTGCAGCTACACTTACTCCGATCTCGAAAGAATCAACAAATGAGCTAAAACATGGCTTGTTTGTTTCAATCAGAAGAAAACGGAGTCATTGGTTATAAGTCGCAAGACAAGCACAATTCAACATCCCCCTGTATATATGAATAACGTCGCAAAAATAGAAGTCACAAAACATTAACACCTAGGGCTCTACTTTACTAAAGACCTTAAATGGGGCACCCATATTGAGTACATTGTTAATAAGGCCTACACAAGAATAAACATTATGAAAAAGTTAAAATTTAATCTAGACTGTTCATCATTGGAAAACATCTACTTATCATTTATACGTCCTTTACTCGAATATGGCGGCGTCATTTACGACAACTGCTCATTACAAGACCAAGAAATGTTAAAAAGCGTCCAAATTGAGGCTGCACGAATAGTCACAGGTGCCACTAAATTCAATTCAAAAGCTTTTGGAAGAAGTCAGATGGAAAACTTTAAGTCATCGTAGTGCTAAACATAAACTCATTCTTTTTTACAAAATGAATAACCCCATCGTATCTTTCTGACATGTGTCATCTGACCCATGAATACCAACGACCGCTATAATTTAAGGAATATTCACACATTTTACACCCCAAGAGCTAGAACTGCGCTCTTCTACAACTCTTTTATCCCATCCACTACTCTAGCTTACAATACAAAATCTCGAACGAAACACCCATCATCTCATTTAAAAAAGGTGTTCCATCATCAGTGGTCAAACTTCCAAAATGCTATTACTATGGCAGACGTAAATCCCAGATAATGCATACGCGACTACGCACAAACTGCAGTGTGCTTTCAAAAGATCTATTTAGTAAAAACATAATGCAATCACCTCTTTTCTCCTGTGGCGAAGAAGAAACAGCTAGCCACTATTTTTTGCACTGTCCATTGTATTCGACCATTCGAGGTCGCCTCTTCAATTCTGTATCACCCTTCTGCATACCCTCAACCAAGGTATTGCTTTTGGGAAATCCTCTTCTTTCTTTGGAGGCCAACTGCAATATTTTTGCAGCAGTACATACCTTTATTGACAAATCTAAACGCTTCGATAAGACGCCGACGCCTTTGGTACGAATTATCTCATAATCGTCTCATGTGCTCCCCAACTCCTTTCTAACTCTAGCTCCATCCTCGTTCTTCTACTCTTAGTCCGTTTCTATTGTTTTACCTATTTCCTTTCTTCCCTATCTCTTCCTGCAAATACTTTCCACCACAACCACTCGACATTTACAACTTTATCAATTGAAGTGCTTCTCGCCTAATGCATCGTTTTTCTTCATGCTCGTGAAACGACTTACAATAAGCTTAGTTTAGCTTCCAGGTCAATCCACATATTACTGTGTATATCATTCATGAATCATGAATTCTAGAAGATGAATACCATTTTATATGAATATGCCGTTGTTACACAGATTTAAGAAAAACATATATAAACCGTATATTTTATATTAACTCATCAGTATATAAATTCCAAAAGTTATTAATTTCATGTGAAAAATCAGTTATTTACAATGTATGTATATATATCAAAGAAGCCCTTGTTATTATAAATACGATTTTAAATAATACTGTTCAAAAAATGTCATTACCGCCTTGATAGTTTATTAGTATTTGTACTCGTTAATGTGTATTTTATGTTATTTAATGTTATGTTGTTATACCTAGTTACGTGACAGAAAATAATGTGTATACGTATGTATGAAGACGATGTACTTGTGTATAAGTCTGAATTAACTATCTGTCTTTCTGTCTGTCTGCATTCCGAAATAAATATGTTTAAACCAAAATAAATCATTTTTATCATAGCAGGATCATGATTATTATTTGCTTTATTCAATTCTATATAATATTTCAGCAATATATAATATACGATCGTATATCACATATGACTTGTTTGATTGTACGCCAAAATCATTATACTTTTGACACATTATGAGGCTAAATTGTGTGTAGTTAATTAAGTTAATAATGCCGTCGTTACCAATTACAACGAACTTTATTATATATGCTGTAGCTTAGCACTAGCTGTTTAAGACATATGAACATTATTTCATGTTATGACCGTTAGTACAAATCATTTGAACCTCATTAAGTAAAAAGCCCTTAATCACTATTGATCATACATTTGCTTCAAATATAATAATGTTGCATTCTACATGTCATATGTAAATGCAAACGCCTACTAAACAAAAGCCTAGTTGAATGAACCTTTTAAACGATTGTAGAAAAACTATCGGACAATACATCCGAATAAAGTAAAACATATAAAAATAGAAACGTATTTGAAGTAAATTCTGACAAGACACGCAATTATTAGCGACTATAGTCGTCGAACTTAAGAAAAATAACACTGCAGGACACAGGTTTCATCAAAGACCGGGATAGGTTTCTTGTCCGCGTAAATGTTAATTGAATCATTAAGTTGTGAACTATCAGCAGTACTCATCGCTATGGTCGCAGACACTGATTTGGCTCAAAGAGGAGTCACAAGGGTTTCCTATATGATTTAATGGATAAAATAAAGCATATCTGTTGATTTTGGTGTATAATCGACTTTCATTGCAGTAGCGAATTAAGATTTTAAAAAACACAATTATTTCGACGAGTGGTGTTGCCGCGAGAGTAAATATACTTTTAAAAACCATGGTTGATAAGTTTGTTGAATCATTCTCAGAAAGCAACAAATCTTAAAAAACAAAATTATGCTTTAAAGGGATCGTCAACCACAAACGACGAAAACAGAAAAGTTCTAAAATACCGTTTTTTTTACAATAATTAGTTTATATTGATTAAAATACAATACAAAAAAAAACACACAAATGTGAGAAGCTTGGGAGCCATACGTTTGTTGAATATGACGTTAAGAAGTTAATTAAAATAGAACGGTAGATGATCACGTTCACTCTTATTAAACATCTGAACTGTATGTTGCAAAGTTTAGAAAAAGCTAAATTCCATAAATGGACACGCGAACGTGATACATTCAACGACACGTGACTTAGTAGCATGGTATCTCGTTGTGTCATCTACAAAGACGTAAAAAGTTCGGGGAAACTATTTTTGATAATTTTGGCCACTGAAATATTGATACATTTACATAAAATAATAATAAAAAATATAATTGCTAAATTTCACAAGCAGTGCATAAATATTTACGTGCATGAGACGCATTCATTAAAATAACCTGTATCTAATCTGTAAATGTATATTGGAGCTTAACATCGTTAATAGGTTTGTTTGTTGAAAATTTCATCCGATTGTCATGATCATGCTGTAACAACTGTAAATCGATTTAATAGGCTAGGCCGGGTACGTTCGGCTTACTTCACTCACATGTACACGATGCGACTTTATATATCTCTGCCTTACCTAGCCACATAGGATGTATGAAGAGTCTTCGATGCGTTAACATGGTGGTACAAACTATTTAATCAAAAACGAAAATGTCGCTGGAGTTTTTACTTAACACTTTTTATGTGCATGTCTTGTACTTACTCACTTAACAATCTTTGATAAGGGAATCATCCAAACCATATATTGATAAAGAATAACATACGTGCAAGGATTATGAGCGTTTACATAATTAAACATTATTGGCGTACACATGTACTTCGTATTAAATACTAAGATCATATTGCATGAAATAACCAGTATAAATCTGCGTTAAAAAAACTCTCAATAAATTAGCAGATTTTATGTTAGTCACTCGGACGTAAGTGAAAATGATATAAAAACGGATTTAATGGTGTGTGTATATTTCCGAAGCACGTGTCGATTAACGCACATACAATGGTACTTGTGTGAAGTATATTTAACCCTTTCAGTGCGGGAACCGAATTGTGGAGTATATTTAAGAATAACAAGGGTATGCAAATGAAGCCTTACCACGGGGTTTGTTGACGGAAATAAACAGATTCGCGCAGGAAGAATGATTAAAAAATACGTAAGTATATTTGTTCCCGTTTTAAAAACATAGTGTGGTGGATTATTGAATTACTAAATGATAATGTATATCCATTCTGTGCGATAATTACGCTTAATGGTGATAGCTTCGGGACTTTGATTGTAAAATATTAATATGTGCATTATATTTTAACGTTCACTTTTTGATGAAACAATATTAATTAAACATAATAAAAAATTGAAGCAAAATAACTGCTTTTTTAGGAACATATTTGACTATTCTTTTATAAACACCAAATGTGTATATATGTTAAACCGAGGGTTGGTTTCCTCATATTACATTTTTTATATGTTATTTTATTATTTTACATTATTGTGATTTATATTCCGGATTAACATTGTTCCCATAATATCATGAACAATTGTGGGAAAAAATAAAATAAGTATAATATATGTAATATTGTAATATGTGTAAATGTATGAGGTTTAGAACATGTAATGAGATGTTTTTGTTAGCAAACCGGTATCATTTGAAAAACTTTAATTATTTTTCCTGTATTATGATTTTACATAACTTAAAAGTGTCTACTACAAGCTGAAAAACACACACAATAACTCCCATGGTAATGATTCTGGAGTAAAATGTTAACTTAATTAATGTAACTGTCCATACAAGCAAAATTGTTTGTTATACATAGAGCGGCTAATCTGAACCAATATTGAACCAATGTCGTCGTCGTCAGTGAACTCGTCAACACCCGCTTTTACGTCAGCATACGATAACGTCTCGACGGCATCAAAAGCGCTAGAGACCATTATTATGTGCGTCATCATAACCGTAACCATTGTGGGCAACCTTTGCCTCTGGGCTGTGGTGCTGAAGTCTAAGGCACTGCGCAATCTGACCAACATGTTCATCCTTGGCTTGTCGACTGCAGGTAAGCATATCGTCTACTGAATGTAATAACTAGGGTAACTGACATTTTGTGAATTGTTCAGGAAAGCATATTTTGAGACATTTTCTTAAATACAGTAAGAGCACTTACATTATTTTTTGCGCTCAATATATTTCAGTGTTGAAATTATGATAACTGCTCCTTTCTTAATTTTTGATTGCTTTAAAAAAGACATATCGATTTGGAGTTTTGTTTCGTTTTTCAAGTGTTATTATAATACTAAACAGAAAATTTGAATACGGAAAAATGTTTATTATTTTAATAAAACATCTTTTTGCTTCTCGTGAAAATTTAACAAAATGTCACTTACGCTACTTTTTACATTCAGAAAATAACATGCGTTTGTTATGTCAATTTCGAAAATTTGATAAAAACATTATTTTTACCAAAAAGATTGACTTAATATTTTATCAGTTGATGTATGTCACCTTAATAAACACAAAAATGGAAAAAAGTAAAAATGTATAAAAATGTCAGTTACATGACTTATTACATTCACTAGGCGATATGGCCTCTGGATCGTTCAGTCTGATCTTCCTGTGAAATCTCAAGTAAAGTCAAATAGATAATACTATTCAGTGTGTAAAGCTATTTTGTTTATACTGTGCGCCTAGTTGTTTTAATTCAATATGGCTTTTACAATGGCCGTTTGGTCTTACTTCTGGCGATTTAGTTTTTGGTCTTGTATTTTATTCAATACTTGTTGAGTGTTTGATATGACAAACAATATTTGTGAATGAATATGTTCATGTTAAGTGCGTAATAATTACACAATAGAAGTAGTTACATTATGATTTGTGAATGAGAATTAATTCAGTCGTGAAGATGAGATTTAAACAACGTTTTGCTTCTTTTGACCTAAATATCTCATTTCTGAATGAACATTAACCCTCATAATGAAATTCTTCTATCACGTTTCACGTTTATTCACAAGCTCGCTACTTTGTAAGAATATCATGTTTTACCGATTTAATGAACACAGTGTAAACTAAATAAGCGTTTTACATACAGACTCCCAACGTACATCCATGGGAAACCAGTCAGTGAAACGAAAAGGGTGTCTTTATTGATGTAATAAACTATTTAACTGTAAAGGTCTGACTTATAATCGCAGTAATAAACGTGGTGTAAATATCTACTGGATCATTAAACCGATTGAAACCTGATATGGTCTTGGTTAATTAAACTAAAATTGTATAAACGCTGCATAATGTTGGAATATTTCACACAAATGTTTATAAACCACATTATGCAACAATCAGCTATCACTTCTCTTATGCTGGACTTGATTTTTTGTTCACTTGTATATAAGAATTGCTAATAACACTTTTAAACTCTGCAATTTTTTGTAATGACCGTCCGTTCAATTGTTTGACCGCGAGGGAAAGCAGAGGGAGAAATTTTACGGCTGGTATATGTGTTAACATGTAAAAATCGAAATGAGTATTTTAAGATCTATTTTATACTATTATTTAACAGTCAGCATGACCATGATAACAAATCCTCCCCGTAGGCAAACTTACGATTAAAATAAACACACCTCATACTTTTGGTAATTATATGACTGCAGATATTTTCGGTATAAAAATTACTGATCGAATATAATCTCCGTATTACATATATATTTCGAAATCATTTTCCGTAGTCAATGGCGTGAAATAACGGAATGACGTTTTTAATTAACGCATCATAATGACGACATGATGGATTTTACGAATTCGCGTAGTTCAATTTCAGTGTTACTTGGTTTATTTCAATCTTACTCCGCTTTTCAGTCACACCTGTCCAAAACATTTCCCATGATGCAAATTATAGGAGATATATATATATGAAAATTTTACAATAAAAATATGGAATTATTGCACGCACATATGAAACTTTATAACACACACATATTTTGAAAATTATACCACACAAATATCAGAATTATTCCACATATATATCAGAGTAGTGCAAACATATATGAACTTTTAGAACATGTATATGAAAATATCGAACATAAATATGAAATTATACAACCTATATTTGTTATGCAATACATATATCGGATTTTACCATTTATATAAAGGGGAGTCCGGGTGAGAATAACGCACTAGTATAAGGTTACGCTTGTTTATATTCACAGGTCTCAATTAATAATACTTTGACCACGAGTTCAACAATTATTACAATGATACGATATACAACATAAAAAAATGTTTCATTATCGCTGAAACTGAATATTAAAAAACATTTCAAGATAACAAGAATATTCTCTAAAAATGTAGTCTTACTGTTTTGAAATAAGGTTTAGAATTTTGGTTTCTTAATCTTAATTCAAAACAAAAGTTTAATTATAGTGTTTTTTACTTGTTAGTCGCATATTTACTGCATTATAATGTGTGTTGTAATAGGCAAACCATACATTAGTAAAATTCAATCTGCCTTCGCACATAGAAGGAATGGGTCAATTAGGTGCTGCGTTTCCTTTGCTTACTTCAGTTAGAGGTCAATTCTTTACGTAATAGCAATCACAAGGCCCCGGCTTCAAAGGAATTGACCTTTCGACAGCCGATTGATTGACAGGCTTATTAACCAATCAGATTACAGCATAGATTAGGCCCGTTACTATCCGCCATTTTGTCCGTCAAACTCGCCGTTGTCCGACACATAAGCTTATACGTAAATCTGTGTTTTAAACAAAGAAAATGGTTAAAAGGTGCTGTTATGGCACTTGTTATTCAGACACAAGGTATCCAGAACGGTTAAAAGATGGAAGTACGTTTTTTCCGTTCCCTCAACCGGGTACTAATCTTGAAAAATTCAAACGTTGGATTCGTCTTTGTGGTCGTCCACACGAACAGCTTAATCTCAACATATTAAGCGATCGCCCGAAAGCAAAACACTGTCGTTATAATAAGATACTACGCGAAAATAGAAAATGTAAGTTTTGCAACGGACACGTTATAAAAAAGAGTATAACTTTTGTACTTGTTTATCCTCTATATAGACAAATTAGAAAGGAACATTTAAAACCATTTTTCAAAGGTGGCCAACGTTAAATAAATTTGACATTCTAATGCAGTCGGCAAATAAATAAGACATAATAAACTTTGCTAGATTTTTTTAATGCTAATGAAATGCGTAATAATAAAGACAATCAGTTATTATTTTTAATAATATCACATAGAATAAAACATTTTTTATTTCTTTCGGTTTAAGTCTTCCAAATTTAATGTAAGTTAAGAAACTATTTTAAAATGCGCAAGTAATTATCAATAGGGGCCAATAAGTGTCATTTTACACCATATGTGGGCTTTCTACTAATCCGTTATCAAAACAGATGCCGCAAACTGTGAATGGCCCTTTGAAAACCCGGTCTGATTAGCGAGTTTTTTTGTACATGAAAATTCTTTCAACTTTTTATATTTTAAATATTGCAGAAGATAGTTTACGAGGAAATAATAATATATAATAATATATTGTGTATGTTACTTTTTTGACGACTTTGACCATGTTTTACGATTATAACAATGCTCACGGGTCATTTTGACCAAACGCATTGTAGATAAGTGTTATATCGGATTTCAATAAAAACGTTCTTCGTCTTCTATTATAATAAATTTACTTACCTGTGCCACATTTGCGATGTTGCCATCGGTTGCAAAAATTAACGGCTTTTAATTAAAAAACTGAAACATCTATTACTCAAGGAAAAATATTGTGACTAACGAACAATTCATACTGTATGCGATAATTGGCGATAATTTTGCCGACTTTGATGATAAATTTAACGGCTTTTAAGTAGACTAATAAAAAAGTTTTGACTATTTAATAGATATGATAATTATATTCAGCACCACTATTCAATGATAATAAAAACTATTGTATGGCCTTTCTGGTATACCATGAGGCCTTTTTGGTTCACTTATGCGGCCGATTCGCGTAGCCATTTTTATGACGGACTTCGGCGGAGTGACCCCCCTTGAAATCGGTGGGCGTGGCTTCACTCTAGCTGTCGAAAGGTCAATTGCGGAGCGTTCTTACATAATAAAAGTCGTAGTCGCATGGTATTTGCGTTTAGCGTCCTATTTCGTCACGTGGTTCTTTTTCGCGGGTGTTTTGGCATTCATGTTTTGAGGCTATTAATAGATGCGCCTGTCGATAAACAAAGGAAAGTCCACGGGCGATAACAACGCAATAGGTAACGCTCTCACATACAACTCAATGACGTAGTACAGGTCGTAAATTGGGGCTGTTAATAGATTCGGGAAAAAGTTGACGCTTATTTATATTCTCAATTCATAAAACGTTGAACATAAGTTTTACAATAACTACAGCGATACGATAGACAAAAATGTTTCATAAACGCTTAACCCGAATATAACAAACAATTTATAATAATAATACGAATGACCTGTTTCTTAACCTCGTTCATGCTACTACACAATCGTGATACATCGGCTATCTCGGATTTCTCCGTAAGATAGGCCTCGTGGCTAACGGTCGCCATATTGCCTTGTATTACTACTTTACTACCCAAAAGGTTGTCAGTCTATTGTTATGAGGCTGTATACGATGCGCGTTGAACTAGCGCCAAACTTTTTACCGAAACTTTGAAATTAAGAGCACTATTAACGTTCATTTGTGTTGCATTTTGACCTATTATCCAAGTGATTTACTTTTCCATTATTATTTAATCACCCTATCATCCAATTTTTAAGATGAAATTACGGTGTTTACAAAACCAACCAAACCGAAAGTGAAACTGGATGCATTACGTTTCGCAATGTAAACATTAAATATTTGTTCAGTTTGAGGAAGCGAATCGATAATAGACGTTGGAATATGTATCCAATACAGACTATCATTGCCGATTGTAGTACTGGCTAAAAAATACCTTTTATGACAGGTCATGTATAGAACGTTAATCAAATAGTGACCATAAATCACTACAAATGTCTGCGTTGTTCATTAATATAATTAATGCACGTTTCTGATCTAATTGCCTGTATCTAGTTGTAATTACCATGATATTGATAAAAAATAAACGTTTTTTTCATAAATTAACATTACATGTTTTATTTTTATCATTTAGGGAATAAATAATTGTATCATTATCATCATTAAATATTCTGAAAATAATCTAAATTATCATGATTACTTTAAAGTACAATTTTTAAATTTTACTAATTATTTTTAATGAATTTCCACATTTGCTTGATTCAAAATAAAATGTATTCATAAGGGTTTCAGTTGTTAGTTTTAACCCATTTTTAGTTCGATTAAATTTAAATTACTAACTACGTGCATGTATGTGAAATGCTAATTACTAACTACGTACATGTATGTGAAATGCTCTTGAGTTCGTTTCCTGGGCCTAGAACCAGTACTTGGGTGTCTCTTGGAGATTTCTTAAGAATGCTCCCACACTGGGGATCAAACCAGTGACCTCCAGATCATTAGGTGGACACCACACCCACTACACATCAGCGACCTTTAATTAGTAATTTACTTTAGTATTGCAGCATTATATAATATAATGTTGCTTCATATTTTTGGAAAATGATTAATGTGCAGTACTAAAAAAATCTAAATGCATACAATTTTAATTGTGTATATTGTGTGATTATTAGTTACAAATTCCCTTTTTACAGGTATACTGGATTATGAAAAACTGATAAACATAAAATTGACAACTCATCTCCCCAACGATACTAAGTGTGGCTCATTCTCAGAACAAACCCATAGTCAGTTTGAAAACTACAGTGTAAAAAGACCACTTGATTGTGACAATTATGGCTGACCAAGCAAATGTTTTCATTTAAAATAAAGAAAACTTCCAGTTCAATATACATTTTATACCAATTATGACATTGACCAACACAGAAAATAATTATAAGGTTGATTAACCCAAAATTGACTGTTACAATTGGATACTGTTTTAAGCTTCACTCTACTTTGTCTGAAAATAAAAGTCCTAAATGATGTAATAGAAACATACATATTTAATTTTTAGTTTTACAAGGATATATATATATATATATATATATACATATATTATAATATTTTTTTATCGATGGTCAATCAATTTAAGTTTAACTAATATATACATACACATTATATACATGTGTATGCTTTGATTTTTTTCTATTGAAGCCAAATTAATATCCCATTAGATAGATAGATAATATCACAGCAGTATTCCTAGTTTGTCTGCAAGTACTGCAGAAATCATGGATTATTATTTTACTGAGTCAGCCTTAATCTTTATATTATAATTGTTAAAACAGATTAAGATGTGCATTATACAATTGAGGATGCATCAAGATTAAAAAATGGTACATGTATAAATTAATAAAGAATCAATAACAATCAGAAACTGTGCATTTTTTCAGTATTGTGTGAAAGGATTTGAAGTAATTATGTGTTTTTGAAATATGATTTATGTGAATTTGAATAAATATATAAAATTTAGTGATTTTCTCAGACAAAACTGTTAATTACATACTAAAGTATTCAGAATGTATTATTGTAATATTCATTCGAATTTTTTAGTACAAAAAGCACTTTTCCCCGGCATTTGTATTTATAGTAATTGCATATTTTATAATTCTGACAGCATTTATAAACTGTGTTCATGCAAGCATGAACACGGTTTCATTTTTTGAGTATTTAAACAAGAGGGCCATGATGGCCGTGTATCGCTCCACTGCTGAAAAAAAAGGCTGAGACAAATTTCTCTGCATGTGCAAATACTTAAATATAGGCCCTATTTAAGCACATGTACACTTTTGTGACCTTCTGGGCTGGGTCAAATTTAACCCCAGGGGCATAATTTGAGCAAACTTTGTAGAGGACTACTATATCTCACTACATACAAAATGTGGTAGCCCTAGGTCCTAGAGTTAAGGACAAGAATATTTTTTAAAGTTTTAACAAAATAAGCAAGATATAAGCGTATATAATGTTCAATTTTGTGACCTGCGGGGCAGGATCAAATTTGACCCAAAGGGCATAATTTGAACAAACTTGGTAGAGGACTATAAGATGTTACTGCATACCAACTTTGGTAGCCATAGTCCAAATGGTTTTTGACAAGAAGATTTTTAAAGATTTCACAAAATAGGCGATTTAAAAGCGTTTATTCAATTTTGTGACCCCCCGGGGCAGGGTCAAAGTTGACACCAGAGGCATTTTTTGAATAAATTTGGTAGAGGTTTATTAGATGTCACTACATACCAAATTTAGTAGCCCTAGGCCCAATGGTTATGGACAACAAGATTTTTAAAGTTTTCACAAAATAGGCCCCATATAAGCGTATGTTCAGTTTTGTGACCCCGGGCAGGGTCAAATTTGACCCAAGGGGCATAATTTGAACAAACTTGGTAGAGAACTATTACATGCCACTAAAAACCTAATTTGGTAGCCCTAGGCCCAATGGTTATGGACGAGAAGATTTGTAAAGTTTTCACAAAATATACCCTATATAAGCATATGTTCAATTTTGTGACCACCGGGGCAGGGTCAAATTTGACCCCAGGGGCATAATTTGAACAAATTTGGTAGAGGACTATTAGATGTCTCTACATACCAAATTTGATAGCCCTAGGCCCAATGGTTATGGACGGGAGATTTTGAAAGTTTTCACAAAATAGGCCTTATATAAGCAAATTTTCAATTTTGTGACCCCCAGGGCAGAGTCATATTTTGAACAAATTTGAAAGAGGTTCACCCCAGGAACATTCCTAAGGAATTTCATCAGAATTGGACTAGTAGTTTAGGAGAAGATGTTTAAAGGAAAAGTTAATGCACGGACGCACGATGGACACAGGACCTATGGCCTGTGGAGCTAAAAATCAAATTAAACATTTAGTTTTGATGTAAAATCAGTTTTTATATGCAAGTGTCTATTTCACTTATAAATTAAAACAGCATATTATTCATTATTGAAAAGATTATTCCAAGCTTGATGTCATATTTCAACTTTGCATAGTGTAGTTAATTGAACCTTGTATTGAACTGTATGGGCAGCTATATTTTTTAATTTATGTATGTTGTATTATACAAAATGCATTATTTCTACCACAAATAGACCATATAAGGCCTACTGCTACTAAAAAGGCACTGGTATGAATTTGACACTGTTTTTGATGCTCATACAAAACTTTAATTATTACTACACTTTAGTATATTAAATATTTTCAAGTTTTTGTTCAACATTTTTTTGCAAAAAAAAGAGTGTCTTAATGCATTTGAAAATATACTTAAAACAAACTAAAAATGCATTTTAACATACCTTTTTCCTGGTAAAGTGTATTTGGGATGATAAAAAATACACTTGAAGAGTATTAATGCTGGAAAAATGCAGAAAAAAAAATACATTTGTTTCTGTTAGAAGTGTGTCTTGTCTGCATTTTTAAGTGTATTAAAGCACATCAAATGCAGATAAATACAATGCCAATACTGTTACATGTATTGTAATGGACATAAAATGCACTTGTTCTTGTAATTAAATGCTTTAGTGAATTGAAATAACCTTTTATAACGTTTTAACAATTAATAATACCTTTTTATATAAATTTTCTTTTGAAATGTGACACTTAAATGATTTTTGCACAACTAGTAAGAGATATAATTTGTGCTCTTAACTGGGATCCAATAGGCAGACTTTCATATTACTTGTATTTAATTTAAATCATGATCTGAATTGCTCTTTGGCAAATCTTCGTTGGTCACCGTATTCAACTGAATTTTGTTCACTTTGTAGTGATTATATTTTCTATATTAATCAGACAACATCTTTCTTCAAAAGTTTAACATGATTGCTTGGTTAATTTAGAAACAAGATCAATGCATCATAACATAAAATGAAAAAATGTGTAATAGTAAAAATGGCAGCAAAAAAGCACCAGATTATCTGCCTTAAATCTGAGACGATATATTGATGTATTGGAATTTCTCATAAATAATGTGTCCCATAGTTGTATAATTGTATAGTCGCATGCATGAGTGGTGTCAATGTCACAATACCAATTAAAGCCTATAATTTACTAAAACAATTTGAAGTTTGATGTGTGTTTTTTTCAAGATCTGTTATATATATTTATATATATATATATATATATATATATATATATATATATATATATATATATATATATATATATATATATATATATATATATATATATATATATATATATATATATATATGTACATTGTTGAAAAGTTAACATGCAATAAGTTTACTGTAATTAAGTGACAAATAGTTTTACTGATTTGGTTGGATGCATATATGCAGATATATCATGGTTTGTGCAGAGGACAGTAGCAAAAACAAGAGCTGTCTCCGTAGGATGACATACGCCCCCGATAAACGCTTTAATAGAAATTATGAGCATTTTTCAAAACCTAAACGCTGACCCTAAGTTCAAGGTCAAAGGGGTCAAAGTTTGTGTGTGTATGGGAAGGCCTTGTCCATATACACATGCATATCAAATATGAATGTTACATCTGAAGCGACATAAAAGTTATGAGCATTTTTTCGAAACCTAAATGCAAAGTGTGACGGATAGACAGACGGACAGTGCGATCACTATATGCCCTCCTTTGGGGGCATAAAAATGTGTTTCACATTGTTTTGGTAAATTAGTAATGTACAAACATGTAGTTAAAAGAACAGAATCATCAATTATAAAGTTATTGATTATAAAGTGTTGCTGGCATATTTGATGCATTCATCTAGCTATAAGAAGGTCCCTGTTTTATCCCCACTGGCACCGAGTGAGAATTCTCAAAATCTTTAAACAATGTGAATAACTACATATAGGGTCGAGAGCCTTGTTGATATGGGGGCTAAACACCTGAAATCAAAGCGACCCAGGTTAAAGGCCGAGGCAAAATAAATAAACCAGCGGCCGCATGAGCCTGCTATACTCTGAACAAGTATTGTTTCTTCTCAGAAAACTGGCTTAAGTGTCTTACTAAGCTTTAAACTTTGAGTTTCAGTGCAATCTATCTAAAATAAATTGGTCAAATTAAATTATAATTTGTAAAAAATAAACATTCTGCACAAATTCAATTATTTACTTTACCTGTGTGCATGAAACATTTCAGTCTTGATGGTTAGTGAACTATGTCAAAAGCACCATAGCTATGAAACACTTGTATTTTGAATATTGCAATGTTCCACAGAAATGATGCTGATGATAATTCTACACGATGATGAATTACTAGATATATTTCTAAATTCCATTTCCACCAACAATTCGGTAATTCCACTACCAGTTCAAATGCTTCGTACACAGTTGAAAATAACACTATTCCACTCAACAACCGTGACACATGTACTCAATTTTTCAACTTTTCGCAATTAAAATTGTCTCCTACTGTTATTGTTGTTGTTGTACTTTTGAAAGTAGTTCGAAAGATGGCGACCATTAACCCAGAGATTGATTTATGAAATAAATCGTCTGCTGATCCAGAGTGGCTACTACAGCGGGTATTTCTGGAAAACGTTCTTTGGTTCTCAACAGATAGCGGCGATCTTTTGTATTTACGGGTGCTACCAACTAATTAGTGGAAGGTTAATAGAAGGTTTAGCTTGTTTATATTCACAGTTCTCAATACATAGACAGTTGGATATGAGTTCATCAATTACTACAGGCATACTATAGGCAACCTCGAAAATGCTTTATAATCGCTAAAACCGAAAACAACTAAATATATTATATTAAATATATTTATAACAATAAATATCTTTGAAAAATGTAGTCAGCGTATACGCTGACTTTGAAATAAAGTTAGCAATTTACTTTTCTAAATAAATAAATACAATTAAACAAAAGTTAAACTATTGTGTTGCATATTCACCGCATGAAATGTTTGTTAGCATTGTCAAACCACACATTAGTGTGAGTAGATAAAAAATATACTACGGGAGAGCATTTCATATGTGTCCTCATTTGCCTTGTTATGAGTATCTTTCTTCACTATCGAAATATATCGTATGTCTATATTTGATTTAAACGCAGTTTTCTTTCGACACATTTAAATCACACGTCAATAGCGCCGTCATGCGAAAATGGGTCTTATGCGTTTCGGCAAGCGTTTGTTAAACCCAACATGTGCTTTTGCGCAGTCAGGCCGGCCATAGGCGATGCGGTTCGCCTAAAATCACTCAATATGTTATGTTTCTCCTTACCAGAAGGAGAGATAGCTGAGTGGGCTATTTACATGATGGGCGCATATGGAATAAGACCCATTTTCGCATGACGAGTGTCATTACAAATCTCATTGCGAATTGAAAATGCCACATTTAAGAACAATGCTTTTTGATACAAAATTGAATTCAAAATAGCAAACTTGTTTATAATGGCAGCCTATCCACACATTAAAGAATGATTTCTAGACGTGCGGACCAAGTACGGCAAACATTGTGGTATGATAATTAAACAATTTTCTCTTATCGTGATACTATACTATTTCGTTAATGATTGTTTTCTCATCTTGGAGGTGAAAGTGAAATTCTGCGAGATGGATTGTAACGCGTAATTGTAACAGGGCCACAATTTGTGTCGTTTGAGCATACAGAGAGTAGTCCGGAACTCCTTACACTGAACAGTGCGACATCCTTTGAAGTGAGCACATACGTAGTGATGTAGCAAAAATTCAGAGGTTGTATCTCGAATCAGCTTATTAAATATTCGAAAATATTCATGCGTGTCTGTAGGCGTTATGTAAAAGTCAATAAGATGAAAACTGAGTAAAACAGCTACGCCTAAAAGCGCATAAGTGCTCTATACCTATGTTTATGTCAGCGTTGTTGACACCGTGTGAACTGCTCGGGTATCAAGTAAAGCATAAACAGCAATGTTTATATACTTTTATTTCTCCATATACAAGATACGAAGATTATTGTTTATTTTGAATTTGTATATGGTGTCAAAAATCAAAAGTTTTGTACACGGAACTTTCATTATGAATTTATATTCTTGGTGAGATAGTCATTTGATATTAGAAAAAATATTCCTTTAATATGATGGTGACTGCAAATTTTCTTTATATTAAGTCTCATTACCATTTTCATCATACTCTCTATGCTTTCAGAACTTCCAAAAAGCATGTTGTTATTATTTTGTCTTAGTTATTTCTATGAAATAATAAGGATGATTAAAAGTGCACACAAAACTCGACCCGTGCGCTATGACACACACTTTATAAAGTAAAATGGCGTGTGTTCATTTCAAACTTGCGATTAATTTTGAAACATTGAATGGCGTGTTAAATTATGCAATAGCGAACATCTTCGGTGCCTTCAGCGCTTTGATAATTTCCCACAACAATATGTATTCATACGACACATGAACACTAACATGGTGTTCGATTGTCGTATGAATAGATATATTCGCGGGAAATCAAAATGGAAATAATTGTGTCACAAATAAATAAAAACGAGTATTTTGTATCTACACAAATCTATGTAATCATACCACATCTAGCGTTCAAATTGTTGCTATTGCTAAAAGGAACACTGGTTGTTTAGGTGTTAACTTTATTTTTAGAAATACTTTACGAAAATTTTCGTTGATTTTTAGCGTTATAGAGGCTTTAAAATCAAGAGTTTTGTAGATAAGTTATGAGATCAGTAATTAATTATAACAATTTTGTGTATATAAATATATATAATAACAATTCACCAAGAATGTATGGGTATTGGTGAATTTAACTTGTAATTTTTTTTATTAACTATGTAGTGAATCGTGTCTTTCAGATTTGCTTGTGGGACTGACCAACATGCCAATCACGGTATACACGATAATCAAGGGCCGCTGGGAGTTTTCACACAGCGCATGCGTTGTCTTTGGCTTTCTGAACATGATTACTCTTGTTACGAGCGTCATGTCGTTATGCAACATTTCTATAAATAGATACGTCATGGTGTGTTATCCACAGAAGTTCAAAGACATCTACACGGTCCGAAACTCTGTGTTGATGATTTTAGGTGAGTTGTGTGGCACGTTCGAAATTTATATAAATTCATATTGTATTCAACTTATTCACATTTAATGTTAGAAAGTGTTTGTTTTGACCTCTAAAGACGCAATATGCAATAGTAATACAATAACTGATTTATTGAAGTATTATTATGTACTTAAAACTTTGAAATCATCCGCCCATAGTTATGCTTCATTTAAAATAATTATTTGTTACCAAATGTAATGAATTCGTTGCAGGAAGACTTTGACTTTCATTTTATCAAGCGCAGGTGAATACAATAAAACCTCTGAATTCGTAATTAGAAAATTCAATGCAAAAAAATGTCTTTATCATTACGTAATTACGTTGATTTACAAGAACCAGTGTGATTGTTGGTATCTGTGTTAAAGTATAAACTTCAAACATTCGACGCATCTTTATTACATTGAAAAAATCATTGTTATCGCTGTAAAGGTAATATTGTGTAGTACTAAAAGTTTTTCGCATGTAAAACAAGATTCATAAATAATAATAATAATATACACCGTGTTATTTATTGATGAAAATGTGATATTCTCTATTTCAGGTGTAGCCATATTTTCGATTCTACTCTCTCTTCCACCGCTGCTTGGTTGGTCTGAATATGTATACACGCCCTCTCACTCGTTCTGTTTCGCTGATTGGCAGAACCACATGTCCTACGCGTTCTTCATGATTGGATGCTGCTTCGGTATACCTTTAATGGTCATGACGGTTTGCAATGTGTTCATTTTGCGAACCGTAAAGTTCAGCAGACTTCGAGTAAAAGCCTCGTCAATTACTAGAAAGAGGTCAACATTTGGTACACAAAGTGAAAATAAATCAACTGAACCAAATCTTTCGTCATTAAAACGCTTTACTTTCAATATGTCGTCTCTAAGATCTACGACAGAAAATAAGACCAAAACAGCGGCCACAGAGGCACCATTGGTATCCAACAACAAAAGCACTTTAAACAAGGAACCGAACAAAGAGTACCAGGGTGTAGCAAAAACCCTCTGTAGTATAGATTTAGAATCAATGTCTGCTACTGCTGTAAACTTAAATCCGTTACACAATACATTAATATCCAGCTCATTAAAAGTTCCAGTGACCTCAGCCGCCCTACACACACCGTCTTACAAATCACCAAATTCGACATTAACGCATAAGCCAAGAAACAGACTACTACATCCAAACGGGAAACATTCGTCCGCAGAACAACACTCAAGCAGAGGGTCACCAGAGCCATCAATTTCAATTGAACCATCATCGGACGTGTTGCTGGTCATACCATCGAATTCAGAAATGGAAATCAACGGTCAAGGTTCTGAAAATAAAGTTCACACGAAACTTCCCAAATTACGAAAGTCGTCTTCAAAACGAAGAGAAGAGATAAGACTTGCATTTTCGCTCATTATTGTTGTTTTGGTTTTTGTGGTATGTTGGCTACCGTACTGTATTAGTATGCTACTTTCAATATTTTACTTGGGACATGTGCCAAGAGAGTTCCATATGTTTACAATAATAATAGGATATGCAAATAGTGGTTGTAACCCTATCATTTATGGTGTTATGAACAAAAGATTTAAAGTGGGATTTCTGCACATTTTCTGTTTCTGGAAAGACAGGAACAGTTCAAACTTTAGTTGTTCATAATGCTACGTTCGGAATGCCACACGATCCTTCACGAAGTCAATGATTGGCCACACGTGCCAATGCTATCTTTTGAGAATTTCGGCTACGATACGATGTAATCAAAAGGAATCGTGCATATTATGTTATTCTCCTGTAAAGGTAAATCAAGTATTATCCATGTAGCGTCAATATTTTTTTTCGATGAATTTTGTAATGACTATCGCATACAACTACATCAAAGTAAGTGAGTCTACAAAATTGACACTAAAATGTGAACGCATCAATACAATCCACCAATTCTTTGAAACATGTGTAATTGTTCGTGACACTTTATTTGGTTTAAGCAATATTATCTAAGCGACGGATAATAAAACATTTAAATGTATCTATTATGTACCTTTGTATTGATAACGTGAAACATATCACAGAAATGTATATCGAAGGTATACTACACATGCACATGTGTTTAATATTATACCATTAATATGTGTTTTCATTTTTTCAATGTCTAACATAAACCAATTTTAATTATGAATATAAATATATATATATATATATATTGTTCCCCATGCATTACGGTTTCAATCAAATTATAAGATCCGTGTAATGCAAAAATTGGTCGTATGCCGTGTCTGGTCTGGAGTCTTATGTTAAGACTATAGTCTTATGGTACTGCACCACGATCCAAGACTCAGGTTGTAGTTTTATGGTACCTAACCATGATCTAAGACTCAGACTTTGGTTTGATGTTATCTCACAATTATCCAAGACTTAGCCTATATCGGGGTGTTATCTTATCAGAAATCAAGACAAAAGTCCGATGTTATCTTAACAAAATCGAACGCGTAAACTGTAATCGGCTGTTATCTCAACATGGTCCCAGACTCAGACGATAATTTGATATTATCATCACAGGATCCATATTTCAGACTATGTTCTACTGTTACTCTAATGCATTAAAGGCCACTAAATCATCAAGACCTTGTCCACCAAGTGGTTACTTATTCAATTTTATAAATACAAACATACATAGCACAACTGTTTTGACTGACCTTACAAATAGTATAACAAACGCCACACAACCCATTAAGCAACAAGTTATTACACAATTCAGACATTCATTTACAATGAGCTTTACTCACAATACCAACCTGTGTGCGATTGTATACTTTACTCGTCTATTCTGTAATGTAACAGACTTTGTTCAAGACTTGTATAACTAGTATATTTTTATACTTTCTTGTCACATTTATCAAACTAATATCTGGGACTTTATTAAAGACTTTATTGAACTCATCCATTGCTTAATTATGAACTTGAAATATGGAAAGCTATGTTAAGTTTACAACTAGCTCGTATTAGTATTAAATTCATCAAGTACTGTTAGATATTGATTTACAAAGCACGCATGTTTCAAAGTAACGTAATTGATGATTTTGAATAAATACCACGATTGTTTAATTATTTTGTGATAAATAAACATTTTAAACTTCATAGTTCATACGCAAAGCATATCAGCAGAAACATATTATGAACACACGAGTTTTTAATATATTAAAACGCATGATATTATGGACGGAGAGTGTGTTTTGTTTTAGAAATTGCATGGATTTGGGCTGCCTTGGTGTTTCGCAAAAAACACACAATCGTTTGCAATTAAAAAGTGGAATATAAAGTTATTGGTACAAATCTGGTTAAGATTCTGTCTATTTGTTTTCACTTTATCATAGTTGCATTATTAAATGTTAACCCCGTCTTTTTTCATTATTATTTTCGCAATAACGCTAATAATTACACATTTAACACTTGATCACGATTTGGTCAACTTGTTTTACATTCTACTTAACTAAGATGAATTGCCCAATCTGTTAGATCGACATCGTTAGCATTTTACGCAACTTGACTTTAATAGCTTTTGAATATCGATATTTTCCGGTGGAAATGGCAACTTGCCTGTCCGGGATTTTTGTCATGTTGTTGTTGCCTATGTTTTAGTCAAAGGATGTTAACTACCAATGATAGATCGATGTTTATCAGGACGTCAATTTAGATTGGTACACGAATTTTTTCTTGATGACATTACAACTTGTCATTCCTTTTGTTATCTTGTTGCTTTGTCCCAAAGATGAATACTTCCCACAACAGGTCAGTGCTATCAATGATTGTGATTTCCTTTTTCAGGTTGCTATCTATGTTCATTATACATTTATTGTAACGCCATTTTCAACTAGTTGCCTGTGCACAATAATTCATTCAAAAACACACTCAGATACATCAGTTTTATCCGATGTACTTCGAATTAATTTCGCCACTATATGATTAGCACTCACTTCTGAGAATGTAAACAAAACACGTGACATCACTTCTCTAGCTTAACACGAATATTGCATTACTTTTATATGAACTATTCTCTAGAAACAACAGAGTTAATTCAACGTAATGGGCATCAATTTTATCATAATAATACAAAATGTACAGAAATGCCACGTTTATTTTGTTCTGCAAGTTTGCCATTCTGAACTGGTCTTACATGACGTATTAAGGAGATTGATTGATGTAATTACACCACTTCGATAGGCACTGACACTATGTGTATTTCCTTTGGAAATACGTGATTGATTTTGTCATGTTTCTATAGCAGTCTGAGTGCGACAGCAGTGAAGTATTATTCAAATTACCCTAGGTGGTTTTCCGCCGCAACTGGCTACAAATTATTTTAAAGCACGTGATGTATAAAAGTAATTTTGTAACGACCGTTAATTAAATACTACCAAAAAAAAATAACAAAAATATGTGAACAAGTAGATGTAATTGTAACCTTAAAACGATTTTCTATAATAAAAGAAATTTTATTTTTATTTTTTATACTCCCAAACAGTTGAGTCTCATTGTAATCAATCTCGATTCGTAAATTTCTGATTACTTCATTGCCTTGGACTTAACATATATAAATTATACGGTTTAGAATACACAAAACATCTATATTGTGTAGTGTAAAGTACAAGACTGATATACATAGAAATAAGATTTATGTAACTGATCACAATGTGTACGTTACTAAGTGTATGCTGGTAAAAATGTATTCGTAATGTGAATAAAATGGTTTGTATTTGCGGTTTCCGCATTCTTGTTTAATAACAAGTCAAATACAGTTCAACCTAATTGCACGTATCCGGGAGATACTAAATAAAATACTGCTTATTTAAGGCGATGCTTGAATCAGTATTATGCACCCCTTTTAAGTTCGGATGTATTCTTTGATAGTATTTAGATTCCAAAAATGAAACGGATTGGTAAGTTTCGCCTGCATGGGGACTTCACAATAACAGCCAAATAAATAAGTGACAAAAGTTACGATTTCAAAATGTACATACCCTTACGTTGAAATACGGTGGCATATAGGGACATTCACTTCTCTTTTTTTAAATTGCTCTCCTCTTTTTTCTATCTCGTGGCCACGAGCAGCAGTAGCAGTAGCAGCAGCAGTAGTAATAGTAGTAGTAGTAGTAGTAGTAGTAGTAGTAGTAGTAGTAGTAGTAGTAGTAGTAGTAATAGTAGTATTAGTAGTAGTAGTAGTAGTAGTAGTAGTAGTAGTAGTAGTAGTAGTAGTAGTAGTAGTAGTAGTAGTAGTAACAGCAGCATCAACAACAACAGCAGCAGTAGCAGTAGCAGTAATAGTAGTACTAATAGTAGTATGTTATGTTATATCAGAGCATTGCCTGCTGTGAACAGCTATGTATATGCGTACAAAATATTTACACATGTTACGCAAAATTTGATTGAGTGACTAACTCGGGATCTCGAGATAGCGAAAATTCTCTCCTCTCTTGTTTAATGCACTCTGCCTGTATTTACTGCACCGCTCTTTTTGACGATGCTACAGCATCGCCCAAGGTATTATAACCATAAAAAAAAATCACAATGGCGACCTATGTAAAAGACCGAGCCAGTCCGATTGAGATAACTCGATTTTTCAGTTACTTCCCTTTTGCATTCGCCACTGCGTAGGATATTGCTCGGCATTGATAACATTCTCCTAGCAGAGTTGTCGTTCGTGTTTCAACATTCAACAATGGCCGCTCCCATGAGAGTCTCGATTCAAAAATTTCTTACTGCATAAATTGGCTTGTTTCGCTATTTAGAAGCTGTCATTTAGGATATATGAATTATTTGTTCACTAAATCTCCGCTTATGACAACAATAGTTGGAATTCGAAGGATATATACTCGATGAGAATGAAGGACTTTCTGGATCGAAACAGCTTGACACGGCAAAACTGGGATACTGGTATTTTTAGTTATCAATATAAGTCACATTGTGCTTTATAAATTGTATTCGAGCATTTTGCGACTTATTGAATGACTATGATACCCGATATCAACATTTCATCGGGGATTTGCGGATCACCAAGCTGTCCTGAAATTCAACATTGATTTCAAACTTTTTACTGGTTTGTACTCTTTCTTAGTGTTAGTACTTTTTATCATTTTAAAGTTAAATGAACTGTGTCACAGTAAAAGAGACATTAAGGCGATTGTGGCCAGTTTGGATCTAGATCAGCCTGCAGTCGCTTGAAAGCTGTTTGCTTAAAAGCGTTTTTCTGACAATAACAAATAATTTAATTGGATACTGATTTGACTGCGCATTTCCTGTGTCCTGGCTCAAATAATAGAATTGTCATTAATCAAATTATTTATTTCAAACATTAATCAATTGTTTTTCTTGTTCCTCGGGATCAATGACTCCAGCACGTTCCTGTTGAGAATTGAATACTGCTAAAGGCGATGCTAGGGGGCGTGAGAGATGTTGCACCTTCCAGTATCGCTCGATTGTTCATTGTCGGCTCGGGTACTACGTACATGTACCCCGGGTACTCTTAAGTATACTTACATGTATCCCGGGTACGGTAAATATACTAAAATGAACCCGGGAAATTTAACCCTAAATCAGTCGTTGTCGACTATTTTTTTGTAATAATTATATATACACATTTATGTCAATTTTCTGTAGAATGGCCTCTATATTATCGGAACACATACTCAAAAAGCATGTTGATGCAGTGTTTTTTGAAGAGAAGTGTGTTTAAGATAATCGGTTGCTCGTTTTACGACATCGGATTTTGGGTGCGAATACAACTCGGGTACAGTCTAATATGGACCGAGTACAATTACGTTTATTTACCGTACCTGGGGTACATGTAAGTATACTTAGAGTACCCAGGGTACATGTAAGTATACTTAAGAGTACCCGGGGTACATGTAAGTAGTACCAGAGCCGACAATGACCAATCAAGCTCCATTATCCCTCATGAACCGACTCAAAAAACCGAGTCGGCAATATTTGACTTAATTTGTGGTTTGGTTGCTCTCGAGGAATCGAAAATTTCAGAATCTTCCTAAAAGCCCTACGGGTTTGATCCCCAGAAGCGACATTGAAAACTAGCATACTTTGTTATCTAAAAGCCTGCTAAACCTGATATACAATGATAATGTGAATTTTCTCTCACATGATGTTCATCAGTCATATTATATAAAAACTTACAGCAGTAGTAAACAACTGGACAATAATTAATGAACGCATCTTTCATTTGTCTTTGACACTTTGATTTTGACATGGCCTAGATTTAAATATTTGACTGGACTTTACCAGCACTCTTGTAACAGAGCTAAAGTTTAAATGTACCATTGAAGATCACCTAAATCCAGATTTGCTATTATAGAAGCGTGGAAAGTTTTAATGGTGTGACAAGTAAGCAAAAATTGGTCATTACCCAGAGGCCACAACTGATCTATGACTGCATTACAACAAGAAAAATCAGTGCCTGATTTAGATTTCCTTAGATAGTTCAATAAAAACTAATTTCATAAGCCTGGTAACAGTTTAACGGTAATGCTACCAATGTGTCACACCAGGGCCTTGAATTTGAAATCTAGGACATGCATGGTCATTTCTTCATGAAATCAGGACACAAAATTGTATTTTAAAGGGGCCTTTTCACAGATTTTGGCATTTTTTAACTTATTCATTAAATGCTTTATATTGATAAATGTAAACATTGGATCGTAAAAGCTCCAGTAAAAATTCAAGAATAAAATTAAAAAAAGGAAAAGAACATTGCCCGGAGAAGGTTTCGAACCAGCGACCCCTGGAGTCCTGCCAGAGTCCTGAAGTAAAAACGCTTTAGCCTACTGAGCTATTCCGCCGAGTACACATACTTGACGTATTTTATACCTTATATAAGCAATCTTCGTAGTTTCACAAAATTTAACGACAAAAACAAACTCTCCAAATTATTCAATCGTTTCGCGTTGCAACGCTTTATAATTTTTAGGTTTTAAAATCGTCAAAAGATGCATATAATGGCTATATTAGACCATGGTAAATGTTCAGTACTACTGTTTCCTCACAAATATCATAACTAAAATGAAAATGTGCGAATCTGTAACAACTTTTTTCAATTTTGTCAATTTACCAAAGCGTGAAAAGATCCCTTTAAGTCCTTAATTGACCTGGCTATAGTTCTCAGATTATTATAAGCTCAATCAGTATATTTTGTCATTATTTATGCTTTGTGTATTGTAAACATATACACAATCATGCAGTTACATGATAGCAATAAATAATATCAAAGCTACACATACTATAAAGGTCATTGACAAAGCCTATGGTCAAAATGTGAACACATCGAGTGTAATCGCCCTCTCGTGCCAGCAAAAACAACACGTTGACAGGTTGTCATTTTTGACAGCTCTACTTTCACTTTCATTTTGTGATATCAAACTATTAACAATTATGTGGCTGAGAAAAATATCGCCATTGCTTTTTATGCCCCCGGTAGGGTGGCCTATATCAGTTGAACTGTCAGTCAGTCAGTGTGTCAGTCCGTCCGTCCGTCCGAAAACTTTAATGGCCATAACTTTTTTTAATATTGAACATAGCAACTTGATATTTGGCATACATGTGCATCTCATGGAGCTGCACATTTTCGGTTGTGAAAGGTGAAGGTCACCTTCAAGGTCAAATGTCAAATATAAAGCGTCTGTCTGTCTGTCCGAAAACTTTAACATTGGCCATAACTTTTTCAATATTGGCGTGCATGCGTATCTCATAGAGCTGCACATATTGATTGGTGAAAGGTCAAGGTCATCCTTCACGGTCAAGGTCAAAGGTCAAATTTTGCAATATTGAAGATAGCAACTCCATATTCGGCATGCATGTGTATGTCATGGAGCTGCACATTTTGAGTGGTGAAAGGTCAAGGTCATCCTTCAAAGTCAAAGGTAAAATATATGGCTTCAAAGCTGCGCAGCAGGGGGCATTGTGTTTCACAAACACAGCTCTTGTTTAATATATTTTCTGCACATTTCTTCAAAAAACTTACATCAATACACGATTTTCTTCGTTTATTCAATCATTCCTGACAGACTTGTGTACATATTTCGCTTACATTTTGACGCGCGTAGGTAGGACCGCATTACCACTTCCGAAATGTGTATTCATACTATTGCCTTCGAGGAACTTATCTGATGTTTGACGGAAAGGGCCGAAAATGTGCGAGTGTGGGTCAAGTTCCCCACAGGTACTACTTTCCCGTTCCCTCCAAAAAAAATTCCGTTCCTAAAATTTTTCGTACCCAATTTTTTTTCGTACCCAATTTTTTTTTCGTACCCAATTATTTTTTCATCCCCAATTTTTTGTTCGTACCAAAAAAAAAATTCGGTCCCAATTTTTTTGTTCCCAAATATTTTTTCGTACCCAAATTTGTTTTCATACCCAAATTTTTTTCGCAAAATTTTTGTACCAAATTTTTTTTTCGTACAAAAATACACAATTGTGGTGATTGTGGTGATGTAGATAAACTTAACTTGATGCTTTTATATCCATCCTCTCAAAAGCATCGTCACACCAGTACCAGTCAGTACTTAGATTTTTTAATTGTACGCCGCTTTTATTTAGTTTTGCACTCCCCTTTTTTCTATCTCGTGGCCACGACATAGCTAACTCGTGGCCACGAGATAGAATAAAGAGGAGAGCTATTTAAAAAAAAAGAGAAGCACGGCTCTTTTTTTTAATTGTACGCCGCTTTTATTTAGTTTTGCTCTCCTCTTTTGTCAATCTCGTGGCCACGACAAACCTAAATCGTGGCCACGAGATAGAAAAAAGAGGAGAGCAATTTAAAACAAGTGGGCCTGAAAGGCCCAAAGTCGATCACCTGAGATAAAAAGAAATGATCTGTTCTTTGCAGCCCAAGATATCAATGAAACAAATGTTCTAACCAAGTTCAGACCTGTTTACTTCTACGGATTTGCCGTAGTTACTACGCATTATTTGGCTAAACTATGCACTACGGATTTGTACTGAAAAACTACGGATCCATTGATCTTATTTTTGGTCTTAACGGGTAATTTATCAATCATAATCATTTTGGCGCTTGCGTAGTAAAAAACGTTGAAATTCAAGCCTCCCGGGGAACGAGTGCCGATCGAGCTTGTCGAGTTGTCACCGAAGTGACTTGCGTATTGGTTTGCAAATTTATCCGAATATATACGATTTAAAGTTGCTATCCAGTATACACATCTCTCTCTATTGCGGAGAATAACGACGATAGTCGATATATCGTGATTGAGCACGCCTGTTTTTACACACGTCCAAGATGGCGGCAAGCAGACGAGCAATTGCGATAAACGGCGAAAATAATAAATACCATTCAAATTAACAACGGATAATATCATATGGTCATTAGGGAATAATGTAATGCGTGTGTCAATTAAAGCAACATACTACGTTTGAGATTTAAAAAACAAAACAAAAAAACACATATTTATCAGAAATCTACACAGTGAATGTGCGTCACGGAAACGGGTGTTGGAAAATTGGAGTTTAGTCTACTCACAAAGTTAAAGCATTTATTATAATAAGATGAGTATCGTTCGAAAATGGAAAGAGACAAACATTATTTGATTTATATGTAAGTGGATCTGTGTATAATCATATTCATATGCATATTCTGCTTTATTATGTTTGTTACGCTGTACAGTTTAATGAAATATCATTGAACTGAGGTTGTCAAGTGCAAGATATTGAAAGGTAAACAAAGAAAATAGATTATTTTTAACTCCATTTAATACATCATAAACACAACAAGAACACTTAAGGATGTTTGTCAATATTTGTTTATGTTTTCCCCTTACGATATTTAATTTAAAAAAATACTGAATCAAATTAATAGCTGCTCTTAAAGAGCTTATGATCAAATGGTGTATTTAAGAATCTATAGATTATTGCAAGTTTAATATGCATGTGGATATATATTAACTAAATATTGTCTTCATTTTAAGAAGACATTGAAGCAACACTTTATAATATAAAATGCTGTCAAACATGCACTAAATCTTTTTATATATTTTTTACTTATAATCATATGTATAATGCTTAATGTCTCCAAAATTTCATGATTTCTCGCGCTATTTTTCCAATTTTATGGTTTATCGCGCTAATTTTCCCAATCCAAATGGCACAGGCTGTAACAGATCAAAGCAAAAAAATATCACTTAACAGATTTTATTATTAGCAAGTAAATTCATCTAATGCTTTATGTACCGTTAAACTGATATGCGACCAAGTCATGGTGTTTTAATGCTCAAAATGATTGAAAAGTTTAAAACTACTGACAACAGCCCCAAACTACTGAGAGATGCCCTCCATACTACTGAGAAGCAATCGGTAGGGTAAACAGGTCTGCGAAGTTTCATGAAGAATGAACAACAAATGGCCCTCTGGCGGCCATGTTTTTTTTAACAGAGCTGAACCATTTTTGAACTCTTCCAAAATATGTCCAAATTTCATGAAGATAATGTCTTCTAGACTGTTCACATGTTTTCACTATATATATATAGTTTAGGAGGTTAACCGATTACAAAATTAATATTCGGTTACTCTTGCAGAAATGCATTTTTTTGTCGAACGCGATAAATGCTGAAATCGTAAGCACCTTTTCCTTTTCAATCAGCACACATCAGTGATAGTTTTCATCTGTATGAGTAACTTAAATAGACTACAAGACCGCGGTGGGTAGTGGATGAGGTGTCCGCCTAGCGATCGGGAGTTCGTGGGTTCGCTCCCTACTCTGGGAGCGTTCTCATTATTTCCTCCATAGACACCAAGTACTGGTTCTTCCCAGGAAACGGACTCGATAATGTCCCTCTGCCGATAATACTCGAAAGAGCGGTTGGCAGTAATCAGAGATAGATAGATGTAGTGATTTACTTAAAGGTGATAGTAATCTTGAATAGTCATTTTCGGATATGTTCGTCCCACCGTTTGTTTTGTTCATGTAATAATAAATGAAGCGTTTTTACGCTTCGGGAATAATAAAACAAAGCCTGGTAATGTTAATGATACTAAATGAACTCGTTTACTGTGAGATGATCTTAAAAAAAATTAGGGGGAGATTCGGAGGGGGGGGGATTCGGGGGGAGGGGAGGGCACGGGGGATGGTTTGGGTGGAGTCTATTGTGGTATGTCAGGTAAGAGTAGTTTTGTCAAAGTATCAATCAAATCTAATCATAAATAAAGAAGTTATGGCAATTTTAGCAAAATTTAATAATTTGACCTTGAGAGTCAAGGTCATTCAAAGGTCAAGGTAAAATTCAACTTGCCAGGTACAGTAACCTCATGATAGCATGAAAGTATCTGAAGTTTGAAAGCAATAGCCTTGATACTTTAGAAGTAAAGTGGATCGAAACACAAAATTTAACCATATATTCAAAGTTACTAAGTAAAAAAAGGGCCATAATTCTGTAAAAATGACAACCAGAGTTATGCAACTTGTCCTTTTACTGTACCCTTATGATAGTTTGCGAGTGTTCCAAGTATGAAAGCAATATCTATGATACTTTAGGGGTAAGGTGGACCAAAACACAAAACTTAACCAAATTTTCAATTTTCTAAGTATAAAGGGCCCATAATTCCGTCCAAATGCCAGTCAGAGTTACATAACTTTGTCTGCACAGTCCCCTTATGATAGTTAATAAGTGTTGCAAGTATGAAAGCAATAGCGTTGATACTGTTGGAATAAAGTGGACCTAAACACAAAACTTAACCAAATTTTCAATTTTCTAAGTATAAAAAGGGCACATAATTCTGTCAAAATGCCAGTCAGAGTTACATTACTTTGCCTGCACAGTCCCCTTATGATAGTAAGTAAGTGAACCAAGTTTGAATGCAATAGCATTGATACTTTCTGAGAAAAGTGGACCTAAACGCAAAACTTAACCGGGCGCCAACGCCGACGCCGACGCCAAGGTGATGACAAAAGCTCATAATTTTTTTTTCAAAAAATAGATGAGCTAAAAAATGTGACTTTTAGTGTTCACAAGCTATTTTACTATATAAATATAAGGGAAAAGAACCCTCTTCTGGCGGCCATGTTTTTTTTATAGATCCAAACCATTTTCGAACTCAAATGTCGTATCTAGGTGTGGTAGTGCGGTCTCGTTTACTTACGCACGTGAACTGGTCACGGGATGGTTACGAGTTATGTAACTTGGTGAGCACTTCTGTAATGCGGAAATATTTATTCCACAATCGCTTATTTCCGGTCAGGATGACACTGCTGACTGGTTGTAATTCAATTAAGTAAAGGTATTGCCGTTTACTTTAATCATTTTATAAACATATTATTCAACAGTAGGCTGTTTTACACTAAACAATTTAGAAATATGAAAATGTATCAATTTTATCATTCATTTCATTAATATTGTGTATCATTCATTACCGTTTTATTTTCAATTTTCTGACATCGTTTAAATACATTAAGCCTGAAAATGATTCATCTTGATTAAGGAACTCCTCAAATAAGAAAGGTAAATCTTGATTTTGAAGATTATTCTGAATTTGTTTTTTATTTCCAGAAACTTATAATTGAAATTATTTCCTTATTGTTTTCATAGACTATCAATTTGATATTTGCTAACATATCTTTAATATGATTATATAGAGTGAATCATTATGGAATCTTGTTTTGATATGAAGTTCCCATTGAAATGACTTTTTTTTTTGTTAATTGTTAAAAACATGCATTAAATACTCCCACTGTGAAATAAAATATATCAAACAGTTCAACCAGCTTTTATTACTGACCACTGATATTAACATCTGACATACAGCACAGTGAGAGGGTCAGTAAGCTGAGTGGTAAATAGTTACACACTGCATTGATCAATAACTGGGGTCTAACAAATTCTAGAGCAGAACTAAAAATAGATTGGGAAATATGACTCAGCAGTTTAAACAATGGAGGTAGATACTGCAAAATTGTGTACATGTTGTCTTCATTTAAGCTTTCTTTTAGTTAATAGGCTTACCATAAGTAATACTGACTAAAACAGTTGTTAATTATGAAAATTCTGTGTGATGAAAAATTAAACAAGAGCACCGCCTTGCGGGTGCAGACCGCTCATCTATTTTCTTTTTAAAGGTGAAGGGACTCTCAATTTAAATCACAAAGGATGGAAAGGTAGAGTGAAGAGGGGTGTATAGTGTGGGGGTGTGGACATTTATTACATTATCTTCCAAAAATGCGAGAAAAATGCAAACAAAAAATCATTCGGGGGGGGGGGATTTTTGGGTGCGATGGTTGGACGGTATTTCAAAAATAAAATAATAACAATAAATATTTGTGTTTTTTTAACAGTTTAAAAAAAAATTGGGGGTGTGTGGGGGGTATAGTGTGAGGGTGTGGTGGTCATTTGTGAGATGATCTTAAAAAAAATGTTTAGGGGGATTCGGGGGGGGGGGGAGGGCACGGGGGATGGTTTGGGTGGAGTCTATTGTGGTATGTCAGGTAAGAGTAGTTTTGTCAAAGTATCAATCAAATCTAATCATAAATAAAAATTGATGGCAATTTTAGCAAAATTTAATAATTTGACCTTGAGAGTCAAGGTCATTCAAAGGTCAAGGTAAAATTCAACTTGCCAGGTACAGTAACCTCATGATAGCCTGAAAGTATTTGAAGTTTGAACTTGTCCTTTTACTGTACCCTTATGATAGTTTGCAAGTGTTCCAAGTATGAAAGCAATATTTATGATACTTTAGGGGTAAAGTGGACCAAAACACAAAACTTAACCAAGTTTTCAATTTTCTAAGTATAAAGAGCCCATAATTCCGTCCAAATGCCAGTCAGAGTTACATGTACATAACTTTGCAGCTTCATGAGATACACATGCATGCCAAATATGAAGTTGCTATCTTCAATATAGCAAAAGTTATTGCAAAATGTTAAAGTTGGCGCAAACCAACCAACAGACCAACCAACCAACCAGCCAACCAACCAACCAACAGACAGGGCAAAAACAATATGTCCCCCACTACTATAGTGGGGGACATAAAAACAACTGTTATACTGTTATGTATTGATTTAACAATGAAATCCCTTCCTTCTAGCACCCGATGATGGTGAGGTATATTTCGTCGTGCTACTGTAATCTTTGGTGGGTGGGGTAGAGGGAACATGACTCAGCGTTTGCTGCAGACGCGGTGACTGGTATGAGGTGGATGAATACGAGTCAGTGTCATAGCGCGGACTCAGGAAGTCCCCGCTGTCGAGTCCGCCCATGCGCGATGGTGACTGATGGCGGAATGAAGACTGGGTGGGAGGTGATGACGATGATCGGTGATGCGTGACGGGAATTCGCGAGGCCGAATTCTGGCGTGGTGGCGAGTAACTTGCTGCGTTGGGCACATAACCTGGATTGAAATGGAGAAAAATATGTTTTGAACAAAATAGTTCATATATGTTAGGTACCAAAAAGTTGTACCAATTGTGACATGAAAAATGAAAAACTTATTTCACTACTGATAATGTGTTTTATGAACCAAACATCTGTAAAATGTTTGGTAACAAAAAGTTGTACCAATCATGAAAGATTTTCATTATATCTCATACTCAAACAAGAAATGTGTTTGTCAGAAACACTATGTCCCCTACTGAGCCGCTTTGATTTATTAAAAAAAAAAATTATCATTTGGCAGGTTCAGATGATTATCTCCGTTTAAAGCTTATTACTTCCCTTGGATTTGTTTTTTGACCTTTGACCTTGAAGGATGACCTTGACCTTTCACCACTCAAAATGTGCAGCTCCATGAGATACACATGTATGCCAAATATGAAGTTGCTATCTTCAATATTGCAAAAGTTATGGCAAGATGTTAAAGTCTGACGCAAACAAACACACAAACAAACAAACAAACCAACAGACAGGGCAAAAACAATATGTCTATAGTGGTGGGGGACAGACATAAAAAGCAAATTAATTCCTGTTCCAAATGCAACTTATGAAACTACCGCTGCATCTCAAACCTGACTTAAACCCTAGTAATGCTTGTTCACCAATTTACAAGGGCAAATAACTCAGGAAAGATGTTTGAATTCAAATTCAGATATATGCTAGATAGATAGTAGTTTCACTCCACATACTTGATGTGAACCACATGACCAAGTGAGTCCAATATATGCCATAGTTGGGGTATAACAAACTAACGCACCAGTGGTTTGATCCACACTTCCGCCCACCACTTTTGAGCCAACCCTAGTAGCCCTTCTCCATTTCTTTACCAGGAACTTCATTCTGAAAATGGAAAATTATTGCACATTACAATAAGTTATGGCTATATGCAACCAGCATAAAACCAGAACAGCCTACAAGTAACACTCAGTCTGTTCAGGTTTTATGCTGTTTGCTGCTCACCAGAATCTCAGGGCTGGAAATGAACCTTTAAACTTTGAATCTTGTAAGAAAAGTCTTTTCATTTAAATTGATTTTCTAAGGAACTACAAACCGGTCAAGGTGCGTATCTGAAGACTTCAGAAAAAGCTCTACCTCTGTACAGCAATCACCACTCGTACTGCGCCCCTCAGTTTCGTGATGGGCCGAGGTCTTGAATCCGGTCGGTACGAGCAATCTAGCGCCCCCATGCGTGACAACATCGCCAGCGTCGTCTCTTCCGTATCCTGGAAGCCACCCAGGAGTACCAACAGGTATTTCTTCTGATAGATCAATGCTTTTCTAAAACTTTCTGCCCCGAGGTATTTCCCATAGAGTCTCTGGATCTTGATTTTATCGTTAACCCGGGTTTCAGTGATGCCTGCGGCCACACGTCATTCCCGCTCAACGCGAAGGTCCGTCTGGAGAAGACTTATTTCGCGCTCAGCCGAGTTTAGCGCCATCTGGAGCGACAGTTTCTCCTTTGCCCATTCTGCCCGCTGGGCTTTGAGCTGGCTGTCTGTGGCTTTGCTGCTTCTCTGCTTAGCCTGTAACAATGGTTAAGTTGAAAGAATCGGATAAATTCAAAGGTATTTTTTCACTTGAGATTTACAAAGAATACAAAAATTGTTGTTTAAGTAACCAACATTGTTAGGAGCCAAATTGGAATAAAATTGTGTTTGTATTGTAAAGCCTGCATGGTAATAGCAAGTTGGCTTTTGTTTCTTGAGGTTACAGGTTTACACTCCATGACAGGCACATTTTTAAAAATCGTTTTCCTTGTCACTATAATAAATGTGAAGTATAATAATTTAAAAATATTCAAATATAACACTTTTGTAAGTTAATTCACTAAATGATATCTTAAAAAAAATACGAAAACCTGTGTCCTTTTAAACGAGCCCCGTTCTGGGTAAACTGGGCTAAATTCACGAGCTGTCCGCATATGCTAATAAGGGACCATACTTTCCACTTTTTACTAGAATTTTTCCTTAATAGTAAGTCTTTTTTTAAATGCAAATCCAGTTCAGACTGAGAGTGTAGTCCCTGAATAGCCTGTGCGTACAGTTTTCCCACAACGAGGCTGAGAAAAAATCCCGCTGCAATTAACCTCGTATTCACCGTTCAGCTGGCGATACTGCCAGATGTCCTCCTCAAGTCTCGACAGCGTGTTCCGTTGCTCAAGCTTCTCCTCGCTCATGCGGGCCACGAAGCCCGTCAGCTCCTTGTTGTGCCGAAGGATCCGCTCGCTCACGGAGCTCGCCGGGTGCGACAGGAAGTCGCCTTCCATTTCCTGCAGCTGTTTGACCTCACCCAGCAGGTCACGGAGGGATTTCTGGAGCGCGTTGAAGTCCCGCAGGTCTGAAGTTCTGGGGCCACTGTTGAGGAATAATTGAGATAATCTTATAAAAACTTGTGGTTAAAACATTTACATTCTGTCTAAAATATTGTTTAATATAGTGATATGTATCCTGATGATTCATTTCCATCAACTTATTGCTTTTTTTGGTGTTTATTGTACACCATTCTTCCCGTGGGCCATCGTCAATGACAAATAGAGATAAAGCTTTAAAAGGTAATGGCAAACTGATTTTGGCCTTGTTTTGGCTTAATGCAGCTAAATGCATGTGCCTAAAGTTTTGTCCCAGATTAGCCTGCGAATCAAAGTCTTTTAAGGGCTGATACTATACATGTTATTCCTTCATGTTCCAAAATGACAAAAAAAAAACTTTTTTTTCAAAAACCCAGTTCCATAATTCTCAATGGATGGTTTGACTTTTAATTTCTTTAAAAGAGCTATTAAATATAGAAAGAGATTCAAGTTGTCATTTCCATTTCACCGATCATTTTTAGTTAAGAATTTTTAGTTTACTGTATGTTTTATCAATATTAAATTAAAAGCTATAACTCAAGCTATAATACTTTTACCCAATTTAAAGTGAATTGAAACTTAAATTCCCTATTTAATGGGTAAAGGTCACATTCCAAATATAATAAGAACAAGAGCTGTCACCATAGGATGACTTATGCCTCCTATAAACGCTTGATAAAAGTTATGAGCTTTTTTCGAAACCTAAACGCAGATTTCAAAACCTAAACGCGGACCCTAAGTTCAAGGTCAAGGTCACAGTGGTCAAAATTTGTGTGCGTATGGAAAGGCCTTGTCCATATACACATGCATACCAAATATGAAGGTTATATCTTAAGGGACATAGATGTTATGAGCATTTATCAAAACCTAAACGCAGATTTCGAAACCTAAACGCGGACCATAACTTGAAGGTAAAGGTCACAGGGGTCAAAATTTGTAAGCGTATGGAAAGGCCTTGTTCATATACACATTCATACCAAATATGAAGGCTTTATCTCAAGGGGCATAGAAGTTATGAGCATTTTTCGAAACCTAAACGCAAAGTGTGACGGAAAGACGGACAGACAGACAGACAGACAGACAGACAGACAGACAGACAGACAGACAGACAGACAGACAGACAGACAGACAGACAGACAGACAGACAGACAGACAGACAGACAGACAGACAGACAGACAGACAGACAGACAGACAGACAGACAGACAGACAGACAGACAGACAGACAGACAGACAGACAGACAGACAGACAGACAGACAGACAGACAGACAGACAGACAGACAGACAGACAGACAGACAGACGGACAGTCCAATCACTATATGCCGCCTTTTCTTCGAAAGGGGGCATAAAAATTGGTTGGTGAAAACGGTCTCTGGAATCCTACCCAATATTTGATACCGTACCTCTGTGTCACAGTGTGCAGCTGCTTCCGACATCGCTGTATGAGATAATAGCTCTGACACATGCTCAACATATCTACCACCCAACAGCCAAATTAAACGGTATTGACAATATTTGATACTGTACCTCTGTGACACAGCGTGCAACTGCTCCCGACACCGCAGTATGAGGTAGTGCAGGCTCTGACACATGGACTCCAGCTGGGACCGATACACGGCGCACTGTTCACGCACCTCTGAAATTTCGGGGCCTCTGTGACCGATGGCGCGCTCCTCTCTACGCGGTGACGTCTGAACGGAGAACTGTGTATGACAGAGATGTGACTGACCTTTAAATGTGATTTTAACTCTCATAGTGTGCAATACATTCTCTGCGAGAGTCTTTTAACCCTCAGAAAGAACCAGTAAAACATGACTGCCATTAAAACAAGCCTCATTCTCGGATCACTCTTGGAAAAACTCTGCTTAATGCATGTGCGCAAAGTGTCATCCCAGATTAGCCTGTGCAGTCTGCACAGGCTAAACAGGAACAACACTTCCCTTCAATCGTACTAATGGTATACTGTTTTCAAAATTTAGATATGAAATATTGTACTTGCGCAGGCTGCACAGGCTAATCTGGAACACAATTTTATGCACATGCATTAAGCCCTGTTTTTCCAGAGTGAGGCTCAGTTACTAAGTAAGGTTTGGAATCTGTAAATAATGTCTCCGTAAAAGTCCTTTATACTTCACAAAAGGCGTGACAAAGCCAGTTAAAAGTTCACAAGGTCCAGAAAACAAAGCCAAAAGTACTCATTTGTAGTTGACTTGCAAGTTAATATATTTGTCGGAGAGGTCACTTGATTTAGAATGACGCTGACTAACTCAATGAATTTGATTATGTTGGGTAATTTTCATTGGTATTTGGGTAACTTTCATGTGTAACTCGCAAAAATTAGTATACAGCAAGTTTTCATTGAAATCTTAGTTACACATATTACTCTCTGTTTCAACACAATATTTTCATACAGACAATACAAACTGGATTTGATAACTAATTAATTCGTACCATTTATGCAGTGCTAACAGACGTCTTCATTTTTTTACTATGATCAAAACTAGATTTGATATTATAATTTCGTACCATTTCTGCAGTGCTAACAGGGGTCTGCATGTCTATTTTAAGCTTTTCCAGCTCCCGCACAGTGCGCAGTTCGTGCCCCTGGCTATCTGCAAGCTGTTCTTCAAGGGACTTCATCTTCTTGGACCTTCGCTGGTTCTCTAGCTCTTGTTCATACTGAAAGAATATTGAGTCGCGTTTTGGGAAAACTGGGCTTAGCGCTTGTGTGTAAAGTGTTATCCCAGATTAGCATGTGCATTCTGCTTGCAAAACAATTGACATTATGATATGGGTAATCTGTCTCATTGGTGGTTTAAAGTTAAATATGACTGAATATAACCAAGTTCACTGATACAAGTTCTTAGAACACCATTTAAGCAAAATATTTCATATTTATTTTTAGCAGGAATTCGATCAAGATGATGGGTTAATAGTTGGCAAAACTGATAAACCTGAACAATTGGTGATTTAAGGTAAGAAACGACTTCTTTTATGGGCACTTGCTGTAAATTCACCGAAAATGCAATTCTTTTAACTCATTTGACAATATCCATTACAAAGGGCATTTTTGTTCCATGTCATGTTTTGCTTGTTTTTTTGTTGCTTGGACAAATAGGGTAACAAACCCTCCCCACCCCCACCCACAAAAATTATCTCTCAAATTTATAATTTTATATGACATACTTAAATGACTTTTTGATGCCTTGAAAAAAATGGCTTTGTAATACAAATAGGAAAGCTCTCAACAATGAAGATGGCATTTGCAAGACTGGTTGAATAGCCACCGATAAAAAGCACTGAATTTTGAATTTGTCAATAAACATTGAAAGTACAAAATAATTTTAAATAAACATAAAATACAATCTCCCCTTTTTATAGTATGCAATCTTTTAAATAAATCTGATTTAAATTAAACCTTTATACCAACACAACAAGTAAATCTCAAAAAACTATTACATAAAAACATTTCTAAGTGGTAAAGAGTTAAGTAAAAATGGCTCAATGCAAACAGCACAAAACCAGAACAGCCTGTGAGTTACTTGCAGTCTGTTCAGGTTTTATGCTGTTTGCTTCTATTTAGTATTTAAGGCTTCGAAATTAAGCCTTTAAAGTTTGAATCTAGTAAGAAAGGTCTTACATTTAATTTGATTTTCTAAGCAAGTACTAACCCACCAAAGTTTATAGACAAGTTGTGAAGGGTAAACAAAAGTGGCTCATCAAAAAGGTTGTATAAGATTCAATTTGTGTAGGCTTCAATTCCAACCCAAAGAAACTGATGAGCAGAATGTAAACAGCATAAACCCTGAATATACTGCGAGTTACACGCAGGCTATTTCAGTTTTATGCTGTTTGCATAGAGCCATTTTCACTTCGCTTTCAGCCGGAAAGGGTTTAAACAACAGTCGCTTAACGTACGAATTTTATCTTGAATTCCTCTTTCTTAAATTTAAATTGTTTTTCTTAAGGACTACAAACGCTTAAACATGCGTTTTGAGTGGAAAAGTGTTGAAACAAAAGTTTCTCAACATACAAGTTTCATTCTGAGTTCCTTCTTTTCGCGTTCCACCTCACGTACGCTGTTCCGCGTGGCTGCTTTCACTGTTTGCTGGTCCTGATTTAGCGTGATCTCACGAGATTTCACCTGGCGCAGCTCATCTGTGACCTGGTCGCGCTCGGACTTGAAGCGGGTCGACTGCTCGCGCTCTTTCTGAAGTTTGTTAACGGCTTCCAACCTTTCACACTGCGAGGTGCACAAAATATGTTCATGAAAATACTAAAAATACGCAAAATTCAGTTCATTCCAGATTAGCCTGCACAGACTTATCAGAGACAAGACTTTTCGCTTTTATGGTATTTTTCATTTAAAGGGAGTCTCTTCTTAGTGAAAATCTAGTAAGGCGAAAGTGTAATCTCTGAGCCTACACAGGCTTATTTGGGATGACACTTTAGACACACGCATTAAGCCCCCTGTCTGAGCCTACACAGGCTTATCTGGGAGGACACTTTAGGCACACGCATTAAGCCCCCTGTCTGAGCCTACACAGGCTTATCTGGGATGACACTTTAGGCACACGCATTAAGCCCCCGGTCTGAGCCTACACAGGCTTATTTGGGATGACACTTTAGGCACACGCATTAAACCTCCTGTCTGAGCCTACACAGGCTTATTTTATGGTGACACTTTAAGCACACGCATTAAGCCCCCTGTCTGAGCCTACACAGGCTTATCTGGGATGACACTTTAAGCACACGCATTAAGCCCCCTGTCTGAGCCTACACAGGCTTATTTGGGATGACACTTTAGGCACACGCATTAAGCCCCCTGTCTGAGCCTACACAGGCTTATTTGGGATGATACTTTAAGCACACGCATTAAGCCCCCTGTCTGAGCCTAGACAGGCTTATCTGGGATGACACTTTAGGCACATGCATTAAGCCCCCTGTCTGAGCCTACACAGGCTTATCTGGGATGACACTTTAGGCACACGCATTAAGCCCCCTGTCTGAGCCTACACAGGCTTATCTGGGATGACACTTTAGGCACACGCATTAAACCCCCTGTCTGAGCCTACACAGGCTTATCTGGGATGACACTTTAGGCACACGCATTAAGCCCCCTGTCTGAGCCTACACAGGCTTATCTGGGATGACACTTTAGGCACACGCATTAAGCCCCTTGTCTGAGCCTACACAGGCTTATCTGGGATGACACTTTAGGCACACGCATTAAGCCTCCTGTCTGAGCCTACACAGGCTTATTTGGGATGACACTTTAGGCACACGCATTAAGCCCCCTGTCTGAGCCTACACAGGCTTATTTGGGATGAAACTTTAGGCACACGCATTAAGCCCCCTGTCTGAGCCTACACAGGCTTATTTGGGATGACACTTTAGGCACACGCATTAAGCCCCCTGTCTGAGCCTACACAGGCTTATTTGGGATGAAACTTTAGGCACACGCATTAAGCCCCCTGTCTGAGCCTACACAGGCTTATTTGGGATGACACTTTAGGCACACGCATTAAGCCCCCTGTCTGAGCCTACACAGGCTTATCTGGGATGACACTTTAGGCACACGCATTAAGCCCCGTTTTCCCAGGGTGAGGCTCAAATATAAAGCTTTTCAGTAATTTGTTTACGGCTTCTAACCTTTCGAACTGAAAGGTGCGCAAAATACAAATAATTTCAAAATTCTACAGTCCATGAAGCTTTAAAGTAAAAACTGAGTAGCTTTCTGGGATAAGGGGGTTAAATGCAAGTGTGTAAATATTTGTCCTAGATAAGGCTGTGCAGTGTGCACAAGCTAATCAGTGACAACACTTTCAACCCAGACTGGATGTACATAAAGCCCATTTTTTCCAAAGTGCTGCTAAAATACTCTTTTTTACACCTCTTTTTCTGCCATCATGTCAATGAATTTTTTTTTAAGAAGGAGACTAAGTTCTAAGCAGAGGAAAGAACAATTTTGGGCGTAGAACGTGTGATTTCCCATACAAATAATGACACAATATGGCAGACCCTACACTCGACAAACAAAAAGACAGGAAATACCTCAACTTTAAAATCAATCTTAAAAGGAAGACTGTAATATTTGAAACACCAAGAGTGACACCATATATCAGCCAATACCATAGAAAGGATGAACAGATTGCTATTTTTCCTTCTTAGAAAATGGCCATTTTTGACTTAATTATGAAGTTCACTACTAAAATTTTCACAAATTCAAGAAGTTTACCACTCAAATTAAAGCAATCAAAAAATGTTTGCAACCAATGCTTTTCCACAATTTTGAACAGTTTGCGACTCTTGTTTTCACAAAATGAGGGGGCGAGGGCCGCTTCAAAAAGAGGGGAAAATAACCCGTGTAATACCTGAACTTTCTCCAGTTCTGTCTTCAACTCGTCACTCAGGGCTCTTTCCTGGGAGATATGCTCCTTGAGCATATTTCGTTCAGACGTCAATTCTTCCCTTGTTGCAGCCTCGCGCTGGTACGCACTGCGGAGATCTTCAACGTTGGCACGTTCAGCGTCCAGTTGCATGATTAGGTCCTCCATCGCCACCTACGGCCAGAATCAAGATATTGTTTAATGTTTTTTTTTTTATTTTCTATATTTCATAATAGTTTTTTTTTTCAAAATTACATGTAATGTAAAGACATAGCTACTTCACTGAACAGAACATATTATTTCGACTTAAGCATATATACAGCTCATCGTCATAAACACAAATATGCAATAACAGCATAAATACAAAACATACATCATTTCGAAGATGATCAATATAAAAAAGAATGAAATACACAACGGACAAAAGGCGATCACAAAAGCTCACCATGAGCACATTGTGCTCAGGTTAGCTTAAAAGTAATACAAATATGTTTTCTCTCTTTTTTTACTTTTATGAAGTTACTTTTAGGTTATTTTATGACAATTATTTTATGACAATTCTTTTATGACAATTATTATATTGGGTTATTTTATGACAATTATTTGTGCAATATCTTTCTTTAAAATTTTACTGAAGAATCATGTTTTTAGAGTACTCAATAATTGTGTCAATAAGTCATGAAATGGCTTGATATTTCACAGTGTCATCACATTTTAACCCAACTAACCCAGTCTGATTAAAGGTAGTGTGTCACTTTATATATTACAGAAATTTTCTCAGATAGCAAAATAATATTCAAGATAGGAACATTTTTAAGTGTACTGCGGCTAAAAGCTCAGATGGGATAACATAATTTTATAATATATGATAACATACATGTATACCTCATATGATTTGATAATGCATTCAGTCACATGAAGTCAAGTACTGATAGCTCAAATTTTTATCTGTAAATTGTAGGTACAAAGTATTATGTTATTTGATTTTAACCACCAGTTAAATGGGTGTAATTTAAGGTTTATATATTTCTTCTAAATATAAATAATAAGGGGAACAGGATGGCAATGTTTTCTCAGTCAACTGAGGATAAAGGCTCTGATTCCTTTATAGACTTTTGTTGTTCACCATGTCATGAGCACAAAACTGTTCAGTGGGCGGAGTTTTACTGTGATAACTGCGAAAAATTTTATTGTGCAAAATGCATTAACCTTCATGGTCAGTTGTTTGGGACACATGCGACATATGGAAGGGGAGACACAAGTAAGTGGCCAGTGTCCAAGGAAGTGGAGGATTTCCTTCAGAAATGTGACCTTCACGAAGACAAACGTCTGGAAATGTACTGCAATGACCACAGTCAGCTGTGCTGCACTGATTGTGCTTTCCTAAATCATAGGTAACTGGGATAAATATTTGCTTTCAAAAATGTTTGTTTTCATATACAAACCCTTCAATACAGCATTATTCAGATCAATTATTTGTAGTATTTTATTTTGCAAAAAAACAACATCAAATGTGTGCATACAAATTTCAATTATGAGTTTTTAAAATTAGAAAACAGTATTATAATGAACGCTTAACATATGTAATTACCAGAAAATAGGATTTTAAAAACAACAAAAACATGATGAAAAAAAGTGCAGACATATTTTTGCATAATGGCCATGAAAACCACATACAAATATTTGAATATTATTTCCCTTTCAGACAATGTGCTAAAGTAACACTGATATCCGAGTCAGTCAAAGGACCCCCACCAGATTTGCAGCTACTAGCAAGAAATATCCTAACTATTCTTAAAGAAATCAAGAAACTTCAGAATTATTGGGATACCAACATGCAGTCTTTGCAGGTTTCATACGACAAACAATTACATGAAATACATAAAACACGCAAAAAAATAAATAGTATTCTAGACAAGATTGAAAAAAACACCATGAAAGAGCTAGATGATAAGTTGACCAATCTTAAAGCTTCTGTCAAGACTGATACGGACAATTGCAGCAAGCTAAAAAATGATCTCGAACAACTCAGTGGCGCAATACATGACGTTGTTGATAAAGGCAAAGTGGAACTGTCATTTATTGCCAGTAAGAAATGTCTGGAAAAGATGTATCATTCTGTAACTTATCTGAAGGAGAACTCAGTTCAGGTTGAAAGTTCACTGACATTCCAGGCCGACAGTGATGTTCAACAGTACTTGTCTAAATTGTCCGGTCTAGGGGGGTTTGTACTCAGTACCAAGGCATTATCGGTACTACACCAGGCATTCTGCTTCACTGTGCAAGGAAAGTCAGAGTATAATGTGAGCATACCAAGTGATTCAGATAGAAGCTGCCGTATCACCGCCATTTGTGTTCTAACTGATGATGAGATCCTTGTTGCAGACGAAGCTAATAAACGAGTTAAGCTACTCAATCATCAATACCAGGTGGTGGGACATTGTGATTTAACTGGTTATCCAATTGATATGTGTCAAATGACACAAAATGAAGTAGCTGTTGCTGTGAATACGTATGACACACATGAGGTCCTGTTTGTCTCTGTGAAAAATGGGCAGCTGGTTATGGGCAGGAAGCTGCAGTTTCAGCATAACTGCTATGGTATTGCTCATGATCTGCAAGACCTGTATCTCACCTCTGGCACTGCACTTTACAAGTATTCAATGAAAGGAGCCCTGTTGAAAAAGTTGTATGAAGATAGATCATGCAAATTCACAGGTAAAACTTTGTGTATATATTCCAATAACATTTGAAATTATTATATGAAATAATACATTAGCATTACACTTTATATATACATATTTACACAAAAATCATTTGTACTTTACATTTTCCAGCTCCAGAGAATTTTTTTTTGCAAATAACTGACTTTAATTTCAATATAAGTGCATGAAAACTCCTCAACATTAAAGTCTTTCCTGTTATCAAGTATTTTTCTTGCATTTTTCTTTCCTGTATATGTCTTTTTTATTGGTTAAGAAAAATATTTCAAATAATTCCATAATAATAGTCATGTCAGAAAGCTCTGACTATGTCAGTGAGTACATGTACTTATACTGAGAATGTTAGAGCTGTTTATTCCATGGGGTTTCAGCATAATATAATCATCCATGCATACATGATGCATTGTAAGAAAAATCATTCTTTATTAATAACAACAAATAGCTGGGGTGAATAAGTGTATCAGTGCCTTTATTAACATAATGATTCTGTTAAGAACTCATTACAATGATCCCACTCTCCTTACAGTAGATAGGTGTGCAGTGAGTCCTTCGGGTGAAAAGATATTTGTCACCAACAAATCCCATAGCAAGGTCCTCACCCTTGCCAGAGATGGTACAGTTCTCCACACCTTCCCAGACCTACAAAACCCAACAGGTATTCATGTGACTGATCTGGGACAGGTGCTGGTCTGTGAATTTTCTGCATCAGAAATCCTACAACTGGATGGTGAAGGCAAGAAGAAGCTGGCCACTCTTGCTACCAAGAAGGATGGTCTTGATAATACACTCTCAGTCTGCTTCCAAAGGAGTACAGCATCCCTCATTGTGGGACAAGCACTTAGTAAAAACATTGTTGTGTTTAAAGTAATATAGTTTTGTTTGACAAGTTTCTGTAAAAACATTTTGGAATATGTACTTTACATGAATTCTTGGCCACACCAAACTTGTATTCAGTATTACGTTTCATCGCATAATTCACATGGATGATTTAATCGGGCGCCAACGCTCTGCTGCTGATGCAGTTTAGAATAAATGAAAGCTTGTCAGAATTATTTGTTTAATTTTTTCAAAGTTGTAGGTGAAAGCACTTTGAGTTTAGAGCCAATGTTCAAAAGGTTGGCAAAATGTAAATGTTTTAGCACGACGCCAGAAGACGAGCTGGCTATGACAATACCTCGGGTTTTCTCCGAAAACAGCCGAGCTAAAAATGAATAACATTTACATGTACATACATAATTTATTTGTGGTTATGTTCTACAATATTTTGGTGTAATTTTTATGCAAAGTAAAAAAAACGGCTGAGTGCAATTAACGAGGGAAGGTCTTACATTTTCTTTTCTTTTTTAACAGTCACCATGAGTTCTATCCTAAAAAAATATAAAGTTATATAGATTTATAATTATGTATTGTACAGACTTCTTTAATTGTTGTTTTTAGATTATACTTTTGTTGATTATAGTTATATATGTATTTACTTATGTCATTCAAGCTATCTGCCTATACCGTTCACATTGTTTTGCTGAATAAATTTACTTTTACTGATGTTCACATTCTCCTTTCCATTTTCTTCCAATCAAATAAACAAGTATTTGCATTATCTGTTTACTACATAAATAGACATGATTTTGTGTATTAAAGTTACATTTGCATTATCTGTTTACTACATAAATAGACATGATTTTGTGTATTAAAGTTACATTTGCATTAATTGTGTTACTACATGAATAGACATTATTTTGTGTATTAAAGTTACATTTGCATTATCTGTTTACTACATAAATAGACATGATTTTGTGTATTAAAGTTACATTTGCATTAATTGTGTTACTACATGAAAAGACATTATTTTGTGTATTAAAGTTACATTTCCAACAACGTTGTATTACTCATATATGTCAGTAATTTGTTGTTTATTTAACAACCTGAAAGGCTCACCTTATACTTATAGATACTATTGTAAGTTTGACATCAGGGCTTTTTAAAACGATTTTATAGCCGCTATTAGGTCATAGTCGCAATGTCAAAAAGTCAGTCTGTTTTTTCCAAACCAAGTCGCTTAATTGTATGATCATTCACCACAAGTTATATTGCTATGCCAGGAATCAAACCAGAATATCTCGCTGTGTGCTCTAACAACTGAGCTAGCCATTCTACTCTCTACTTTCAAGCTGTTTAAGCAATAACAGCTTTTTAATGCAACTAAAAACAAGAGGGCCTAAAAGTCCAAAAGTCTCTCACCTGAGATACAAAGGAACTGACCTGCTAATTAAAAGCAGCCCCAAGATATCATTCAAACAAATCTTCTGACCAAGTTTCATGAAGAGTGAACTATAAATGTAAATTTTAGTGTGCTAACAAGGTTTTACTATAGCCATATAAGAATAAATTCCCCGACCCCTGTTGGCAATGTTTTTCAACCCAATTACTTTCGAACTGATTAAAGATATCATTAAAAGCAAATGTTCTGACCAAGTGTTAACAAGACTGGACAATAAATGTGAGTTTTAGAGTGTTATTTTTTTTTACTACAGCCATTTATGGAAAAAAGCCCCGCTCCCTTGTGGCCATGTTTTTCAACCAATCGGAACCATTTTCAAAGAAGTCCAAAATATCATTGGGACGAATCTTCTTACCAAGCTTCATTTAGATCGGACAATAAATGTGGCCTCTAGAGAGGGCTCGACATTAACTTTTGAAGCCACTTGTCCGATCGAACAAGTAGACCAAAATTCCACTTGTCCTGACCAAAAAGCAACTTGTCCTGATCATTATATCTTATTCTGCTCAGTACTTTGCAAAATAATGAAATAATGCAAAATGCTCAAATCATAAAGACTTTAATCGTTCAAAATACATGTTAACATAATTGTAGGCCATTTCAATACCTTAAAGTATTTTTTTTAAGTGTCCTGTGATTTTGAGGACGAAAAACCAAAGGTAAGCAGATTAGACATTTTTAAGCAGACGACATTGTACTTAAGAAAACAAACCACAAATGGGAATGATGTCGTAAAATCATTCTATACATAGAGATGACGTTGTAACGTTAATTGACTGTAAGATCGGTGTGTACCGGTGTCGTAAAATGCATATTCTTTACAAGGGAGAATATTTTTGTTATCTTTGCAAAGAAAAATGTTAAGGGTTGCTTCCCTTGTGAACAGTGCGGTGTAGTATTACATTGAACTATCGGAATATCTCGCGCTTTGTCGTTTAAACGTAAACAAAATATAATTGAAAAAGTTGTGTGGTATCTCCACAGAAATAACAGATTTAAAGGCATTTTTTTCTTAGTAGTTAAATTATAACGACCACTTGTCCAGTCGGACAAGCAAATTCTTTATTTACTTGTCCGGACCAACAATTTCGTTGTCCCGGACAGTCGGACTACCGTTAATGTCGAGCCCTGTGACAGGCTCCAGAGTGTTAACAAGGTTTTACTGTAACCATATATAGCCATATAAGGAAAAATGCCCCACCCCCTGGCGGCCATGTTTTTCAACCAATCGGAACCATTTTTCGAACTCGTCTAATATATTATTTGGACGAATCTTCTGACCAAATTTCATGAGATCTGACAATAATGTTGCCTCTAGAGTGTTAACAAGGCAAATGTTGACGCTGCACAATGCACGACGGAGGACGAACAAAAGCCGATCACAAAAGCTCACCATGAGCACATTAATCTACATGACCTGGGGTTTGACTCGATGTTACCTGGTCTCTTTTGTTAAGCCGTTCTGTCTGTGACTTCTCCACTTCCAAGCTCTGCTGGAGATGACTGCATCTGGCTCTCTCACGATCAAGTGCTCTGGAAATTCCAAGTACCGTGTTTTTTAATTTATGGATATTGTAAAGTTTGCTTAAAATAAATGGATATTGTAGTTTTTTTTGAATAAACGGAAATTGTAAAAAAAAATTGAATAAATGGGTTTTGTAATTATTTTTTTTTAATAAATGGATATTGTAAAAGAAAGTTAAAAATAAAGGATGTTGTAAAGTTTTTAAAAAAGGGATAGTGTATTATTTTTTTTTAAATAAATGGGTATTGTTAAGTTTTTTAATAAATGGATATTGTTGTGTTTTTTTTGTGTGTTTTTTTAATAAATGGAAATTTAAAAGTTTTTTTATAAATGGGTATTGTTACAGTACAGCTCACGCAAAACAAACATATTCCGCGATCCGCGGAGTCAGACGCCATCTTGTGTTCGCGGAGTCGACTCGGAATCGACTATCTGGTCGCCGAGTAGCCGCGTCTGTCCGCCGAGGCACTCCGCATCTCGCCTCCGCGACACGCCTCGGAATGATGCCGAGGAATTTGTTGATGATGTCGAGTCATTCGGCGGACAATCGTATTAATTATAATTTACAATGTACATGTACCTCGGATAGAAATGGACTCCGAGTTTCGCATCAAATTTATAACACGGAGCGTTACTACGTTGCGAAACAATTCACTTCATAATACATTGACAATAAGGTTTTGCATCATCTGTCCAAATTATCTTTATTAACTGTTTCTTAACCCTTTCCCTGATAGATGCGTATAATCCCGAGTCTATCATTTCCCCGATACATTTTACGTTTATTACTGTACGATCGCGGTGGTGTAGTGGATGAGGTGTCCGCCTAGCGATCGGGAGTTCGTGGGTTCGCTCTCCACTCTGGGAGCGTTCTCATTATCTCCTCCATAGACACCAAGTACTGGTTCCTCCCAGGAAACGGACTCGATAATGTCCCTCTGCCTATAATACTCGAAAGAGCGGTTGGCAGTAATCAGAGATAGATAGATGTAGTGATTTACTTAAAGGTGATAGTAATCTTGAATAGTTATTTTCGGATATGTTCGTCCCACCGTTTGTTTATGTTTATGTGAGCACTGGAACTCTTGATAGAAACTATTGAAGTTCATCAGTAACTATTAAAATGTTTTGTTATATTGTTATATCTGGTTATATAATTGTGTATATGTAGTAGGGATGTCATATTAAACACGTTATTGCTAAGAAAATTAACTTGACGCAGCTAACCAAACCCCCTTACAACAAAATAATGACATCCTTCAATGCGATCGATGGAGTCTAAATCATAACCCACATATTTAAAACTAAGTCAAGCAGAGCCATTTCAATACCTCGCGCAAGTAAACGAGTTCATTCAGTATCATTAACATTACCACGCTTTGTTTTATTATTACCGAAGCGTAAAAACGCTTCATTTTTTATTACATGAACAAAGATTTTGAGATAGTGAAAGTAATAAAATAGAGTTGTTTTTTAACAAGCATCATATATTATCCCATTAAGATAAACACGCTTCATTTATAATGTATTATCCCTTGATCAAAGTCACGTTTCATGTAGTATGTTATTAGCAAACGGACTAACGCTGAATTTCAAATACCACGCTTTTAAGAATGTTTACGCGTTTCCAAAACACGAAACCCTGTTGGGAAAACTTAAATGTTCGGGCCAGTGATTTTGTAATAAATAATGCGTATATTTAATGTAATGTGACTTGTCATAACGTGACTAATTCTCTTTTCATGTAAGGCAATACGTGCATTCAAAAGTAATCGTTCCCCTAACAATCCTAATTGAACGGCGTCGTATTAAAATGGGCCCTATAGTATATGCGGCCAGCGTTGCTCAAGAGCAGCCTGCGCAGTCACGCAATGTCTCGTGGTCTCATTGGCGTTAATTGGTCTGGAGCTACATATGTCGAATAAGACCCATTTTCGCATGACGCGGATCAAATAATACTCAGTACGTTTGTGTACTCGAATATAGCCAATGTCATAGTTAAGTAAAGCACTGCACTTTGGTGTTATCGCAACTTCGAAAGTCAACTATTATAAATAAAAATGAGTTGCATTTATATATCATCATGATAGTTCTCCTTTTCATTTTCCTAATTATCATCAATTTCAGCAGTGTCATGATTATCAATATCATCATAATTAGCAGCAGTACCACAATCAGCAGCAGTAATAGCATCAGTGGCATGTCACTGCATTTCAGTATTATTATAACCACAATTGCATCCTACCCCTGTGATCAATATCATACTATTGTGTAATTTAAAAAGGGACGTGTTCGCAGATGTTCACATTATTTGAAGTGACGCCTTTAATAGCTAGATTTGAACATCGGTGATACAGAGCTCCGGTAAAAAAACAAAGACACAATTTATAAACGAAAATCAAAGAAAAGTATCTGCTTATCGAAAATCCAGTGTATGTTGAAATTTCGTCCTTGACTAGCCTTTGCGGACTGCACAGGCTAATCTTGGACGACACTGTACGAACATGCCTGGATTTCTCACAACGCACAAGTAGTTAGGCTGCAAGACAATCAACAAGACAGAGTATATTTGCATATATTTGCATATACATGTAATTGTTTATAAACGTCAAAGACCTATACAATACATATTTTATAGGTCTTTGTAAACGTATACGTTTTTCGAATGTTTTTTTATGTGGTACAAAGACAGTCGGTTAACTCAAATATCGAAACAGGTTAACCGGTGACGGATTTGCTTTGGTTTGCCATCATATATATATATATATATATATATATATATATATATATATATATATATTCGTGATTAGTGGAAAAACATTGGCACCAGGCAGTGCGGCAGTTTTCTTTATATATATATATGCCGCACTGCCTGGTTCCCATGTTTTTCCACTTATCACGACCATTTTCAAACTCGTCCGAGACATCCACATAACTAATGTTTTGACAAAATTTTATGATGATTAAGTAAAAACAAGAGCACCGCCTTGCGGGTGCAGACCGCTCATCTATTTTCTTTTTAAAGGTGAAGGGACTTTCATTTTCAATCACAAAGGAGGGAGGGGTGGAGAAAAGAGGGGTGTATAGTGTGGGGGTGTGGACATTTATTACATTATCTTCCCAAAATGCGGAAAAAAAATCGCGGGGGGTGGTTTGGTGGGTGGATGGCGGATTATTGGGTGCGATGGTTGGACGGTATTTCAAACATAAAATAATAAAAATAAATATTTGTGTTTTTTAACCATTTCCAAAAAAAAATTAGGGGTTGGGGGTGGGAGGGGGGTACGGGGGGTGGGTATAGTGTGAGGGTGTGGTGGTCATTTGTGAGATGATCTTTAAAAAAAAGGAGAGGGGAGATTCGGGGGGGAGGGGAGGGGGTTGGGGTGGGGGGGGATTCTTGGGTGCGATGGTTGGACGGTATTTTAAACATAAAATAATACAAATAAATATTTGTGTTTTTTAACTGTTTCAAAAAAAAATTGGGGGGGGTGGGGTGGGGGTCGGGGGGGGGGAGTTATAGTGTGAGGGTGTGGTGGTAATTTGTGAGATGATCTTAAAAAAAAAATAGGGGGGGGGGATTCGGAGGGGGGGGGATTCGGGGGGGGGGAGGGGAGGGCACGGGGGATGGTTTGGGTGGAGTCTATTGTGGTATGTCAGGTAAGAGTAGTTTTGACAAAGTATCAATCAAATCTAATCATAAATAAAGAAGTTATGGCAATTTTAGCAAAATTTATTAATTTGACCTTGAGAGTCAAGGTCATTCAAAGGTCAAGGTAAAATTCAACTTGCCAGGTACAGTAACCTCATGATAGCATGAAAGTATTTGAAGTTTGAAAGCAATAGCCTTGATACTTTAGAAGTAAAGTGGATCGAAACACAAAATTTAACCATATATTCAAATTACTAAGTCAAAAAAGGGCCATAATTCTGTAAAAATGACAACCAGAGTTATGCAACTTGTCCTTTTACTGTACCCTTATGATAGTTTGCGCGTGTTCCAAGTATGAAAGCAATATCTATGATACTTTAGGGGTAAAGTGGACCAAAACACAAAACTTTACCAAATTTTCAATTTTCTAAGTATAAAGGGCCCATAATTCCGTCCAAATGCCAGTCAGAGTTACATTACTTTGCCTGCACAGTCCCCATATGATAGTAAATAAGTGTTGCAAGTATGAAGGCAATAGCTTTGATACTGTAGGAATAAAGTGGACCTAAACACTTAAAAACTGAACCAAATTTTCAATTTTCTAAGTATAAAAAGGGCACATAATTCTGTCAAAATGCCAGTCAGAGTTACATTACTTTGCCTGCACAGTCCCCTTATGATAGTTAGTAAGTGTTGCAAGTATGAAATCAATAGCTTTGATACTGTCGGAATAAAGTGGACCTAAACACAAAACTTAACCAAAATTTTCAATTTTCTAAGTATAAAAAGGGCACGTAATTCTGTCAAAATGCACGCCAGAGTTATCTAACTTTGCCTGCCCAGGCCCCTCATGATAGTAAGTTAGTGAACCAAGTTTGAATGCAATAGCATTGATACTTTCTGAGAAAAGTGGACCTAAACGCAAAACTTAACCGGACGCCAACGCCGACGCAGACGCCAAGGTGAGGACACTAGCTCATAATTTTTTTTTTAATAGATGAGCTAAAAAATGTGATTTTTAGTGTTCACAAGCTATTTTACTATAGAAATATAAGGGAAAAGAACCCCCTTCTGGCGGCCATGTTTTTTTAAAATATATCCAAACCATTTTCGAACTCAAATGACGTATGTGGTAGTGCGGTCTGGTTTACTTACGCACGTGAACTGGTCACGGGATGGTTACGAGTTATGTAACTTTGTGCGCATTCTGTAATGCGGAAATATTTATTCCACAATCGCTTATTTCCGGTCAGGATGACACTGCTGACTGGTTGAAATTCAATTAAGTAAAGGTATTGCCGTTTACTTTAATCATTATATAAACATACTATTCAACAGTAGGCTGTTTTACACTAAACAATTTAGAAATATGAAAATGTATCAACTTATAATTCATTTAATTAATATTGTTTATCATTCATTACCGTTTTATTTTCAATTTTCTGACATCGTTTAAATACATTAAGCCTGAAAATGATTAATCTTGATTAATGAACTCCGCAAATAAGAAAGGTAAATCTTGATTTTGAAGATTATTCTGGATTTGTTTTTTATCTCCAGAAACTTATAATTGAAATTATTTCCTTATTGTTTTCATAGACTATCAATTTGATATTTGCTAACATATCTTTAATATGATTATATAGAGTGAATCATTATGGAATCTTGTTTTGATATGAAGTTCCCATTGAAATGACTTTTTTTGTTAATTGTTAAAAACATGCATTAAATACTCCCACTGTGAAATAAAATATATCAAACAGTTCAACCAGCTTTTATTACTGACCACTGATATTAACATCTGACATACAGCACAGTGAGAGGGTCAGTAAGCTGAGTGGTAAATAGTTACACACTGCATTGATTAATATCTGGGGTCTAACAAATTCTAGAGCAGAACTAAAAATAGATTGGGAAATATGACTCAGCAGTTTAAACAATGGAGGTAGATACTGCAAAATTGTGTACATGTTGTCTTCATTTCAGCTTTCTCTGAGTTTATAGGCTTACCATAAGTAATACTGACTAAAACAGTTGTTAATTATGAAAAATCTGTGTGATGAAACAGGGACCTATGTTTGTATAGGTCCCTGGATGAAAACGTAAACAGGAGCACCGCCTTGCGGGTGCAGACCGCTCATCTATTTTCTTTTTAAAGGTGAAGGGACTCTCAATTTAAATCACAAAGGATGGAAAGGTGGAGTGAAGAGGGGTGCATAGTGTGGGGGTGTGGACATTTATTACATTATCTTCCAAAAATGCGAAAAAAATGCAAACAAAAAAAAAATTCAGGGGGGGGGGGGGGGGGGGGGGGGGGGGGGGGGGGGGGGGGGATTTTTGGGTGCGATGGTTGGACGGTATTTCAAAAATAAAATAATAAAAATAAATATTTGTGTTTTTTAACAGTTTAAAAAAAAAATTGGGGGGTGGGGTGGGGGGTATAGTGTGAGGGTGTGGTGGTCATTTGTGAGATGATCTTAAAAAAAATGTTTAGGGGGATTCGGGGGGGGAGGAGGGCACGAGTCTATTGTGGTATGTCAGGTAAGAGTAGTTTTGTCAAAGTATCAATAAATCTAAGCATAAATAAAGAAGTTATGGCAATTTTAGCAAAATTTTATTATTTTACATTGAGAGTCAATGTCATTCAAAGGTCAAGGTAAAATTCAACTTGCCAGGTACAGTAACCTCATGATAGCATGAAAGTATTTGAAGTTTGAAAGCATAGCCTTGATACTTTAGAAGTAAAGTGGATCGAAACACAAAATTTAACCATATATTCAAAGTTACTTAGTCAAAAAAGGGCCATAATTCCATAAATATGACAACCAGAGTTATGGAACTTGTTCTTTTACTGTCCCCTTACGATAGTTTGCGAGTGTTCCAAGTATGAAAGCAATATCTATGATACTTTAGGGGTAAAGTGGACCAAAACACAAAACTTAACCAAATTTTAAATTTTCTAAGTATAAAGGGCCCATAATTCCGTCCAAATGCCAGTCAGAGTTACATAACTTTGCCTGCACAGTCCCCTTATGATAGTTAATAAGTGTTGCAAGTATGAAAGCAATAGCTTTGATACTGTAGGAATAAAGTGGACCTAAACACTTAAAAACTGAACCAAATTTTCAATTTTCTAAGTATAAAAAGGGCACATAATTCTGTCAAAATGCAAGTCAGAGTTACATAACTTTGCCTGCACAGTCCCCTTATGATAGTTAGTAAGTGTTGCAAGTATGAAAGCAATAGCATTGATACTTAAGGAATAAAATGGACCTAAACACAAAACTTAACCAAAATTTTCAATTTTCTAAGTATAAAAAGGGCACATAATTCTGTCAAAATGCACGCCAAAGTTATCTAACTTTGCCTGCCCAGTCCCCTCATGATAGTTAGTAAGTGTACCAAGTTTGAATGCAATAGCATTGATACTTTCTGAGAAAAGTGGACCTTAACGCAAAACTTAACCGGACGCCGACGCCACGGTGATGACAATAGCTCATTTTTTTTTTTTCAAAAAATAGCTAATAAAACAATTAATATTACATAATACTAACATAATAAAACTAAACTTTACTACACAGGACACAAATGTTCTGACCAAATTTCATGAAGATTTGGCAACTGAATTAAACAAGATTTCTTTGAGAAACACAATGCCCCCCCCCCCCCAGTAAGCCAAATATGAAGTTGCTATGTAGTTTATCAGGGTTGCCACCAACCTGATGAAATAAACTTTTCTGACTTTTCACTGACTTTTCCCTGACCAAATCTTGGTTTTCACTGACTAATTTCGGGACATATTCAGCCTCCTCCTCCCAATACAGCTGACCAAATCCACCCATTTAATATTTCTTTTATTCTTTAACATATACTATTTAACAACTAACAAAGCAGTACTACTTGTACACTAATCTATGCATGATGCAAAGCTATATAATAAACTAGGCCTAAGCGTTCTTGAGTTATCATCGGAAACCATTTTAGTATTTCGAGTCACTGTGACCTTGACCTTTGACCAAGTGACCTGAAAATCAATAGGGGTCATCTGCCAGTCATGATCAATCTACCTATGAAGTTTCATGATCCTAGGCCTAAGCGTTCTTAAGTTATCATCCGTAAACTATTTTACTATTTCGAGTCACTGTGACCTTGACCTTTGACCTAGTGACCTGAAAATCAATAGGGGTCATCTGCCAGTCATGGTCAATCTACCTATGAAGTTTCATGATCCTAGGCCTAAGCGTTCTTGAGTTATCATCTGGAAACCATTTTACTATTTTGAGTCACTGTGACCTTGACCTTTGACCTAGCGACCTGAAAATCAATAGGGGTCATCTGCCAGTCATGATCAATGTACCTATGAAGTTTCATGATCTTAGGCCTAAGTGTTTTTGTGTTATCATTCGGAAACCATTTTACTATTTCAAGTCACTGTGACCTTGACCTTTGACCTAGTGACCTGAAAATCAATAGGGGTCATCTGCCAGTCATGATCAATCTACCTATGAAGTTTCATGATCCTAGGCCTAAACGTTCTTGAGTTATCATCCGGAAACCATCTGGTGGACGGACGGACCAACCGACATGAGCAAAACAATAAACCCCCTCATTTCGAAGGGGGGGGGGGGGGGGCATAATAAAACTAGAGTGTTAACAAGATTTTACTATAGCCGTATAAGGAAAAATGCCCTGCCCTATTGGAAGCCATGCTTTTCAAGCAAACATAATTATTTTCGAACTCATCCAAGATATCATTGAGACCAATCTTCTGACCAAATTTCATGAAGAGAGGACAATAAATGTGGCCTCTAGAGAGTTTACAAGGTTTTACTCAAGCCATATAGCCATATAAGGAAAAATTCCCCGTCCCTGGTGGCCATGTTTTTAAAGCAACAAAAAACATTTTCAAACTCATCCAAGATATCATTGGGACAAATCTTCAGACCAATTTCATGATGATCGGAAAATAAATGTGACCTCTAGAGTGTTAACAAGGTCATACATTTCAATATAATTTAAAATAAAACTTAAGAAGAACATGTGTCGAAAAATGCGAAATAAGCAAGATATTTAATTCTAAAATCGAAAATGTCTGTACAGTCGAATTCGCCAGAATGTATATCATGCATGTACTATGGGAATCTTAATTTAGTTTAATGGTTGTTTTTAAATTCCTGCAGCGATGTCTATTCATACGACACATGAACACTAACTCCGATCCTAATAAAAAGATGAATTCTTCAGTTATTGTAGGAAAATATGTACGAAATATCTTCGTCACCATCAGCTCGGGGCGCTAATTTGTCTTTGCTGCATTTTATGAAATTCGTCTTCAATACCTTGCCTATTTTGTGTTATTGTAACATGTATTTATCAATATATTACAATTTAACACATATACAAATCGTATAGTCTCGCTTTAATTGTTTGACAATAGAATGCCATATTGTACAGAATCCTCAAACAATAAAAAACATATTCAAAAGTTTGCTATCTTCCAGAATGTAAAACTATCATTTATTATTAATTCCACTTAATCTTCTTGTGCTAAAAACAAATATTTTAAAAGGGGAGACAACTCTGTCAATTCAACATTATTTTTCATTTGCAGTTACTTCCCTTGACATGATAAACTATATAGTGTTCAAAAGCTGTTATTACTATATAAATATAAGAAAAATGACCCCCCTCCCCCAGCGGCCATGCTTTTTTACAGATCCGAACCATTTTCGAACTCAACTGTCATATCCAAAAAACACATGTTCTGACCAAATTTCATGAACATTGGACCAAAAATGTGACTTCTAGAGTGTTCCCATGTTTTCACTTTATACATATAGAGAAAACTGCCCCGCCCCCTGGCGGCCATGTTTTTTCACCGATCTGGACCATTTTCGAACTCGTCCGAGATATCAATGAAACCAATGTTTTGACTAAGTTTCATGATGATTGGGCCAAAATTGTTACTTCTAGAGTGTCCACAAGGTTTCTCAAAAGCCATATAAGGAATACTGCCCCACCCCTGGCGGCCATGTTTTTCAACGGACCGGAACCATTTTTGAACTCAACCAACATATCATTTAGACAAACATTTTGACAAAGTTACATGAAGATTGGGCATCAAATGTGACTTCTACAGTGTTCACAAGGTTTGTTTTTTTTACCTAGTTTTTGACCCAGCATGACCCAGTTTCGAACTCAGTCGAGGTATCAATGGGACAAATGTTCTGACCAAGTTTCATGAAGATCAGACAATAAATGTGGCCTCTAGAGTGGTAACAAGGCAAAATGTTGATGACGGATGACAGACGACGCACGACGGACAAAAAGTGATCACAAAAACTCACCATGAGCACGTTGTGCTCAGGTGAGCTAAAAAAGGATATCCGTACTCTAGGTTGATCTAACTAACCTTGAAAGTGAATTCAATCATGATATTGATGATGATATTTTTATGACATATAGAGGCGAACTGGTCTGATTCAAAATTCAATTAGTCAAAAATAGAAAAATACGCAATAATCTGATTTTTCAAGGATGCAATTCTGCCCTGCTACGACAGGAAAATCTGTTGCCAAATCAGTTACATAATAATAATAGGGTTAAGCATACATATTCTTTTTAAATTTTTATTAAATAAAAAAATCACTTTTAGTCAACTATTACAAATTTGAAAACTGTTTACACTAACATTAACAGATTAATCCAATATTTGCTACATAATATTAAGCCAATTTATTAAAATTGCATTTTATAGGAAAAAAATGTAAGAACGCATGAGGTTGTATCATCGATTGAACAATAACAAATTATTACTTTTTTTAAAACAACCTCTAATCAGAAACAAAGTGGAACACGAGTTTCTTACGCATACAATATTTTTATCTGAAATATGTTTAAACAAGAGCTTGTCACAGTAGTGCCAAATCCCCGCCGAAATGTGTTTGCTTGTATGACAACATTTGTTTTAGAGAGAATAATATTTGTAAAACATGGCAGCTGTGTCATCTATTTATATTTCAAGAATCAATTAGTTATAAAGTGTTGGAATTATGCTGTAGATTTCTATTTTCAAGTAAATCCCTTCAGTAGATTTAGAGTTATGCTCCGGACAAAATTAACTTTGAAATTAACTTAAGGAAGATAATTCAAAAACTAAGATAGATAGAGTTATGGTTCTAAGTCACTGCACTTCTCCTACTTGCCATCTGTTTATATTTCAAGTTTCAACTAAATCCCTTCAGTATATTTAGAGTTATGCTCCGGACAAAAATTTACTTCGAAATTAACTAAAGGGAGATAATTAAAAAACTAAGGTAGATATAGTTATGGTTCTTAGTCACTGCACTTCTCCTACTTGCCATCTGTTTATATTTCAAGTTTCAAGTAAATCCCTTCAGTAGAATTAGAGTTATGCTCCGGACAAAAATTTACTTTGAAATCAAGTGAAGGGAGATAATTCAAAAACTAAGGTCGATGGAGTTATCGTTCTTAGTCACTGCACTTCTCCTACTTGCCATCTGTTTATATTTAAAGTTTCAAGTAAATCCCTTCAGTAGTATAAGAGTTATGCTCCGGACAAAAATTTACTTTGAAATTATATAAAAGGGGAGATAATTAAAAAACTATGGTAGACGGAGTAATGGCTCTTGGTCACTGCGCTTCTCCTAGTTGCAATCTGTTTATATTTCAAGTTTCAATTAAATCCCTTCAGTATATTTAGAGTTATTCTCCGGACAAAAATTTACTTTGAAATTAAATAAAGGGAGATAATTCAAAAACTAGCATAGATAGAGTTATTGTTCTTAGTCACTGCACTTCTCCTACTTGCCAAATGTTCATATTTAAAGTTTCAAGTACCGGTAAATCCCTTCAGTAGTACTAGAGTTATGCTCCGGACAAAAATTTACTTTGAAATTATATAAAAGGGGAGATAATTCAAAAACTAAGGTAGATGGAGTAATGGTTCTTGGTCACTGCACTTCTCCTAGTTGCTATCTGTTTATATTTCAACTTTTAAGTAAATCCCTTATGTAGATTTAGAGTTATGCTCCGGACCAAAATTTACTTTGAAATTATATACAAGGGGAGATAATTCAAACACTAAGGTAGATGGAGTAATGGTTCTTGGTCACTGCATTTCTCCTAGTTGACATCTGTTTATATTCTTAATTTAAAGTAAATCCATTGAATAGATTTGGAGTTTAATGCTCTGGACAAACTTTCAGAAGGATGCACAGATGGACGGGACCAATTACTATACCCCTCCGAATTTTTTTTCGGAGGGGATAAAAATTGCTTTGACTCTTTTGCTTGAATTGATACACTTCTTATGTTAGTGCAAGTTCATATTTAATTACTAAGAAACATTTACCCTGATTGTTTAATACTTTAAACACCTTTTACCCCAAAAGTATGTAACTATTTTTTTCCGATAGTTATGAAATACGGACCCTTATATTGTATATTCAGAATTTGATTCAAGTAAGACGGTTAGGAAAGTTTTCAGTTGTCCGTTTGTATAGGAAAGACACTGACAAAGTTTTAAACCAACCAATATGGATGGCTTATTCGCTGGTTAATGAATGCTCAATGATACTTTTGCATTAATAACTATCACACGTCTTCTACATGTGTTTGTAATTTACGCATGCGATAAATGAATATATGATATAATGAAATGCGAATATCCCTATACTCATAATATCAAATGTTGAAATTATCTTTGTATCTGAGATATAGTCCTAAAAAGATACATTTGTAAAAACAACTAAGGGCAATAACTATTACTAAGAAAGTGAAGTTTCATGTTCAATTTGATAAAAGTATCTTTATCACATGTATTCTAGACTACTAGATTACAACTGTGTATTTCGTTTTTTGTCTTTGCAAAAAGTGTGTGTGATCCTTTTCTTAAGGCATGCAATATTGTAAACCTAATTAATTAAGTTGTATTATGCGTGTTTTGTCATTCACATTAAATTCCTATTAGCTCATGTGTTAACATTTATATTTTTGCAATGTCTGTGATTGACGTAAACGATAACTTGAGTCTGTGTAAGACAAACATGTTCAGTGTTTGTAATTAACGCATGCGATAAATGAATATATGATATAACGAAATGCGAATATCCCTTTTCCGTCTGATACGTCTTGCAGTCACACACAATGAAAACAGGGTCGTCTATGTAAAATCGTAATCAATGTTCTTGAATTCTAGTCCATTGATGAAATGCACACGATAAGAAAGCGGACATACGCAAATGTGTGAATTTCAAAGTTTAATAGGCCATTGCGAGACAACGGCTGCATTATGTGAGGACAATAGTGTACCCCGTCTATCAGAAAGTGTGCTTATCAAGAAGTCATTCAATCAATCAATAACGGTTTAGAGTAACACGGAAATGCTTGCTTTTTACTGTGGGCAAAGAAAGACGTATGAAAATACTGACAGACAAGTGACAGTCAAATAAAAAGAATAGAGTTTTATTAATGAATATTTAGTTGTGTATGTGATTTTTTTTTCTTAAGACCCCCCTCAGCAGTATGCAAAGAAACAATAAACAACTTGCTAACACACATGTCTCTGACACTTTTACTCAATATGTAATCCATGCCAAAAATTGTCTAACCTTTAGAACTAGGTATCAGATTTTTATATACATTTTATTGCACTAAATATGTAATATATACAAAATTACAAATGCTTCAAGGAACAATAATTAATTTAATTAGGCTGCTTGTAGATTGCCATGGTGATTTTGTCTTCTTTCTTGATCAAGATACTCCTGAAAATAAAATTGTTCAGATCAAACTTTAATTGGTCCGGAGGGCTACAATTATGAAAGAGCAAAGAAATCCTACAAGCTTGCTTTATTGATCCAGCCTTGTTCACTGGTTAACAGTCAAACACTCAAATACAGATGTGAATCATGAGTATCATCCCCAATCCAAATTCTAACATATCATTTTTTATAAAAATGACAAATCAACAATTGTCAAAGGACAACATGTTTCACTGTTCATAACCTGTTCGTTCATTGAAAAAGTTGACTGAAATGGACTAAATGTTATTATTGTACATACATTGAAACTAAATGTACTATATACTCATAAAATCAAATGTTGAAATTATCTTTGTATCTGAGATATAGTCCTGAAAAGATACATTTGTAAAAACAACTAAGGGCAATAACTATTACTAAGAAAGTGAAGTTTCATGTTCAATTTGATAAAAGTATCTTTGTTATAGTGCTGAAAAGTTACATCATAAAAAAACAACAAGAGGGCCTGAAAGGCCCAAAGTCACTCATCTGAGATAACAAGATATTATTGGGACAAATCTTCTGACCAAGTTTCATGAAGATCGGAAAATAAATGTGGCCTCTAGAGTGTTAACAAGGTTTTACTATAGCCATATAATGAAAAATGCCCCGCCCCCATGGCGGCCATGTTTTTTTTAACCAACCGGCATCATTTTCGAACTCTTCCAAGATATTATTGGGATGAATCTTCTGACCAAGTTTCATGAAGATTTGACAATAAACGTGGCCTCTAGAGAGTTAACAAGATTTTACTAAAGCCATATACATGTATAGCCATAAAAGAAAAAATGCCCCGCCCGTTGGCAGCCATGTTTTTCAAGCAAAGGTTACCATTTTTGAACTCATCCAAGATATCATTGGGACAAATCTTCTGAGCATGTTTCATAAAGATCGGAAAATAAATGTGACCTCAAGAGTGTTAACAAGGTTTTACTATAGCCATATAAGGAAAAATGCCCCGCCCTCTGGGGGCAATGTTTTTCAACCAACCAGCATCATTTTCGAACTCATCCAAGATATTATTGGGATGAATCTTCTGACCAAGTTTCATGAAGATCAGACAATAAATGTTGCTTCTAGAGTGATAACAAGATTTTACTTCAGCCATATATAGCCATATAAGGAAAAATGCCCTGCCCCTTGGCAGCCATGTTTTTCAAGCAAACGTTTCCATTTTCGAACTCATAAAAGATATCATTGAGACCAATCTTCTGACAAAATTTCATGAAGATTGGACAATAAATGTGCCCTCTAGAGAGTTAACAAGGCAAATGTTGACGTCGCACAACGGACGACGGACAATAGGCAATCACAAAAGCTCACCATGAGAACGTTGTGCTCAGGTGAGCTAACAAGAGCTGTCAGAGGACAGCGCGCTCGGCTATTCGAAAGCTTGACAGTATAATGTAAGCCATCATGGGGAAATTGTTCATATTCAATAATTTATGAGACGATCTTTCAAAAATAAAAAAAGGAAAAAATAAAAAAAAAATGGGGGCGGGGGGGGGTGGGGTGGGGGTGAGAGGAGGTTTAATGTGGAGTGTGGTCATTTATTAGATGATCTTTCAAAAATAAAAATAAAAAAATAAAAAATTGGAGGGGGGGGGGGGGGGGTTAGGGGGGGGGGTGAGAGGGGGGGGATAATGTGGGGTGTGGTAATTTATTAGATGATGTTTAAAAAAAAAATTGGGGGGGGGGTAGGGGGGTAGGGGTGAGAGGGGGGTATAATGTGGGGTGTAATTATTTATTACATGATGTTTAAAAAAAAAAGGGGGGAGGAGGAGGTTGGGAGGGGGGGTTCTGGGTAGGGGCGTGGGGTATTGTTTGGGTGGAATCCATTGTGGTATTTAGGTAAGTGTTGTTTTGTCAAAGTAATAATAAAATGTGATCATAAATAAAGAAGTTATGGTAATTTAAGCAAAATGTTCAATATCTAAGTGTAAAAGGGGCCATAATTATGTCAAAATGCTTGATACAGTGGTCTGCTCTTGTTTATAGGTTGGGGTCATGTTGGTAAACAAGTATGAAACATATAAAAGCAATATGTCAAAGGATATAGGAAATATTTGGGGTAGTACGCAAACTTTAACATAGATTTATCAATATATTGCATATTCTAAGTATAACAAGAGCACCGCCTTGCGGGTGCAGACCGCTCTTCTATTTTCTTTTTAAAGGTGAAGGGACTCTCAATTTCAGTCACAAAGGAGGGAGGGGTGGAGTGAAGAGGGGTGTATAGTGTGGGGGTGTGGACATTTATTATATAATCTTCCAAAAATGCGGAAAAAAATGCAAAAAAAAAAAAAATCGGGGGTGGGGGGGGGTGGGGGGGAGAAGATTCTTGGGTGTGATGGTTGGACGGTATTTCAAAAATAAAATAATACAAATAAATATTTGTGTTTTTTAACTGTTTCACCAAAAAATAATTGGGGGGGATGGGGTGGAGGGGAGGGGGGGGGGTAAAGTGTGAGGGTGTGGTGGTCATTTGTGAGATGATCTTAAAAAAAAAAAAAATTAAGGGGGGGGGGGGGGAGGATTCGGGGGGGGGGGGGGGAGAGGGGGAGGGCACGGGGATGGTTTGGGTGGAGTCTATTGTGGTATGTCAGGTAAGAGTAGTTTTGTCAAAGTATCAATCAAATCTAATCATAAATAAAGAATTGATGGCAATTTTAGCAAAGTTTAATAATTTGACCTTGAGAGTCAAGGTCATTCAAAGGTCAAGGTAAAATTCAACTTGCCAGGTACAGTAACCTCATGATAGCCTGAAAGTATTTGAAGTTTGAAAGCAATAGCCTTGATACTTTAGAAGTAAAGTGGATCGAAACACAAAATTTAACCATATATTCAAAGTTACTAAGTCAAAAAAGGGCCATAATTCAGTAAAAATGACAACCAGAGTTATGCAACTTGTTCTTTTACTGTACCCTTATGATAGTTTGCAAGTGTTCCAAGTATGAAAGCAATATCTATGATACTTTAGGGGTAAAGTGGACCAAAACACAAAACTTAACCAAGTTTTCAATTTTCTAAGTATAAAGAGCCAATAATTCCGTCCAAATGCCAGTCAGAGTTACATGTACATAACTTTGCCTGCACAGTCCCCTTATGATAGTTAGTAAGTGTTGCAAGTATGAAAGCAATAGCTTTGACACTGTAGGAATAAAGTGGCCCTAAACACAAAACTTAACCAAATTTTCAATTTTCTAAGTATAAAAAGGGCAAATTATTCTGTCAAAATGCCAGTCAGAGTTACATTACTTTGCCTGCACAGTCCCCTTATGATAGTTAGTAAGTGTTGCAAGTATGAAAGCAATAGCTTTGATACTTAAGGAATAAAATGGACCTAAACACAAAACTTAACCAAAATTTTCAATTTTCTAAGTATAAAAAGGGCACATTATTCTGTCAAAATGCACACCAGAGTTATCTAACTTTGCCTGCCCCGTCCCCTCATGATAGTAAGTCAGTGTACCAAGTTTGAATGCAATAGCATTGATACTTTCTGAGAAAAGTGGACCTAAACGCAAAACTTAACTGGACGCAGACGCCGACGCCAAGGTGATGACAATAGCTCATAATTTTTTTTTCAAAAAATAGATGAGCTAAAAAGGGCAAAAATTATGACAAAATGCTTGATAGAGTTGTCTGCTCTTGTTTATAGGTTGGGGTGATGTTGGTAAACAAGTATGCAAAATATGAAAGCAATATGTCAAGGGACAATGAAAATAAATGGGGTAGTACGCAAACTTTGACATTTGCTGCATATTCTAAGTGGAAAAGGGGCCATAATTATGACAAAATGCTTGATAGAGTTGTCTTCTCTTGTTTATAGGTTTGGGTCATGTTGGTAAACAAGTATGCAAAATATGAAAGCAATATGTCAAGGGACAAAGAAAATATTTGGGGTAGTACGAAAACTTTTACATTTGCATGCTAACGCTAACTCAGACGCTAACGCAGACGCCGGGGTGAGTAGGATAGCTCCACTATATATATTTTATATATAAAGCGGGTATATACGATCTTGTCAAATATTTATTTATTAATATAAAATGTGTAAAAACTTATTATACATATATTTCAATATAAACTAAAATAAAAGTTAAGAAGAACATGTGTCGAAAAATGCTAAATAAGCCAGATATTTAATTCTGAAATCGAAAAAGGCTGTACAGCCGAATTCGCCAGCATGTATATCATGCATGTACGATGTGAATCTAAATTTAGTCTAACGGTTCATTTGAAATTCCTGCAGCGATATCGATTCATACGACACACGAACACTTACTAAAAAGACGAATGCATCGGTTATTGTAGGAAAATAATTACGAATTATCTTCGTCACAATCGGCTCGGGGCGCTAATTTGTATTTGCTGTATTTTATGAAATTTGTCTTAAATGTATCATTTTTCTTGCATATTGTGTGTTATTATAACATATTTGTATTAATATTTTACAATTCAGCACATATAAAAATCGTATATACCCGCTTAATAGTCGAGCTAAAAAGGCAATAACTTATATGCAAGAAAATGTAGGATTATAGTTCTTGTTCATTTTCTCCTCCTTGATATCTGTACACCCAGGAGGTTTCATGTTAAAATATTTTATGGTATCTGAGATATAGCTCTGAAAAGTTGCATCATGCAAAATCAACAAAGGGCCATAACTCTTATTTAAGACAGTGAAGGGTCATGGTTTTTGTGTATTGCACTTCTCCTCTTTAATATCTCTACACACATATTGTTTCATGTTGAAATCTTGTAAAGTTTCTGAGATATGGCCCTGAAAAGTTTGTTTCAGACAGACAGACTCACAGTCTTTTGTCAGATTACTGGAGATTGCATGTTGGGCTTTTGTCTGTTGCTTACCCTCCCTCTGTCTCAATGCAGATCACAGGCGCTGGCATGTTGGGGTTAAGTCTTGCAGCACTCTCAGCAATGCTGGCAATGTGTCCAGCAGCATCCTTGTTAACGTTGCCTTTCGCTGCAAAACACAGACTATAAGAATAATTATTCAACAGAATAACAACAACATGATGTTAAAACAAGAGGGCCTCAAAGGCCCAAAGTTACTCACCTGAGATAACAAGATATTATTGGGACAAATCTTCTGACCAAGTTTCATGAAGATCGTAAAATAAATATGGCCTCTATAGAGTGTTAACAAGGTTTTACCATAGCCATTTAAGGAAAAATGCCCCGCACCCTGGCAGCCATGTTTTTCAACCAACCGGCATCATTTTTGAACTCGTCCAAAATATTATCGGGATGAATCTTCTGACCATGTTTCATGTAGATAGGACAGTAAATGTGGCCTCTTGAGTGTTAACACAATTTTACTATAGCCATATACAGAAAAATGCCCCGCCCCTTGAAAGCCATGTTTTTCTAGCAAACATAACTATTTTTGAATCCATCCAAGATATCATTGAGACCAATCTTCAGATCAAATTTCATGAAGATTGGACTATAAATGTGGCCTCTAGAGTGTTAACAAGGTTTTACTATAGCCATACATGTTTATAGCCATATAAGGAAAAATGCCCTGCCCCTGGTAGCCATGTTTTTAAAGCAACCAAAACAATTTTCTAACTCATCCAAGATATCAGTGGGACAAATCTTCTGACAAAGTTTTATGATGATCGGAAAAAAAGTGACCTCTAGAATGTTAACAAGGTTTTACTAAAGCCATATAAGGAAAAGTGCCCCTCCCCCGTGGTGGCCATGTTTTTAAACCAACCAGCATCATTTTTGAACTCGTCCAAGATATTATTGGGATGAATCTTCTGACAGAGTTTCATGAAGATTGGACTATAAATGTGGCCTCTAGAGTGTTAACAAGATTTTACTATAGCCATATAAGGAAAAATGCCCCGCCCCTTGGCAGCCATGTTTTTCAAGCAAACGCTATCATTTTCGAACTCATCGAAGATATCATTGGGAAAAAACTTCTGAGCAAGTTTTATGAAGATCGGTAAATAAATGTGGCCTCTAGAGTGTTAGAAGGTTTTACAATAGCCATATAAGGAAAAAGCCCAGACCCCTGACGGCCATGTTTTTCAATCAACCGGCATCATTTTCGATCTTGTCCAAGATATTATTGGTATGAATCTTCTGACCAAGTTTCATGAAGATCAGACAATAAATGTGGCCTCTTGAGTGTTAACAAGATTTTACTATAGTTATATAGGGAAAAATGCCTCACCCCTTGGCAGCAATGTTTTTCAAGCAAACGTTACCATTTTCGAACTCATCCAAGATATTATTGAGACCAATCTTCTGACTGAAATTCATAAGGATTGGAAATAAATGTGGCCTCTAGAGAGTTAACAAGGCAAATGTTGACACCGCACAACACACGACGCACAATGCGCGATGGACAAAAGCCTATCACAAAAGCTAAAAAAAATGCATTGGCTTCATAACCTCACATTCTGCTTTTGTTTCAAAACTCAACAAATGTCAAAATCTGTTTTATTTCCATATAAGACTTTGTGTTACCTTGACCTTTAAGGAAGGAAGAAGTGTTATACACAAGATGTGGTGACTCAAAATGGTGTTTATTTGTGGTAATTTATTTAAAAATTCAACTATGAATGACAAAGTTAATGTCAAAATATGCTGTTTTGTGGCCAAATTTAACCTTTGACCTCTAAGTATGACCTTGACCTTTGAGGTAAGGAGAGAGTAAAACCGACACAACACCTCCTCATGGCTGTCATAAAGATAAGTTATTTTAAAATTGTACAATAAAAGAAAATAAGGGACAAAATTGTCACAAAACCAGGTTTTCAATAAAAAAAAAGTCTGATAAAGGGAGACAACTACAACTCAAAATGTGCATAGCTACTGATTGTTCATCACAGTTACCCCCCTTGATTCAAAATCAATATATTTTTAGTCATGGCAAGCTTGACCTTGGAGATATCTACATAATTCTTTCACGCGACACACCGCCCAATGATGGTGAACAAATGTACCAAATGATTTTTAAATCTGACAATGAATGAAATAGTTATGGCCCGGACAAGCTCATTTATGGTCATTTTTTACCTTTGAACTCAAAGTGCGACCTTGACCTTGGAGATATCGACGTAATTCTTTCGCACGACACAACGTCCAATGATGGTGAACAAATGTGCAAAATGATTTTAAAATCTGACAATGAACGGCATAGTTATGACCCGGACAAGCTTGTTCCACCCCCCCGCCCGCACGCATTTGCCAATCTAATAACCAGTTTTTTCCTTCGGAAAACCTGGTTAAAAATTTCAGTCAAAGCTGTTGTATGACCAAATTTAACCTTTGACATTTAAGCGCAAACATGATTGTTGAGGTATGGAGATATTTGTCAATTTTGACATGTTCTCTTAATAGACTTATGGTGTGTATGATTTTGATCAAAGTTATTTATAAATGTATAGCTGAGACGGTATTTTTCAGATGTACAGGCAGACAATCGCAAGAGGCCAGTGTGACTGCTATATGCCCCTCCTTCAAACAGCGTGTATAAAAATGAATAGTGTAAATTTGTAATAGAAATATTTCCTATGAAGCTGTCTTATCCTTATTCAATTGAGAGACTTACATAATGTCAAATGTGATAGAATAAGCAGTCAAGTTTCATTAAGACTTGATGTTGTTCATATCATGAGCTAAGTAGCAATGTTAAATCATTTAAATGATATGCAGGACTAATTATGTATAGTAAAATCTAACCTCCTAAGCATAACCCATGTTCATCTGTGCAAAGAACACCAGCGATGTCCGGATTGCGAATTCTGCAATATAGAAACTACATATATTAAAGTCTGATTTAATAAATAAATAAAATTTCAATATGCTATATTGATTGATAAATACATTGTAAATCATAACAAAAGCAAAAACATCAAATAACATTAGAAAAACATATCTTTTACTGAAAGCCAACAGTTGTGAAAGCAAGTACATATTATGTCAACTTTATGTTGAATGTTTAGCAAGAATTAATAGTTTCAAGTACTGGAAAAAGGTGCAGAAGTGTAATAAATGTAGATTTTGGTAGCTTTCTGCCATTGTTTATTGGTGTATTAACAGCGCATGATTGCAATTTCAACAACTGTGTGAAAATGTCTCGTTCACAGATATTTAACAATTTGAAACAGGATTCCCCCAAAAAAAAAGTAGCCACTAAATTTTGCAGGTAATACAAAGTTGTTGACATTTTTTAATATATGGAAACAAAATTTAGAAGTGTTTTGTTTAACCATAATTGTCATAATTATATACCATACAGTGCATTCATTTCATCAAACTTATGATTTCACTAGTTAACATTAGGAACTACGCATTTTATAACATTAAAAAAAAAAATGTTTATCTTGTTCCAGGGTTGCAAAATATATAACAAGAGCACCGCATAACGGGTGCCGCGCTCGGCTGCCACTGCAGTTTCAAATAAATGAAAGCTTGTCAGATTAAAAAAAATAATTAAAGGTCAGAGTGACCTTGACCTTGACCTTTGACCTAGTGACCTAGTGACCCAAAAGTGGATGTGGCATGTAGAACTCATCAAGGTGCATCTACATATGAAGTTTCAAAGTTGTAGGTTGAAGCACTTTGATTTTAGAGCCAATGTTCAAAACCTTAACAAAATAATAGGGTTTTGGCACGATGCGGACGTCGGACGACGAGCTGGCTATGACAATACCTGGGTTTTCTCCGAAAACAGCAGAGCTACATGTAATAATATAAAAGGTTTCTAAATCCTGATTCAAATTAAGATCTGTATTTGTAGATATCGCAACTTCCTGTTAGTTATTCATGACTTAGGACATACAGTAATGTTCAGAAATTAATTGTTTACATTTAAGTCCAAAAATAAGCCTTTCTGTTTGGCAATTTCATAAAATGCAAAACATATGATCTAGACCCTGTATAGATAAATGATATTATGATTTAAAAGTTTAATTGTGATTCTGTTTCCCACTAGAAAGATATGTCTTTCCCACAAATTACCAAGTCATTCAAACAAGTTTTGTTATCTTGTTCACAAAACTTACGAACTAGTACTAAAACTTTTAGGGACCTGTTGAATTATTATAGAAATAACAATTCCCCAAGGTGTTCTAAACAAGAGGGCCCAAAGTCACTCACCTGAGATAAAAAGAAATGACCTGTTCTTTGCAGCCCAAGATATCAATGAAACAATTGTTCTTACCAAGTTTTATGAAGAATGAATAACAAATAGCCCCCTGGCGGCCATGTTTTTCAACAGACCTAGTGAACCATTTTTGAACTCGTCCAAGATATCATTGGGCCACAACAAATTGATTAAATGTTCGATGGATTCGCCGCACCTAAAAATCTTAAAACTCAATAAAAATATTTTTATTTTTATTTTGCACCCGCAGCAAAAAATTTGCTGCGCACCTATTTATTAAATGATTTAGTTTTATTTAGCCTACGTATTTTACGATAAAGAGTGTTATAACGCTTTTCGTTATTAGATTGGTTTATGGTTAAAACAAATGGCAGCGGTCGTCTGTCTTGTCATGTCAGCAAAAGACACAAATGGAAATGTTAATTTTCCCCCGGGGCAATTAGTCATTGCATCACAGATGATTTTAGTTATTTTATAATTTCAACCCCATCTACATCAGAACGTGAAATGTCGCCGGTATGCGTTCGATTGGTAAAAAATTGGAGTAAACTTGTTGGTATTGATTAAGTTAAAATATTTAAAATTAACATGCAAAGGAGTGTCGCCGTTCAACTGGACAAACAAATGTCGAGTATAATATAAATTGTTCGAGCCACCTTATATCTACTAGTTCAAATTGTTGATTGCTAAGTGCAAGGTGTACATTATGCCCCTAAAGCATGAATTTAACATAAGTAAGAAAGTGAAGAAACTTTTTGGACCTAAAAATCTTTACTGGCATTTGATTGACTTTTTTATATTAAAATACAAAACTTAAACTACCCATTTGTAATTTTTGTTTCATTAGGAAGCAATGTTGTTTTTTTACTTTACAAAACTTAAGCTTCTCATTTCTAATTTTAACAGTGCTAAAATAACAAAAGTAATGCATCGAGTATTGTATAATACCATAACCTATGATATTTAGAACTAATACAAATTCGAGATATTTCGTATCAGTGTTTTTTGCTCCAAATTACAAACTCTTATAGGCTGTGTCCAAATTGAAAATTGTAAAAAAGTATGTTTCCCAAAAAGTTACTTTTTTTTCTTTTAAAAGTCTCGCCAAAATTGCCAAACAATTAGTACATTTTTTGAAAATAAACTCAATTGATTTATTGAGTTTATCATACATCAGTTTCATGCCCTAGCACTTTATAATATAGATGTTAGAAAGCAGTTAAACATGCACTTATTAACAATTGGTATACTGCTATCTATAATCATAATAATCATAATAGTACTGATTCAATATTCCCAATTTCATGGTTTATCGCATGTTATCCCCAATCAAAACGGCACAGGCTGTAAAATATCACGCGAAGAAAAATCACTGCTTATGCTTGAAATTTATTGTTTTATTTATTGTGTCGTGTTATTAAACCATCATTGGCAGAAAACTAAGCTTCTTACATAACTTTGATAATGAAAACTACATGTACCAGGTTAAATTTAAGTAATCACTACCTGGTGTGTGTAAGCAGAACAGCTATTAGAGACTTTTTTTAATTTATTTTTACAAACAGTTGATAGGAGCTTAAACTCAATTATTACTTCTAAATGATCTTGTACTGGTATTTTGCAGATATCATGCATTGATTTGGCATAATATATCAATTTACACAGAAAATGTTTTTTTTTTCTTTTCGCTCGCCTGTTATTTAACAAACAAAAATTGAATAAAAATAAATTTATTTTTATTTCGCTCGCTCGCTTCATTTTTTGGGAAGCATAAATCCGTAGAACAATTCATCAATTTGTTGTGGCCTTGGGACAAATCTTCTGACAATATTTCATGAAGATCTGACAATAATATGGCCTCTACAGTGTTTACAAGGCAAATATTCATGACGCACAACGAAAGACAGACAATGACAAAAGATGATCACAAAAGTTCAGCATGAGCAAAAAATATTATGCTCATAAAGATTGTCACCATGAAGATGATTTTATTAAAACTAATTGAGTAAACTAAATCAAGATACAAATGTAATATGATAACAACATTAGTACTCAGCAAGTGTCATTAGATTGAACTAAAAATGTGACTAAAAGTATTCACAATGCTTCACTATAAACAACTTTAGACATAGAAAAAAAACTACCACCCCCCTGAGAGCCTTGTTTTTAAACAAACATGAACTATTTTCAGACCCACCTTGCAATTATATTTACAATTAAAAAATAAATAAATCCATTTTAAAACACAAATATTTGATAATAAAACAAAAAATTCAGACCTCATCAATAAACTGTATGCCTAAACAATTATATTTTCTCTTATCTATGGTGCCACACATCAAAGAAATAGCAACAAGGTATCAAGTTGCTGATCTAAAAACAGAACAACAAGGTTCACTCAGAGATGTGTATTGATTTGTGCTCAGGCAGCTGATAAAGGTAAGTTGGAGTAATTAAGTGTACATTCATGATTTGAATTTAAACAATTCAAGCTTTGAACAGTTTTTTCTACCTTAAGTAATATTCTGCGAAATAAATATGACTACATTAAACTTCGAGATTATTTAACTAGAGTGTAAACAAGGTTTTACTATAGCCATATAAGGAAAAATGCTCCGCCGCCTGGTAGCCATGTTTTTCAACCATCCCAAACCATTTTCAAACTCATCCATGATATAATTAGGACAAAATTTCATGAAGATCGAACAATAAATGTGGCCTCTAGAGTGTTAACAAGGTTCTACAAAAGCCATAGCCACATAAGGAAAAATGCCCTGCCCCCTGGTGGCCATGTTTTTCAAGCAACCGGAAACATTTTCAAACATGTCCAAGATATCATTGGGACAAATCTTCTGACCCAGTTTCATGAAGATCGGACAATAAATGTGGCCTCTAGTGTTAACAAGGTTTTACAAAAGCAACATACTGTGAAACCATTTATTTTCGTCAGCACGAAATTTCGTCCTTTTTAAAAAAATGACTATTTTGTCAGCACTTAAATTCGTCCATTTCTGGTTTTGAAAAAAAAGCGTCCGATTTGTTTGTAATGTTTGTAATACATGTAATACGCGGTTGCCAAAAATTCGTGCTGGGGAAAGAGGGGTGACACTTGGTAGTCACTTGCAGGAGGTGGGCCTTGTTTGGCATATGCCAATTAACAAGTCTGTTATTTCAGGTGATAGTAACTGTCCCTTATTATTTTTAATAGTATTGTCTTTAATCCGGATTCGCCGCGTGTTGGCTGTATAATCTGCAACACCCCTGAAAAACACAATACACACAATGGGTAATAAAGTTGTTAACAATTAGCGCTAATCAACACTATTCTACCTAAACGAAGTCGATGCATTCGATACAGCCTTATTGCATTTGCGTTTTACAGGAAATGACAGTTGTCAGTACACTGTATAATGTACACCCCTTTGTGTCAAAACCAAATTTAACTTGAGTGTGAATAGTCGACTGCTTCGTGTTCTTTGTATCAATACCATCCGGGTATCTGTACTATAAGTATACCAGTCTACAAACAAGGTGCGCGCTTCCGCATATGGGCATTGGCCTACGGTTTAGCGTTCATGCCGTCTAACGCATTTAGCAATACAACTCGTTTTTTTTTCACTATTTCTTTACTTGCAAAAAATACCAGTGGCTTATATCTTACCTTGCAATCATTTTTTACTCGCATTTTGCAAGTGTGCGAGTGTTAATTTCGAGCCCTGTGTATATGCGTGGATTACGCTGGATTTAAATGCCTTATGCCTACGGTAATTCAGTCTTATTTGTTTCAAATATGGGACATGATTGTTCGTAAGGATCTTGAATTCGTCCATCGGTCGAAGGACGAAAAAGACGAAAATTAATGTCTGACGAATAATAATGGTTTCACAGTATAGCCATATAAGAAAAAATGCCCGCCCCTTGCTGGCCATGTTTTTAAAGCAAAGTGAACCATTTTCCAACTTGTCCAAGATATCAGTGGGACAAATCTTCAGACCAAGTTTCATAATGATTGGAAAATAAATGTGGCCTCTAGAGTGTTAACAAGGTTTTGCTATAGCCATATACAGAAAAATGCCCACCCCTTGGCAGCCATGATTTTCAACCAACTGGCATCATTTTCAAACTCGTCCAAGATATGATTGGGATGAATCTTCTGTCCAAGTTTCACAAAGATTGGACAATAAATGTGGCCTTTAGATTATTTACAAGGCTTTACTATAGCCATATATAGCCATATCAGGAAAAATGCCCCGCCCATTGACAGCCATGTGTTTCAAGCAAACGTAACCGTTTTCAAACTCATCCAAGATATAATTGAGACCAATCTTCTGACCGAATTTCATGAAGATTGGACAATAAATGTGGCCTCTAGAGTGTTTACAAGGTTTCACTATAGCCATATAAGGAAAAAATGCCCTGCCCCCTGGCAGCCATATTTTTCAACCAACTGGCATCATTTTCAAACTCGTCCAACATATTATTGGATGAATCTTCTTACCTAGTTTCATGAAGATTAACAAACAATGTGGCCCCTAGAGTGTTAACAAGGTTTTACTATAGCCATAATATAGCCATATAAGAAATAATGCCCCGCCCATTGGTAGCCATGTTTTTCAAGCAAACGTAACCATTTTTGAACTTATCCAAGATATCATTAAGACCAATCTTCTAACATTTTCATGAAGATTGGACAATAAATGTGGCCTTTAGAGTGTTAACAAGATTTTACTATAGCCATATATAGCGATATAAGGAACAAGAGCTGTCAGAGGGCAGCGCACTCGACTATTCCAGTGCTTGACATTATAACGTAAAACCATCATGGGGAAATTGTTCATATTCAATAATTTATAAGACGATCCTTCAAAAATAAAAAAAGGAAAAAAATATTATTTTTTTTTGTGGGGGGGGGGGGGGGTGAGAGGGGGTATAATGCGGGGTGTGGTCATTTATTAGACAATCTTTCAAAAATAAAAAAAAGGAGAAAAAAAATGTGTTAAGGGGTAGGGGGTGAGAGTGGGGTATAATGTGGGATGTTGTTACTTATTACATGATGTTTAAAAAAAAATGGGGGGGGGGTAGGGGAGAAGGGGTGAGAGGGGGGTATAATGTGGGGTTGGGTAATTTTTTACATGATATTCAAAAAAAATAAAAAAATAATTTGGGGCATGTGGTATTGTTTAGGTGGAATCCATTGTGGTATTCAGGTAAGTGTTGTTTTGTCAAAGTTATAATAAAATGTGATCATAAATAAAGAAGTTATGGCAATTTAAGCAAAATGTTCAATTATCTAAGTGAAAAAGGGGCCATAATTATGTCAAAATACTTTATACAGTGGTCTGCTCTTGTTTATAGGTTGGGGTCATGTTGGTAAACGAGTGTGCAAAATATATAAGCAATATGTCAAAGAATATAGGAAATATTTGGGGTAGTACGCAAACTTTAAAATAGATTTATCAAAAATTAGCATATTCTAAGTATAAAAGGGGCAATAATTATGACAAAATGCTTGATTGAGTTGTCTGCTCTTATTTATAGGTTGGGGTGATGTTGGTAAACAAGTATGCAAAATATGAAAGCAATTCGCAAGGGACAATGAAAATAAATGGGGTAGTACGAAAACTTTAACATTTGCTGCATATTCTACGTGGAATAGTGGCCATAATTATGACAAAATGCTTAATAAAGTTGTCTGCACTTGTTTATAGGTTGGGGTCATGTTGGTAAACAAGTATGCAAAATATGAAAGCAATATGTCAAGGGACAATGAAAATAATTGGGGTAGTACAAAAAATTTAACATTTACACAATAACGGCATGCATGGCACGGAACGGAACTCCGACGCTGGGGTGAGTAGGATAGCTCCACTATATATATTTCATATATAATAGTCGAGCTAAAAATGCCACACCCCTTGGCAGCCATGTTTTTCAAGCAAAGGTAACCATTGTCAAACACATCCAAGATATGATTGAGACCAATCTTCTGACCAAATTTCATGAAGATTGGAAAATAAATGGGGCCTTTTGTGTGTTAACAAGGCAAATGTTGATGCCGCATGACGGACGACGCACGACGGACAAAAGGCAATCACAAAAGCTCACCATGAGCACATTGTGCTCAGGTGAGCTAAAAAGAGTCAGAAAACTGAACTATTAATGAAAGTCGTGGGACTAGATAAATGAAAAAATACACATGGGCTAATTTTAATATGATTAAAATGTTTAATTTTCATGACAAAAGTTCATGCTGTGCGAGATTCTAATTTTAGAAAGGTGAACTTATCATTTATCTGATTGGTCAATTTGGTATCTTGTGCGCACAAGATTCGCGAAGAATGTTTCATACTTGTTTTTTGTAATAGACAAACACACAGTGATGTTAAAAATTAACTAGAAATAATAATTGTATTACCCTAATCCCTCTCACTCTTTTTTTTATGTAATCGATAAGTAATCATCATTTGATCTTTGAATCATTTAAAAGAAACTTGTTGTACAGAAAGTATATGTATCGAATATATGTTTAAGTCATGTTGATATTAATTGATTATTCAGTTATAGGCACATTGGTTTTATATATCATTGTTAATGGACTTTAATTCAGAATCATTTAGTTCAGTCATTGCTCATAAGAGATTAAGGTTTTTGTAAGCTTTTGTAAATATACAAAGATAAACTTGTGTAAAATGTAACATTATTTATGTATGTCTGTATTTATCCCCATGCTTTTCCGAGAAAAAGTGGGGATTATGTGGTTATCTCTGCCGTCTGTCTGTCCCTCCGTCAGTCCTGGCCACTTATCTCCTCCTACACTATTAACACTAGAACCATGAAACTATCACACATAGTAGCTATGAGCATATGTGGGACGGTGCACTATTTGGAATTTTGAGCTGAACCCTGGGTCAAAAGTTATGGGGTATAGGGTGGGCAGAGTCAGAGATTTTCCTGCGACCTATATTCAAAAAAGGCTCATAACTACTGTGTCCCTTCAGATATTGCTTTCATAGTTGGTATGCATGTGTATCTAAACCACACCTTTCCATGCGCATACAATTTTTTACCCGGTCCCCTGTGACCTTGAACTTGAGGTCAGCGTTCAGGTTTCAAAATCTGGGACCACGATTTGAAAAAGGCTCATAACCACTTTGTCCCTTCAGATATTGCTTTCATATTTGGTATGCATGTGTATCTAGACAACACCTTTCCATGCGCATACAATTTTTGACCTATGTGACCTTGAACTTGAGGGAGCGTTCAGGTTTCGAAATCTGGGACCACGATTTGAAAAAGGCTCATAACCACTGTGTCCCTTCAGATATTGCTTTCATATTTGGTATGCATGTGTATCTAGACAACACCTTTCCATGCGCATACAATTTTTGACCTATGTGACCTTGAACTTGAGGGAGCGTTCAGGTTTCGAAATCTGCGACCACGATTTGAAAAAGGCTCATAACCACTGTGTCCCTTCAGATATTGCTTTCATATTTGGTATGCATGTGTATCTAGACAACACCTTTCCATGCGCATACAATTTTTGACCTATGTGACCTTGAACTTGAGGAAGCGTTCAGGTTTCGAAATCTGCGACCACAATTTGAAAAAGGCTCATACCTACTTTGTCCCTTCAGATATTGCTTTCATATTTGGTATGCATGTGTATCTGGACAACACCTTTCCATGCGAATGAAATTTTTTAACTTGGAGTCCGCATTCAGGTTTCGAAATCTGTGACTGCAATTCAAAACAAGAGGGCCTGAAAGGCCCAAAGTCGCTCACCTGAGATAAAAAGAAATGACCTGTTCTTTGCAGCCCAAAATATCAATGGAACAAATGTTCTAACCAAGTTTCATGAAGAATGAACAACAAATGGCCCCTTGGCGGCCATGTTTTTTAACAGACCTGAACCATTTTTTAACTCTTCCAAGATATGTCCAAATTTCATGAAGAGTAGGCAAAAAATGTGACTTCTAGACTGTTCACATGTTCCCACTATATACATATAAAGAAAACTGCCCCACTCCCTGGCGGCCATGTTTTTATATTGATCACGACCATTTTCAAACTCGTCCGAGACATCCACATAACTAATGTTTTGACAAAATTTCATGATGATTAGGCAAAAAATGTGACTTCTAGAGTGTTCACAAGCTTTTTTACCATATAAATATATAATTAGTCAATATGGTGGAATAATTATTGTTAAATTAATCCAAAATAATATGTATCATTGTATTGTTAAAAACACATTAAGAATCTATTATTGGCATACCATAATTCTATTGCTGAATATCTTCATTTAACAAATTTCTGGTCTAAAGCAAATTCCAGGTCACCTGGTTTACGGAGAGCGTTTTTATTACCGGTATATAACGATTATTTTGCTAGCCGCGAAGTCTGGTGATGACCTGTATATTAACTATGAACTTCACACACTGGCCACGAATTGACCCCAAAACCTCGCGGGTTGAAATGCAATGCATTAATGTGAGCTAAAATGCTCATAAAGTCTGTGTCCTTTCAGATATTGCTTTCATATTTGGTACGTGTATCTGGACAAGACTTTTCAATTCACATACATTTTTTGACCCCTGTGACCTTGACCTAGAACTTAGGGTGGTGTTTAATTAAATTAGATTTTAAAATATGTGGTTATCTCGGCCCTCTGTCTGTCCGTCCTGGCCACTATCTCCTCCTACACTATAAGGACTAGAAACTTGAAACTTACACACATGGTAGCTATGAGCATATGTGCAACAGTGCACTATTTGGAATTTTGATCTGACCCCTGGGTCAAAAGTTATGGGGGTTGGGGTGGGACCGGTTCAGAGATTTTAACTCATTTTTTTTAGGTTATTTTACATCACCTGGTCATTTTTTCATTTCTACAACGATTTACTTCAAATTGATACTGAACATCTCTTATGACATTACAGTCAATCTCACCTATGCATGGTCCCATTACCAATTAATTACATGTATCAGTTAAAATGTAACAATTAATGCCTTTAATTGAATTTGTACTGAAATGTTTCGAGTTTTTATAAATTTTCAATATGTTGCTGTACTTTACAAAGGAGAACGCGAATTAAACGGAAATTGTAATTGTAAATTTCATACAGCAGATGCGCCTTTTTGGTGTAAATTTTGCATGCCCATGTCGACAGGGAACCATCCGACAGCATTCACTGTAGGTATTGATTTTATAAAGAATTATTTATCCGTGAAGTACGGTTTGAAACCAGTCTGAATTTCGTCTAAAGAATGTCTGACATATACGAGCCTTCATTAAAGGGGGAGGGGGCGATGTTCAAACGTCCGAAACGGAAAGCATGAGAGCATTAGAAAAAAGGAAAACACAGCAGTTGGTGTACATGTACAATAAGACCAAACCGTCCAAAATGCATGGTTTAATGAATATTCGTGGGCGAAAATTGAGAATGAAAAACTATTTTGTAGCGTTTGTGTCCTGTTTCCCTCACTGTTTGACTGATAATCTTTCTTTGTCAAAGCAGGGACCTATACAAATCTTGTAGTACTTTAGTAGTCATATCCTCGAAGGACCAAATTCCGTGGGGGTAAGAATCGATCTTTAAAAAAAGTGAAAGTAAACAAACACAACACAAAATTGTGTACATTTTACCTTGATGGAAAAATCCTCTATTTACATTTACCAAACCGAATTTGCCAAATATGTGCTTAAATAAATAAGATTCCGCTTCGTAAAGTAGCCCTGGTCGAAGCTGTCTGCCATTTTTTAGAGAGTACCTAATTCCGGTGACGTCATTCAAAGGGAAATTACTCAAACCTAATGGTGTATTTAGGCCAAGCAACTGCTATTTGTTAGTTTTTCTGTATATTTTTTTTAACTTGGAAATATTCTTTAAAAAAAATTATCACAGTAAAAATATATAAACTTATTTACAATTAGTTTATGCATTTGTATTTTCATTCGTTTTTCTTCCTTATCACAACACAAACAGAGTAAAGTGTCTCCTTAGAGCTCCAACTTATAAATATTCTTTTAAAATACCTCTTTTAACAGTCAAACACATAAATAGGTTAACTTATTTACAATTCATATGTGCCAGCAGTTTATTCTTCATGATCACAACAAGGACAGAGAAAACTGTCACCCCTTCTCAGAACTCTTACTGGTGAGCAGAATGCTAAGTGGGCCCAGTGGTTGCAAACCTTGTCTCCTATGATTTTATCACATTGGCCCCATTTGACAAATATCAAAGACGTGCTCCTGGATACCTCTTCGGGGGTAAACTTTCCACAATGACAGCATAGTTCAGAATCATCGCAGTCACTGTTACTCAGACTTTCAGAGTCAGATCTCAGGTAAGCATGGGATGGACCAGGCTTGGGAGATGCACTTTGTGCTGATTTTACTTTTTTTGCTTGGGTTTTCATCATCTTTCCTTCGACCGAAACTTGTTTTGTAGAGCAGGGTTTTTGCTTTTGATTTGTATTATGTTCATTTTACCAATGATTTCACCTGTAATTTCTTTTCCAGCAACAATTTTACTCATAGTCTTTATTGTTTTTGAAGTGTTTTCACTTTTAATTTTGATTATGTTTTTTTCCCTTTTTTCAAACATGTTAAGTACCGGTACTGAATCTTCAACAGCCTGAATACTAGGAATTTTAACTTCAACAGCCGGCTGATTATCAGGAGATGTGTCACAACAAAAAACTTCAGCTGGATTTTTTTTCCCACTTGGCACTGCTTTGTAATTCAAGGGATAGATACCTGACCTGCGAAAAGCAGATTGTAGGTTATCTGCAGACAATGCCCTCATATAAACATAACAAGCTATCTGGCAGACATTGTATCTTGTTATGGCTCCTGAAATTTGCCTCATTAGCTTGTGGCATTCAGCATTATACAACCTCTGAAAAGGCCCATAACAGCCTACATCCATAGGTTGTAGAATATGACTGCAATGTGGCGGAAGAATGAAAATAATGATCCCATGCTGGAATGCCCACTCGTACAACCCAACAGAGACATGGGATTTGTGCCCATCCAAAATCAAAAGAATCTTCTGACAGGTTCCACCAGGCTACTATTTTAGAAAATGATTTTCTAGGTACTCCCTGAAAATGAGACCATTTGACCAGCCTGTTTCGCTCACAGTTCCATTTGCACCAGCTGTTGCCCCTTCCATCAGGCCCTGCCTCAAAGGCTTGCCTGGAAAAACAAAATAAGGTGGAATAGCTTGACCAGCTGCGCTGCCACATCCTAGTACTGTTATAGTTTTGCTTTTCCCTGATGTAACTGCAGAGGTACTGTGGATTGCTGCAGCAACAACAAACGGTACCTTATGCTCTACAGTTATTCCCTTCTCATCCACATTGAAGATAAGGTGGGGCTTATCAAGTAAATCGTGATTTGAAAGTGTAACTTTCAAACTCTCAAAGAATTTCTCAACAACAGCTGCAGAAGCCATCTTAGCCCTGGCATGTTCTAAATTCTGTGGTTTAATAACCTTGAGTTTAGGCCAGCGCTTGATAAACCCATGGAACCATTTGATCGTCAACGGCTTGTCTTTCGATCTTTTCCCTATCTGGACGGCGTAGTCACTGGCAATGTCTACACACTCTTGCCTTGTGTATCCATAGCCAAAGTCTGCCATCTTCTTGAAGTGGTTAACTAATAAAACTTCCTCATCAATCACAAAAAGTGGTGTCATAGGAGGTTTTGGGGATTCCGATAATGACGTCACGTTTGCGCATGCTCAAATTTTGGCCGTCAAAACTGCGGCCATTCTGCTATTGTTTGCATGTGATGAACGATTGAACCACTTCGTGATAAGGTTACAATCTTATTCGCGACCCTTTTGAAGAACAAAAAATACTCAGAACTTGAAATTCTTTCAGATTAAAGTAAATCCAATGAACGAACACAAAGAAGGACGAAAACAAACAACAAATTGATTGAATTTATTTATGTAATCCACATATAGAAACTGTTTTGAACCTATTTGTCTGTAAAAACTTGCCTTGTTACAGATTAACTAAATCCTCTTGATAAATGTAAATGCTTTTATTTAATTGTTCTAACCAGTTTTGACACTCTTTGTTTCAGCATTTTTAACCCAGTGTTTAATTGCCCCTTTGTTTATCACAAACTGATTATCTCGATATGATCTGATACTGTCCAGACCACAGGTGGTTAGCGTGTGGCTATGCTATTAATTAGTGAAAACATCATTTTGAATGATAAATAATCATATTATAACGAAAAATTAACTTTCTGAAAAAAAATATTTCACTATCAAATATATATATAACAAGGTATGCAACTCAAAATCAGCCCAAAACGGGGTGCATCGCTTTGAACAGCCATATCTTCATCAATTTTGCAGCGATTTTCACGATCTCCGTCTTTTTCAACGCAGAAATGAATTTCCTTTCTGGAAATGTATATGTCTTGCAATATTTTTACAAATGCTGGGTCAACTTTTGAGAAATAACACGATACACAACACGCATGACCCAGTTGACAGTGATCATGCTGTCTTTAAGACTGAAATCTTCACGGAGTAAAGGGCAACTTCCCTATAAAGTTCATGTAGTTCGATACCATAATTCAATAAAACGTATGAAAAAACATTATTACCGTTCTTGTCGTTACATTCTGCATCAAGACTAACTGTCCAGCGCCGTTTGAAACCTTTGTTTACATACATTTCAACTAACTGACATTTTAAACATACGAGTGATTTCATTGGTCCAATGCGGAGGTGTGTCTTTACAACTGGAGTTTCATTCATAAAGAATACATGATCACTGTCAACTGGGTCATGCGTGTTGTGTATCGTGTTATTTCTTAAAAGTTGACCCAGCATTTGTAAAAATATTGCAAGACATATACATTTCCAGAAAGGAAATTCATTTCTGCGTTGAATAAGACCGAGATCGTGAAAATCGCTGCAAAATTGATGAAGATATGGCTGTTCAAAGCGATGCACCCCGTTTTGGGCTGATTTTGAGTTGCATACCTTGTTATATATATATTTGATAGTGAAATATTTTTTTCAGAAAAGTTAATTTTTCGTTATAATATGATTATTTATCATTCAAAATGATGTTTTCACTAATTAATATCATAGCCACACGCTAACCACCTGTGGTCCAGACAATTACTATGAAAACAGTGTGTTATAAACCCAGGGACCTATACTTGGTATCCGGAGAAGCGCCCCCCCCCCCCGGAGAACTGCCCCCCGGAGAACTGCCCCCTTATTTTAAAGGTGGCGGAGAGGTGCCCCCCCCCCATCAAATCGGTAGGGGCGGAGAACTGCCCCCCTGTCAGAATTTAGTAGGCGGATATCTGCCCCCGCCCCCATCAAATCTGTAGGGGCGGAGAACTGCCCCCCGGTGTCATATTAGTTATTAGTTACGTAGTGAAAACAATACTTACGGGTAATTTTACGTTATCGCCGTACACATTTTATCCGGTAACAATTGAATTTCAGTACAAGTATATTACCATTTATCGAACTGAATAACACAAATTGTCTAGAGGCATGTGATAATACTGTTTAAGGCCCTTAGTGCGCATCTGCACCACTCACTATACATGAATGCCATGCAAAAGTCGTGTTTTAATAAGAGCGCGAAACATAGTCGAGATCCACACAGGAAACGCGTGCGTGTTAATACTGGCCAAGTGTCGCAACTAAATATAGACGTGCAACTCAGTACTTATGGAGGAAAAGTTACATCGGAATTAATTTTCATTATAAAGATAGTATTGACCCATGGAAAAAAAACGTAAATTTACGTATAAAAAAGGAAATTAATAGGCAAAGCAAAGGCATTAATTTAGCTGACTTGAAGAAAAAATTAGAGTGAAGTCGAATTTATAATCAATTTATTTATGTTGTTTAGTTAATTCATGTGTCATACAAAATGGCATACATAAATACACACATTACACATATTACGGCAACAGTTTGCATTTTGAGCAGATCATGTCGACATGCCAAACAAACAAAATCGGTAACAGTTGCTTTAATTAGCAGCTAATAAGGCAGGCAGAGAACTTGTTACCGTTAACGATAAGCACCGCGATCTTTTAAAGGGGCCTTTTCACAGATTTTGTCATTTTTTAACTTATTCATTAAATGCTTTATATCGATAAATGTAAACATTGGATCGTAACAGCTCCAGTAAAAAATCAAGAATAAAATTTAAAAAAGGAAAAGATCATTGCCCGGTCCAGGTTTCGAACCAGTGACCCCTGGAGTCCTGCCAGAGTCCTGAAGTAAAAACGTTTAACCTACTGAGCTATTCCGCCGAGTACACAGAGTTGACGTATTTTATACATTATATAAGCAATCTTCGTAGTTTCACAAAATTTAACGACAAAAACAGAACTCTCCAAATTATTCAATCGTTTCGCGTTGCAACGCTTTATAATTTTTAGGTTTTAAAATCGTCAAAAGATGCATATAATGGCTATATTAGACCATGGTAAATGTTCAGTATTACTGTTTCCTCACAAATATCATAACTAAAACGAAAATTTGCGAATCTGAAACAACTTTTTTCAATTTTGTCAATTTACCAAAGCGTGAAAAGATCCCTTTAATCTTTTAATTGGTAGACCGGACCGACCTGTATTGTTAAGAACTTGTTAGCTTTGAATAAAGCCGCATACGGGTTTATTATATTGAACCGTCCAAATCCGTAATTGGCGAAAACAAACAAATAAATTATTGTTTTCAGCTTGCATAAGGATGGATTAAATTGCATGCTAATTGTTTGTTTTACTTACGGGGAAAATATCAAATAATTCAGCCGAGAAAACTTTTTATTAGCAAAAAGTGATTTGTTTTTTTTGTTCACATAAGACGAAAATCACGTGATTATCAAGATGGCGACGTCCATGCCGAGGCAGGTTTTTTTTGCCGTTTTATAACTTTTATTACTTGTACAACTTTATATTACTTTTGAAATTTCACTCAATTTCCAGACATAATAGCAAGAAAGTTACTGGCGTTATTGTCATTATAATACTCGCTTTATATATCGCCGCGAAATTTCTTTAATTAGGGGGCACTTCTCCGGGTCATCAATTCTGACAGGGGGGCAGTTCTCCGCCCCTTATTAATCGGCAGGGGGGCAGTTCTCCGCCCTATAAAAAACAGTGAGGGGGCAGTTCTCCGCCCAGTGAAAAATCTTTGGGGGGGCAGTTCTCCGGGGGGGGGCACTTCTCCTAGAGCCCCTATACTTGTATGACTCTGTATGGGGTCTCTGCATAAACCACATGTGTTTGGTCATTAAACACAATTTATGATACCTTCATGTCATCTCTTGGCATATTAAGTCAAAAACTTAACAGTTGCTTTAATAAAATATTTGAAAATAGAAATTTGTTTGAAATGGATTAACTGCTAGGAACTATTAAGTATATATATTAGCCAGTTTAAACATAACAATAGTGTTTAATAACTATACATGTAAAATATTTTACAAATTTACTGCTACACCATTAACGTATTTAACGGGTACCTGCTAATGTAAACTCTGCTATAATGTTTTAAGATCGTGCGTTACTGCAGTGTTCGAAACATCATCATGAAAACATGCAATCACGTTTGGTCATTATACGGATATAAAATACTTGCGTAAAATAAATTAAATGTGAAGATTTATGGTATCATAAAATGCTAGATTTGTATCGCTCATTATCACTAGAGAAGAGTTTTCAATTTACATGTACATGTAAAAACAGTTCAATTTGCACCATATAAATTCAGGTGTTTTTTCAATTGGAATGCTTAAATTTATTAATATTTTCATTCAATGTAAACGAAACGAAAATTCATTCAATGTAAAAGAAAATTAAAAACTAAATTTCAAGATTGAAATGTATTGAGCTATTTAAGGGCTTTGTTTTATAACTGATTCAATACACCCCTTACACTAAATTTCAATCTCTGATGAAAAATAACACTATCGCATCCACACCACTTATAATAATATTCAAATTATTGTATGTTTTATAATTTTTGAAATATCATTTATTAAAGTCTTACTTAAAAAAGAATACGAGTATTTATAGTTTTGTTTTATGAAATTGTAAGTATTAAGTCTTCGGACGACCTTTACTCTGATACAATGTAATTGGCCGTGATCGAGAAGTTGACGGCCAATCTATTTTTAGTAACGGAAAACCCCTCTTGTGACGTCACACAAAAACCTCCAATACCAGCAGCGACGGTATCAATGTTAACATGTCCTAATAATCTGTCTCTAAGAGTTGATTCTGGAACATTACAGCAGGCAGCTGCTTTTCTAACAGAAAATCCCGCATCATTAACAAGCATGTTGGCATTTATCAGGGCAGTAGGTGAGTAGAGCCCGTTTTTCTGGACCCTCCTCTTCAAATGTTTTTGCTTTGCCTGAATTAGAAATTGTAAAAGCAGAGAAAGTGATAGGGACCATTCAGCAATTAATTGCATATGATTGAAAAATATGAAAAAGTAGTCTAAGGGATATGACCAGCAACCTAATTGACCTTATCGCAACATCCGGGCACTTGCGTCAGTTAGAGTTACATGCCCCTTGACGACGGTGAAAACAAAAGCGCTGTCGCCATTTTATTTGCATTGAAATAGTTAACACTGCTCGCAATTTTCTTAAGTTAAAGCACATCTTCGCGGCCATTTTTTAGAATAAAAATACCCAGAAATAGAAATTCTTTCATAATAAATTTAATTTAATGAACGAACACAAATAAGGATGAAAACAAACAACCAATAAATTTTTAATATATGCAACATATAGTATAGCTGATTTGAACCTCTATATTTGTTACCTTATTACCTTGTTACGTATCAAATAAATTCTCATGATAAATGTTATTGTTTTTATTTAATTGCACACCAATTTCAACACTTTGTTTCCGCATGTTAGGCATTTGAATGCCCCTTTCTTCATCACAAACCGATTATCTTGTTATGATGGGATACTGTCCAGACGAAGAAAACACGGTGTCATAAAGCCAGCTGGGGACCTATACTTGGGGCTCTGCATAAACCACATGTGGTCATTAAACATAATTTATGATACCTCTATGTCATCTCTTATTATACTGAGCAGTCATTTAAGCCAAATTTTTAATGCCGAAATAATTGAATATACAGTTGCTTTATAAAACACGTTGACACCTTAAATAAACATTTTTGTTAAATTAAATGCAATATTTTTCATTTGATTCTTTGCATCAGTCTTAAAATCGTGTAAGCTTTTGTATTCTGGTGTTTAATTGCCCCTTTGTTTTGCATAATCCGATTATCTCGCTTTGATCAAATATTGTCCAAACTTAACTGACAAGAAGGTGTCATAAACCACACTGGGTGGTCCAGACAGTGTCATTTAATACGATAGATGCCACCATGTCTCCTCTTTTCTGGTAGTATTAAGCAGTCATTTGGATGAATAATTAACGCCGATGTACTTAACAGTTGCTTAAATTAGATATGTGACATATGGTCAAATATAAAATCATGTCCAATTTGAAATTTACACCCTAAAGATACAAGCCCGATTAATTTATTAAAGTATTTAATAATTATAAAATTTACGTAAAAAAAAGTAATGTATTTAGCGTGTATCAGTTAATTAAAAAGACGTCATTCCGTATTAAGATTTAATGTTACGACAATAAACGATCGACATCATAAAAAAGAAATTACGTTTGACAGCAACGGGGGTAAATAATGTTTGAAAAACAAATATTTATACAGATATATGTGTGTTAATTTTAATATTTGTCACTCGTACTCATTACAATGAACACAACTAAGGCTTTCAGTAAGTCATGTACCAGATGTCCCTACGTATTTTACAGCTTCACATTAGCATGATAAATTGACATAGTAGAAATATAATTATAATGTTCGAAGACGAATGAACCCTGAAAAGAACGACAATACTCATTACATCAACATCTACAAGGATACTCCCATTATTACAGAATAAACGAATTTACCCGGTGTCTCAGTGAGAAAGTTAATCATGAATGTCGCCGTACTCGATCGTCGCCCACTTGGTCGGGTCATTTTTCCAACATCCAGCTTGCAATTTGTACGGACATTCATTAAGTCCAATTAGTTTTATTTTCTGATCATATCGGGCTTTCGAAGTGCAATCTAACCCTTCATAATAGTCAAAAGACATTTTAAACACCAATTACAGGACATTTAATTACCTATCGACTTCCCAATAGGAATGCAATTGACGAAATATCAGCAGAGGTGCTCAATCAGCGTAGTAAATCGACCGTATCTAGGGCATTGTTTTCACCGTCGCTAAGGGACTGCCCCTTTTGTGACGTCATCGCGATAAGGTCAATAGAAAAAATAGGTTGGCCTAATTGAAAAAACGAAAACTTCCGGTCTACTTATACGAGTCAACTCCAGCCGACAATGCAAACGGACTGTCACATGTTTAAAAGCGAGTTTGGGACCAAATAAAGGGGCTTAAAGGTGGCCATGAATTAGGAATAGTAGAAAACATACAAATTAAGGTGTGAGAAACATTTTACAAGTGTTACCTGTTTTGGTCTGCTTTCGAGCGTCTTTTCGTAGGTGACAGTTGCGTTGGTATCTGTCAATATTAACCGAACTGTGCGTGCGTGTCGTCATCTTAACTCTCGCGATACGAGACAAAAACAAATGTCACTGGAATTCGGACCCCCACGGAATTCGGGCCTTCGAGGATATTCATTATCAGCCCTTTGCAATCTTTATTTCAAAAATATTTGAAGGACGAGTGCATGTGTTTGTAGGACGAGTGAAAATTTTAGTGCAGTTAAGAAAAGTTTTTGTCCCCTGATAATATAAATGTATTGATAACAATAAATTACGTGTCTTCTAAATGCTTTTCCAAATTTCTTTCCATTCTTTAAATTGTTGTTGTTGTGAATCAGATGACTCCATCCACATATTACAACAAATTTATTTTTCATTATTGTAAACTTCCGCTTGAAACCAACGTGGTGTACACAAGTAGATTTTTCTCCTTTCAAAATGGTTAAAATACGTAAGTAATCAAATATATTCTTCTGATTTAAAACTTAAGAAACTTTTCCGTATACAAAATAATATCTAAGTACTAATGGTCTATAACCGTTTTTAATACGGTTTGTTACTTATTTTCGCGATTACTCATCCAAATGTCAATCATGTGTCCCTGTAAATATGGAGTTCGAAATTCGAAAAATGGCCTGTGGAAAACCCTGACAGTGCAAATAACTCCCGGTTACAATTATGCGATAACAATTTTATTCCAGTACGTGTATATTTCATCACGTCCATTTATAGAACTGATTCACCTCGTTTTTCTGACATTTATTCGACAAGCAATGCGCTTTAACACATTTTCATTGAATTAATTACGCACACTTGTAAATGTTTCGTCCGATAATCGATACTTAGAAGACTGATGATGGCAACCGGCCGTAATCTTCGTGGACAACGTGAATTTCATGCATAATTCCGTCAAAACATGTATTCGACTCGTAAAGTGTTTAAACAAATTATCGTTGAATTCATAACGCAACTGTTAATATTTGTTGAAATCTCAAATGGGAATAGATGGAATTTAATCCGAAACCCATTCCGTAAGTCAATGTTAACGCGTTTTTAATCGGACACACACTGCAAAATGTAAATGTTACGTAACGTTAAAATATTCTTGCTTCAAATTTAGCAGTGCAAATTTACTTTGTGTCAAATCTTTTTTTTTTATTAAAAAGAGGGCGAAAATTATGCAGCATGTACAACGTCATGTCATGTGTATTGTGCATGTATTGAGCGTTTTAACAAGCACACAACACGTCAGGGGATTGACACATGTTCAGAGGCAATATTTCATCAAATCTATAAATAGTCACTTAAAATTTATTTGATACTATAGAAAAATGGCAAGGTTTGTGTTAAATAAATAATTGAAAGCTTTTATCGTAAATATTTACCAGAAAGTGATTTACAAATACGGAATAAACGGGATTATCTGGTTATAAATAGAAACTTGAAAAGTAGTAAGTATACAGTAATAGAGTCGGGTTGAAACTGATGTATTGGGGAATCGTTTGAGTCCGGATTTTACTATCTGTGCGGGAAAGTTTTAAAACAATTAAACAATATAAAAAAATATATAAAAAAAAATTTAATGACTGGGGGATTTTCTTGAAGTCATAGCGCACCAAATGATGTCTTTTGACGCTGTTTTTCTTTGAGTTATAACGCACCACAGAACGTGAATTGACACGTTAATTTTTTTTTTTATCAACTTCGGGATGGGACACCCCTCCCCTATCAGCCCCGGGGCGCCTGACAAAAATCCTGTGGAAAGAGCTGGTTAGAATATATTTCTCAGAACTCTTACTGGTGAGCAGAATGCTAAGTGGGCCCAGTGGTTGCAAACCTTGTCTCCTATGATTTTATCACATTGGCCCCATTTGACAAATATCAAAGACGTGCTCCTGGATACCTCTTCGGGGGTAAACTTTCCACAATGACAGCATAGTTCAGAATCATCGCAGTCACTGTTACTCAGACTTTCAGAGTCAGATCTCAGGTAAGCATGGGATGGACCAGGCTTGGGAGATGCACTTTGTGCTGATTTTACTTTTTTTGCTTGGGTTTTCATCATCTTTCCTTCGACCGAAACTTGTTTTGTAGAGCAGGGTTTTTGCTTTTGATTTGTATTATGTTCATTTTACCAATGATTTCACCTGTAATTTCTTTTCCAGCAACAATTTTACTCATAGTCTTTATTGTTTTTGAAGTGTTTTCACTTTTAATTTTGATTATGTTTTTTTCCCTTTTTTCAAACATGTTAAGTACCGGTACTGAATCTTCAACAGCCTGAATACTAGGAATTTTAACTTCAACAGCCGGCTGATTATCAGGAGATGTGTCACAACAAAAAACTTCAGCTGGATTTTTTTTCCCACTTGGCACTGCTTTGTAATTCAAGGGATAGATACCTGACCTGCGAAAAGCAGATTGTAGGTTATCTGCAGACAATGCCCTCATATAAACATAACAAGCTATCTGGCAGACATTGTATCTTGTTATGGCTCCTGAAATTTGCCTCATTAGCTTGTGGCATTCAGCATTATACAACCTCTGAAAAGGCCCATAACAGCCTACATCCATAGGTTGTAGAATATGACTGCAATGTGGCGGAAGAATGAAAATAATGATCCCATGCTGGAATGCCCACTCGTACAACCCAACAGAGACATGGGATTTGTGCCCATCCAAAATCAAAAGAATCTTCTGACAGGTTCCACCAGGCTACTATTTTAGAAAATGATTTTCTAGGTACTCCCTGAAAATGAGACCATTTGACCAGCCTGTTTCGCTCACAGTTCCATTTGCACCAGCTGTTGCCCCTTCCATCAGGCCCTGCCTCAAAGGCTTGCCTGGAAAAACAAAATAAGGTGGAATAGCTTGACCAGCTGCGCTGCCACATCCTAGTACTGTTATAGTTTTGCTTTTCCCTGATGTAACTGCAGAGGTACTGTGGATTGCTGCAGCAACAACAAACGGTACCTTATGCTCTACAGTTATTCCCTTCTCATCCACATTGAAGATAAGGTGGGGCTTATCAAGTAAATCGTGATTTGAAAGTGTAACTTTCAAACTCTCAAAGAATTTCTCAACAACAGCTGCAGAAGCCATCTTAGCCCTGGCATGTTCTAAATTCTGTGGTTTAATAACCTTGAGTTTAGGCCAGCGCTTGATAAACCCATGGAACCATTTGATCGTCAACGGCTTGTCTTTCGATCTTTTCCCTATCTGGACGGCGTAGTCACTGGCAATGTCTACACACTCTTGCCTTGTGTATCCATAGCCAAAGTCTGCCATCTTCTTGAAGTGGTTAACTAATAAAACTTCCTCATCAATCACAAAAAGTGGTGTCATAGGAGGTTTTGGGGATTCCGATAATGACGTCACGTTTGCGCATGCTCAAATTTTGGCCGTCAAAACTGCGGCCATTCTGCTATTGTTTGCATGTGATGAACGATTGAACCACTTCGTGATAAGGTTACAATCTTATTCGCGACCCTTTTGAAGAACAAAAAATACTCAGAACTTGAAATTCTTTCAGATTAAAGTAAATCCAATGAACGAACACAAAGAAGGACGAAAACAAACAACAAATTGATTGAATTTATTTATGTAATCCACATATAGAAACTGTTTTGAACCTATTTGTCTGTAAAAACTTGCCTTGTTACAGATTAACTAAATCCTCTTGATAAATGTAAATGCTTTTATTTAATTGTTCTAACCAGTTTTGACACTCTTTGTTTCAGCATTTTTAACCCAGTGTTTAATTGCCCCTTTGTTTATCACAAACTGATTATCTCGATATGATCTGATACTGTCCAGACCACAGGTGGTTAGCGTGTGGCTATGCTATTAATTAGTGAAAACATCATTTTGAATGATAAATAATCATATTATAACGAAAAATTAACTTTCTGAAAAAAAATATTTCACTATCAAATATATATATAACAAGGTATGCAACTCAAAATCAGCCCAAAACGGGGTGCATCGCTTTGAACAGCCATATCTTCATCAATTTTGCAGCGATTTTCACGATCTCCGTCTTTTTCAACGCAGAAATGAATTTCCTTTCTGGAAATGTATATGTCTTGCAATATTTTTACAAATGCTGGGTCAACTTTTGAGAAATAACACGATACACAACACGCATGACCCAGTTGACAGTGATCATGCTGTCTTTAAGACTGAAATCTTCACGGAGTAAAGGGCAACTTCCCTATAAAGTTCATGTAGTTCGATACCATAATTCAATAAAACGTATGAAAAAACATTATTACCGTTCTTGTCGTTACATTCTGCATCAAGACTAACTGTCCAGCGCCGTTTGAAACCTTTGTTTACATACATTTCAACTAACTGACATTTTAAACATACGAGTGATTTCATTGGTCCAATGCGGAGGTGTGTCTTTACAACTGGAGTTTCATTCATAAAGAATACATGATCACTGTCAACTGGGTCATGCGTGTTGTGTATCGTGTTATTTCTTAAAAGTTGACCCAGCATTTGTAAAAATATTGCAAGACATATACATTTCCAGAAAGGAAATTCATTTCTGCGTTGAATAAGACCGAGATCGTGAAAATCGCTGCAAAATTGATGAAGATATGGCTGTTCAAAGCGATGCACCCCGTTTTGGGCTGATTTTGAGTTGCATACCTTGTTATATATATATTTGATAGTGAAATATTTTTTTCAGAAAAGTTAATTTTTCGTTATAATATGATTATTTATCATTCAAAATGATGTTTTCACTAATTAATATCATAGCCACACGCTAACCACCTGTGGTCCAGACAATTACTATGAAAACAGTGTGTTATAAACCCAGGGACCTATACTTGGTATCCGGAGAAGCGCCCCCCCCCCCCGGAGAACTGCCCCCCGGAGAACTGCCCCCTTATTTTAAAGGTGGCGGAGAGGTGCCCCCCCCATCAAATCGGTAGGGGCGGAGAACTGCCCCCCTGTCAGAATTTAGTAGGCGGATATCTGCCCCCGCCCCCATCAAATCTGTAGGGGCGGAGAACTGCCCCCCGGTGTCATATTAGTTATTAGTTACGTAGTGAAAACAATACTTACGGGTAATTTTACGTTATCGCCGTACACATTTTATCCGGTAACAATTGAATTTCAGTACAAGTATATTACCATTTATCGAACTGAATAACACAAATTGTCTAGAGGCATGTGATAATACTGTTTAAGGCCCTTAGTGCGCATCTGCACCACTCACTATACATGAATGCCATGCAAAAGTCGTGTTTTAATAAGAGCGCGAAACATAGTCGAGATCCACACAGGAAACGCGTGCGTGTTAATACTGGCCAAGTGTCGCAACTAAATATAGACGTGCAACTCAGTACTTATGGAGGAAAAGTTACATCGGAATTAATTTTCATTATAAAGATAGTATTGACCCATGGAAAAAAAACGTAAATTTACGTATAAAAAAGGAAATTAATAGGCAAAGCAAAGGCATTAATTTAGCTGACTTGAAGAAAAAATTAGAGTGAAGTCGAATTTATAATCAATTTATTTATGTTGTTTAGTTAATTCATGTGTCATACAAAATGGCATACATAAATACACACATTACACATATTACGGCAACAGTTTGCATTTTGAGCAGATCATGTCGACATGCCAAACAAACAAAATCGGTAACAGTTGCTTTAATTAGCAGCTAATAAGGCAGGCAGAGAACTTGTTACCGTTAACGATAAGCACCGCGATCTTTTAAAGGGGCCTTTTCACAGATTTTGTCATTTTTTAACTTATTCATTAAATGCTTTATATCGATAAATGTAAACATTGGATCGTAACAGCTCCAGTAAAAAATCAAGAATAAAATTTAAAAAAGGAAAAGATCATTGCCCGGTCCAGGTTTCGAACCAGTGACCCCTGGAGTCCTGCCAGAGTCCTGAAGTAAAAACGTTTAACCTACTGAGCTATTCCGCCGAGTACACAGAGTTGACGTATTTTATACATTATATAAGCAATCTTCGTAGTTTCACAAAATTTAACGACAAAAACAGAACTCTCCAAATTATTCAATCGTTTCGCGTTGCAACGCTTTATAATTTTTAGGTTTTAAAATCGTCAAAAGATGCATATAATGGCTATATTAGACCATGGTAAATGTTCAGTATTACTGTTTCCTCACAAATATCATAACTAAAACGAAAATTTGCGAATCTGAAACAACTTTTTTCAATTTTGTCAATTTACCAAAGCGTGAAAAGATCCCTTTAATCTTTTAATTGGTAGACCGGACCGACCTGTATTGTTAAGAACTTGTTAGCTTTGAATAAAGCCGCATACGGGTTTATTATATTGAACCGTCCAAATCCGTAATTGGCGAAAACAAACAAATAAATTATTGTTTTCAGCTTGCATAAGGATGGATTAAATTGCATGCTAATTGTTTGTTTTACTTACGGGGAAAATATCAAATAATTCAGCCGAGAAAACTTTTTATTAGCAAAAAGTGATTTGTTTTTTTTGTTCACATAAGACGAAAATCACGTGATTATCAAGATGGCGACGTCCATGCCGAGGCAGGTTTTTTTTGCCGTTTTATAACTTTTATTACTTGTACAACTTTATATTACTTTTGAAATTTCACTCAATTTCCAGACATAATAGCAAGAAAGTTACTGGCGTTATTGTCATTATAATACTCGCTTTATATATCGCCGCGAAATTTCTTTAATTAGGGGGCACTTCTCCGGGTCATCAATTCTGACAGGGGGGCAGTTCTCCGCCCCTTATTAATCGGCAGGGGGGCAGTTCTCCGCCCTATAAAAAACAGTGAGGGGGCAGTTCTCCGCCCAGTGAAAAATCTTTGGGGGGGCAGTTCTCCGGGGGGGGCACTTCTCCTAGAGCCCCTATACTTGTATGACTCTGTATGGGGTCTCTGCATAAACCACATGTGTTTGGTCATTAAACACAATTTATGATACCTTCATGTCATCTCTTGGCATATTAAGTCAAAAACTTAACAGTTGCTTTAATAAAATATTTGAAAATAGAAATTTGTTTGAAATGGATTAACTGCTAGGAACTATTAAGTATATATATTAGCCAGTTTAAACATAACAATAGTGTTTAATAACTATACATGTAAAATATTTTACAAATTTACTGCTACACCATTAACGTATTTAACGGGTACCTGCTAATGTAAACTCTGCTATAATGTTTTAAGATCGTGCGTTACTGCAGTGTTCGAAACATCATCATGAAAACATGCAATCACGTTTGGTCATTATACGGATATAAAATACTTGCGTAAAATAAATTAAATGTGAAGATTTATGGTATCATAAAATGCTAGATTTGTATCGCTCATTATCACTAGAGAAGAGTTTTCAATTTACATGTACATGTAAAAACAGTTCAATTTGCACCATATAAATTCAGGTGTTTTTTCAATTGGAATGCTTAAATTTATTAATATTTTCATTCAATGTAAACGAAACGAAAATTCATTCAATGTAAAAGAAAATTAAAAACTAAATTTCAAGATTGAAATGTATTGAGCTATTTAAGGGCTTTGTTTTATAACTGATTCAATACACCCCTTACACTAAATTTCAATCTCTGATGAAAAATAACACTATCGCATCCACACCACTTATAATAATATTCAAATTATTGTATGTTTTATAATTTTTGAAATATCATTTATTAAAGTCTTACTTAAAAAAGAATACGAGTATTTATAGTTTTGTTTTATGAAATTGTAAGTATTAAGTCTTCGGACGACCTTTACTCTGATACAATGTAATTGGCCGTGATCGAGAAGTTGACGGCCAATCTATTTTTAGTAACGGAAAACCCCTCTTGTGACGTCACACAAAAACCTCCAATACCAGCAGCGACGGTATCAATGTTAACATGTCCTAATAATCTGTCTCTAAGAGTTGATTCTGGAACATTACAGCAGGCAGCTGCTTTTCTAACAGAAAATCCCGCATCATTAACAAGCATGTTGGCATTTATCAGGGCAGTAGGTGAGTAGAGCCCGTTTTTCTGGACCCTCCTCTTCAAATGTTTTTGCTTTGCCTGAATTAGAAATTGTAAAAGCAGAGAAAGTGATAGGGACCATTCAGCAATTAATTGCATATGATTGAAAAATATGAAAAAGTAGTCTAAGGGATATGACCAGCAACCTAATTGACCTTATCGCAACATCCGGGCACTTGCGTCAGTTAGAGTTACATGCCCCTTGACGACGGTGAAAACAAAAGCGCTGTCGCCATTTTATTTGCATTGAAATAGTTAACACTGCTCGCAATTTTCTTAAGTTAAAGCACATCTTCGCGGCCATTTTTTAGAATAAAAATACCCAGAAATAGAAATTCTTTCATAATAAATTTAATTTAATGAACGAACACAAATAAGGATGAAAACAAACAACCAATAAATTTTTAATATATGCAACATATAGTATAGCTGATTTGAACCTCTATATTTGTTACCTTATTACCTTGTTACGTATCAAATAAATTCTCATGATAAATGTTATTGTTTTTATTTAATTGCACACCAATTTCAACACTTTGTTTCCGCATGTTAGGCATTTGAATGCCCCTTTCTTCATCACAAACCGATTATCTTGTTATGATGGGATACTGTCCAGACGAAGAAAACACGGTGTCATAAAGCCAGCTGGGGACCTATACTTGGGGCTCTGCATAAACCACATGTGGTCATTAAACATAATTTATGATACCTCTATGTCATCTCTTATTATACTGAGCAGTCATTTAAGCCAAATTTTTAATGCCGAAATAATTGAATATACAGTTGCTTTATAAAACACGTTGACACCTTAAATAAACATTTTTGTTAAATTAAATGCAATATTTTTCATTTGATTCTTTGCATCAGTCTTAAAATCGTGTAAGCTTTTGTATTCTGGTGTTTAATTGCCCCTTTGTTTTGCATAATCCGATTATCTCGCTTTGATCAAATATTGTCCAAACTTAACTGACAAGAAGGTGTCATAAACCACACTGGGTGGTCCAGACAGTGTCATTTAATACGATAGATGCCACCATGTCTCCTCTTTTCTGGTAGTATTAAGCAGTCATTTGGATGAATAATTAACGCCGATGTACTTAACAGTTGCTTAAATTAGATATGTGACATATGGTCAAATATAAAATCATGTCCAATTTGAAATTTACACCCTAAAGATACAAGCCCGATTAATTTATTAAAGTATTTAATAATTATAAAATTTACGTAAAAAAAAGTAATGTATTTAGCGTGTATCAGTTAATTAAAAAGACGTCATTCCGTATTAAGATTTAATGTTACGACAATAAACGATCGACATCATAAAAAAGAAATTACGTTTGACAGCAACGGGGGTAAATAATGTTTGAAAAACAAATATTTATACAGATATATGTGTGTTAATTTTAATATTTGTCACTCGTACTCATTACAATGAACACAACTAAGGCTTTCAGTAAGTCATGTACCAGATGTCCCTACGTATTTTACAGCTTCACATTAGCATGATAAATTGACATAGTAGAAATATAATTATAATGTTCGAAGACGAATGAACCCTGAAAAGAACGACAATACTCATTACATCAACATCTACAAGGATACTCCCATTATTACAGAATAAACGAATTTACCCGGTGTCTCAGTGAGAAAGTTAATCATGAATGTCGCCGTACTCGATCGTCGCCCACTTGGTCGGGTCATTTTTCCAACATCCAGCTTGCAATTTGTACGGACATTCATTAAGTCCAATTAGTTTTATTTTCTGATCATATCGGGCTTTCGAAGTGCAATCTAACCCTTCATAATAGTCAAAAGACATTTTAAACACCAATTACAGGACATTTAATTACCTATCGACTTCCCAATAGGAATGCAATTGACGAAATATCAGCAGAGGTGCTCAATCAGCGTAGTAAATCGACCGTATCTAGGGCATTGTTTTCACCGTCGCTAAGGGACTGCCCCTTTTGTGACGTCATCGCGATAAGGTCAATAGAAAAAATAGGTTGGCCTAATTGAAAAAACGAAAACTTCCGGTCTACTTATACGAGTCAACTCCAGCCGACAATGCAAACAGACTGTCACATGTTTAAAAGCGAGTTTGGGACCAAATAAAGGGGCTTAAAGGTGGCCATGAATTAGGAATAGTAGAAAACATACAAATTAAGGTGTGAGAAACATTTTACAAGTGTTACCTGTTTTGGTCTGCTTTCGAGCGTCTTTTCGTAGGTGACAGTTGCGTTGGTATCTGTCAATATTAACCGAACTGTGCGTGCGTGTCGTCATCTTAACTCTCGCGATACGAGACAAAAACAAATGTCACTGGAATTCGGACCCCCACGGAATTCGGGCCTTCGAGGATATTCATTATCAGCCCTTTGCAATCTTTATTTCAAAAATATTTGAAGGACGAGTGCATGTGTTTGTAGGACGAGTGAAAATTTTAGTGCAGTTAAGAAAAGTTTTTGTCCCCTGATAATATAAATGTATTGATAACAATAAATTACGTGTCTTCTAAATGCTTTTCCAAATTTCTTTCCATTCTTTAAATTGTTGTTGTTGTGAATCAGATGACTCCATCCACATATTACAACAAATTTATTTTTCATTATTGTAAACTTCCGCTTGAAACCAACGTGGTGTACACAAGTAGATTTTTCTCCTTTCAAAATGGTTAAAATACGTAAGTAATCAAATATATTCTTCTGATTTAAAACTTAAGAAACTTTTCCGTATACAAAATAATATCTAAGTACTAATGGTCTATAACCGTTTTTAATACGGTTTGTTACTTATTTTCGCGATTACTCATCCAAATGTCAATCATGTGTCCCTGTAAATATGGAGTTCGAAATTCGAAAAATGGCCTGTGGAAAACCCTGACAGTGCAAATAACTCCCGGTTACAATTATGCGATAACAATTTTATTCCAGTACGTGTATATTTCATCACGTCCATTTATAGAACTGATTCACCTCGTTTTTCTGACATTTATTCGACAAGCAATGCGCTTTAACACATTTTCATTGAATTAATTACGCACACTTGTAAATGTTTCGTCCGATAATCGATACTTAGAAGACTGATGATGGCAACCGGCCGTAATCTTCGTGGACAACGTGAATTTCATGCATAATTCCGTCAAAACATGTATTCGACTCGTAAAGTGTTTAAACAAATTATCGTTGAATTCATAACGCAACTGTTAATATTTGTTGAAATCTCAAATGGGAATAGATGGAATTTAATCCGAAACCCATTCCGTAAGTCAATGTTAACGCGTTTTTAATCGGACACACACTGCAAAATGTAAATGTTACGTAACGTTAAAATATTCTTGCTTCAAATTTAGCAGTGCAAATTTACTTTGTGTCAAATCTTTTTTTTTTATTAAAAAGAGGGCGAAAATTATGCAGCATGTACAACGTCATGTCATGTGTATTGTGCATGTATTGAGCGTTTTAACAAGCACACAACACGTCAGGGGATTGACACATGTTCAGAGGCAATATTTCATCAAATCTATAAATAGTCACTTAAAATTTATTTGATACTATAGAAAAATGGCAAGGTTTGTGTTAAATAAATAATTGAAAGCTTTTATCGTAAATATTTACCAGAAAGTGATTTACAAATACGGAATAAACGGGATTATCTGGTTATAAATAGAAACTTGAAAAGTAGTAAGTATACAGTAATAGAGTCGGGTTGAAACTGATGTATTGGGGAATCGTTTGAGTCCGGATTTTACTATCTGTGCGGGAAAGTTTTAAAACAATTAAACAATATAAAAAAATATATAAAAAAAAATTTAATGACTGGGGGATTTTCTTGAAGTCATAGCGCACCAAATGATGTCTTTTGACGCTGTTTTTCTTTGAGTTATAACGCACCACAGAACGTGAATTGACACGTTAATTTTTTTTTTTATCAACTTCGGGATGGGACACCCCTCCCCTATCAGCCCCGGGGCGCCTGACAAAAATCCTGTGGAAAGAGCTGGTTAGAATATATTTAGCTAAAGAAAGTTCAGTGTACCGTTTACATAGTATTGAAAGTGGCGCAAGTCAAAAATTAAAGTGATATTTAAAGTTGTGGTAGCCAGAAGTAGAATATATTTTGTTGAGTGATGGTATAGTTGAAAGTATTATTTAATAATTCTGTTAACATGCTGCATTAGAAGAAATTGGGTTGTATTTTGTGAGCTGATTGACTACATGTATTTTAAGGCTGCTGTGCTTTTAATTTGCTGAATGTTCATCTTTTTTATCCAAGTGTCTGTGAATGACACTGACGGTCTTTTGTTTTGGTGCTGGTTTCAATTTTGCAATATTTGACCATGGTATCCATAGTTCACAATTTTTCATAAAGACTGTGTCTTACAAAAGAGTATCAAACTTCATTAACCATTGGGGCTTATTTATATTCACAGTCGCTTCTTGCCATATCCATTTAAATAGGTCAATCACTGAGTATTGTTGAGAGTGGTTTCTTCTTTCGCTAATCCTTATGGTTTTCAAAATACAAAACAACATGATTTGCAGACAATTCTCCAAAGAAATATCAATACGAAAATGTGTTGTTTTTTTTCTAAATCATTATAACTCATTTGACTTAATGCTAAATAAAGAAGGTACATTTTGATAAGTTTCATGTAAATAGTATAATCAATGCTTCCATTATGTTTTCATTAAATTTTAATATCATTCAACAGTTATATATATCTGGAAACATAGTCGTATTTAGGAGTACTACAGGTTTAGCAGAGGTGTGATTTTTCCGCTAGCCACAGATTTCCACGGACAGGTTTGTCCAGAGGTCATTTCAGCGATTGGGTTAATTGGTAAAAAATTGCGGAGGGGGTACAACCAATTCAGCAGGCGTATTTCTTTAGCGATACGAAAAATCCTCTCCGCATTTTACACCTGTAGCTTTTGCCTTAGCTTTTTTTAAATGAGCGATGTCATTGGCTGTCGTTTCACAATCTTCCAATTAAAATTGGTCTTTTAAAATATTTGTCATATTTCTTTGCTGATTCGTTTGCAAATGGCGCCTTTGTGAAGCAAAAATGAAGATTATTGAATAAATGACAGATCTCACAAAATCTCAGAGATGGAAAAATAATTAAAAAAAAACTATTTTAAATGGGGAAGGGAAGAAACAACAGCGTATATTTCGGCAGATCAATTGTCTTGGTAAGGTCAAAAGACCTAAAGTCATATTCCATGTGAAAAAATCTTGATCAACGGATCCAGGGGTAAATTGGCTTTAGTGGGACACTGTGACATTGTTGACCTTATTTTTATTTTAAAGACATTGAGCTCAAACATAAGATTGCTTTCATTGTTCCCAGAGATCAGAACACACATTGATTTTGATCACAATTAATACTGGTGACTGCATAAAATATTTAATGTGAATTTAAAAAGATTTTCATAAATACATTTTGTTAATAAGTTTAAATTGGTGTTTATTTAAATGTCCGTTTTAAGGTTTGTCATTGCATAATGCACGCTATTTACGTAGTAAAAATCAGTGATTCAGTCTAGAGAATATTCCACCCTTCCGACTTCACCTCAAGCCCGACTCTGTTTAGCAAAAACAAATATGAATATACAACTTAAATATAAATATTAAATAATTATGTTTATTTGAATTGTCTCTATAAGAATATTTGAAAAACATTTATGTGATAACCTTTGGATACATGATTTATTTGTTCCATTTCAGGCAAAAAGAGTCATAGGCAGTCAACAAAATTGAGAGCTAAGATTGTGAAAAAGGTAGGAAACATAGGGCAAAATAATGTGCAAGACCATTTATATTCTTGGAAAAATTATTTTGTAAATTTTAAGCGCGGACAAGTTGATTCATTGATTTCTGATTTCATACATAATAAAATATAAAATGTAATGCGTATCTCCACGCCGCATGTTTTACCCAGGGGCGCCCCAGGGTTGGTAATGGGGTAAAAATTCCAAAAAGTGCACTGTCGCACATATGCTCATAGCTATAATGCGTGTAAGTTTCAAGGTTCTAGTGCTAATAGTGTATAGAGCTGTAACGATTTGGTTCGATGCATCGACAAACCGGTTCAACACTTACCTGAATACCACAATGGATTCCACCCAAACAAGACCCCACGCCCCTACCCAGAATCCCTTTCCCCCCCCCCCCCCAACCTCCCCCCCATTTTTTTTAAACATCATCTAATAAATTACCACACCATACATTATACCCCCCTCTCACCCCCCTATCCCCCCCCCCCCCATTTTTTTTTAAACATCATCTAATAAATTACCACACCCCACATTATACCCCCTCTCACCCCCCTACCCCCCCTACCCCCCCCCTCCACCCCCCTACCCCCCCCACCCCCCTACACCCCCCCCACCCCCCCAAATAAATATTTTTTTTGATTCCTTTTTTATTTTTGAAAGATCGTCTAATAAATTATTTCATATGAACAATTTCCCCATGATGGCTTACGTTATACTGTCAAGCACTCGAGTAGTCGAGCGTGCTGTCCTCTGACAGCTCTTGTTTAAGAAAAGGTATATGTGCATGAACTCGTCTCCATACAAGAACTTAAGTTTTGGAATAACAAGGGTAAGCAATTGTAAAATAATTGCATATGCTGTGATGAAAATGACACCAATTACAATGTATTGACAGGTAGCAGAGCACAATAGAAAAAAGAAACGAGAAGCAAAGAACAAGCCAGCATTCACAAGTGAGATATTTTGTTATTTAATTTGTTACATTTATAAAAGATATCTGTAAACAATGATCTATTCTCACAATCTGTCAAAATGACTGCTGGTTATAATTTTGCAAGTATGCTTTACCTGGTTCGAAAACAGAGCGCTATAATGTTTTTTTGAAACTTCTGAAGCAAAGTGTATATAGGAAAATCTCATCATGGTCAGTTGTTTTGAAGATATAAACAAGTGAATATTGTGCTCTTCAATACTTGACCTTTAAGTTCTACACTTCACAACGATTCTAATCGGTAATACTTGGATTATCTTCTCATATTTGCAGAGAGGCGCAAAGATCCAGGCATTCCAAGCAGTGCTCCATTCAAAGAGATTGTGTTGAAAGAGGCCGAAGACAGGAAAAGACAGGTGAGATGGTTTGCTTGTTGCTAGACTATTTTAACATTCAGCTTTTGTTCAAAGCAATACCCATTTACATAAAATATTTTATTATTATTATTATACCGGATTTATATAGCGCCCTTTTCATGCAAGAGTGCACGTTCAAAGGCGCTTTACATAATAACATTTGACATATCACAGATACGAATACATTTTGCAACACTGTTTCAAAAGAAATCGATTAAAACTACTCAATTATACTATAAAACTACTCTTTTATACTATAAGTACTATGTAAAAACATGCACAGTTACCATAGATTAGAAAGATCAACAAGACACTATAAAACTACGCTATGTATATAGCTATAAGACAATTAATGAAACAATAAAATCTAAAACTTAAACAATAAGTACTACGTAAAACAAAAAAAACAAACATGCACAGTAACCATAGATTTGAAAGATCAGCAAGACAAACCAGAGACTGAGACAAGGGTAACGTCAGGATACCATTACCACGAGTCCACAAACCCCCAAAGGAATAATTATGCTTCCTTTAAAAGGGTAAATTCAAGTTCATGCTGATTGAGACAAGGGTAACGTCAGGATACCATTACCACGAGTCCACAAACCCTCAAAGGAATAATTATGCTTCTTTAAAAGGGTTAATTCAAGTTCATGATGATTGAGATTTTATGGTTTAAGGACACATTCAACATAAAATTATGTTATAATGCTGAACATTCCGAACAAACAAGCACATTTATATATTTTAAATGGAGGAGATACCAGGTTTTTCCCCCATTATCTTATGTTTGACATTTTTTAAAGATAGAAGAAGAGAGGCAGAAACAGAAGGAGAGAAGGAAGAAGGATCGTCAGAAGCTTGTGGGGAAGAAGAGAAGTCTGGATGGCCTTGTCAAGGATGCACTTAAACGGGGCAATGAGTTCGACAAGAAGGTATGAATTGGTTATAAATGTTAGGGTACTTGTATTACTATAAACCTCTAGGGAGTTAAACATTTTAGTTACTTTTGTCAGTCAGTTTATTTATCTGCACCAGCTTATAATGTTGTAAATATATGGAGGCATCCTAACAAGCTTCACATTTCTCAAGCAATTAAATTGAAAATTGTCATTGCTGGATGTGCAGACAACCAAAATACGTCATCAAAGTGACCACACAATTGTCAGTTATCAGCCCTTGAGCCTAGCTGAAAAAGAGGTATGGGAGAATTAAGAGGTGTGGGAGTCTTGTTACATATGTGATCAAGCTTTAGTTACAATAAGTTATCAGCTCATTTAAATACCAAAAGCCAATGTTGATAATATTGTAATGATTTGATTGGTAAATTTTAATCTTTGACTGATTTTAATGATTAACAATTGTATGCAAGAACCTTCATATTACAATGAAACCCACGGCTTGAACTTGTTTGGCTCGAATTTTCATTTGGCTCGAACTCTCCTCGAAGCACTGATTTTGTGTTGGATTGCTCTAATTTGCAGGGTGGAACTGTCGGATGGCTCAAACTGTTTTCACAGTCCTGGTCACAATTTCCGTATTTTGTTTTGTTTGTTTTGCTTAAACTCACCTCAAGTTGCATAAAGCTGTTAATTGACTAGGAGCACCATATCTTATGCCACACCGGTAGCAGACCTGTCCTCAACTCAATCTGTAATTGAATTTAGTGATAGATGGAATAGAAAACTTCGTAACTTGTTGACAACTCTTGAACACAACACAGGCTGACATCATGTCATTCTTAAAAAAAAACAAGCAATTAAATAAATAAATTCATGTATTGCTGTTTAATATATCAGCGATGTGTATTTAGTGATTATGCATGTTTTGTTTCTTAGTGCTGTTCCTTACATGTACCCATAAACGAGCTAAGTAAAATCGTGCCGATAAAACATACATTAATTGTATGATATTGGCTTGCAACTGTTGTAAAATATTGATTAATAAATATATTAAGTATATATTTAGATATTAAAATATAAATGCAGAAAGTAGTACGAAATTTAGACAGTAAAAATACTGTTCAACTGGAGATGCAAATCTATTGCAGATTTATGTTAGTAACCAAAAGTATAACAGAAATCTGCTGGCTCAAATTTTGGATGGCTAGAACTTTTGTTGTCAGTTCCAGGCTCCAGTGAGTTTTAGCCAATGGTTTGCGACTATATATAATTTGACTGTTATACTTCAGGTTTGTGAGTAACTGCAATATACTTGATATACATTTACCTGTAGCCATGTATTTTATTTAAGGTTGGAGTCCAAAAAGAAAACATTGGACTTGTTGAGAAGCCTCTTGAAATTTCATTGAAGACGTATTACAAGGAATTCAAAAAGGTTTGCAATAATGGGACATTTTCAAAAATAGTGTTTGTTTTTGTTGGTTCTATGCATATTTCAATTTACAACACAGAATATCTGTATTTTTTTTGGAAAACATAGATGAATTGCTTTTTTCTGAGTAAATGCCTGAACCATTACACACATGTGTTTAAAAGTTATGTAGTAATTTGTACATATACAGAATTCTTGTTTTAAGAAAATTGTTATTAACTAATTTTGACTTCAAGAAAAAAAACAACAAGTATGCATAATTTTAAAGAAGTTTTTATCATTGAAAGTTCAATTTCATAAGTGCATGATTGTAGTAATGTTGATCTTTTATATCTCAAACACAAGTACATGTGATTTCAAGGTTGTTCCTTTCCACTTCTTTCAATCTGAATTCTATAATAAGTTTAATTTGAATTATTTTTTGTGAAGTATTGTTCTTTATCCCAGTGACTGAAAAATAACCCAACTAAAAAGTTCAACTGCATCTTAAATCATAAGGAATGGTGTGTAAAATATTTTATCCTCGGAAATTTACATCCCCCTCAGATTTGAAGTATGTGTCTTTCCATTGTAGGGGCCATGCAAGGGTTTTCAACTTCTTTTTAAATACAGTTTTCCTTTTTAAAATTATAGATACTGCTAGAGTCTGAAAAAGAAACGTAAATGGTTGTTTCCGTTGCGTAGGTTGTGGACTTTGTAACAAAGTGGTTGTGTCCCTTATGTAGGTTGTTTACTCTGTATCAAAGTGGTTATGTCCCTTGTGTAGGTTGTGGACTTAGTAACTATGTTGTGTACTTTTTGTAGGTTGTGGATGCAGCAGACGTGATTTTGGAGGTACTGGATGCAAGGGACCCCCTCGGTTCCCGATGTCAGCAGATGGAGGAGGCAGTCATCGGAGCAGGAACCAGTAAACGACTGGTCCTTGTGCTAAATAAAATAGGTTAGATCACTAAAATGATATATACTCAACAAAAGCTTTAATGCACCAAATGGGAAATGTTGTATTTATTTTTTAAACTGTCAACATGGGGATTGAAGTGTTAAGGGACCCACTAACCAATTGCCACCCACATTTGCAGATCAATAAGAGAGTCCTCTGTGTAAGATGTAATGAAAGAACGATGGTGGGCAACCCTAGACAGAAAATAAGTTATAAAACTTGAAAATATCCTTAAGGATTTTTATTGTTTGTGTGTGTGACAGTGGTTTGGTCCATCTATTAGATTAAAAAAATGTAATATTTTGGAGTGAAAGACATGCATATATTAATTTTATATTTTAAATGGAAATTGAAATATTTCGTGAACACAAATCTTCACATTCCAAAGTCATTGTCCCTAAAAAATATGACTGCTGCCAAAACGTTGCCTGGGTATTAGTCCTCTTTTGTGAAATAGCTCCAGTTGAAAGATTGCTTTACTATGAAATAAATTAATGTACTTAAAATACATCTGGTCTAATTTCTTTACAAGCTAATATATTTAATTCAGATTTGATTCCAAAGGAGAATGTTGAAGCGTGGCTCAAGTATTTGAAGAATGAGTATCCAGTGATTGCTTTCAAGGCTTCTACACAGACACAGAATGACCGTCTGGTAAGTGGTCTGTGTCATTGAAGTGCATGGTCCTCCTACTAGAATATCATACATGACATAGTCAATTCAACTATACTACCTGTAGCAATGTACAGGGGCGATGACCAGAAATTAAACCCTTTTCAACTTAAAAATTGAAAAAAGTTGTTATCTATTGCTTGTGAAAGAACATATGTGCCATGTCATAAAAATAATAATTATTTTCCAAACACATATGAGTATTTTTAAAATCGTATATCACACAACATGGACAACAATGACAGGCTTTTTATTATTATGAGTAATTACTGGACTAGGATGTGACTATGCTGTTCATAAACATGCCCTGTTCACAGTGTCAGAAGAAATTAAAGCTTGGCGGAGGTCATGATGACCTGTTGAAGACGAGCAACTGTCTTGGGGCGGAGACACTGATGAAGTTGCTAGGCAACTACTGCAGGAATAAGGATATCAAGACCTCCATACGAGTTGGAGTTGTAGGTATGTAGGGTAGTGTGATCATTTTCAATGGAATTAAGGCTCACAATGCCACTAATTGGTGTCTTGGTGGACACTGCCATATGCTACATTGTTCATTTACTGAATTTTAGTTTATAGAGGAAATAAGAAGCCAAACAAAGATTTCTTTGGGTTGGATTTCAATTTTGTAGCAATTTAGTTATATGTTTGAAAAATAATCAATTACAGAGACCTTTATGATTCTGCTTAGTATTTCTGTGAGTAATGCTTTTGATGTCAGCCTTTGCATGTTTCAATCACATTTTGGGGCTTAAGAAAACAGAACATAATTTCCCCTTCAAATTCAAAAAATACCTGCAGAAAAAGGTAAAAAATTTAATGTTAAAATTTAACTTAGTTTCAATGAAACCAATGTTATGTTATTTATGCTCCCGGAAATATTTTCTGAGTAAATGCCTGAACCATTTTGTAGTTCCTTCCTTCCTTCCTTCCTACATTCCTACCTTCCTTCCTTCCTTCCTTCCTTCCTTCCTTTCTTCCTTCACACTTTTGTTACAGTTTCTCATAGCGCCTTCAATACTTTACCGATCTCTTTCATATTTGGCATGTATGTACCTTGCATGGACCTTTACCTTTTGATGGGGTTTGAAGTCACTGGGGTCAAGGTCACCAAGGATTATAATATATTTTTCCGTCACACTTTTGTTACAGTTTTTCATAGCACCTTCAATTCTTTATCTATCTCTTTGATATTTGGCATGTACGTACCTTGCATGGACCTCTACCTTTTGATGAGGTTAAAGGTCACTGGGGTCAAGGTCACCGAGGCTAATAATAGATATTTCCTTCACACTTTTGTTACAGTTTCTCATAGCGCCTTCAATATTTTACCGATCTCTTTCATATTTGGCATGTACGTACCTTGCATAAACCTCTACTTTTTGATGAGGTTTAAGGTCACTGGGGTCAAGGTCAAGGTCACCGAGGCTAATAATAGATTTTTTCGGTGGTTATTAACACATAGATTGACAAAGCGCATCATCTGAGAGCATCCATTAGTTTGCCTGATATTCTTGTTTTTTCAATAAGGATGTTGTGTGTGATTTTTGATAATGATATCAATTTCAATATATACAAGAAATTGATTATTTTTAAGTAAAAAATTCAAATATTAAATTTCCCATGGCATAACAATTGCTTCTTGGAAGGGCCCTGTCTTATGTCTCAAGTATTGAGAATATGTCTTGCAGCTTATTGTCTTGTAACATAACAATTATATTATGAGCCGCATTCATGGACAACAGGGCTTAATGCATGTGTGGTAAGTGTTGTCCCACATTAGCCTGTGAAGTCCGCTGTCTGCACAGGCTGATTAGGGACAACACTTTCTGCATAAACTGGAATTTGGTTTAGAAGAGGCTTCCTTTATACGAAAAATGATGTGAAAGCAGAGAATATTGTCTGTGATAAGCCCGTGCAGACTGCAGAGGCTAGCCTCAGATGACACTCGAGGCAAATGAATAAAGCCCAGTTGTCCCATAATGAGTCTCGTATATACTGTAATGTTATCTGTGTGTTCATGCAGGATTGCCCAACACTGGCAAGAGCAGTATTATCAACAGCTTAAAGAGGGGCCGAGCCTGCAATGTAGGGGCCATGCCAGGGGTTACAAAGTAGGTGCAGTCTCTGCAACCATTGAATAATATAGAGAGTAGGGTTTGTGAGTCAGGAGCTCATGAATTCATATCTTCTTCATAAAGACAATCAATGAATATTAATGAATAGAGTAATGATATTATTTAGAGGTTTATAAACTTATATTAAATACAAAACAGAGCTTTAGCCAAAGAAAAATGTGAACATTTTTATGAAAAAAATGAATGTCACATGAGAAAAAAGTGCTGATATAACTGTTATTGCCCTGATGTTTAGCATACTTTTAGATAATATTAATGCAATCATGGTAAAAAACTGTGACCTATACTTGCAAAGAATTATATCTCTTGAAAGTTGAAACTAAAATATTCTTATTAAAATATCATTCCTTCTTCATTTCAATGTGCACACCCCTTCCCTATCTTCAGACAGATGCAAGAGGTAATTCTGGACAAGAAAATCCGTCTTCTAGACAGTCCTGGTGTCGTCATGGCGGCAGGAAACTCTGACACGGCAACAATCCTCAGGAACTGTGTTAAGGTGAGTTGCTCAGACATGCAATCAAAAAGGGAACATGAATAACGAGATCCTCTGTGCTCAAAGTTACTGATACTTTTTTCTCTCAACATTTTTATTTTTAACCAGGTTTTCTGAAGAAAAAAACTGGTTATTAGATTGGCGAATGCGGGCGGGCTGGCTGGCTGGCGGGCGGGCGGAACATGCTTGTCCGGGCCATAACTATGTCGTTCATTGTCAGTTTTTAAAATCATTTGGCACATTTGTTCACCATCATTGGACGGTGTGTCGCGCGAAATAATTACGTCGATATCTCCAAGGTCAAGGTCACACATTGAGTCAAAAATGGCCATAAATGAGCTTGTCCTGGCCATAACTATGTCATTCATTGTGAGATTTTAAAATCATTTGGCACATTTGTTCACCATCATGGGACGGTGTGTCGCACGAAAGAATCACGTCAATATCTCCAATGTCAAGGTCGCCACGACTAAAAATAGATTTTTTTAAAAACAAACTTACAAAGGGGGTTTATTTTGTTTGTTCATTTCAAAAGTTCAGTTTGAGTTTTCTCCCTTTATCAGATTTTTTTTTCACAATGAAAACATGGTTTTGTGACAATTTTGTCCCTTGTTTCTTAACTTATTATGAGAAATGAGACAAAAGTGAAGAAGCGCAATTTCACTGGCCAATTGATAATTATTACCTCGGCGTTTTTGGAGAAAACCCTAGGTATTGTCATAGCCAGCTCGTCGTCCGCCGTCTTACGTCCGCCGTCTGCATCATGCTTAAACCTTGATATGGGCTCTAAAATCAAAGTGCTATCACCTACAACTTTGAAACTTCATATGAAGATGCACCTTGATGAGTTCTACAGGCCACACCCATTTTTGGGTCACTAGGTCAAAGGTCAAGGTCACTGTGACCTAAAAAAAATAACAAGCTTTCATTTATTCAAAACTGCACCCGTAGCCGAGCGTGGCACCCGTTATGCGGTGCTTTGTTTCATAAATGTTCACTGATGCTTCTCTGTCTGACAATCTTATCTAACTTCATTTGCAATATTTCTCAATCATGTATCTCAGAAATCACATGTAAAGCATTTGAAATATTTTGAACAGATGATATTTTCGGTGAATTCAAATTAATCCTTATACTATAACAGGGGTGCGGTTTCAAGTGTTCCTGGAAAAGCCTGTATCTTTTGTTTAAATGTAACTTAATTGAAAGTATATTTCATCTGTCTCCCCTTTTAGATACATGTATGTACATACAATATACTTATTGTCCCCTACCGGTTTCATTTTGTTCCTATGTCAAGAATTCTGGTTGCTATGGAAACAAATAAACTACACATATTGCTGAAAATGGTGAATCTTGCAATAACTTAAAAAGTTCTTCACATTATTTTAAACATGGACACATGACAATATTGAGATCATGCACATCATTTTATTATTTGTCTAGATGAACAATTCTGGTTTCTATGGCAACAAATATACTTAAAATAATAATAATCTCTCTAAAATAGTTACCAGAAGGGGACTTTTATTGCTTGGCAATAGTCTTGTTTAATTTATCAATTAAAGGAGGTCTATTCAAAATAAAAATCAAGTGAAGACGGAAAGTGTCGTCCCTGATTAGCCTGTGCAGATAGCACAGGCTTATCAGGGATGACACTTAAAGCTTATGTTCTACCCCCGTTTTCCCAGAACATGGGGATTTTCAGACATGGAGAAAGCCCGTCGGCCATTGCCGACGAATATTTAAAAGGCTGACGGTGAAATGCAAAATCCTCGGCCTTACTCTAACTGGCCGACAATCTTTGCTTCAAAATAGTGTATCCCTCTTGCAGTTTTTGCAACTACATTATTTCGTGATTACCGACTCATGATATTGCCGGACATAATTCGTTGAATTTCGTAACACACTGCATCGATAAATTCTGAAAGTGATTCAAAACGTTAACGGAGCGTCTCGCCGACAGACATCATACTTAACTATTGGTCCGCGCAAAATTGTCGGACATATACGAGTTTACATTCGTTGAACACAAAGTCATGTTGTTAAAGTGATCCAAGGAGATGGCGGACAATAAAAACAAATAACGATGCTCAGCATAAAGAACAAATAACAATCGAATAACGACGGACGTCATAAAATTAGTATGGATTAATGAAAAGCGCGTGTCATTCTACGATGTAGCATACGTTTTAGATACAAATAACTATTTTTGGAAATGTATGTACTGAATGTCACAGAACAGGTGTTGGAAAATTGGAATGCAGTCTACTTGCGAAGAAAAATACTTTTAACAGTTACAGGATTATCGTTCGAAAATGCAAAAAAAAGACAAACATGATTTAATTAATATGTAAGTGGATCTGTGTTTAATCAGATTCATGTGCATATTCTGCTTTTATTATGTTTGCCACTCTATACAGTTTACTGTAATGGCAATTGTTAGTGAAATTGATATTTAAAGGTAAACTTATTTAATATATCAATTACTCTTAGCTATATACATCGACAACACTCACGTATGTATGTTTAAAGCGTAAATATATCCACAAACTGAAACTAACACGCTTAATTTATTTCCTCAAATCAAGTTTTCATGCTTATGTTTGCCCTTTTGTGAATTTACATTGCCATGCCGAGACTAATGGCATTATGTACTCCCCAGTAAAACACTTAAAATTGAGGCCTGTGAAAAGTTCAACTGGCCTGTGAAATTTTTCTCCTGGTAGGCCAGTCCGGCCTGTAAATTGTGACGGTCTTTCGCCATGTCTGGATTTTATATAGATTTATTATTTTATGTATTTCCAGTTGGAAAGTCTACAAGATCCTATCAGCCCGGTGGAAGCTATACTTAAGAGATGCAATAAACAACAGGTATGGAGACTATCTGTTGATAATCACTTATATGAATTCAATGTGTACATGCGTCAGGATTTCGTCTCACTTAATTGAGTGTGCAAGATGCCACTGGTATTGTAAGTGGTTTTCACATCAACCTTAGTTTGGAAAGTTCCGTACTAATTACTGACACCAGAGCTGCAGATAAGGTGCGTATTTGCGTAAATTGCCGATTACACATAGAAAAATAAAACTCTGCATACCGAAACCCAACTGAAATTGCCGATTACGCATATCGTATTTTTTCTCTGCGTAATGAGTAAATCTGTTCTGGAAATACCCAGTCCTATATACCGGATTCGTTCCGCTTATTCCAAGTGCTTTCATTATAACATTCAGCACAATAATATGTACGGAAGAAAGCGTCTATGTAAATACGTGTTATTGTTGTGAAAATGTCGAAACCTCGAGGCCGTAAAAGGGGAAATATCGTATCCCAGGCACAAAAAACTCAATTTTAAAGTGATATTATGCGCATCAAACAGTATATCATGCTATGTTTATAGGTGTATATTGCAACCGTTGTTTAGTTTTGGTGTTTTCACTTTATATACACGTATATTTGTTAATGCAGCATCAACATACTTAAACAATATCCTGGAAAGAGAAAAATAATGCATTTGAATATCAACTGTACTTTCGTTTTGGCAACTGACGACAGAAATGATTTGATGTACGATGACATAATTTTGTTTTACGGATCATTTTGGCTTAAAGGACTGGGACAGTCATGTACAATATCGAATAAAATATATAATTTTTTTATAAACAACTGGTAGCAAGATGAGTTGTAGATAAATGGTCAATTACCACATTTTAACTAACTCTTTTGACCTGTTACTTTTTTCAGCTCATTTCAAAACTGAAAAATGTGCATAATATCCCTTTAAGTTATTTATCCGCTAGCAACACAAAATCAGATGCGGAAAATATAATGCAACCAATTTTTGACGATATTGTGTCGAAGGCAAACGCAGACAGTGCTTACATTGTAAGAAAACTGGTGGAACAACTCGTCGAACTTTTTTTTAATGGAGACTGTATATTATGGATACATCTACATATTTACACAAGATCTCTGAAACTAATCAATTAAGAGTGGAACTTAACCGGCTCATTCAGGTAAGCATTTAATCATTTAAGACAATGAAAAGACTCAATTTTAATACAAAAATACCCAATTGTCAATTAAAGTAGGGGGTACTGACTTTTTTGTACCCAATCGAAAATGAAAATACCCAATTGAACTCAAAGTAGTGGGTATTTAGCCAATTACTCAGAAAAGTTATCTGGAGCTCTGTGACACTGTGCACATTTGTGTGTGAACTGATCGGTTTAGTACTAAAACATGTAATTATATTTCTGCTTAAATGGGGCATATCAGCAGCATTTCAGCTAAATACAGTAACATATTAAACTATTCATTGTCCCTCTGTTCATGCATATAATTGTTTGGAAACAAGAATGACTTGAAAGCACTCTTGAAAACTCATACTTTATAAAAAATGAATTGCAGTGCTCCAGCTATGATGTGTAAAAGGAAGGATGGTAATTTCTCAAAAGGGCACTTAATTTACATGGCCACAGTATCCCTGTTGCATAGTTTCAATAGAGTATGTGTTATATATGTATATATTTCACTGTCCATGTCTTGGCTTTTAAATATTCTTTCTTTAATTAATAAAACTCTTTGTACTGTCAAAAGTTAATTAGTTAATTGAAATTTTGTGAAATTTACTGTATAATGATGTAATCAGATAAATAAAGCAGCATAGTTGAGGTCCAAGTGGACAAGAAGGGACCATGTGACAGTGTGACAGTAAGGTACTCTGCCCTTCTGTTTAGGCCTAGCTGGAACACTGCCATGCCATACAAGCCCTTGAAGTTCCCTCTTTTAACCCCCTCTTCCTCCCAATGGCAGATGATGCTCCACTTTGGCGTGGAGGAGTACAAAGATGTACATGAGTTCCTGTCCCTGCTGGCTCGTCGCCAGGGGAAACTGCGGAAGGGGGGCATCCCTGATGTGAACAAGGCTGCCAAGGGTGTCATACAGCAGTGGAACTTGTGAGTGATACATCAGGCATTCGGTACCTCTGGCTTTACTTTCAGCAATACTGTAAAACTTGACTGCCATAGTCCCAGTCAAAGTAAAGTTGCTCCCCATAATTGAAAAAAACTTTCTTAAAATATTTTTTTTTATGTAACTTAGTGACATCAGAAAAACATGTATTTAAATTCTATACAAATAGCTTTAGTGTCTTTGATTATTTTCAATAAATGTATCTATTGATCAATTTGATGAATAATTAGGTTTTCATTATTTTGTAACAGTAATCAACAATTTTTATAAAAATTTCCCTTGGTCAGGTATTACAGGTATCAACTTGCACCGTTTACTCAGGAGTAATAATATGCCCTAGTTATGAACTTTGTTTCAAATTAAGAAGGAGAGAGGGGGGGGGGGGGGCAATCTAAATTAGCCATAGCTAAATATTATGAATTATGATATTTAGCAACTAATTAGGCTAACTGGGTTGATAACATAGAGTGGCTTGGTTTTACTGGTAGTATTTGTGCTACTGTAACTTTGTGGAGACTGTAAGTCGCTATAAACTGTCAGCACTCCTCCTTGTTCAATTCTGTGACATGTATTGATTGCACTCAAAGTTTATTTAAGTGTCTCACTCATTAGTTACAAACTTATCATTGTAAATGCCAAATCACTTAATGTCTGGCCAGTTTAGTTAAGCAGTGACCTGTCAGTCCAGGGTTAAGGAGCTTGGATCTTGCCCCTCCACACACAAACAAAAGCAAAATGAGAATTGGAACATTGAAAAATTGATTAGACCTGGTCTGTGGAAATAACAGCCTTTATGAATGTGTATATTGAAGTATTGTCCATGATTGTCCCTTGAAGTTCGCATCTGCTTATCTGGGACTGCAGTTTCTGCTCAGACTGGATTTTTTAAAGTGGAGACTTCCTTTAATGAAAACAAACTGGTATGTGTTGTCCCAGATAAGCCTAGGCACACAGGCTAATCAGGTACAAAACTGTGCACACATGCATCAATCTGCTTTCTTCAGAGGCCTGCTCTTACAATTGTCTACACTGTTATTCTCCAGGGGTAAGATCTGCTACTACACACACCCTCATACACGTGTCTACACTTTTATTCTCCAGGGGTAAGATCTGCTACTACACACACCCTCATACACTTGTCTACACTTTTATTCTCCAGGGGTAAGATCTGCTACTACACACACCCTCATACAATTGTCTACACTGCTATTCTCCAGGGGTAAGATCTGCTACTACACACACCCTCATACAATTGTCTGCATTATAATTCTCCATGGGTAAGATCTGCTACTACACACACCATCATGCACTTGTCTACACTGTTATTCTCCAGGGGTAATATCTGCTACTACACACACCATCATGCACTTGTCTAAACTGTTATTCTCCAGGGGTAAGATCTGCTACTACACACACCCTCATACACTTGTCTACACTTTTATTCTCCAGGGGTAAGATCTGCTACTACACACACCCTCATACAATTGTCTACACTGCTATTCTCCAGGGGTAAGATTTGCTACTACACACACCATCATGCACTTGTCTACACTGTTATTCTCCAGGGGTAATATCTGCTACTACACACACCATCATGCACTTGTCTACACTGTTATTCTCCAGGGGTAATATCTGCTACTACACACACCATCATGCACTTGTCTAAACTGTTATTCTCCAGGGGTAAGATCTGCTACTACACACACCCTCATACAATTGTCTGCACTGTTATTCTCCAGGGGTAAGATCTGTTACTGCACACACCCTCATAAACTTGTCTACACTGTTATTCTCCAGGGGTTAGATCTGCTACTACACACGCCATCATGCACTTGTCTACACTGTTATTCTCCAGGGGTAATATCTGCTACTACACACAACCTCATACACTTGTCTACACTGTTATTATCCAGGGGTAATATCCGCTACAACACACACAATCATGCACTTGTCTACACTGTTATTCTCCAGGGGTAAGATCTGCTACTACACACACCCTCATACAATTGTCTGCACTGTTATTCTCCAGGGGTAAGATCTGCTACTACACACACCCTCATACACTTGTTTACACTGTTTTTCTCCAGGGGTAAGATCTGCTACAACACACACCCTCATACAATTGTCTACACTGTTATTCTCCAGGGGTAAGATCTGCTACTGCACACACCCTCATACACTTGTCTTCACTGTTATTCCCCAGGGGTAAGATCTGCTACTACACACTATATCATACACTTGTCTGCACTGTTATCCTCTAGGGGTAAGATCTGCTACTTCACACACCAAACATACAATTGTCTACACTGTTATTATCCAGGGGTAAGATCTGCTACTACACACACCCTCATACAATTGTCTACACTGATATTCTCCAGGGGTAATATCTGCTACTACACACACCATCATACGATTTTTGACACTGTTATTCTCCAGGGGTTAGATCTGTGACTACACACACCCTCATACAATTTTCTACACTGTTATTCTCCAGGGGTAAGATCTGCTACTACACACACCATCATACAATTGTCTACACTGTTATTCTCCAGGGGTAAGATCTGCTATTACACACACCCTCCAGAGCAGAGAGAGACCCACATACATGCAGAGATTGTCACTCAGATGGGAAAGGAGTTTGACATTGATAGTCTTCTGTCAGAACAGCAGAAAGTCATAGACAGTAAGGCATTACTTGAAATTTTGTTTTCAACTATCTTTACTAAAATGTCTTGCCTGCATTGGCCATTTGATAAGCATCCATTTTCTTACAATATTCCTATTCTGGAAATCTTACAAACAAATCTTGCTTGATTTTCATTTCAATTTACCAGTTAATTGTTTGTAGACTCTTTTATGTTTTACACCAATCTCAATTTGTTATCCCCGCCATAGGCGGAGAGATATTGTTTTGGAGTTGTCCGTCCATCTGTCCGTCCGTCTTTCAGTCTGTCCAAAGCCATATCTTGGAAGGTATTTGGTGGATTTCATTGAAACTCGGTATAAGTATATATATGAATCGCGTTCTGAGGAAACTGGGCATAATGCTTGTGCGTAAAGTGTCGTCCCAAATTAGCCTGTGCAGTCCGCACAGGCTAATCTGGGACGACACTCTCCGCTTTTATGACATTTTTCATTTAAATGAAGTTTTTTGTTAGCAAAAATCCAATTAAGGCGAAAAGTGTCCTCCCTGATTAGCCTATGTGGACTGCACAGGCTAACATCGGACGACACTACACACATGCATTATGCCCAGTTTTCTCAGAACAACACTCATATGGACAAGAGGATGATGCACGCCAAATGGCATTGTACACCATCTGTAAATAACAGTGTTATGGCCCTTTGTATTGTGAACAAATGCTTTTTTTGAGTGTCAAATATAACACTTTTGTGTCCAGAAGCATATTGGCAGGGGATATCAATTCAACGAATTTGCTTGTTTATGTTGTTTCGTTAATAATTATTCATATCAGTGTATCCCATGAAGTGAAAGGAAAATATATATTTACTAAATAAGCTTGCTGGTTATAAATCAAAATTAAAATCTTACAGGATAGTATTGTTATGTGTATTTTAGCGCTAGACAAAACCAGTACGAAGCACATGTTGGTTGAAAGTATGGGTCCTACAGAGATCGTGATGAACTTGGAGGATATTAGTCGTGTTGTTGAGCTGAATACAGTGAATGATGAGGAGGTGGAGAATGAAGATATGTCTGAGGAGGAAGAGGAGGAAAATGAGGAGGAAGAGGAAGTAGAAGAAATGGAGGAGAGTGAAGATGAAGAGGTAAGGTACTATTGTAATAGTCAAAATAGTTGTGAAACTATAATTTTTAAAGGCTTTTAGGTAAGACCATGTCTGTAATCCTAAAAGATTTTCAGGAGGATGAAAACACTTACACTTATTCCAATATGATACTTAGTACCAGTATTTTATGCTAAACAATTTTTTAATTCAAGTTCATAAACATTAAATTTTGTAACCTGAAAATTCATCAGAAAAAAATGTACTGGTATGCTTTAAAAACAACAATAAAAAGAAAACAAAAGAAACAATGGAATTTCTTATGAGATTTCTAATGACATAAATGTTTCCCCTGTAACAGATGTCCCAAGTGACAGTGTCACTCCCAGGGAGCAAGCCTCGATCCCGGACCTCTACAGTGTCAGATCCAGTACCCGGGAAGATACAACAGATTAAGGCCAGTAAGGCAGAAACACTCAGTGTCGGTCTTCCACAGTTGAACAAGGCACGGAAACAGGACTTTAAGAAGATGAAGAAACAAAGGCGAAGACGAGGTGAGATTTGAATATGAAAGCCTTGCTCTGAGAAAATGGGCTTTAATGCAAGAATGTAAAGTGTCGTCACAGATAAGCCTGTGCAGTCTACATGGTCTAATCAAAGATGACACTTTCCGCGTATATTTGATTTTTACTTTTGAACGGACATCCTTAATTAAAAAATTCTATATAAGTGGAAAGTGTTTTTCCTAATTAGCCAGTGTGGACTGTAAAGGCCTATCTGTGACAAAACTTTACTGTGATGCATTAAACCCAGAGTGAGGCTCGTAGGTAAGACATTCTCACTCCTTTCAGTGAAAGGACTTGATTTAGAATTGCATAAAGATTGGGTCATAATTGTTTTTCGTAATGTATCAGTGAATAGATAAGTTGTTTAATATAAAACAGATAGTGTTGAGCACATGAAGAAAGTGAGAGAAATACCATTGTGATCAGTTTACCGAAAAAATTCAAAGTACTGACAGTACTGGTGTGACGATGCTTTTGAAGAGGATGAATTTAAAAGCATAATTTAAGTTTATCTACATCACCACAAAAAAATTTGGGTATGAAAATTTTGGGTACGAAAAAATTATGCCAAAAAAATATTTGGGTACAAAAAAAATTGGGTACAAAACAAAATGAGTACGAAAAAAAAAAAGGTACGAAAAAAACATTGTGTACGAAAAACAAATGTTTACGAAAATATTTGGGTAGGAAACAAAATTTGGGTATGAAAAAAATTGGGTAAGAAAAATTTTGGGCACGCAAAAAAAATTTGGGGGTACGGGGAAGTAGCACCCGTGGGGAACTTGACACATTCAGCAAAACTGGGAGGCGGGTTACATTCTCTATCAAATCTAAAAATAACTACATTTGGGGTTTTCCCAATGTCAGAGCGTTTGAAGGGCCACCTGGCAGTTTCGTGTCTGGTTCCTGTCCCAAACCTCTCGATAAATTTGAAAGAGGATGGGAACCAAGCTGCCTTTCCCTTTATTGTCCCCTACCGGTTTCACAGGAAGGGACTTATGGTTTGCACTCTGTCCGTCTGTCAGTCTGTCTTACACTTTTCTGGATCCTGCGATAACTTTAAAAATTCTGAATATTTTTTCATGAAACTTGAAACATGGATAGATGGCAATATGGACATTATGCACGTCATTTCATTTTGTTCCTACGTCAAAAATTCCGGTTGCTATGGCAACAAATAGACTAGAAATACTGCTGAAAATGGTGGTTTTCTGGATCCTGCGATAACTTTTAAAGTATTTTTTCATGAAACATGGATAGATGGCAATATGCACATTATGCACGTCATTTCATTTTGTTTCTACGTCAAAAATTCTGGTTTCTATAGCAACAACAAAAATTAAAAAATCTAACAATGGTGGAATTTCTGACAATGGTGGATCCAGGTAGGGGACTATATTGCTTGGCAATAGGTTTGTCAATGATAATCAGCGAGATATGCTGATTGAGAAAATTTAGCTAATGTAATCGGACTGGCTCGGTCTTTTACATAGGTCGCCATTTTGAAGAATTTTTTCATGGTTTCATAATTTAGATGAGCTGCTTCAGCGAGCTGCTTCGCTAAAGCAGCATCGTAAAAAATAAACAGTAAACAAAGGGTTGTTTTTTATAATGAAAAAAAGTATTGAAAAACATTGCGTAAATTTAGGTTTAAGGTCACAGCACATTTGGCGTAAAATGACATCTGCAGATGGCAAGTTTTAAATTTTAACATGGGAGATAGACCACAAAGTGGTAAACTTATAGTGTTTCCCAAGAAGTAATTGTATCACTTTTTTTAGCTCACCTTAGCACAACGTGCTCATGGGTGCTCATGATGAGCATTTGTGATCGCCTTTTGTCCGTTGTGCATTATGTTTTGAGCGGCGTCAACATTTGCCTTGTTAACTTTTAGAGGCCACATTTGTTATCAAATCTTCATGAAATTTCGTCAGAAGATTGGTCTCAATGATATCTTGGACGAGTTCGAAAATGGTTACGTTTGCTTGAAAAACATGGCTGCCAAGGGGCTGGGCATTTTTCCTTATATGGCTTTATATGGCTTAAGTAAAATCTTGTTAACTCTCTAGAGGCCACATTTATTGTCTGATCTTCATGAAATTTGGTCAGAAGATTCATCGCAATAATATCTTGGACGAGTTTGAAAATGATGCCGGTTGGTTGAAAAACATGGCAGCCAGGGGCGGGGCATTTGTCCTTATATGGCAATAGTAAAACCTTGTTAACACTCTAGAGGCCACATTTATTTTCCTATCTTCATGAAACTTGCTCAGAAGATTTGTCCCAATGATATCTTGGATGAGGTAAAAAAATGGTAACCTTGCTTGAAAAACATGGCTGCCAAGGGGCGGGGCATTTTTCATTATATGGCTATAGTAAAATCTTGTTAACACTCTTGAGGCCACATTAACTCTCCGATCTTCATGAAACTTGGTCAGAAAAATTCATCCCGATAATATCTTGGACGAGTTCAAAAATGATGCCGGTTGGTTGGAAGACATGGCTGCCAGGGGGTGGGGCATTTTTCCTTATATGGCTATAGTAAAACCTTGTTAACACTGTCAAGGCCACATTTATTTTCCGATCTTCATGAAACTTGGTCAGAAGATTTGTCCCAAGAATATCTTGTTATCTCAGGTGAGCGACTTTGGGCCTTTCAGGCCCTCTTGTTGAAATAATTCCATAACTGTTGTAAAGCTGTACCTTTTAATATCTGAATACTTAAAACAACTTATTTTATTATTTCTATCACTTTTTGACATTTTAAAATGAAGGGGTTGTGAGTTTATAGATAAAGTTGGTGTCATATTTTCTGGATTTTGCTAACTGGATAAAAGATTGAGGTATTTGTTAACTAATATCGTAAAAAAAGAGAGGAACCTGACTGAGTATTGTACTGTTGTCCTGTGCAATATACTTACAGAAAAACTGTTACAGTAATTTCACAAACAAGCGTCTCTCTGATTTGTTAACGTCAAATAAGTTTTTCAATGTAATCTCCTTGTTCCAGACAAGGTTGCAGGCGAGCTGTCAGATGCCCTGACCTCAGCGTTCTCCCTGGACAACGATGTAGATGCAGATGGAGACTACAACTTTGAAGAAGACTTTAAGTGAACGTTATATGTATGTGAATTAGAAAACATGGCCATGAAACTGTGAACTGGTTCTTTCCAATTAAAATAAATGTTAACATCTGATGAATGTGTTTGTGGATATTCTAAGCTCACCTGATTGCTCAGGTGAGCTTTTGTGACCGGTCTTTGTCCGTCGTATGTCCGTCCGTCCATCCGTCCGTTAACATTTGCTCGTAAACACTCTAGAGACCACATTTCTTGTCCCATCTTCATGAAACTTGGTCAGAAGCTCTGTCCCAATGAAATCTCGGTCGAGTTCGAAACTGGGTTGTGCCGGGTCAAAAACTAGGTCAATAGGTAAAAAAAAACAAAAAACTTGTAAACACTGTAGAAGTCACATTTCATGCCCAATCTTCATGTTACTTAGTCAAAATGTATGTCTTAATGATATCTTAGTTGAGTTCAAAAGTGGTTCCGATCCGTTGAAAAACATGGCCGCCAGTGGGTGGGGCAGTTTTCCTTATTTGGCTATAGAGAAACCTTGTAAACACTCTAGAAGTCACAATTTTTGCCCAATCATCATGAAAGTTGGTCAAAACATTGGTTCAATTGAGGTCTCGGACGAGTTCGAAAATGGTCGAGATCGGTGAAAAAACATGGCAGCCAGTGGGCAGGGCATTTTTCTCTATATTTATATAGTGGCAGTTTTCCCTATTTGGCTATAGAGAAACCTTGTAAACACTCTAGAAGTCACAATTTCTGCCAAATCATCATGAAAGTTGGTCATAACATTGGTTTTATTGATATCTCGGACGAGTTTGAAAATGGTCGGGATTGGCGGAAAAACATGGCCGCCAGTGGGCGGGGCATTTTTCTCAATATGTATATAGTGAAAACATGTGAACACAGTAGAAGTCCCATTTTTGGCCCAATTTTCATGAAATTTGCTCAGAACATTTGTTTCCTTGATACGAGAGTTGAGTTCAAAAATGGTTCTGGTCAGTTGAATAACATGGCTGCTGGGAAGGGGGCAGTTTTCTCATTATGCCCCCTCCCCCCCCCCCCCCCTTTCGAAGAAGAGGGGTATATTGTTTTGCTCATGTCGGTCCGTCCGTCCACCAGATGGTGTCTGGATGATAACTCAAGAGCGCTTATGCCAAGGATCATGAAACTTCATAGGTACATTGATCATGACTCGCAGATGACCCCTATTGATTTTCAGATCATTAGGTCAAAGGTCAAGGTCACGATGACCCGAAATAGTAAAATGGTTTCCAGATGATAACTCAAGAACGCTTATGCCTAGGATCATGAAACTTCATAGATACATTGATCATGACTCGCAGATGACCCCTATTGATTTTCAGGTCACTAGGTCAAAGGTCAAGGTCACGGTGACCCCAAGCAGTAAAATGGTCTCCGGTTGATAACTCAAGAACGCTTATGCCTAGGATCTTGAAACTTCATAGGTACATTGATCATTACTCGCAGATAACCCCTATTGATTTTCTGGTCACTAGGTCAAAGGTCAAGGTCACAATTACCCGAAATAGTAAAATGGTTTCCGGACGATAACTCAAGAACGCTTATGCCTAGGATCATGAAACTTCATAAGTACATTGATTATGACTCGAAGATGACCCCTATTGATTTTCAGGTCACTAGGTCAAAGGTCAAGGTCATGGTGACCTGAAATGGTAAAATGGTTTCTGGATGATAACTCAAGAACGCTTATGCCTAGGATCATGAAACTTCATAGGTACAATGATCATGACTCGCAGATGACCCCTATTGATTTTCAGGTCACTAGGTCAAAGGTCACGGTGATCTGAAAAAGTAAAATGGTTTCTGGATGATAACTCAAGAACGCTTATGCCTAGGTACATGAAACTTCATAGGTATATTGATCATGACTCGCAGATGTACCCTATTGATTATCATGTCACTAGGTCAAAGGTCAAGGTCACAGTGCCAAAAAACGTATTCACACAATGGCTGTCAAGGTCACGGTGACTCAACTTAGAAAAATGGTTTCCAGATGATAACTCAAGAATGCTTACGCCTAGGATCATGAAACTTCATAGGTACATTGATCATGACTTGCAGATGAAATAATGATGAAACTTGACCAGGATGTTTGTCTGGACAATATCTAGGTCAAGTTTGACATTTGGTAAAGATTGAATGAACCGACTCCTCTCAGGTGAGCGAACTAGGGCCATCTTGGCCCTCTTGTTTTTTAAATATTACTGGTAATCAACTCTCTAATCCAATCTCCGTTATCATATCAAACCAATTTCTTCTTCATTCTTTATAATATTATTTATTTGAGCTTTGCTCTGATAGAAATAAGGTTTAATGCCTGTGCAAAAGTCTGTACAGGCTAATCAGGCACAACACTTTCGCCTAAACTGGATTTCTGCTACAAAGAGACTTCCTTTAACCCATGTATGCATAGTGGACTCTCCCATCCTAATAAATTGGATCAATTTATTTCCAAAATTAGGGATGTCTAGTTTATTTATTTCTATATTTAGAATATTTCTTACAGAAATTCCTTTGAGCAAACAGCGTAGACCCTGATGAGACGCTGCATCTGTCTCATCTGGGTCTACACTGTTTGCCAAGGCCTTTTTTTCTAGACGCCAGGCATAAATGGGTTAAACGAAAAATATCTTTCAAGCATAAAGTGGCCTCCACGATTCACCTTTGGGGCTTATCTGAGACAGCACTTTAAGCAGATGCATTAAGCCCTGTTTTCCCAGTACAATTCTCATGATCAACTTGCTTTCTCATCTCACATATGTGCGTGAAACATTACCTGTACGTGATAAATCTCACCTAGCCAGACAGTATTGAAATCAATTTACAGGCCCGTAGCCAGGGTTTTGAAAAGGGGGGTGCAAATTTTTGCCTTCGATGATTGTTATTGAGGCAGAGCAACGAAGCGGCAATGATGGTATGTGTGGGAGGGGGAAGTTCCTCCTGCAATCTGGAGCTTTGGAGGTCCTCCCTCTAGAACATTTTGAAAATTAAACATCAACTCCTGCTTTCTGGTCACTTATAGACTGAAGTTATAGAGCATTTTTATATGAAAATCCACTTTCATTGACCATACTCAGTGACTGATCGATATAATATGATATAACAATTAACTTGAGCATAGCTGATATTATTTTGCTGGAATACCCTTGAGGGTATCCGAAAATGGTTGTACGGGGATATAACAAAAAGACAACTCAGTCTGTTGAAAATGCTGTGCACAATGTGTTCTTGTTAAATCGTGGTAAAATGCAAAGTTATTGACCAGTGACTCAAGGGTGTTTTTTTTATTTCAGTCAAGTAAAGATTCTTCGGCAATAGTCGAAGGGTATCCTTTGATTTCAGTCATTTTTGGAAGCTGACATTACATTCCATTAATAATCATCTAAAATGTATTTTCTTTTTTATAAGATTATTTATTTATTCAAGTTAATCAAATTGTTATTCCAGCCATTTAGATAATTGTCGAACATTTTTATAGGACTGGAATTTCAACCCACAATATGTAGGCTTCAGCATTTTATGATATCTATTACAGTTATAGACATTAATAACGATAACAAAGGTTACAAAACAATCATTTAGTATCAAATATCTAAAAATAAGTATTGATTTAATATGGATTAGAGTGCCGGGGTAATATTTTTTGTATTTTACGGAAAACAAATATCTATTTGTAACAAAGATTTCAATTCCATTTTGCAGGGACCGGCTTCTTAGATCTTGTCAAATTTTCCTGTCACAACTTCTGTTGATTTCAACAATTCTACGGTTAAAATTTGTAAATAAAAATCACGCGCTATCTTGGAAATGACTTAATCGATAAATTAATTAGATGGTGACCTGTCGGTTGCATATTGAATACAACATTATTTTAACGCTTAAAAACGAATACTCACTGGAAAAAAAAGTGTTTGCGTCAAATAAAGTTGGATGCAACTTATAGTACAATTTTTACTCGTCCAAAAACATTGGGTGCGAACGCACCCAACGCACCCCCCTGGCTACGGGTATGATTTAATAGTATTTAGGATCATATTTATTATCGTAAAGTGCAACTAGTAACTTGTGGAATTTATGAAATGGTTTTATACAAAATATTCATCTTCCGAGTCAAAGTCATAACCACGTACCGGTAAACAATTATGTTCATTTCGTGGAATGTTATTCAAAGCGTCATGCAATATTCGTAGCGTTTGTGCATGACGTCCAAAATCAATCTTTATAATAACTCGTAGGTAACAATAACGTGTAACTTTTCCAAACACAGCATTTTTGAAAAACTCGCGAACAACTGTTCTTTTTACTGTTAATTGCCTTTTAGTTCAAATGGTTGCAATCTGTCTTTAATTGTTTTAAAACACTGAAACAAAAACCTACATATATTTCACCCGCTGTTTATCTGTCCCGAGATTTTTAGATATTGTACAGTCACTTTCACATACAAAATTACTCCTATGGTTGAAAGCTTTCAGTTAAGTACTAGTTGTAGATTTTATTATCTGAAAAAATCACACACACACACACACACACACCATAAAACAAAGTTTTTCGTAACTGCCTTTTCGAGCTGTTTTTGGCAATAAAACAAAAAAATGATTGTGTGAAAGGACCTAAAATAAAGTCAATGCATCTTTATAGTATTAATATTTATTATAATCTTCTTAAATACACCAGGATATGGGAATACATCATCTGTGAGACATTAAATAAAGAAAATGGAAACCGACCTACCGTTTAGTCACCTTAGCACATATCACTAAGGTGTGGAGACAGTCAACGCAATATATGCTGACTGTTTTATTAGCTCATCTATTTTTTGAAAAAAAATTATGAGCTATTGTCATCACCTTGGCGTCGCATTGGCGTCGGCGTCCGGTTAAGTTTTGCGTTGAGGTCCACTTTTCTCAGAAAGTATCAATGCTATTTCATTCAAACTTGCAACACTTATTAACTATCATAAGGGGACTGTGCAGGCAAAGTTATGTAACTCTGACTGGCATTTGGACAGAATTATGGGCCCTTTATACTTAGAAAATTGAAAATTTTGTTAAGTTTTGTGTTTTGGCCCACTTTACCCCTAAACTATCATAGATATTGCTTTCATACTTGGAGCACTCGCAAACTATCATAAGGGTACAGTAAAAGTTCAAGTTGCATAACTCTGGTTGTCATTTTTACGGAATTATGGCCCTATTTTGACTTAGTAACTTTGAATATATGGTTAAATTTTGTGTTTCGATACACTTTACTTCTAAAGTATCAAGGCTATTGCTTTCAAACTTCAAATACTTTCATGCTATCATGAGGTTACTGTACCTGGCAAGTTGAATTTTACCTTGACCTTTGGATAACCTTGACTTTCAATGTCAAATTATTAAATTTTGCTAAAATTGCCATAACTTCTTTATTTTATGATTAGATTTGATTGATACTTTGACAAAACTAATCTTACCTGACATACCACAATAGACTCCACCCAAACCATCCCCTGTCCTCCCCCCCTCCCGAATCCCCCCCCCCCCCCCCCCCCCAAATCACCCCCCCCCCTAATTTTTTTTTTTAAGATCATCTCACAAATGACCACGACACCCTCACACTATACTATACCCCCCACCCCACCCCACCTCCCCGAATCCCCCCCCCCTATTTTATTTTTATTTTTTTTAAGATCATCTCACAAATGACCGCCACACCCCTCACACTATACTATACCCCCCCCCCCACCCTACCCCTTCCCCATTTTTTTTTTGAAAACAGTTAAAAAACACAAATATTTATTTTTATTATTTTATGTTTGAAATATCGTCCAACCATCGCATCCAAGAATACCCCCCCCCCCCTTCCCACCCCCGAATTCTCCCCCCTAATTTTCTTTTTTTTTTTAAGATCATCTCACAAATGACCACCACACCCTCACACTATACTATACCCACCCCCCACCCCACCCCCCAATTTTTTTTTTGAAACGGTTAAAAAACACAAATATTTATTTTTATCATTTTATGTTTTTTGAAATACCGTCCAACCATCGCACCCAAGAATCCCCCCCCCCCACCCCACCCCCTTAATTTTTTTTTTGCATTTTTTTTCCGCATATTTGGAAGATAATGTAATAAATGTCCACGCCCCAAAACTATACACCATTTTCACTTCACCCCTCCCTCCTTTGTGATTGAAAATGAGAGTCCCTTCACCTTTAAAAAGAAAATAGATGAGCGGTCTGCACCCGCAAGGCGGTGCTTTTGTTTTTTGTTGTTATCAGTCCGGACTCAATAATTCGTGACCATGAGTAATGTATATCATTCCCACAACCTAATACGTCGTTTGCTAGTTAGTTTTCTCGTTTCAATCACTAAGTACTCTCGGTATTATCTTTATGTGTGATACACGTAAAATACATGCCGATATTGAATATCAAATCGATGAAACAGAAACTTTGGTGATTGTTTTTCCAATATTATATTTTTATATTATAATGTTATATGTAGCGTAAGCCCTGTGTTCATTGTACTCCCGAGTGCCTAAGAAAAGTCACATGAGACATGTTAATAACATACTCCCGAGAATCACTCGATTAAATACAATAAATTTAGGCCAAGGCAAAAACACATTAAAAAAACATCAATAAATAAAGCACGGGTCACCGACATGGACCGGTCAATGCAAAGTATAGTATTGGGGTTTCAAAACCGAGAAGGAAACGATTAATTTAAAATTGTATTTTCACGGGAGGCGGAAAACGACAACGGGCGAGGCATGGTATGGTATTGCGCAAGGGGGGGTTAGAGGGTTAGGGTTTGGGTTAGTGTTAGGGGTCGGGTTAGGGTTTGGGTAAGCCTAGACCCAACCCTAACCCGACCCCTAAACCTAACCCTTACCCTAACCCTTTTTGGGGGTTATCACCCCTGACCATGCCTCGCCCGTTGTAGTTTTCCGCCTCCCTATTTTCACAAGTAGAAAAAGCAATGTTCGAAATACAGGGTTCAATTTGAAGACATCTATTTAATGGTTAACCGAACGCTTTATTGGCTGTTGTGTTTTAACGAGCCAGAAATTATCTTTTATGCTCCTATTCATTTGAAACATTATGTCTATATACGATTTAAAAGGATGTAATGTTTGACGCTAAAAGAAAAATTGTCATTTTATTCTCAAAGACTGGGTTTTTATTGTTTTACAACATAAGTAGCCGTAACAAAATGGTATTATATTCTTAGATTAGCAACAAAAGAGTATGCAACTTATGGGTATAGCCTGTTTGGATTTTCTATTTTATATTTTGCGTAACAAAATAGCTTCACAAAGGCACACCCACGTTAGTAAGTTGTTGGTATATGTCTAGTATTGCTTCATCCAGGCACACAATAGTATGAAACAAACGCTGCTATATGGCTTAACTCAGTAGTATGTAACAAATGGTATTATGACTTCACTCAGGCACAAAGTAGTTTGTAACACACGGGTATAATATGTCTTAGCCCGGGCATACAATAGTACGTAAAATATGGGTAATGTATGACTGCCCTAAGCAACATAGAAGCGTGTAACACACGGGTATCAACTATCATATTGCTTAGCACAGTAGTGTGTAACACAATGATATATATTATTGCTAAGTTTAGCAACACAAGAGTAGGCAACATATGGATAAAGTATGTCTTTTCTCTGGCACACAGTAGCATGTAATGCACGGTATTACTTAGCTCAGACAATTAGTAGTATACATAATACGGCTGTAGTATGGCTTCACTCAACCACTCAGTAGTCACTCTGGATCAGCAGACGATTTATTTCATAAATCAATCTCTGGGTTAATGGTCGCCATCTTTCGAACTACTTTCAAAAGTACAACAACAACAATAACAGTAAGAGACAATTTTAATTGCGAAAAGTTGAAAAATTGAGTACATGTGTCACGGTTGTTGAGTGGAATAGTGTTATTTTCAACTGTGTACGAAGCATTTGAACTGGTAGTGGAATAACCGAAATGTTGGTGGAAATGGAATTTAGAAGTATATCTAGTAATTCATCATCGTGTGGAATTATCATCAGCATCATTTCTGTGGAACATTGCAATATTCAAAATACAAGTGTTTCATAGCTATGGTGCTTTTGACATAGTTCACTAACCATCAAGACTGAAATGATTCATGCACACAGGTAAAGTAAATAATTGAATTTGTGCAGAATGTTTATTTTTTACAAATTTTATTTAATTTGACCAATTTATTTTAGATAGATTGCACTGAAACTCAAAGTCTAAAGCTTAGTAAGACACTTAAGCCAGTTTTCTGAGAAGAAACAATACTTGTTCAGAGTATAGCAGGCTCATGCGGCCTCTGGTTTATTTATTTTGCCTTGGCCTTTAACCTGGGTCGTTTTGATTTCAGGTGTTTAGCCCCCATATCAACAAGGCTCTCGACCCTATATGTAGTTATTCATATTGTTTAAAGATTTTGAGAACCCTCACTCGGTGCCAGTGGGGATAAAACAGGGACCTTCTTATAGCTAGATGAATGCATCAAATATGCCAGCAACACTTTATAATCATTTACTTTATAATTGATGATTCTGTTCTTTTAACTACATGTTTGTACATTACTAATTTACCAAAACAATGTGAAACACATTTTTGCCCCCAAAGGAGGGCATATAGTGATCGCACTGTCCGTCTGTCTATCCGTCACACTTTGCATTTAATGATTTAGGTTTCGAAAAAATGCTCATAACTTCTATGTCGCTTCAGATGTAACATTCATATTTGATATGCATGTGTATATGGGCAAGGCCTTCCCATACACACACAAATTTTGACCCCTTTGACCTTGAACTTAGGGTCAGCGTTTAGGTTTTGAAAAATGCTTATAACTTCTATTTAAGCGTTTATTGGGGGGCGCATGTCATCCTACGGAGACAGCTCTTGTTTTTGCTACTGTCCTCTGCACAAACCATGATATATCTGCATATATGCATCCAACCAAATCAGTAAAACTATTTGTCACTTAATTACAGTAAACTTATTGCATATTAACTTTTCAACAATATATATATATATATATATATAAATATATATAACAGATCTTGAAAAAAACACACATCAAACTTCAAATTGTTTTAGTAAATTATAGGCTTTAATTGGTATTGTGACATTGACACCACTCATGCATGCGACTATACAATTATACAACTATGGGACACATTATTTATGAGAAATTCCAATACATCAACATATCGTCTCAGATTTAAGGCAGATAATCTGGTGCTTTTTTGCTGCCATTTTTACTATTACACATTTTTTCATTTTGTTATGATGCATTGATCTTGTTTCTAAATTAACCAAGCAATCATGTTAAACTTTTGAAGAAAGATGTTGTCTGATAAGTATAGAAAATATAATCACTACAAAGTGAACAAAATTCAGTTGAATACTGTGACCAACGAAGATTTGCTAAAGAGCAATTCAGATCATGATTTAAATTAAATACAAGTAATATGAAAGTCTGCCTATTGGATCCCAGTTAAGACTTATTTGTCAAATCTTCACATTAATTTTCCCTTAGCCATGTAGAATTGGGGACTAAATACCATCAAGTCATGTAAAAAGGAGCAGGGTATAGCACGCTGCTATTGATATCTTGAGCTTTCACATGAATTTTACGGGTAATTTTCATACAACGAATGATATTATATAGTGTAATGATAAAGCATCATGAGCACAAATTATATCTCTTACTAGTTGTGCAAAAATCATTTAAGTGTCACATTTCAAAAGAAAATTTATATAAAAAGGTATTATTAATTGTTAAAATGTTATAAAAGGTTATTTCAATTCACTAAAGCATTTAATTACAAGAACAAGTGCATTTTATGTCCATTACAATACATGTAACAGTATTGGCATTGTATTTATCTGCATTTGATGTGCATTTAATACACTTAAAAATGCAGACAAGAAACACTTCTAACAGAAACAAATGTATTTTTTTCTGCATTTTTCCAGCATTAATACTCTTCAAGTGTATTTTTTATCATCCCAAATACACTTTACCAGGAAAAAGGTATGTTAAAATGCATTTTTAGTTTGTTTTAAGTATATTTTCAAATTCATTAAGACACTCTTTTTTTTGCAAAAAATGTTGAACAAAAGCTTGAAAATATTTAATATACTAAAATGTAGTTATAATTAAAGTTTTGTTTCAGCATCAAAAACAGTGTCAAATTCATACCAGTGCCTATTTAGTAGCAGTAGGCCTTATATGGTCTACTTGTGGTAGAAATAATGCATTTTGTATAATACAACATACATAAATTAAGAAATATAGCTGCCCATACAGTTCAATACAAGGTTCAATTAACTACACTATGCAAAGTTGAAATATGACATCAAGCTTGGAATAATCTTTTCAATAATGAATAATATGCTGTTTTAATTTATAAGTGAAATAGACACTTGCATATAAAAACTGATTTAACATAAAAACTAAATGTTTAATTTGATTTTTAGCTCCACTGGCCATAGGTCCTGTGTCCATCGTGCGTCTGTGCATTTACTTTTCCTTTAAACATCTTCTCCTAAACTACTGGTCCAATTCTGATGAAATTTCTTAGGAATGTTCCTGGGGTGAACCTCTTACAAATTTGTTCAAAATATGCCCCTGGGGTAAAATTTGACTCTGCCCTGGGGGTCACAAAATTTAAAATTTGCTTATATAAGGCCTATTTTGTGAAAACTTTCAAAATCTCCCGTCCATAACCATTGGGCCTAGGGCTATCAAATTTGGTATGTAGAGACATCTAATAGTCCCCTACCAAATTTGTTCAAATTATGCCCCTGGGGTCAAATTTGACCCTGCCCCGGGGGTCACAAAATTGAACATATGCTTATATTGGGTATATTTTGTGAAAACTTTACAAATCTTCTCGTCCATAACCATTGGGCCTAGGGCTACCAAATTTGGTATGTAGTGGCATGTAATAGTTCTCTACCAAGTTTGTTCAAATTATGCCCCTTGGGTCAAATTTGACCCTGCCCGGGGTCACAAAACTGAACATACGCTTATATGGGGCCTATTTTGTGAAAACTTTAAAAATCTTGTTGTCCATAACCATTGGGCCTAGGGCTACCAAATTTGGTATGTATTGACATCTAATAAACCTCTACCAAATTTGTTCAAATAATGCCTCTGGGGTCAACTTTGACCCTGCCCCAGGGGGTCACAAAATTGAATAAACGCTTATAAAGCGCCTATTTTGTGAAATCTTTAAAAATCTTCTTGTCGAAAACCATTTGCACTATGGCTACCAAATTTGGTATGCAGTAACATCTTATAGTCCTCTACCAAGTTTGTTCAAATTATGCCCTTTGGGTCAAATTTGATCCTATCCCGCAGGTCACAAAATTGAACATTATATACGCTTATATCTTGCTTATTTTGTGAAAACTTTTGTAAAAATATTCTTGTCCTTAACTCTAGGACCTAGGGCTACCACATTTTGTATGTAGTGAGATATAGTACATGTAGTCCTCTACAAAGTTTGCTCAAATTATGCCCCTGGGGTTAAATTTGACCCAGCCCAGAAGGTCACAAAAGTGTACATGTTTTTAAATAGGGCCTATATTTAAGTATTTGCACATCATGGCCCTCTTGTTTAAATACTCAAAAAATGAAACCGTGTTCATGCTTGCATGAACACAGTTTATAAATGCTGTCAGAATTATAAAATATGCAATTACTATATATACAAATGCCAGGGAAAGTGCTTTTTGTACTAAAAAATTTGAATGAATATTTCAATAATACATTCTGAATACTTTAGTATGTAATTAACAGTTTTGTCTGAGAAAATCACTAAATTTATAAATTTATTCAAATTCACATAAATCATATTTCAAAAACACATAATTACTTCAAATCCTTTCACACAATACTGAAAAAAATGTACAGTTTCTGATTGTTATTGATTCTTTATTAATTTATACATGTACCATTTTTAGCTCATCTATTTTTGGAAAAAAAAATTATGAGCTATTGTCATCACCTTGGCGTCGGCGTCTGCGTCGGCGTTGGCGTCCGGTTAAGTTTTGCGTTTAGGTCCACTTTTCTCAGAAAGTATCAATGCTATTGCATTCAAACTTGGTACACTTACTTACTATCATGAGAGGACTGGGCAGGCAAAGTAAGATAACTCTGGCGTGCAATTTGACAGAATTATGTGCCCTTTTTATACTTAGAAAATTGAAAATTTTGGTTAAGTTTTGCGTTTAGGTCCACTTTTTTCAGAAAGTATCAATGCTATTGCATTTAAACTTGGTACACTTACTAACTATCATAAGGGGACTGGGCAGGCAAAGTTAGATAACTCTGGCGTGCATTTTTACAGAATAATGTGCCCTTTTTATACTTAGAAAATTGAAAATTTTGGTGAAGTTTTGTGTTTAGGTCCATTTTATTCCGTAAGTATCAAAGCTATTGCTTTCATACTTGCAACACTTACTAACTATCATAAGGGGACTGTGCAGGCAAAGTAATGTAACTCTGACTGGCATTTTGACAGAATTATGGGCCCTTTTTATACTTAGAAAATTGAAAATTTGGTTAAGTTTTGTGTTTAGGTCCACTTTATTCCTACAGTATCAAAGCTATTGCTTTCATACTTGCAACACTTATTAACTATCATAAGGGGACTGTGCAGGCAAAGTGATGTAACTCTGACTGGCATTTGGACGGAATTATGGGCCCTTTATACTTAGAAAATTTGGTAAAGTTTTGTGTTTTGGTCCACTTTACCCCTAAAGTATCATAGATATTGCTTTCATGCTTGGAACACTCGCAAACTATCATAAGGGTACAGTAAAAGGACAACTTGCATAACTCTGGTTGTCATTTTTACCGAATTATGGCCCTTTTTTGACTTAGTAACTTTGAATATATGGTTAAATTTTGTGTTTCGATCCACTTTACTTCTTAACTATCAAGGCTATTGCTTTCAAACTTCAAATACTTTCATGCTATCATGAGGTTACTGTACCTGGCAAGTTGAATTTTACCTTGACCTTTGAATGACCTTGACTCTCAAGGGCAAATTATTAAATTTTGCTTAAATTGCCATAACTTCTTTATTTATGATTAGATTTGATTGATACTTTGACAAAACTACTCTTACCTGACATACCACAATAGACTCCACCCAAACCATCCCCCGTGCCCTCCCCCCCCCCCCCCGAATCCCCCGCCCCCTATTTTTTTTTTTTTTTAACATCATCTCACAAATGACCACCCCACCCTCACACTATACCCCCCCACCCCACCCCCAAATTATTATTTTTTAAACGGTTAAAAATCACAAATATTTATTTTTATTATTTTATGTTTGAAATACCGTCCAACCATCGCACCCAAGAATCCCAACCCACCCCCCTCTCCCCCCACCCCCAAATCCCTCCCCCCCCCCCCTAATTTTTTTTTTTTTTAAGATCATCTCACAAATGACCACCACACCCTCATACTATACCCCCCCCCCCCCCCCCCCCTCACCCCCCCCCCCCCCAATTATTTTTTTTTGAAACGGTTAAAACACACAAATATTTATTTTTATTATTTTATGTTTGAAACCAACCATCGCACCCAAAATTCCCAACCCACCTTCCCCCTCCCCCCCCCCCCAACCATCGCACCCAATAATTTTTTTTTTTTGCATTTTTTTTTGGAAAATAATGTAATAAATGTCCACACCCCCACACTATACACCCCTCTTCACTCCACCCCTCCCTCCTTTGTGATTGAAAATGAGAGTCCCTTCGCCTTTAAAAAGAAAATAGATGAGCGGTCTGCACCCGCAAGGCGGTGCTCTTGTTAAATCTTGATGCATCCTCAATTGTATTATGCACATCTTAATCTGTTTCAACAATTATAATATAAAGATTAAGGCTGACTCAGTAAAATAATAATCCATGATTTCTGCAGTACTTGCAGACAAACTAGGAATACTGCTGTGATATTATCTATCTATCTAATGGGATATTAATTTGGCTTCAATAGAAAAAAATCAAAGCATACACATGTATATAATGTGTATGTATATATTAGTTTAACTTAAATTGAATAACCATCGATAAAAAGATATTATAATATATGTATATATATATATATCCTTTTAAAACTAAAAATTAAATATGTATGTTTCTATTACATCATTTAGGACTTTTATTTTCAGACAGAGTAGAGTGAAGCTTAAAACAGTATCCAATTGTAACAGTCAATTTTGGGAAAATCAACCTTATAATTATTTTCTGTGTGGGTCAATGTCATAATTGGTATATAATGTATATTGAACTGGAAGTTTTTCTTTATTTTAAATGATAACATTTGCTTGGTCAGCCATAATTGTCACAATCAAGTGGTCTTTTTACACTGTAGTTTTCTCACTGACTATGGGTTTGTTCTGAGAATAAGCCACACTTAGTATCGTTGGGGAGATGAGTTGTCAATTTTATGTTTATCAGTCTTTCATAATCCAGTATACCTGTAAAAAGGGAATTTGTAACTAATAATCACACAATATACACAATTAAAATTGTATGCATTTAGATTTATTTTGTTCTGCACATTAATCATTTTCCAAAAATATGTAGCAACATAATATTATATAATGTTGCAATACTAAAGTAAATTACTAATTAAAGGTCGCTGATGTGTAATGGATGTGGTGTCCACCTAATGATCTGGAGGTCACTGGTTTGATCCCCAGTGTGGGAGCATTCTTAAAGGGATCTTTCCACGCTTTGGTAAATTGACAAAATTGAAAAAAGTTGTTTCAGATTCGCAAATTTTCGTTTTAGTTATGATATTTGTGAGGAAAACAGTAATACTGAACATTTACCATGGTCTAATATAGCCATTATATGCATCTTTTGACGATTTTAAAACCTAAAAATTATAAAGCGTTGCAACGCGAAACAATTGAATAATTTGGAGAGTTCTGTTTTTGTCGTTAAATTTTGTGAAACTACGAAAAATTGCTTATATAAGGTATAAAATACATGAAGTATGTGTATCCGGCGGAATAGCTCAGTAGGCTAGAGCGTTTTTACTTCAGGACTCTGGCAGGACTCCAGGGGTCACTGGTTCGAGACCTGGTCGGGCAATGTTCTTTTCCTTTTTTTAATTTTATTCTTGATTTTTTACTGGAGCTTTTACGATCCAATGTTTACATTTATCGATATAAAGCATTTAATATATACGTTAAAAAATGCCAAAATCTGTGAAAAGGCCCCTTTAAGAAATCTCCAAGAGACACCCAAGAACTGGTTCTAGGCCCAGGAAATGAACTCAAGAGCATTTCACATACATGTAGTTAGTAATTTAAATTTAATCAAACTAAAAATGGGTTAAAACTAACAACTGAAACCCTTATTAATACATTTTATTTTGAATCAAGCAACTGTGGAAATTCATTAAAAATAATGAGTAAAATTTAAAAATTCTACTTTAAAGTAATCATGATAATTTAGATTATTTTCAGAATATTTAATGATGATAATGATACAATTATTTATTCCCTAAATGATAAAAATAAAACATGTAATGTTAATTTATGAAAAAAAAGTTTATTTTTATCAATATCATGGTAATTACAACTAGATACAGGCAATTAGATCAGAAACGTGTATTAATTATATTAATGAACAACGCAGACATTTGTAGTGATTTATGGTCACTATTTGATTAACGTTCTATACATGACCTGTCATAAAAGGTATTTTTTAGCCAGTACTACAATCGGCAACGATAGTCTGTATTGCATACATTAGTCCAAATTTTTGACGCTCTTAAATATTAAGCTACTTTTTATATGGGTAATATTTGGAGCAAAGAATTTAGCCCATATAAAAAGTATCTCTAAATTCTTTGCGCGTCTTATAAATGAGACTATTGCATACATATTCCAACGTCTATTATCAATTCGCTTCCTCAAACTGAACATAGAGAATAATAGGTTAGTGTTTATTATAGATCAGGTTTTTCATGCGAGGCTTAGAAAACAAAAAGCACGAGCCTTGGCGAGTGCTTTTTCGTTTTTGTGCCGAGCATGATAAACCTGATCTATAATCAACACTGACCTATTATTCTATTTATCCCACTTTTTATTCAGTAAACTTTTTTTATTTAAACAAAATAAGTTTTCACGAGTGTTTGTCGTACTTTGATAATGACTGTAGTGTAACCAAGGTCAGTGTATATATCCGCGTTCCAAAAATAACCGCTGATCAAATAATCATTTTTTTAAATCAGAATATCGTTCTGTAACAAAGTGTCGAGCGTTATTAATTACAATTTTAATCATATTGAATTGCAAATCTTTAAGTTTTATTACATCAATATGACATCAAGTTGTTATATACAAGGAACTACATTTGTTTACAACGTAGCCTAACACCACACACAATTCACTTTCGATATCAAACTATCGAGTCGATCACGAGGTGCACATTATTTGCTTCTTTGTTATAATATGTGGTTATTTCGTGACGAAATAACAAAGATTACTTGGATTTAAGCTAAGTATATACATTAACATTTTGAATGTTGAAAGTGGCACCAAAGAATTGTGAGGCAAAGTTGTTCGAACGCTGGTGAACCGTGAAGTGACTGGGTGGGGCGAACATCAAGATCAACTTGTTCGACGGTAGACAGTGGTTGTCTGGGCTGCATTTCGGCCATATTTTTGGTGCGTGAAGGTGTACAAGAGGAACTGTTGGATTGTTACATTTACTGGACTGAGCAAGAATGAACACTTTTGCAGCTGTTCAACAAATATGTTGGAATAATTGGTTAAGGACTGGACATTTTTGTGCCCTGTTATTGCCATGGTTTCAGTGGGTGGATATTTGTATTTCGAAATTTTTGGACCAGGAATTTGCGAACTGAGTGGTTCGTTATTCTCTTGTGCTTGAGAAAGCCGGAGTCTTTTGCCATGGCCTTCAGCATCTGACCTAACTTGTTGACACCCAATTGTTGACGCAAGAATCACCGGGATGCAGTGTCATTTGTGCGTATTGCCAGGTAGAAAAGATGCTTTGAAGAAAAATCAGATGGATGCATATCCGAGTACAGCTTGTAAATTAACATAGGATTTCTTGGTCCAGACGATTGTTTTCTACGGTCAAAGGGGAGCAACTCGCACTGACTTCTTCAAAGGGGAGCAACAACAACAGAACCTATTTGCATAGTGTTAAATTTACCTAATACTTGAGGTTTTAATAAAAATAAATGACAAAAAAACGTTTTTTTGCTACTTTCCTTTGTTTTAAGGTCATTAAGATTGACAAACATTTGAGATTGTTTTTATTATTGATGCACTTGGCAAACACAGGTGACGAGGTGCGTGGGAAAAAGTAGTCCCGGTTCGGCAGTTGATGACGTCATTTCGTGCCATTGATTATAGCCTTGCCGTTGATTATAGATGAAATTTAATCAACGGGGCTTTAATCAACCGATTTCGCTGTAAAAGTGGGATAAAAATATTTAATGTTTACATCGCGAAACGTTATGCATCCAGTTTCACTTTCGGTTTGTTTGGTTTTGTAAACACCGTTATTTTATCTTAACAATTGGATGATAGGGTGATTAAATAATAATGGAAAAGTAAATCACTTGGATAATAGGTCAAAATGCAACACAAATGAACGTTAATAGTGCTCTTAATATCAAAGTTTCGGTAAAAAGTTTGGCGCTAATTCAACGCGCATCGTACAGCCTCATAACAATAGACTGACAACCTTTTGGGTAGTAAAGTAGTAATACAAGGCAATATGGCGACCGTTAGCCACGAGGCCTATCTTACGGAGGAATCCGAGATAGCCGATGTATCACGATTGCTCAGTAGTATGATACAGACGGATATAAAATTGCATCATTCAGGATCACAGTAGTATGTAACATACAGGTGTAATATGGTTTTGCCAAGGTTTACATTAGCATGTAACACTTCGGTATAATAATCCAATCTGGCACACAGAAGTAGTTAATACACGGATATACTATGGCTTTAATTTAAAGGGACTGTCAACCACGAATGACGAAAAAAGAATAGTTCTAAAATACCGTATTGTTTTACAATAATTAGTTTGTATTGATTAAAATATCACGACTGGTATATTACATTACTTGAAAAAAGTTCATATTTTCAGTATATTGGGTAATAAAATTTCGCGATGTGAAATCGAAATTACATCACGAAAATAGGTGACATAACAATATACACACTATAACTAACGCAAGTAGATTTATCATTTTATATATTTGATATATACAATTCACTACGCATGCACAATTTGCATTCCTGGGTTTACCACGTGAAGATGATGATGAATCTACTGGCGTTATTTATAGTTAACTGGTAGTTACCAGGTAGACATACCCAGTAAAATTTATTTCCAAATATACTGAAAAAATGAAATTTTATCAAGTAATGTTATATACCAGTCCTGATATTTTAATCAATATAAACTTATAATAGTAAAACAAATACAGTATTTTACAACTTTTCTTTTCTTCGTCGTCGTGGTTGACAGTCCCTTTAAACCTTTTTATTTAGCTCGATTGCATCGAAAGCCAAAGGCTTTTATAATCTCTCTCGAGTCCGTTTCCTTGGCCAAGAACCAGTACTTGGTGTCTTTGGGAGAGATTTAAAGAATGCTCCAACATTAGGGATAGAACCCATGACCTCCCGGTCGCAAGGCGGACACCCTTACCATTAAACCACGGCAGCTATGGCTTTACTCAGGCACACGTGAGTATGGTACATACGGGTATAATATGGATTCATTCATGCAGACTGTAGTATGTAACACGGATATAATATGTTTACACTCAGATAGACTGTAGTAACATACGGGTATAATATGGCATAGCTCAGGCGCACAGTAGTAAGTAATACACGATTATGTCTTAGGTTAGGCACAGTCATTACATAACACTTGGGTATAATATGGCTTCACTCAAGTAGACTGTAGAATGTAACATACTGTCTTCATATTGATTTCATGAAGGGTTTGTACCACATATGAATAATATGGCTTCCCTCATTCACAAAGTAGTACGTAGCAAACGCTAATACTAATTATAATATGGCTTTGCTCAGGCAAACAGTAGCACATAACGTACGGGTATGATATGACACGGGTTTAACGTGGCTTCACTCAGGCAAACTTTAGTATGTAACGTAAGGATATCATAGTCCTTGTAACATATGGTTATAATATGGCTTCACCTATGAACACTTGTGTTTGACACATATGGATATAATATGGAATCACTCAGGCAGACTTTAGTATGTAACATACGGGTATCATATTGCTTCAGTCAGGCGCACAGTAGTATGTTACTCATTGGTATAACGTGGCATAACTTAGGCACACATGAATGTCACATAACTGAACACTAAAGGAAACGGAAAACGTACCTTCAAGGCTAGTGGAAAACACTTATGTGTACATACGAACACAAAAAGATATACTTAATGCGCACTTTTGAGCTTATCTACTTTTCGTTAAAAGCATCGATAAATTGTGATATAAAAATGAATGCTAAGTTTGCTTTTGTAAACGTTAACTACTATTCACCTTTCCTTTCGTCATTCTTATCATCATATCACGATGTTTGACAAAAGACAAAAACACATTAGATAAACAAACACAAAGGGATAATAACAGGGTCACCGCAATGGAACGTTCAATGCAAAACATAGAATTTGGGTTGAACACCGATTAGATACACTGTGTCAAGGTTTATTTAGAATAAATAAAACAATACGCCATAACATAACTATGTATTACGAAAAGGCAATTAAATTCGTTTCAATTTAATTTTAATTAATCTGAAATAAAAAAGCTCCGAGCAGAGCTGCGATCCCTAAGGAAACGCTACAAACAGTCAAGGGAGGTTGAGAAAGAGGGAATTGTGAAACTAAGACGAGAGGTTAGAAAAAGGCTGAAGACACTAACAATGACTAACAAACACAGAGAGGCGGGATAGAGCACAGAACAGAAAAGCCTTCGTTAGTGACCCCTACAGGTTCACAAAGGACTTGCTGAGTGGAGAGAAGTCTGGGAAACTTGAGGGCAGTCAAGAGGATGTAGAAACCTTTTATGAGGAAGGTCCACTCCAACCCACTAAGAGAGGAACCCCTTGGCAAGTGCAGCAGATTCATATAAGTCAAGGACCCAGACTGTCTATTGAACATGAAAGAGCCCACTTGGAAGGAGATCAACGAAGTAGTCAAGAAAGCTCGCTCTTGCTCTTCACCAGCCCCAAGTGGCATACCATACAAGGTTTACAAGAAATGTCCTAAACTTTTTCGAAGACTGTGGTCACTCATGCGAACTGTTTGGCGAAAGGGTAGTGTTCCGGCATTTTAGCAAAGGGCAGAAGGATACCTGGCACCGAAGTAGAAGAACTCCAAGACAATCAACCAGTTTCACACCATCTCGTTGTTGATTTTCTTCGCAATCCTAGCTAAGCGATTGACGACATACATGTTGGAGAATGAGTACGTGGATACTTCTGTGCATAAAGGTGGGATCCCAGGATTCTCAGGGTGTGTTGAGCACACCAGCGCACTCACTCAGCTTCTCCATGAAGCTAGAATCGACCACAAAAACCTCACAGTGGTATGGCGAGACCTTGCAGATGCATACGGCTCAATTCCACACCAGATTATCGAGACGACTCTTTGACACTACCACATCCAGACAGTGCAAGAAATCTCATTATTAACTACTTCAACGGAATACACTTTAGATTCTCTAGCAACACGTTCACTACTTTTCGGTTACAACTGAAGAAGGGGATTGTTACAGGATGTACTATCTCTGTGATACTGTTCGTGATGGGCATGAATGTGATCATCAAGGCAATAGACAGAAATTCCAACAGGTGAATTATGGATGGCATGACCGTCACCACTGAAACCCACATACAAGCTAGATGGGTTCTTGTGACACTTGATAAAACAGCAACGTGGGCAAGAATGGGGTTTAAGGCGGGGAAGTCGAGAAGCTTGGTGGTTAGGAAGAGAAAGGTGACAAGCCAATTCAAACTGTGTATCCAGGAAGAAAAAATTCCCTCCCTAAATGACAACCCGATTAAATGCCAAGGGAAATGGTTTGATTCCTCATTGAGAGACACACATTGCCAGGACACACTTCAACAGCAGTTAGCAGAGGGTTTGCAGAGAATGGACAAGTCGAACTCCCAGGGAAGTTCAAAGCATAGGTCTTTCAACACGGTCTCCTGCCAAGAGTGATGTGGCCGCTCATGGTCAATGATGTCCCTATCAGCACCTTCGACAAGCTGGAGAAGATGATCAGCAAGCGTCTGAGACAGTGGTTAGGCCTTCCGCCATCCTTCACCAAGATTGGACTGTATGGCCGATCAACAAAGCTCCAGATGCAAATCAGCTCTCTTGGAGAGGAGTTTAAAGAATCAAAAGCACGTATTATGCTAGCCCTCAGCGACTCTGAAGATGGGAAAGTCAGCAATTCCGGATTTCAGGTCAGGACAGGGAGAAAGTGGTCAGTGAGCAAGGCGGTAGACTCTGCTGAAAGCAGTCTAAAGCACAAGGATCTTGTGGGATCTACCAAAGAAGGAAGAGAATGACTTTTCACCAGACAGACTCAAAGGTGTGAAAAAGCAGGCAAAAGAGAAAGGAGAGACCTGGTTCAGAGAGAAATCAAACGTAGAAGAGTAAGCACGGTCAGCCGAGGCGATCCAGCTTGGACCCCAAGGAGATTGGACGAAGTGATGTACATCAGAGAGGAAGCTCACGTGGCAAGAACTGTGGACATATGAACCACTTCAGCTAAGTTTCCTCCTGCGGGAAGTGTGCGACATGCTTCCAACCCCCACACATCTTCAGCGATGGAAGCTAACAGAAGACCATACTTGTCCTTTGTGTGGGAGTATAGGAACGTTGCGGCACATTCTGTCATCGTGTCCAACAGGCCTTGCACAAGGGCGCTACAGGTGGCGCCATGACCAAGTAATCAGAATGTTAGCCGACGCCCTAGAAAGAGAGCGGACGGACAGACCCCGTTAGAAATTAGGACCCCAACTCATCAGCTTCGTTAAGGAGGGTACAGCAAAGCTCACCGCCAAAACCAGATCCAGATCTTGTATTCTGCAAGATGCAAACGACTGGGAGATGCGTGCAGACCTCGGGGAGAAACTAGTATATTTCCCGAGGGAATTAGTACATACAACTCTCAGACCCGACAAATTGATATGGTCAAATGCGGCCAAGTGGACGATTCTTGTAGAGCTAACTGTGCCGTGTGAGGAGAGGATCGATGAGGCCTATGAGCTGAAGAAAGCCAAATACCAGGATCTGGCAGATGTATGCAGAGATAGAGGCTGGAAGACATGGATCTTTCCGTTGGAAGTAGGATGCAGAGGATTTCCATCAAAGTCGGTGTGGAAGATGTTTGGAGCGATGGGTGCCGAAGGAAGGAAGACTACAATCCACACCCTTGGCAAGACAGCTGAACGAGCATCCAGTTGGCTCTGGTTAAGACGTAGCGAACAAAATTGGCAGCCATCGTAGACGAAGTAGTTATTGGCCATCACTATCTGCCCCGCCACCTCGAGCATAAGGGTAATTTGCACCAAAGGGGTCGAAACTTTACTTCTGCTGCAGCAGAAAAAATGCTGCTCAAGCAGCAAATTGCTGCCCGAGCAACATCTAGATACTGCTCGGGCAGCAATTTGGTGTTTAAGTAGCATTTTTTCTGCTGCAGCAGAAAAATCCTGCTCGACCAGCAGTTATATTTATGACATCAGCCAATCAGAATCAGATTGGACATAGGCATAAATCATGTAACGTTGGAGCAATTGATCAACCAAATTTGCATGTTCCTACATGACTTACAGATTTTAATGCTTAATTTTTATTTTATGAACATCTACGAAAAAAGGATGAGAATTTATTAAATTTAATAATAATTGATTAAACACAGATTATGAGTTTGTTGCAGTTTTTCTAAAGTTATTGTTAGGTATATTTCGTTTCCGTACAGGTAGCTTATGTCGTCCGTTTTTCAGCTCAGACCCGACAAAGTGATATGGTCAAAGGTGGCGAAGTGGGCGATCCTTGTAGAGCTAACTGTGCCATGTGAGGAGAGGATTGATGAGGCCTATGAGCTGAGTAGGCAAAATACCAGGATCTGGCAGATGTATGCAGAGATAGAGGCTGGAAGATCGTAGACGAAGTAGTGATTGGCCATCACTATCTGCCCCGCCACCTCGAGGTTGTACCAAGCATAAGAGTAATTCGCATCAAAGGGGTCGAAACTTCAACTTCTGCTGCAGCAGAAAAAAATGCGAATTGCTGCCCGAGCAGCATCTTGATACTGCTCGGGCAGCAATTTGGTGCTTGAGCAGCATTTTTTCTGCTGCAGCATCTATGCTGCTGGAGCAGTAATTTGCTCGAACAGCATTTTTTTCTGCTGCAGCAGTAGTTAAAGTTTCGACCCATTTGGTGCGCCATATAAGGGGGCGAAACAACCTATGACAGGTGGAGCTTGGCTGACGACGTCTACGTTCAGCAAATAATACTGTATCATCGATTACGAAAAGGCAATTAAATTCGTTTCAATTTAATTACAACTATTAAATGGCAAACCGAGCGCTTTAATGGCAATTGTGTGTTAACGAGTGTCAGTGATTGTCATTTTCACACCGTTTGTAACAACATTGCGACCTACGTTTTAGAAGCAATATATATTTGACGCTTACAGTCAAAGTGTGATGTTATCGTTTCGTTAATGGCTATCAAATTAACTATTAAAGAAAGAGCATTACTATAACAGGTGTTAGAAATAAAACATGGTTAACATCTTTAAGCATATCACTTTAGTATTTTATACTGCCAATATAAATAGTATATTTCAATGCGAAATCAGCCCTTGGGAAACAGTTCGACAGATCAAAGCTTATGTACATTTCGAAATTATTTAAGTTATAAAAGGAGAACGAAATTTTTTTTTAAGAATTACATGTGGCCGATAAAGGAATGTGTTTACTGTTAATAACACTATGCTTGAATTTAAATGGTACATAGGAAATTATACTTATTTTTATAAATTACATTGAATCTTCGAATTGAATAAGCACTTCTTTATTTATACATAGCTTAATATGGTGCATGCAAATTAGCCCATTGATAAATGAAATAGTTTGAACATGTATATGTTTACTATCTATTAGAACCAATGATGTCAAGGTTCATTGAATTTTTTACAGTTTAATTTAAATTATACTTAGTACAAACAATATTTTGCATAAAATAAAAGATATTGAGGATCTATTATGAATCTTTTGAAAACATATAGAGAGAAGAATTTAGATATTTTTTCTACGATTTTAATATCAATTAACTTGTAAAAGACATTACAAATCTTATTCCTTTGACTTAGTTGTCCTTTTTACAAAAATGAAGTGAATACATGCGTTTCTGGCATAACTTGAAACAATTCAAACATAAATTACGAGTATCATAATAAGGAGCAACTAACTTTCAGATTTGTTTTAATTAGAATCTTTCAATAAAAATGAGTATTGTTTCATTCTTTTTGTCGCACCACGTATCAGTTAATCTAGTGTGTTTTTGTTTTTTCCTCTCAAATAGCGAAATAGCGCGATATTATAAATGATTACACGTTGATATTCAATCTCAAATTAAATTAAATTGGAGACCTATACCTCATGAAAACTAGAATACACCAATACTTGTTTTTCCTGTCATTCCTGCTCCTTCTGATTTCGAACTTACTGTTTGGTTTTTACTTATATTATCATTATTTACCTATGTTGGAAAACGTGTTTTATCATGTTCATTCTTGTTTATTAGTCTTCTTTTTAACTTTTCCTTGCTCATGTTGTTACTTGCTATATTGAACAGTTATACGCACAGAGGTACAACGGGGAACCCTTACAAACAGAAACGCGCCCAGAAAAACTGCTATATGCCGCTTTCTCTGGAGCGTAGAGGAATTGGGCGAAATAAGAAAAAAACAAGCCCACACCATTAAATCAGCGAGATCATTTTGACTCGAAGAGGTATTTTATCAGTTTTGATAGTCATATTCACTTACCGTAAGTGCTACGTGTCATTACACATACTGATTGAGATAAAAAAATATATCTAATGTAAGAAAAAGAACAAGCCCACACCATTAGACCAGCGAGATCATTTTGACTCGAAGCGGTATTTTATTAGTTTATTTGATAGTCATATTTACTTACCGTAAGTGCTACGTGTCATTATACATACTGATTGAGATAAAAATATATCTTATGTAAGCATGCTTTTAAAGGCTCAACCAAATTGAATGTGAATATGCCCCTGGCAAGCCAATATTATTCATCTAGTGTATTCTTTTTCTGTCACACATATGAATATTGTTATAAAAAAAGAACACGTGTTTATGATAAATTAAATGAATGTTTATGCTTCAAGTTACTAAATTATTCTCAAGTTTGTTGACTAATAGTCATTGTGTACAACGGGGTTTCGTTTGCAGGCCATGAAATATGTAATTTTATGTTTGCTTTTAAAATTGTATAAGGATGAAATCCACATGACAATTCCAGAATAACACGTGATCAAGATCAGAACCATATATAAAGTGGCCTTTTCACAGATTTTGGCATATTTTGAAGTTTGTCATTAAATGCTTTATATTGATAAATGTACACATTGCATCTTAAAAGCTCCAGTATAAAAAATAAAGAATAAAATCAAAAAAAGAAAAAAAAGTAGCTGGTACCAGGGCTCGAACCAGTGATCCCCGGAGTCCTGGAGTTAGTCTGAAGTAAAAAAGCATTAGCTCTCTCGGCTATTCTGCCGTGTACACACAGTGAAAGTATTTTATACCTTATATAAGCAATCTTCGTAGTTTCGTAAATTTAAACAACAGAACTCTCCAAATTATTCAATCGTTTCGCGTTGCAACGCTTTATAATTTTTAGGTTTTCAAATCGTCAAAATATACATATAATGGCTATATTGGACTACGGTTAATGTTCAGTAATTCTGTTACCTCACAAATATCATAACTAAAACGAAAATTTGCGAATCTGAAACAACTTTTTTCAATTGTGTCAATTTACCAAACCGTGAAAAGATCCCTTTAAGAACCAGCGCGACTAGTCAACGGATCAACACAAAGCTTGCATACAAAACACGGATGCAATTGTGAGTGTTTATTTCGTTAAATGTTCGGTACTTGTAGTGTCTGTTTATGACATTTTTTCAACATTGATTGGTTAATTGCTTGATTGATTGATTGATTAATTCATTCATTAATTGATTTACTGATTAATCGATTGATGATTGATTGATTGATACACGTAGAGTTAAATAAATATATGCAGTAAATGAATATATTATAACAAAATTTATATATATATATATATAAATATATATAAATATATATATTAGTAATGCGATCGTTATAATCACACCAAAAAATCCCAATACATTGCCAGTAAAAAAAATCTGTGATGTTTTATTATGCACAAAAAGTGTGTTCAAAGAAATATCTCATCTTCAGAAAATGGGTTTCAAGTATAACAATGAAAGTTATAGAAAGCAACTCATAATAACATAAGAACAACGCAATATATCAAGTTTTTAATTAACGTTAGTTACAAAAAAAACAGTCAAATTCATTAAGACGCTTACGCATAATATTGAACAAAGACATTGTCTCATAATGTATAGCTTTTTATACTGACATAGTTATCGTCATAGCTGTACCAGAAACTGCATTTTTTTAAGTCAATTAAAGTCTCAATTGGAGTTTTGTCGCGATTTAACAGCACATTATCGGTAGTTTTATTTCCCTGGCAACTGGTTTCCAAGGTCCAGTATTGAAAACATGTTTGTGGTATAAATATCTACGGTATCCTTTGTCGAGTGTTGACAACACGGTTCCGATGGGTATATCTACGGTATCCTTGGGCGAGTGTCGACAACACGTTATCAGTATATATACGGTATCCTAGGTCGAGTGTTTACAACACGTTATCGATATGTATATCTACGGTACCCTTGGTCGAGTGTTTACAATACGTTATCAGTATATCTACGATATCCTTGGTCGAGTGTTTACAACACGTTATCGATATGTATATCTACGGTATCCTTGGTCGAGTGTTTACAACACGTTATCGATATGTATATCTACGGTACCCTTGGTCGAGTGTTTACAACACGTTATCAGTATATCTACGATATCCTTGGTCGAGTGTTTACAACACGTTATCGATATGTATATTTACGGTTTCTTTTGTGGGGTGTTTACAACACGTTATCGTAATGTATATATGTACGGTATCCTTGGTCGAGTGTTGACAACACGTTATAGGTATGTATATCTACGGTATGCTTAGTCAAATGTTGACAAAACGTAATCGATATTTATATCTTCGGTATCCTAGGTCGAATGTTGAAAATATGTTATCGGTATGTACTGCATAGTTACGGTATGCTTGGTCGAGTGTTGAAAATATGTTATCTGTATGTATATCCACTTTATCTTATGTCAAGTATTGACAATATGTTTTCGGTTATTATATTTACGGTATCCTAAGTCGAGTGTTGACAATTTGTTATCGGTATGGAAATCTACGGTATCGTTGGTCGAATGTCGGCAACATGTTATAAGTTTATATATCTACGGTATCTTTTGTCGAGTGTTGACAACACATTGTCGGTATGTATATCTTTGGTTCCTCTGTCGATTGTTGGCAACATGTTATTGGTATGTATTGACAACGAGTTATTGGTATGTTTACTTTATCCTTTATTGAGTATTAACAACACGTTATCGGTATGTTTATTTACGGTTTCTTTGGTCGAATGTAGAAAACAGTTTATCGGTCTATATATCTACGTTTGCCTGGTCCAGTGTTGACAAAACGTTATAAGTATGTATATATAAGGTACCTTTGTTCGCCTGTTGACAATACGTTATCGGTATGTTTATCAACGGTTTTCTTTGTTTAGTGTTGTGATCTGGTCATCGGTAGGTGTATCTACGGTATCCTTAGTCGAGTGTTGGCAATACGTCATCGGCATGTATATGTACGTTATCCTTGTTCTAGTATTGATAACACGTTATCGATATGTATATGTACGGTATCATTGGTCGAGTGTTAACACCACGTTATCGATATGTTTATCTAAGTTTTCCATGTTTGTTTGTCGACAACACTTTATCTGTATGTATACTTACGGTATCCTTGGTCGAGTGTTGACAACACGTTATCGGTATTCAATGTACGGTATCCTTGGTCGAGTGTTGACAACATGTAATCTGTATGCATATCTACGGGATCATTTGTTGAGTGTTGATAGCACGTTTTCGGTAGTTGCATCAACAGTATCCTTGGTGGAGTGTTGACAACACGTTATCGGTATTCAATGTACGGTATCCTTGGTCGAGTGTTGACAACATGTAATCTGTATGCATATCTATGGGATCATTTGTTGAGTGTTGATAGCACGTTTTCGGTAGTTTCATCAACATTATCCTTGGTCGAGTGTTGACAACACGTTTATGGTTTGTATCTCTACGGTATCATTGGTCGAGAAGGGACAGCGCATTCTCGGTATGAATCTCTACGGTACAAGTAAATGTGTTTTATTTTATAAAACGCCTCTATCTATACACAAGTGCATAGTAAGTGGCGTTTTACAACACATTGAAAAAATCATAAACACGTACAGAGCATAAAATAGCAATCACTTCACAAATAAAAAATCGCAATAATCAAGCATTTGAAAGATAAACATATAAAACAACCTGATTATGATTAAGATATATAAATCATTTGTTGTTTAAATGAAAATTTGAGAAATAGAAAACTAATTTAAGTTAAAACTATATAAAATAACATTAATATTTTACTAAAACACGCAAAGAATAAAAGTATGTCGATGTGGTAGTGAACATAATCATGCATGCATACTCGGAGTATGTAATGCGAAGGTTACGCAAACATTTAGTAAAAATCACTAAAATGATATGTTTTAAGATTCTTCTTAAATGTGTTAATATTGTAAGATTTGAGAATATACGGTGATAAATCGTTCCACAACGTTGGACCAATGGTAGAGAAACTTATGTCACAAAATGTCTTTCGTTTGTTGAACGGGACTACATAACACCCATCCAGGCAGTAAGCGGACTTCATGCCTGTGCGACTGGGTGCATACGGTGTCAGGAGTTCTTTTAAATACCCTGGTGCTCTTGAAGTAAGGAAGTTATACATATAACACAATCTTTTGAAGTAAACTCTGTGTTTAATCGGTAGCCAGTACTAGTCAAGTAACGCCTGTTTGGAACTGTCGAATTTTCTGAGTTGCAGGATCATCTTTGCACACATATTTTGAATACGTTGTAACTTTGTAAGTTCATGATCTGCAATAGCATATTGAATAGCGTTGCAGTAGTCCAGATACGAAATGAAAAGTGAAAGAACTAAGATTTCAGCAGATTGCTTGGTGAAATATTGACGAATGCGTTTAATGCGAAAAAAGTTTATCGTGGCGGTTTTACAATGTGCGTGTAACATGTTCATAAAAATCGAGTGTTTCATCTAAGAATGTGTATAAGTATATAATACAAGGATCTTTAATTACCGTGTCACCAGCAATATTTATGGATTGTGTTGCACATATGTTTAGCTGTTTTCTACTTCCAAACATTATAAATTCGGTTTCAGACGTATTCATTTTTAATTTGTTTTTGTTCATCGAGTCATTAATCACTATTGTCGAGTGTTCGACTTCTCGGATCGCATCAGCTTCATTGGAACTAAAAGGGCGAAAATATTAGTTAGCGATGTGATCGTCTGCGAAGCCATATAGAGCTATGGACGGGGGAAAACATCGAACAATGTGCCGGCGTAAGCGAGGTACATCAATGAGCCAAGACAGCTTCCTTGAGGAACACTACAATCTAGAGCGCGGCGTGACGACAGCGTTCTGTTGATGCTCACTCTACAACCGCGCGGTCTTAGGTACGAGCACACCCAGTCAAGGGCTGTACCTGAAACACGTACTGGCAACGCAGACCTCCAGATGTACATCGTGGTCCACAGTATCGAATGCGGCACTCAGGTCGATGGCTATGAGGGACGTCACTTCCTGTCGTTCCATTCCTGCTTAAATGTCATTTACGACCCGCAATTAGGCCGATTGACATGAGTGATCGGGGCGATACGCAGACTGATAATTTAGAAGTGCTGATTAAGTCTTATCAATGTCTGTTTCGCTATAAGCTTTGAAATAAATAGATAGATTACTTAACTGGTCTATAATTTGACAACACAAGCTCAAGACCTGACTTCTATAATAAAGGCCGCACAATCGTTTCTTTGTGTTTTTCAGGAAAAAAAACCCTCTGAAAAAGACAATGTTAATAAGTTTAGTTAGTAGGGGTAAAAGTTCCGTGGTATATGTTTTCAATAACTGTGTGGGCAAAACATCAAGTTCAGATATTGTGGTATTAAGCTCACTTATTAATTGTTTAACTTCATCTTCGGCCATACCTTTGAATCTAATCAGAGGAGGAACACCCCGTGTGGATGGTGTGAATTGTTCAAAATCACGTTAAAGGGACCTTTTCACGTTTTTGTAAATTGACAAAATTAAAAAAAATTAGTTTCAGATTCGCAAATTTTCGTTTTAGTTATGATATTTGTGAGGAAACAGTAATACTGATCATTTACCAAGCTCTACAATAGCCAATATATGCATATTGTGACGATTTTAAAATCTGAAAATTATAAGCGTTGCAACGCGAAACGATTGAATAATTTGGAGAGTTCTGTTGTTGTCATTATATTTTGTGAAACTACGCGGATAGCTTATATAAAGAATACAATACTTTCTGAGTTGCGTAATCGCGTATGGCCGTGTGGTCTAAATGGTTTATACTTATACTCCAGGACTCCAAGGTCAGTGGTTCGAACCCAGTTTTGGGTTACTTTTTTTTAAATATTATTCTCGATTTTTCACTGGAGCTTTTTAGTTCTGATATTTACAATTATCAATATAAAACATTTAATTACAAACTTCAAAACATGCCGAAATCTGTGAAAAGGCCCCTTTAAGAGTAGCGAATGGCTTAAATTTTATTCATGAAATAATCTGCGAATTGGTTTGCAAGATCTTCATCGGAAACTGCTAAAGGTAATGGATTTTTAGGCTTTGTTCCACATAGTTCCGAAACTTAACTATACAGTTTTTTCGAGTCACCTTTAGCCTTTAAAACTTTTTCACTTTCCGTTTCGCGCGATTAATGGTAAACGTATACACGTTACGTAGGGATTTAAAAGTTTCAAAATTCGCTTTCTCACGATGAAATCGCAATATTTTCTCTGTCTTTCGTAGTCTGCGCTTTAAATTATCCAATATAGAGTTATCAAACCATGGTTTTGACGCTCTGCATATGATCGGTTTTGTTTTTAAAGGTGCATTTTTTGTCTAATACGCTTTGCATTTTGGTTCTCCTGCACAAAAGAATCTAAACTAATTTCATGAACTACAATATTTTGCAAGTCTACGTTTGTAGTTTCGATATGTAACTTGTTGAGACACAATGATTTCTTTTAGTAAATCTAGATGCACTTTGATGACACAGTGGTCACAAAGATACGGTAACGGAACTCATTGCTTTACGGTTATACCATTTTCTATGTCCGTTATTACTAAATCAAGACTATGCCCAGCCGTGTGCGTTTCAAACAGTACATGTTGTTGTAACCCCATAGCGCTAAGTGGGTATAGAAGTCCCTAATCAAACTGTTGTCCTCCTCAATATAAAAATTCAAATCGCCCATGATTAGTAAATTAGAGAAATCAGGCAAGGTGTTGTCAACATAATCACAAAAGGTGGTTATAAATTGGTTGTATGTTGAAAGTGACGGGGGCGATATATGCCAATGACATGAATTGTAATGTTCTTAAAAGCCAGTTTCCATAGGCCATATTCAAACGGTGAATTTTGTCCGTGCGATAATTGTCCCACATCACTTTGTCCATGCGATAATTGTCTCACATCACTTGTATTTCAGCAGACTAAGGCTATGCCTCCACCGATTTGATTTTTTCTGTTTGCAACACTCAACTTAAAGCCATTCTGATTAAAATCGGATGCCTCAAATTGATGGGGTTTAGCATCAGAATACCAAGTTTCAGCCAGAAGAGCAAAGTCAGATCTTTTCGCCCGTTGATATTGACCTGCTTGTACGTTTTTGTTAACAGGAGAGCGACAGTTCAATGTGAAACACGATATTTGTTATTGAAACTGCTTCAGTTTGTTAATAATATTAGGAAACAATAGGTGGTTTACGTTGATACCGTAAGGTTTTTGGCGCAACTTCGGTTTCCCTCCGTGTATCCTTCGCTGTCGTTGTCTACCTACTGCGATGTTGTGAGATCTAATCACGCTAAGCACTACAGGGTCAAATCCATTGAAGCGTACGTTATTGTTCTTGTGTCGAAATATACGGTATCCTTGATCGAGTGTTAACGAACCGTTATCGTTATGTATATCAACGGACTCCTTGGTCAAGTGTTGACAAAACGTTATCGGTATGTATATGTACGGTATCATTTGTTGAGTGCTGACAGCTCGCTATCGCTGCGTGAATCAACGGTATCCTTGGTCAAGTGTTATTATACGTTGCCGTTTTTTTTATATCTACGGTTCCATTGGTCGAGTGTTGTCAGTGCGTTATTGGTACGTATATATTTACGGAATCCTTGGACAAGTGTTGACAATATGTTTTCGGTATCTACCGTATCCTTCGTCGGGTATTAAAAACACGTTATCGGTATGTATACCTACGGTATCTTAGGCCTAGTGTTGACAATATGTTATCGGTATGTATATCTACGATATCTTCGGTCGAGTGTCGCAAAAAACGTTATCTGTATGTATATCTACGTTGTACTACGTCGAGTGTTGACAACGCCCTTTCGATATGTATATCTATGGTAACAACACGTACTCTGTTTGTATATCTACGGTATCCTTGGTCGGGTTTGACAACACGTACTCTGTTTGTATATCAACGGTACCCTCGGTCGAGTGTTGACAACACGTACTCGGTTTGTATATCTACGGTACCCTCGGTCGAGTGTTGACAACGCGTTATCGGTTTGTATATCTACGGTACCCTCGGTCGAGTGTTGACAACGCGTTATGGGTTTGTATATCTACGGTACCCTCGGTCGAGTGTTGACAACGCGTTATCGGTGTTTAAACAACACGTTATCGGTAGGTGTATCTACGGTATCCTTGATCGAATGTTTGCATCACGCTATCGGTATGTATATGTATGGTATTCTTGGTCGATTGTAAACAACACGTTATCGGTATATTAACAAAACATTATCGGTAGGTATATCACCGGTATCGTTGATAGAATGTTTGCAACACGTTACCGGTATGTATATCCACTTTTGTCGAGTGCTTACAGCACTTTATCTGTTTGTTTATTTATGGTATCATTGGTTGAGTGTTGACAACACGTATTCGGTATGTATATCTTCGGTAACTTTAGCCGAGTGTTGACAACGCTTTATCTGTGTACATCTACGGTATCCTTGGTCGAGTGATGACATAACTTTACATGTATGTATATCTAAGGTATCCTTGTTCGCGTGTTGACAACACGTTATCGGTTTGCATATCTATGGTATCCTTGGTCGAGTGTTGGCAACACGTTAGTTATTGGTGTGTATAATTTAGGTGTCATAGGTTGAGTATTGACAACACGTTTTCGTTGTGCATTTCTACGTTATCCTTGGTCGAGTGTTGACAACGCGTCATCGGTATGTTTATCTACGGTACCCTCGGTCGAGTGTTGACAACGCGTTATCGGTGTTTAAACAACACGTTATCGGTAGGTGTATCTACGGTATTCTTGATCGAATGTTTGCATCAAGCTATCGGTATGTATAGGTATGGTATTCTTGGTCGATTGTAAACAACACGTTATCGGTATATTAACAAAATATTATCGGTAGGTATATCCACGGTATCGTTGATTGAATGTTTGCAACACGTTATCGGTATGTATATCCACTTTTGTCGAGTGCTTACAGCACTTTATCTGTTTGTTTATTTATGGTATCATTGGTTGAGTGTTGACAACACGTATTCGGTATGTATATCTTTGGTAACTTTGGCCGAGTGTTGACAACGCTTTATCTGTGTACATCTACGGTATCCTTGGTCGAGTGATGACATACCTTTACATGTATGTATATTTAAGGTATCCTTGTTCGCGTGTTGACAACACGTTATCGGTTTGTATATCTATGGTATCCTTGGTCGAGTGTTGACAACACGTTAGTTATTGGTGTGTATAATTTAGGTGTCATAGGTTGAGTATTGACAACACGTTTTCGTTGTGCATTTCTACGTTATCCTTGGTCGAGTGTTGAAAACGCGTCATCGGTATGTTTTTCACCGGTTCCTTTGTTGATTAATAGTAACACGTTATCGGTATGTATATCTACGGTATCCTTGGTCGCGTGTTGACAACTTGTTATCTGTATGTATATCTACAATATCCATGCTCGCGTATTGAAAACACTTTATCTGCATGTATATATACGGTATCGTATCCTTGGTCGCATGTTGACAACACTTTATTTGTATTTATATTTACGGTATCCTTGGTCGAGTGTTGACGACACGTAATCAGTATGTATATCTACGGTATCCTTGGTCGAGTGTAAAAACACGTTATCGGTTTCTATATCTACGGTATCCTCAGTTTATTGTTGACAACACGTTAATTATCGGTTTGTTTATCTAAGGTGTCCTTGGTTGAGTGTTGACAACAAGGTTCCGGTGTGTATATCTACGGTATCCTTGGTTGAGTGTTGACAACAAGGTTCCGGTGTGAATATCTACGGTATCCTTGGTTGAGTGTTGACAACACGGTTCCGGTGTGTATATCTACGGTATCCTTGATCAATAGTTTACAATACGTTATCATTTGTATGTATATATACGGTATCCTTGATCGATTGTTTACAATACGTTATCAATACCTATATCTACTGTATCCTTGATCAATAGTTTACGACACGTTATCAATATCTTTATCTACGGTATCCATGGTCGATTGTTTACAATACGTTATCAGTATCTATATCTACGGTATCCTTGGTCGATTGTTTACAATACGTTATCAGTATCTATATCTACGGTATCCTTGGTTGAGTGTTGACAACACGGTTCCGGTGTGTATATCTACGGTATCCTTGATCAATAGTTTACAATACGTTTTCAGCATGTATATATACGGTATCCTTGATCGATTGTTTACAATACGTTATCAATATCTATATCTACGGTATAATTGGTCGATTGTTTACAATACGTTATCAATATCAATATCTACGGTATCCTTGGTCGATTGTTTACAATACGTTATCAATATCTATATCTACGGTATCCTTGGTCGATTGTTTACAATACGTTATCAAAGGCATAAATTAAAAAAAAAACGTCGTTAACATTTGCAATCATTGTGTTGTGTAACTTGTTTTGATACATTTGTATCTTAAACTCAGTCAACTGTTGTTGTTTTTATTTTGTCAAAATCAAGCCTAACCTTAAAGGAACTGTCAACCACGACGACAAAGAAAGGAACAGTTGTAAAATGCCTTTTTTACAATTATTAGTTTATATTGATTAATATTACGACTGGTATATTACATTACTAGAAACAAGTTGTTAAGTTTTAATATTTTCAGTATATTTGGTAATAAATTTTACTGGGTATGTCTACAAGGTAACTACCAGTTAACTATAAATAACGCCAGTAGATTGATCATCATCGTCACGTGGTGAACCCAGGAATGCTTATTGTGCATGCGTAGTGAATTGTATATTTTTTATACATAAAATGATCAATCTACTTACGTTATTTAAAGTGTGGATATCGTTATGTCACCTATTTTTGTGATGTTCTTTCGAAATTTTATTACCGAATATACTGAAAATATGAAATTTTTTTCAAGTAATGTCATATACCAGTCGTGATATTTTAATCAATATAAACTAATAATTGTAAAAAATACGGTATTTTAGAACTTTCCTGTTTTCGTCATTCGTGGTTGACAGTCCCTTTAAGGAACGATTTATCAGTCCAAGCTGAGCAGAAAGTTTATTTTATCGAATAAATCGAGTAAGAAATTTGACTTGTCTAATATTTAAAGTTAGTCCGTTGAAAATCAGAAGGAACATGCGGAACACGCACCAATATTTTCTGTACACCCTTAATACCTATCAAAAGACATTTTCTGACTGGTATTGTAGAATAATACATTAATGTAACTATTAATGAACATTTCGGATAATATGTGGCTTTTTCTATATATCTACACCAAAGTTAAAATTTTGTTAAATGTAACTATTATGCATAAAATTTCAAAACATTAAACAAGCAGAGCAACAAAATTGACAAATAAATAGATTATTAACTGTCCATGAACACAATGATCAGTTTTTAACACTTGAGATTATCAGAACAAAAGAATAAATAGTTTTTACACGTGAGCTAATCAAACATTACGAATTATAATCATCGTGTGTTATTGAAACCTGCATAGTAAACATAATATACAATTTAATAAATATGCCAAACTCAATATTCAAAGAGCACATAAAGCCGTTCAAAGTCACATCACTTTACACATTTTATATTTCACAAAACTATATTTCGCAAGCAATAAATAAAAAATAGAGCACAGTAATGTAAAACATGGGTGATCCATTAGAATATTGTGGCACAAAAAATGAGATATAATACTCAAACATATAAACAAACACGATTGTAGTGTTTTCAATAAGGTTATCGGGGATTATTATACTATTTAAGCAAATAAGGTATACTCGGAAAGTGACCTCACGCAATGACCCCGTACACATGTGCGAAGAAGTTTAAATTGAATACCCGTAGTTGAAAACGTGGTATTTAGACGTTGCATTTTATCATAATCAAATTTCTTAGTTTAAAAGGGGAGCATAAATCTGCTTGTTGGTAGGTCGGATGCATGATATTAGATCAGTGACCTTAAACAATAACGCCAGACACATGTGCAAAATTTCAAATTAATACATGTGATAGAATCAGTTACATGGAGGATACGTTTACCTTAAAAAGCACATTACGCAAAAATCGACGTCGATATTTGACGGATTAGTAAAACTCGGACTTAACTTCGGATACATTTTTATTCAAAATAGCCTATGTTCTGTTTCAACGTGGAGCGTCAAGGCCTCCCAACCGTACGGTAGGATACAGACAACGAGGAGCGTCAAGGCCTCCCAACCGTACGGTAGGATACAGACAACGAGGAGCGTCAAGGCCTCCCAACCGTACGGTAGGATACAGACAACGTGGAGCGTCAAGGCCTCCCAACCGTACGGTAGGATACAGACAACGAGGGACTTGTAGAGCATGTACTTGGTGGAGAAGCTGCTTTTCCACAACCTGCTCAGTATGGCCATAGCTGAAGTCGCCATGTCAATTTTGGTCGCACCTCAGCGAGACTGGTGCCATCCGAAGACAGCGTTGCTCCAGAGAACTTGAAGCTTATTACCACTTTCATCTGTTCGCCGTTTATGGTGATGTATGCACTTATGTTGTTCTTGCTGCACATTGGTCTTCAACTTCTATGTGAAGAAATCCTTCCCGCTTGATCTGCTATTTTTTCATTAAGTATGTTGGTGAGATCTTGAAGTTTACTGAGTCCACTGCCATCAATGAGGTTAATGTCATAAGCGAATCGCAAGTTAGAGATGTGCCTGCTTCATATTGAGATCGAGATGCGATGTCTTGGATGATCTCCTATGTTAACTTCTAAAGGAATCTGCCACTTCTTAAGTTTCCGCTTCGGGTCTGGGATCGTTCTAATGAAGACTTGGGTCTGGTTAGAGCCGGTAGTTATGATCACTATATACTAAATAGTTTCCCTATATAATTCAATGTTAAAGCGACATCTTTAAGCGAAAATAAATGCAATATTTTGCACATAGAGACCCCCATAACCATACCTTTTCTTAAATGTCATTCTAAGCGGAATCGATTTATGCAATAAAAAAGATATGTCATGTACAATGCAAGAAAGAACTTGACACAAATCAAAATCGACTGTTTTTGCAACTTTTTTTTCGGCCGTTTCTTAGTGGAATGTAACCTTTTTCAGTGCAATGGTTTACTATAGTCTTCAAGTTTATCATTTTTCAGGGATTCAGTAGTGAACACCTATTCATGCCCTACCATTATCTCCGAACGATAACATCCGAATAATAGTAAATAGTTTAAAACATGCCTTCCTGTCAACTATGATATTTTTTTAGAGAGTACAGCCCTACATGAAACGGTTATTTAGTATACTGTAACCTATAGAGGTTGATGTAGCATTCAGTCTACCTGTCAATGCCAACGACATTCTCGGTCAGGAGGTTGCCGTTAATGCCGGCTATAAAACTGGGTTTAGGCTGAAGGGTCTTCGTGAGGGTCTTGATGGTGATGTAAGCCTTTCACTGCTGCCTGTGATCATCTCTTTGCATTACACCTTCATCCACTCCTACTGGGCCTCTTTCATCTTGTTTTTTCATCCCCGCTGTTCGCTTTCTGGTTTAATGTCCTAAATCCATAGCTTAAGGACTAGCTTCTCTCCTTTTTTGCCGCAGAGGTTCATGATCTCAGTCGTTAACAACGGCTTGCCCCCTTCCCCCTCTCTCTCACAAGAGAGGCAATTACAGTCTGACTTCCTTGATGTTGTTAGTGATGGTGTCGATGTAACTGTCAATGATGTTCAGGGCCGTAAACTTGCCACCCTTCTGTGCTTAAATGCATCTGGATCTTTCAACTTATCCACGTAAATTCTAATGCGAGGGTTTTGGTGATGCGCTTGTTCTTTAACTTCAGCCTGATGATGCTGAGCTTTTAGTCGTGGTCACTTCCGATGTTTGAGAATACATGCGTTCTTTTGTTCGCCTTTTTGATACTGGCATCGAAACGTTGCGGGTTGTGTTCTTCCAATTTTAGAGTATGACAGATCAATGATATGAACGGTTTGTGTTGGTGCAGCGTGTTGGGTAGGGTTAGTTGGTGTCTTCTCGTGAACTCAATAAAAGCGCTGTTAATGCGGGTACTTCGATAACAGATGACATTTCGATAACATAGAATAACAAAAGCCACGCGCGAGAGATAAGTTTCTCAGCTTGTTCAAAAGATTTGTGTCCCGAATATAAAAAGTAAGGTCGAAAAACAGCATGAACTGGGTTAAAAGTAAACATTTTAACACAATAAAACTACTTAGAAATATTGCGATAAATTAATTGCTATTCCAGCATATGGAGTAATCAATGTACTTCAAATACTGAAATTTTGATAGCATGCAATGAAATATAATCGAAGATACAGCTTTTTTTAATATGTGGTATTCATAAAATTGCGGATACTTTGATTCCCGATATAGGACACTTTGGATAACACAGACTTTCAACAAATTGGGCACTCTGATAACCGAGTTTTATGTTCTACCTGAAATGCATGTATGTATATTATGGCTATTCTTACCAAACATTTTGAAGTACGAATCAACTTGAATTGTCAAACACGACACATTGGGAATCTATGCATATCGTAATTACTTAAACATATGTGAAATATAACCAATGGCGTTGTTTGTTTTCAAAAATATCATTACTATTAATATATACAATTAATGTTTTAAGTGTAATTTTTAAATAAGATTCAAATATTTATTTCTGGAGAAATATATTTCAAGTGACACCGGAAATAATTGTCTACATAATGAACTTGTTTTTTTTTTGGTGGTAACTTGAGATTCATAGAGATGAAAATACAACGAATCATGTGGATTAACACGATTGTGTTTAATTTTAATTATAGCAGGCCTCTAGATAACGGGAGCAAACAGATCCTCTTAACAGCGGCAAATACACATTTGTTCTTCATAAATCCCATGTAAAGTAACAGTATACTGTGTTAATAAGATGCCAATATAAAACTGTCGCTACTTGGATAAAAACTGCGCATTAATTAATAAAGTAGACTAACAATTATATACTGGTAAATACTGATGAGAAAAGCGATTGAGAGTTAATAATGCGGTATACATGCGTCTTCATGATTGTCATATCTTGTTTTGATAATATAAAAAATAAAAACACATGAAAAAAGCAGAAACAATACAAACAATCATGCTTTGTACATTTAAACCTTATCTCAGTAAAATCATATTGAGCTGACTAAGTGAAACATCAAAACAAAAAGTTATTAAAGGGGCCTTTTCACGTTTTGGTAAATTGACAACATTTAAAAACATTGTTTCAGCTTCGCAAATTTTCGTTGTAGTTATATATTTTAGGAAACAGTAATACTGAACAGTTAAATGCTCTAAAATATCCATTATATGCATCTTTTGACGATTAAAAAACCCTTAAAATTATAAAGCGTTGCAACGCGAAACGTTTGAACAATTTGGAGAGATCTGTTGTTGTCGTTTTATTTTGTGATACTACAAGGATGGCTTTTATAAAGTACACAATACATCACTCATTGTATAAGCACGGGTGGCAAAGTGGTCTGCGCGATAGACTTTTGCTTCGAGCCTAGTCGAGGGTAACGTTTATTCTTTCTTTATTTTTTACTGGAGTTTTTAAGATCTAATGTGTGCATTTATCAATATAAAGTAGTTTATGACAAACTTAAATACATGGAAAAATCTGTTAAAAGGCCCCTTTAACGGAAATATCAATTGTTGTTATTTAAGTGTCGCATACTAATGCTTTAAATTTAGATATTAAATTAAGATAATATGTTATGAAATCGTGTATGCGTCATTTGTGGAAAGAAACGAATAAACGGTAACATTCATTAAATCCGATTCGCTCATTCTGTAATATATAATTAGGTCATGTATATCAAAGTTCATGTGCAGAATGTGTTGTGTTTATATTAATAACAAAGACGGATATACACAACTTTGACACCACTATCGTGTTATTTAATCGACAGCCTGTTCCATTAATGCTAATTTTTTAATTTAGTGACATTGAGCCATAACAAAAAGTTCCACTAAAATTTCGGACCTGCATCGCTGCTGATATTTATCTTTAAGTTGCAGTTTTAGCAGAGTGATGTTTCATGACATGCTTTCTAGTATATTATAAGTAAATGGCCTTAGTAACTTCATTAAGACATAATTATACATGCTTTAGATCAGCCGTTTCGCTACAAAGAATGTAATTTACAGTTGTTTAAGCTCGTGTAGTACGCGAAAATCCATCGGAGACTCGAAAATCTGGAAAATATATGGTCATATGGACTGTACTCAAAAGACGTATTGAATTATTTTCACATTTATCTTAACATTTATACAAAATCATAATCATATTCCACAGGGATAAAAACTATTTCGGTTATTCGTTTTTAATTTACGCCAGTACATACATTTTTATTTATCTCCTGCTTACTATAACAGTATTCCACAGCGAATTCCGCATTTCTGATTCACTAAAAAGAGTATGTTAAATCTGGTAAAAAGTGTCGAGTAATCTGGAATACTAGTGCAATTGCCATTGAGATGATCGGTAAAAGAAGTGCCCATGAAAATTTTGCATCCGACTCTTTAAACATGAGAATTTCCTCAAATACGTTAGTAAGCTAAATGTAAAATGTTGTTACATTAATGGACATATTGATCTTTATTTGGAATAGTTGGCACGTTGTTGATTTATTTCCAAGTATTTACATTTTGTTGAAAAACGTACTGATGATCTAAATCATGATGATTATCGATGGAATTTATCATTTTTTTGTAAAAAATCCACAGTTTTTCCACGAATTTCTTTCTTCGCAATTTGAAGTACTATACCATTAATCGACCAAACAATGTTTCGTGTCTGAAAACAAAATAAACAGAACATCAGTGAAAAAAAACACTGAAGAACTCGCCGCTCGCGCGTGGCGTTTGTTGTTCTCTGTTATCAAAGTGCCATCTGTTATCGAAGTGCCATCTGTTATCGAAGTGTCCGTATACCCGGCGTGATAAATCTCAGCCCTCTGTCGTTGGTGTCTCGTGTGTCAAATCTTCTGTACTTGGACGATGGGGATGTCTTTCTTCGGGACTTTGTCTATGATGCAATGTACTATCTCTAGGCTGAATGAACACTCCATACACCCCAATTACAATTACCCAGTTATAAAACGAAAACAGTTCAATATTACCAAAATATGTTCAAGTTTGGTGTGTTTCAAAGTTTGTTTTCTTTTGATACATATCAGTTTGTTCCTACAGCGAACGCTTGAGTAACATCTTTTGTGGCAATGTTCCGGCGATGTAGAGTTCATAATTGTATCTAAAAGTTACTATTTCAAATATTTTCGTATTCTTGCAAAACCGCATGTAATAAATCTTCTTTCAAAACTAAAGAATAAGTTTAAAAAATTAAAACTGTGTCTTAATAATATAATCATATATCAAAAGAATCAGTAAAATAGTTAAACACATGGCTGGCTTCTTTTAAATTTACATTTGACTCTTTCCCTTTTAAGATGTGTTATTGTCATTTTGCCAATCTGTGAGCATACCATTTAAAGTACCGAAACACATTGATAATATTGAAAATACACTAATCATATAGTATTTAAGAATTTGTTTTTGTAAAAACTTTATACACTTGGCGGAATCGTAATTTATACGTCATTATATTGATAATATATTAAATTGATCAATGCTGGTTGAATATATCGAATTTGCTTTGAAAGGAATGTGTAACTTAATAGTCGCTTTAAAACTCGTACTACTTGCGCTTGAACGACTGCTCAATCATACGCGTTTAACAGGTTACTCATCTTCCATTATTGAGGTTTTTTTTAATCATATTGCCATCTCGTTTTCGAAAGCGTTTAACACTTAGTTTGACTTCCAAAAATAGTATTGCGGTTTTATAACAAATGGCCGCGGGAACTTTCATATCCTTGTCTTTACTATATAAGAAATTCGGACGCAGTGTGAATTATCATTTCGTTCAGATACTGAGACTGGATAGATGGGACGTCCGTATCTGGTGCTACTGGTGTGTTTGGTTGGACACGGACACCATTGCGCTGTCCTTAGTCCACCGTTAGGTACAACGCTTTCATGAGTTACTTGTGGAATACACAGTAATATTTTCCAGTAATACAACTAATATATTTATCGCAAGTTTTATTATTTACATAGATGTATTTTGATGGTTAGATAATTTTTAATTCTTATTATTTTCATTTTTAGCGAAAACTTTCCATGGACACATCGCTAATTCGGGAAGAAGTCACCAGAAATCTGGCGACACAGTTGTCTTCGAAGAGAATATTGCGTTAGACGTTCTCCGAGATGGAATGTCAAGCGTGAGGAAAACGCTGAAGCGTCAATATATCCCAGAACAGAACGTCAGCGGTAACATTTTGGTAAGTCGCAAATTATTTATTGCTATTTATTACTTTACAATATAGCTGTGCTTGGAATTGAGGCCGGGACCTCAAGGAGCAAAAGCTTACTCGTAACCACTCCACCATAAATGTTGTTTAAACCCTATGCAAGGAAAATGGTTTGGGAAAATAAGCGATGAAAAAGCTTACAAATATAAAAACATTGTATGATTTGAATTGGTAATTATAAATTAACGAACATATATTATATTTACATTTTTGTTAGTCGGGGGAGTTATTTTGCTTGTTTGATTATATTGCCTACATTCTTGTTTTATATAAGACATGTTTTCATTGTCATTTGAACAAGTCCCACAAATATTGGCAGTTATGCCATGGCAAGCTATGTTATCGGGCATTTGATAAAAATCTAAATGCTAATGTGACTTTCATTTTTACGGAGAGCGATGTACAAACTAGTTTGATTAAACTGAAACAATGAAAACGTAATTTTAAGTGTTGTAACAAATCGTGTAACAAATCGTTAGACTGAGTAACTGAATTGATGACGGAATTACGTATCAAATGCGCATTTTACACGCCTTTAACGCTTACACAAATATAAATATACCGTTGTTAGTAGGATTTTTTTAATTAGTTTGAATAAAAAGGGACATTGGAAATTTTTAATATTTAACAAGAAAAACAATAATAGAGACAATATTTTGAAAGCCTCTAACCCTAACAGTAATAAACATGCGTATTAGAGTTATGCATATGCGAATAAGTCGTTTGGCATTGTATATCAGTATTTTTAAAAGCAAGCGTCAATACAATAATAAACTAATTGTAATTAAATAAGTTGATAGGTTAAATTATTATTATTATTATTATTATTATTATTATTATTATTATTATTATTATTATTATTATTATTATTATTATTATTATTATTATAATTATTATTATTATTATTATTATTATTATTATTATTATTATTATTATTATTATTATTATTATTATTATTATTATTATTGTTATTATTATTATTATCATCATTATTATTATTATTATTATTATTATTATTATTATTATTATTATTATTATTATTATTACTTAAAGTATTATTAAAACGAGTATTATTATTTATTTATTTATTATTACGAGTATTATTATTATTTTTAAGTAGTAGTAGTTGTTGTAGCAGTAGCAGTAGCAGCAGCAGCAGCAGCAGCAGTAGTAGTAGTAGTAGTAGTAGTAGTAGTACCATTACTATTGTTACTTTTATTACAATTATTTTCATCATTATTTTCATTATTAATTTTTAATTATTAGTCAAAGTAGTATTACCATTTTTATTATTGTTGCTATCAACTGATTTTCTTTTAATTAATAATAATTCTATTATAAATGATGATGTATTTTTTATTTAAAAAAGGTTAGAAAAAATGTTTGGGAATATTCGAACGGTCAAATTGTTTTCCAGAAGTGTAGCGGGCAATATTGTGAACTATTCTGACCTTTTGTCACATTTAGACTTAATTTATGTAAGTTTCATATTCGTTTCTCTAATCAGGTAAATAATATAAATACAAATAATAAGGTACATGGAGTAAATTCATAACTTTTTTATTTCAGGATACAGCCCTGTACATGTCTTCAACAAAAGACATGATCTACAGAGAAGAAGTCCTGTCGGACGGAAAAGTGATTTCTGTAAGTAGAATTTGTTGTTATACCGAAGCAAGTGGACTTGATCGCGGCGTATAGTTTGTTAGGCACGGTGAAAACGCAATGAAAGTCGCACAGGGATTTATGTTTCATTGGTTTATAAACATCGTTAGACCTTACATTGTTTTAAATAATATATTTGAGTCATTTTTTAAGAGACTATGGCAAGAAAAACTGGATTCCTGCTAAATTCTACTCTTTTTTTTTTTACAAAAATCCAGTTCACTATAACATATTCTTTCATTACGTTTATCAAATATAGAATAATACAAAATATAATAGGACAACATACAAAAGTGATTAAAACAAATAAGATGAAAGTCAGAAAACAACAACATAGGAATGGCGAACTCAAAACTTAGAACAATCAGACGATATGGCGATATAAATCAATTTAAGCTACTGTGTTATAACTCTTATTAAATATCCCATTCCAACCTGTGGATTTATTGTAGACTTGAAAATAACAAGAGTGCAAAACAAACAAGCCACATATTATAAAAGTAAAATGTTTATGCTCTTCAACACAAACTAAAGTATTGGTTATTTATGCCGTCATATTTTCGTCAAATTCATATTTCTTACAGTAGATGCCCCGTTGGAGCCCCTTGAATGACCGTTCCCTTCCAACTTAACATTTACAAGTTACATATCAGCATATGCTCTTGATCTAATGTTTAATATAATCACAACCGAATATTTACTCTATAAAGTAAATAGTATTTAATTAATTTCGATTTATGAATCTGGGGATACAACGGAGCGATAACTACAATTTTACCCATCACTGCTTCTGGGACTATTGGAGCAAAGACATTGATGGAACAAACATAGGAATACGGAACGAACATTATAACAATGCGTTACAAAACGCTAATTAATTATTGGTAATTTAGGTGTATTTATGTTACACCATCAGGAAAATATAAATATAAAAACCAAATATTTTGGCTCAACCATGTTTAACAAATATGTTTCTTCCACAGTACGCTCTTTTTCACAACAATGATAGCTTGGATTACATCAACGCCGACGGTGAAATTCTGGAATTTCCGGTGGTTCCCGATGCGTTCACTGATTACAAAATTCCTCCACCAGGTAAGCAAGCTGCTCGATTGAAATTGACTTAAGACAAAATGTGCTAGAGTGTGGAAAGAAAAACAATATTCGCAATGACCTGCCGATATAAACAACTCTGGCTGATTAACAATCATTCCAAAACAACATACCATTTCACAATAATATGATAGAAAATACCATTGGTGCATACACTTATACACCGTTGTTTGTATCTAAAGTTTATATCGTTTTTAAAAGATGAAAAAATCAAGTTTTCACCTAGTAACTGTATATGTTAAGCCAAAGAAAAAAATCAAATTATCAAATTTTAAGAAACAATTAAATTATTTATATGTGCCGTGCTCTTTGAAAAAAGGGTTTAATGCATGGACGTAAAGTGTCGTCCCAGATTAGCCTGTGCAGTCCGCGCAGGCTTATCATGGACGACACTTTCCGCTTTAATGATAGTTTTTGTTTCAAGTAAGTCTCTTCTTTTAATAGCAAAAATCAAATTTAGACGGAATGTGTCGTCCCTGATTTACCTGTGCGGACTGCATAGGCTAATCTGGGACGACACTTTAGGCACATGCATTAAACCCCCTTTTAACAGAGCGCGGCTCATATCAATGTATTATGTATTATTGAGGTTTACAGTGCTTGTTATTCCTTACAAGTATGCATAGTTGGATATTGCGGTAGCTATTTAGGATATAAAAAAAACTGTTAACTGGTTTATAAACAATGGATTTGTTTAAAGACTAGTGTGGTGATTTTCATGAAGCTTTTCACGAACAAGTGTGCTTGAAATCTTTATAAGCGGGAATCCTTGTCTTGTCATCAAGTCTCTCGTAAATTTGACAATATAGAATATATTCAACGATTTTCAAACTTCACGATTTGAGCAATCTGTTGAGTGAGTTTTCTTAACAACAGTTATTTGGTGTTGTTTTCACACCGTTTCTCTTAGTAATCGGAATCAGTATTTGATTCAATAATGGGTTTATTAGACGACCCATGAAAATGATATGGAATGTTAACCACAATAACGGGATGTTAGCTAACGGCAAACTAGGACACACAATCACATTCCTTATGTATCAAAGTGTAAAATATCACTTAGACATAATGTATTATTAAATTCATTTGTCAAATATTGGTTAAAACCATTGATGGTTTATTTTGCTTGAGGCAGCTCGTATGTGGCTGTATCGTCAATTACAATCATTGTATTTTAATCGCGCTCTGTGAAAAGGGGGTTTAATGCATGTACGCAAAGTGTCGTCCTAGATTGGCCTGTGCTTAACGTATAACTGTATTTAAGCTAAGAAGAGACCTCCTTTTAAAAACAAAAGTCAAAGGTGTCGTCTCGGATTAGCCTGTGCGCACTGCACAGGCTTATCTAGGACGAAAGTATTTACGCACATGCAATAAGCCTCGTATTCACATAGCGCGGCTCATTTGTATTTCATGATTCGCTGTTATGACATCATTATTTAGTTGCAAACAACACGGACGACCGAGTCATCGACGCTTTGCCTGGGAGAAAACAACGAATCAGACGAGCACTATCTGACCAGCTGACGGGGGCCGCTGTCATCAAACTTATTTTGTTCATAGATAAAGGGGCAATTGATAAGTAAGTATGGTAACTATGTTTAATCTACTGCAAATGAAAGCAAGATTGTCAGAATCACGAGCATATTCATTATCTGAGTCAATAGTGGTTAAAGAATATAGAAAGTGTCTAAACCAGCAAATATAACGTTTATTTTAAGTTTCTCCGACATCTATTAACTGTTTTAACATTTTAAAAAATAGATTGTACTATTGTTCTGCAATAACTAAGTAATGTGGTCAAAATAATTATGTAATTGCACAGTGAAACTAATGTTCATTGCTTCAAACTGCAAGTTTACAGTTTTAAATAGCCGCTATTTCCATAAATCACAGGAAAGCAAAAGACAAGACTTTTCATGGCTATTTAATGCTCGCTCTTCTATTTTTCATCCATTTTCCTCTGAACCATCATTTAAAACTAAAATCTCGATCAACGTGATTGTGTCGATAAACGCAGATAACAGTTACGGCTGGTTGATTTCCACCATATATACTAGCAAGTTAGCAACTGCCATGTTGTATTTCACCCATCTAATAAACGAGCATCTCATACGAATAATGAATAAATACTAAGACTAGACACACATTTTGTGACTAAGTACATGTAATTACGTTTTTCGTCAGGTTTAAGCCATTGAATAACAACGATGAAGCAGCTTCACGGACAGACTTACGGAGATGTTTCACGCTGATTGTCAATGAGGTAAGCACAGCTGCACGGACAGACTTACGGAGATTCTTCACGCTGATTGTCAATGAGGTAAGAACAGCTTCACGGACAGACTTACGGAGATTCTTCACGCTGATTGTCAATGAGGTAAGCAGCTCCACGGACAGACTTACGGAGATTCTTCACGCTGATTGTCAATGAGGTAAGAACAGCTTCACGGACAGACTTACGGAGATTCTTCACGCTGATTGTCAATGAGGTAAGAACAGCTGCACGGACAGACTTACGGAGATTCTTCACGCTGATTGTCAATGAGGTAAGAACAGCTTCACGGACAGACTTACGGAGATTCTTCACGCTGATTGTCAATGAGGTAAGCAGCTTCACGGACAGACTTACGGAGATTCTTCACGCTGATTGTCAATGAGGTAAGCAGCTTCACGGACAGACTTACGGAGATTCTTCACGCTGGTTGTCAATGAGGTAAGCAGCTTCACGGACAGACTTACGGAGATTCTTCACGCTGATTGTCAATGAGGTAAGCAGCTTCACGGACAGACTTACGGAGATTCTTCACGCTGGTTGTCAATGAGGTAAGCAGCTCCACGGACAGACTTACGGAGATTCTTCACGCTGATTGTCAATGAGGTAAGCAGTTTCACGGACAGACTTACGGAGATTCTTCACGCTGATTGTCAATGAGGTAAGAACAGCTTCACGGACAGACTTACGGAGATTCTTCACGCTGGTTGTCAATAAGGTAAGCAGCTTCACGGACAGACTTACGGAGATTCTTCACGCTGATTGCCAATGAGGTAAGCACAGTTTCACGGACAGACTTACGGAGATTCTTCACGCTGATTGCCAATGAGGTAAGAACAGTTTCACGGACAGACTTACGGAGATTCTTCACGCTGATTGTCAATGAGGTAAGAACAGTTTCACGGACAGACTTACGGAGATTCTTCACGCTGATTGCCAATGAGGTAAGCAGCTGCACGGACAGACTACGGAGATTCTTCACGCTGATTGCCAATGAGGTGAGAACAGTTGCACGGACAGACTTACAGAGATTCTTCACGCTGGTTGTCAATGAGGTAAGCAGCTTCACGGACAGACTTACGGAGATTCTTCACGCTGATTGTCAATGAGGTAAGAACAGCTTCACGGACAGACTTACGGAGATTCTTCACGCTGGTTGTCAATGAGGTAAGCAGCTCCACGGACAGACTTACGGAGATTCTTCACGCTGATTGTCAATGAGGTGAGAACAGTTTCACGGACAGACTTACGGAGATTCTTCACGCTGGTTGTCAATGAGGTGAGAACAGTTTCACGGACAGACTTACGGAGATTCTTCACGCTGATTGTCAATGAGGTAAGAACAGCTTCACGGACAGACTTACGGAGATTCTTCACGCTGATTGTCAATGAGGTAAGAACAGCTTCACGGACAGACTTACGGAGATTCTTCACGCTGGTTGTCAATGAGGTAAGCAGCTTCACGGACAGACTTACGGAGATTCTTCACGCTGATTGTCAATGAGGTAAGAACAGCTTCACGGACAGACTTACGGAGATTCTTCACGCTGGTTGTCAATGAGGTAAGCAGCTCCACGGACAGACTTACGGAGATTCTTCACGCTGGTTGTCAATGAGGTGAGAACAGTTGCACGGACAGACTTACGGAGATTCTTCACGCTGATTGTCAATGAGGTAAGCAGCTTCACGAACAGACTTACGGAGATTCTTCACGCTGGTTGTCAATAAGGTAGGCAGCTGCACGGACAGCCTTACGGAGATTCTTGACGCTGGTTGTCAATGAGGTGAGAACAGTTGCACGGACAGACTTACGGAGATTCTTCACGCTGGTTGTCAATGAGGTAACTAGCTTCACGGACAGACTTACGGAGATTCTTCACGCTGATTGTCAATGAGGTGAGAACAGTTGCACGGACAGACTTACGGAGATTCTTCACGCTGGTTGTCAATGAGGTGAGAACAGTTTCACGGACAGACTTACGGAGATTCTTCACGCTGGTTGTCAATGAGGTAAGCAGCTTCACGGACAGACTTACGGAGATTCTTCACGCTGATTGTCAATGAGGTGAGAACAGTTTCACGGAAAGACTTACGGAGATTCTTCACGCTGGTTGTCAATGAGGTAAAAACAGTTTCACGGACAGACTTACGGAGATTCTTCACGCTGGTTGTCAATGAGGTAAGCAGCTTCACGGACAGACTTACGGAGATTCTTCACGCTGATTGTCAATGAGGTGAGAACAGTTTCACGGACAGACTTACGGAGATTCTTCACGCTGGTTGTCAATGAGGTGAGAACAGTTTCACGGACAGACTTACGGAGATTCTTCACGCTGGTTGTCAATGAGGTGAGAACAGTTTCACGGACAGACTTACGAAGATTCTTCACGCTGGTTGTCAATGAGGTGAGAACAGTTGCACGGACAGACTTACAGAGATTCTTCACGCTGATTGTCAATGAGGTAAGCAGCTTCACGGACAGACTTACGGAGATTCTTCACGCTGGTTGTCAATGAGGTAAGCAGCTTCACGGACAGACTTACGGAGATTCTTCACGCTGATTGTCAATGAGGTGAGAACAGTTGCACGGACAGACTAACGGAGATTCTTCACGCTGGTTGTCAATGAGGTGAGCAGCTTCACGGACAGACTTACGGAGATTCTTCACGCTGATTGTCAATGAGGTAAGAACAGTTTCACGGACAGACTTACGGAAATTTTTCACGCTGGTTGTCAATAAGGTAAGAACAGTTTCACGGACAGACTTACGGAGATTCTTCACGCTGATTGTCAATGAGGTGAGAACAGTTGCACGGACAGACTTACGGAGATGCTTCACGCTGATTGTCAATGAGGTGAGAACAGTTGCACGGACAGACTTACGGAGATTCTTCACGCTGATTGTCAATGAGGTGAGAACAGTTTCACGGACAGACTTACGGAGATTCTTCACGCTGATTGTCAATGAGGTAAGCAGCTGCACGGACAGACTTACGGAGATTCTTCACGCTGATTGCCAATGAGGTGAGAACAGTTGCACGGACAGACTTACGGAGATTCTTCACGCTGATTGTCAATGAGGTGAGAACAGTTTCACGGACAGACTTACGGAGATTCTTCACGCTGATTGTCAATGAGGTAAGCAGCTTCACGGACAGACTTACGGAGATTCTTCACGCTGGTTGTCAATGAGGTAAGAACAGTTTCATGGACAGACTTACGGAGATTCTTCACGCTGGTTGTCAATGAGGTAAGAACAGTTTCACGGACAGACTTACGGAGATTCTTCACGCTGGTTGTCAATGAGGTAAGCAGCTTCACGGACAGACTTACGGAGATTCTTCACGCTGGTTGTCAATAAGGTAGGCAGCTTCACGGACAGACTTACGGAGATTCTTCACGCTGATTGTCAATGAGGTAAGCAGCTCCACGGACAGACTTACGGAGATTCTTCACGCTGATTGTCAATGAGGTAAGCAGCTTCACGGACAGACTTACGGAGATTCTTCACGCTGATTGTCAATGAGGTAAGAACAGTTTCACGGACAGACTTACGGAGATTCTTCACGCTGGTTGTCAATGATGTAAGAACAGCTTCACGGACAGACTTACGGAGATTCTTCACACTGATTGTCAATGAGGTAAGCAGCTCCACGGACAGACTTACGGAGATTCTTCACGCTGATTGTCAATGATGTAAGAACAGCTTCACGGACAGACTTATGGAGATTCTTCACGCTGATTGTCAATGAGGTAAGCAGCTCCACGGACAGACTTACGGAGATTCTTCACGCTGATTGTCAATGAGGTGAGAACAGTTTCACGGACAGACTTACGGAGATTCTTCACGCTGGTTGTCAATGAGGTAAGCAGCTTCACGGACAGACTTACGGAGAGTCTTCACGCTGATTGTCAATGAGGTAAGAACAGTTTCACGGACAGACTTACGGAGATTCTTCACGCTGATTGTCAATAAGGTAGGCAGCTTCACGGACAGACTTACGGAGATTCTTCACGCTGGTTGTCAATGAGGTAAGAACAGCTCCACGGACAGACTTACGGAGATTCTTCACGCTGGTTGTCAATGAGGTAAGCAGCTTCACGGACAGACTTACGGAGATTCTTCACGCTGATTGTCAATGAGGTGAGAACAGTTGCACGGACAGACTTACGGAGATTCTTCACGCTGGTTGTCAATGAGGTAAGCAGCTTCACGGACAGACTTACGGAGATTCTTCACGCTGGTTGTCAATGAGGTAAGAACAGCTCCACGGACAGACTTACGGAGATTCTTCACGCTGGTTGTCAATGAGGTAAGCAGCTTCACGGACAGACTTACGGAGATTCTTCACGCTGATTGTCAATGAGGTGAGAACAGTTGCACGGACAGACTTACAGAGATTCTTCACGCTGGTTGTCAATGAGGTAAGCAGCTTCACGGACAGACTTACGGAGATTCTTCACGCTGATTGTCAATGAGGTGAGAACAGCTTCACGGACAGACTTACGGAGATTCTTCACGCTGATTGTCAATGATGTAAGAACAGCTTCACGGACAGACTTACGGAGATTCTTCACGCTGGTTGTCAATGAGGTAAGAACAGTTTCACGGACAGACTTACGGGGATTCTTCACGCTGATTGTCAATGAGGTGAGAACAGTTGCACGGACAGACTTACGGAGATTCGTCACGCTGATTGTCAATGAGGTAAGCAGCTTCACGGACAGACTTACGGAGATTCTTCACGCTGATTGTCAATCAGGTAAGAACAGTTTCACGGACAGACTTACGGATATTCTTCACGCTGGTACACGCTGAGGTACATCCCGGACCCGTCGTCACAAACCGCAAATGATTAAATGAGATTAGTGCAGTAAACATAACCTTAATTATTTATTTTTTTTTATAAATGTTAAATCGTCAATCTTAAATATATATAGAATTATATTAATATCAGTGTATGATCGAACTTAATTAACGAGTTGTTCTATAAAAACAGTGTACGAGTTGCGTAGCCTTGTGTTAACATGCCTTTTTACCACGAGTGAAATTAATATTTGATAATTCGCTAAATGCAACAATTGATATTTTTATTGTATGCGTTAGTGCCTTATGCAAACACATGTTTGTGAATATTCAAAACGCATGTTCATCATCATCACCACCACCACCACCGCCACCATCATCATCATCATCATCATCATCATCATCATCATCATCATCATCATCATCATCATCATCATCATCATCATCATCAATCCCTTGACCAGTTTGGTCGTTTGGGGAAATGAGGGACGACGATACAGAAATCCTTTTCCAGTCATGAATGCTGTGTGCTGCTAAAAGTAATTCGTCCATGGGAAGGGAAATCCACTCTTTTGCATTATCCATCCAGCTTTCTTCTGACGGCCTCGACGTCGACCTCCCTCGCGTACTCGTTGCTCGTGTGCCCCGAAGACATGCAGATTGCAGTCCTCTGAGTCATTTATGTGTAAATGCCTGTATCTTGCGTTCTGTGTCCACGTGAAGCCTCTAGGTATCGCAGCCGCAGAGTAGGATTGAGACTACGAGGGACTTGTAGAGCCTGTACTTCGTGGGAAAGCCTATATAACTGCTTGTCCGAAACCTGTTCAGGCAAGCTGCCGTCGCCATGGCAATTCTTATTCGGACCTCAGCGGTATTGGTACCATCCTTGGACAGGATTGCACTAAAGTATTTGAAGCTTGTCGCTTCTAGCTTCCCGTTCATGGTCATGACTGCACTGGTGTTGATCGTGCTGTTCACCATGATCTTCGACTTCTCCGTGCTAACCTCCATCTCGTATGCTCTTACTCTTTCATAGAGAGATCTTGGTGAGATCAACTTAGAAAGTTTGTGAGATCTTGCAGTTCACTGCTGGTTCCACCCATAAGGTCAATGTCATCAGCGAATCTCAAGTTGGAGATAGGTCTTCCACCGATGGAGATAGAGATGTGGTTGACACGGAGAGTCTCCTGCATAATCTTATCAAGGAAAGGATTGAACAGGACGGCAGAGATCAGACATCCCTGAGATCCTTACCTGAAGAAGTCCCCCTGCTGTCCGTTGAGAAGTATTGCACTGGTGGTGTTTTCGTAGAGTTTTTAAATGAGTTGCAACAGCCCTTAGTCAATGTCAAATCCTCTCATAATATACCATAGGCCATCACGGCACAACTGGTCGAAAGCTTTTTAAAGTCAATGAGGGAAGTTGTGGAAGAGGTCACGTAGGTGTTGCATGTGTTTCTCAATGATGATTCTGCAGTTGAGATCTGTTCCATTGTGCTCCGAAGAGCTCTGAATCCAGCCTGCTCTTCGACCAACAGTTCCTCGGCCTTACTTGTCAATCGATTAAGGATGATGCGTAGCATGACCTAGCTGAGATGACTGATTAGACTGAGTGTGTCGTAATTCTCGCACAACTTGAGGTTTCCCTTTTTCGATAGGGGTTTGACCAGTGAATGGGTCCACTCCATGGGCCACTTGTTCTCCTCCCAGATCTTTTGGTAAAGTGTCATCAATGTTGTCGTTGCCTCCACCGTGCTACATCAGCTTGGAAATGACGTTGTCCTCTCTCATAGATTGTCCTGCCTTAGGTCAACGCACTACCCACACCTCTGCCTTATGCATCGACCGCTTCTGGTCTGGGATCGATCTGAAGGAGACAGAGTCCGGTTAAAACGGATAGTTGTAGATGTCATATCAGTATTCACCCCATCTGTTTAAGGACTTCGGCATTCTCGGTGATGAGATAATCGTCAGCGTCTGATATAACACTGCCCTTGGGCTGACTGGTCTCCGTGAGAGTCTTGAACGCATGTTCATGTTGTAGAAGAAGTAACTATCACAGATCGACGGATGTAATTGATGCGATTTGTCTCATTTTTTCACTGCTTAACATATCAGTGGAAAAAACAACAACTGAAATCTCATACTTTAACTAAAAGCATACACAATTTTATGACAATGTTGAGTCTGATCAATAATCATAATCATGATAATCATATAATCATAAGTTCAAATGTAATAGCAGTTATAGAATGTCATACTCAACATTTGCACAAGTCTTTTGCTTGACAAACACTTTGTTTCATAGGGTCTAATATAATACATTTTCGTAAGTGTATAAATTATACGACGAATACCCATCATCATAAATTAAGTATTAAGTTATTGATTTGAGGACTTGTTTTTCATGAAACAGCTCAAACACCAATTAAAACGGACTTTCGTTATTTAATAATCATATTATTTATGCACTCTTTTCGTAAAAATAGTTTGCTGCCGTAAAAAAACCCGTTTTATTTTATTAATAGATGACTGTTATGTACCAAACATTGAGGACACACGGCGTGGGCTACACACGAGGAACTGTAACGCAACCTTTGCAGAATTTCGCTGTTCAGCTTGTAGATGTGCAGTTTCCAACGACGGTAACCGTATAGTATCGACTATACTTTCCCCAAAAAATGAGCTTTGAGGGTTATATTGGCACTAAAATAACGTACGCTTTTTAAAGAAATATTAATAGACGAAGACACATGTAGGTAGTGTGCAATACGAATAATGCACACTGAAAAAAACTGTAAATGCATGCCAATCAAATATATATTCGCTTCGTGTGTTATTAAATTACAGGAATTCCTTGATCGACTAACGCAACTCAACAAACATGCCCATTGCTTTTCATTGTGAAAAGTTCAAACAAAATGATATTTTAGTAAAAAAAAATAGTATAGTAATTTCAGCATGTCATTATGTTACAATTGGTGCCAATATTAACAAACATTTATTCAATCGATCAAATGTTATCTAGGATGATACTCCACATGAAAGACATCGAAGGGTTCAATTTATAAGATCAATGATAAAACAAAAAAACAAAAAACATTGCTAATAAAATATGCCATTTAAATTAATTTAACAATATAACACTGTTGGAAAAAGATGTTCTTTTAGTAGGGATTTATTAAATAGTTGCTTTACATGGGTGTCTAGTTTTATAGTTGATCAATGACATATAATATTCTATTTATATTTTATATTTATTACCATTTGTCACAAGGACACTTTCATAGGTTGCGGTTATTATTGGTAGTAATAAAATTGTTATTCATGAAGTTTTCATGAAGTAGTCTTGGAAGAAGAAATTTGTGCATGCCAATCGAGTAAGAATCCCACCGGAGGCATGTACCAAAAAATAGTATAAGCCATATTTTTTCTGAACAATATAATCAATATTACATTGGTAGTATAATCTTATCAGGTGAAAAGAGTGGATGCATTATTTAATGTTTGCCAGACTTATTGGGAGGGGGGGGGCAATCCGTCTATTTGCCAATTTAAAGTAACGTCGGGTTATGTTTTACTTTTAATAGATTCTTAGAAGATGGTATAATTGTCATATTAATTGCATGCACTTTTTATTACATTCTCAGTTTACAGTGTAAAATTGATACTATTGTGCCATAAATCATTAAGACAGTAAGCGGTTTGTATTCGAATTTTTGTTGTAATTATTTCGTACAAGATCTGTTATCAAATTACAAATACTAATGCAGCGTTAACATGGATTTGATGTTGTGTTTGTTTTTATAGGGTGGCAATTTCCAATTTGCAATTGACAATTTGGCCGGTAACGATTTAGATTCGGATGCTGGACTGGACGACTTTAGGACATTTATGGCTTCCTATACCTCGGGAATACAGTATGATCATGCTGCTTGGATTTCAGGGTTGGTATACACGCTAACATTTTGGCCGTTAAATTTGAAATAATTGTTCAGTGAATATTTGTGTGAATATTAAATATACCCATGCATCCTAGTCCATTTAACTGCATTAAAAACCTAATTAATATCCGATCTATTAATTAACTATATATGCAGTCGCTAAAAACAAGATTTATTTATGGCATAAGTGAACGTAATACACACAAGTGTCAAATCTTATAAGCGAAGCGTAATATTTCTCCTAGACCCGGCAAATTGTTTTGTTAGAGGGTATCAGTTGTTCAGACGGGGGTAAATGCTGGGGGTAGCGGTAACAGCTAATGCCGAGAGTCTGTGTATACAATTATATTTATGCACGTGTAATTAAACTCTTGTTTCAGGAACGATCTGGTTTTCAACACTGGCCGTGGTAATGTGGGTAAGTACACTATTAAAACACTTTTTTTATATATGTAAACATGAAGAGGCAAGGTTAAAGGGGCCGTCCAACAGATTTTGGCATGTATTGAAGCTCGTCATTTAATGCTTTAAATGCTTTGTTTTGATAAATTTAAACATTTGAACTATAAATCTCTAGTAAAAAAAACAAGAATACAATTTTTTTAAAGGAAAAAAATAACCCTCAACAGGTCTCGGACCACTGACCCCTGGAGTAAAAAGCCCCCCGCCTTGGCCACTCGACCATCCACGCTCATAATCAGAGTGGATGTATTGTTTAGCTATATAAGCAATCCTCGTAGTTTCCCAAAATACCGAATCGCGTCGATACGGAGGGGGTAATCACGTGATAGTCAAGATGGCGACGTCCATTCCGAGACAGTTATTTTTCTCCGTTTTATATCCTTTATCACTTCTGTTGATTTTTTTAATGACGCTCACTTTCCAGTTTCCAGCCATATCAGTAAAAAGGTGATTAGCGTTTATTTCGTATTTAAATTCGCATTATATCTCGACTTTACTCCCCGCAAATTTTCTTAGTGGAGCCCTAATTAGGTCATCCCGCTAAGAAATTTCGCACCGAGTAAAGCCGATATATAGAGCGAATATTGCTTTAAAATAAAAGCCAGTAACTTTCTTCCTAATATGGCTGGAAAGCGAGCAGAATGAAAAATAATAATACAAGTAATAAAGGGTATAAAACGACGAAAAATTCCTGCCTCGGCATGAACGTCGCCACCTTGTCTGTCAAGTGATTACCCCCTCTGTTTAACTGTTGGACGGCCAACATTCAGAGCAAATACATATTAAGAATAAAACTCAAACAAACTTGTTTAGGCAATCGTATCAAAGCTTCCATTTTAAAAACATATTTGGGATAAGATTTTTTTAAACAGAATTATATTTAAAATAAAGCTGGACAAAAAACCAAGACGTAAATATTTCATATTGAATGATGTCATTGTGTTATTAACAATGAATTGTAAATAACAATACACACACACATATATATATATATATATTTGTTACCAGTATACAACGAATTATAATAGTATTTTTAGTCAGATGGTGTTCTTAAACGAATTAGCACAGTAAAAATTCTTCTATCACAACAAATCATAATACATCAACTTCAATAAATGTATAATTATAATAATGCGTTTCACCATTTCCACGTGCAAAAAGACGAAACAGTAAATACCCCACGTGCTAAAGCGTACAATAGTCACGGATGACTTGATTATCGTGAGCTTGCTAAGAATGTAGTCAATTTATCACGTTTATCACCTGACTTACCACGAAACATTTAAGCTTTGAAAAGTATATGAACGAAATAAGGTCTCCAATTCAATCCTTGTCGATTATAATTAGCGTATCACGATAAGTCTATAGTTTGCGTCATCATATTAATCACATTAAACCTTGTTTATATAAATATTAATCACATTAAACATTATATATATTCATTATATATTCATTGACTAAATAACATCTGCATTATAAGCGTCTGCAAATCTAAAAATTAAAGCAATTTGTTTGCATTTGTTTTCCCGTTGATATTCTTCACTCTTTCAAATGTTTTAGCAGCGAATTCCGCATGTCCTTTCCAAAGCCCTCACCCAGTTAAATCACCTTCACATCATACAAACTAATCACTATCAGCGGCATCCTGTCGACCAAGGTCCTGTTCCCTTATATCTGAACATATCATCCTTTCAACATCATTATCATTATCATACAAATAACCCAAAGACAAATAGGAGTTAGTGCTTGTATTTGACAGGACTTTCGACATATAAATGCAAAAAACAATTATTCTGACGCCCGTATGTGTCCCATGTGAAATGGAAATCGACCTCAATGCCACCGCTCAGTTGATGAGTCTCGAGACGACTGTAAACGGTGTAACATTTTTTTTCCATATGTCTAAAGAACTGAAACGATACTATTTAAATGATGTAGGGCATGTAACTAAGAATACTTAACATGCGCACTTGTGGCATGCAAATAAGTGCAAATTTATTCATAACAATTCGTAGGCAATTATATACCTAAAACCATGAGTTACTGTTTGAATAAACTGATCCCCGCCGACGCCCAAAGTGCACACAAGACGCCCCCAATACCCATCAATCACGTTAAGTTGCTTAAATATTATAAATTTACAAATGTGAAACATAAATTTGTTTAAAGAATCTGCTATTATCTGCCAGATTCATCCACCATCACCAATCAAGAGAAGTGTACATGACTTCACGTACACCCCATACAATAATCGGCAGTAATAAACGATTCAGGTAAAACCGCGAGCACCCTCGAATGGCGACTCAATAGATTTGAAATCATACATACCACAACACGGAAAACCCGTGCAATATTCGCGCTAAACCATTACCATAATCTCTCTTCTAAATAACAGGTATAAAACCATTCTATACCATATTTATGAAACCGAGAATAATTTCATTTATCCACGTCACATCTCCATAAATTGCTTCCAACATTATTTGTTTTCCACAAATTGTTAACGTCAGCAATTTTCGGACCTACGGCCTTTTGTACCATTTGCTTCCATTTGCTGTTTCTCTTTCCTTGGCCAATCAAAAGACGTGATACATCAACCATCGATAGATGAAACATTTAGGATCACAATGTGTAATTGGCTGATCGTGTGCACAAGGCGATTAAAAACATGGCCTAGGGGCTTATCTTCACTTTCGAGTACAATAGCGCTCATCCCCTTCTTTATCAGGGACACGGAGCGTATATTGACATCTAGAGTCCGTGTCAGGGACAACACATCTGCCTTCGTATTGAGGGAAAGTGTACCGTGGGCAATTTTATGAGAAAACAATTTTGAGAAAACAATTTGCAGTAGGCCCATTCTTTAAAAAATTCACAACTCGGTCCCAAGGCCCAGCGCCTTATTTTACGGACCTGATTTTTCTGCTTAAGTTGCGACAAATACAATATTCGAATCCCCATAACACCGGTTCGTTATTGAGAGCATTAACGTCTGTGAAATTATATCACTTCCGGTTTGAATAAAAATGGCGAGTAAATCCGAATGTGTGAAAATTAGCGACTTTGTTGTAATCGTTCTCGCTAATAACACCGTGATTGGATCGAATAGAGGTGCGAACACGTTTTTATATGTACTCAATTCGATAATAAATAAAGGGTTTTACGAGTTTTGAAAAGAACGGCATTTAACTTTTTAAGATAATTTTAGCATAATGCATGCACGCGGAGCGTTCTGGATAGTTGACCAGTACAATCCTCAATGCAGCCTCTTTGTAGGAGCAAATGACATTCACGATGCACGAAAACAACACGCATAGCAAACCTGATTTAATCTAGGTTAAAGTTCTGTACGTTATCTATGTAGTTCATCCAATCAAGGTTCACCCACGAAGTTACATTTTATTTAATATCCGTTGTTGCATATTATAACGTTAAAATGTAAAAGGTTCTGTTTGATTTTAGGTTTGGCTTGGACGAATACTTTATGTAGTACGACTGATTTTAACGGTGGATATCATACATCAGTGATCGAATTAACAGCTGGTATTTCCAGGATCCTATCGCATGAACTTGGTCACGGGTACGAGCTGTGCGCACATTGCGTGTATAAATCAACTAGTCTGTAATATTTTTAAATGTGTATTACATCTGATATAATGCCTGTAATTTTAGTTTTACCTTTTGAATAATGGTGATGTATTTCAGTACAATTCTGTAATTATGAAGATAAAATAAGCACACTGATTTGATGCTGCGTAATTTTAGATGCATATATGAATATCTTTGATGTATACAATGCAATACTTTATAAAGAATAAAATCATCGTACAAAACTCTTTAAAAACATTAAAACATATTTTTTATCAAATATTTGTTACAGCCATCTTTCGTTGTCCCTAATTAAATCTAAGTTCATACAATCAAATCCAGTATCAGGTTAGATAATAATGATTTCTCGTGTAACTATAGCATACATTTTCATTGTTTATCAACGTTGAGGTTTGGAATGGGTCATGATGGTGAAGGCAACAGTTGCCAGCAATCCGGCTTCATCATGGGAGCAACGCTTGCTCTTGTCGATACAAACACTCAGGCGACGTTCTCCAAATTCTCTAGCTGTTCCGCCGCAGATGTCACAGTCTACACCCTCGGGTATGTACACACACAACACTCTTCAACGTATGTTGTTACCTTATATTTCAAGTATAAAATGGGAATCATACTGAAACTATTTCCAACGTATTAACACAAAGCACGACTATAATTTGTTTTGTTCGAATCTGCTTATATTTACCGCACCGTTTATTATGCATTGAATGTGTATCAATGTTAAGTGAAGTGCTCATTACTGTTAAATTCTGACATTATTTGTGAGTGATATTTAGTTGACACAAACAATGTTAAAAAAATGTTTTTGTTGCAGAATCGGAGCCGACTTCCGCTCCACCTGTCTGCTTCCACCTGATAGTGCATTCTTCCTGGATGTGTGTAAAGGATTTAAAGGGACGACGCCTGTGACACTAGACGAGCAATGCAAGAAAGAATTCGGAGCAAGCAGTACCATAGACTTAACGTTCCAAGTGAGTGAATATTTTGTACACATCTTTTTCATTTTTAATAATATACAAACATAGCAAACATGATTTGTATCAAATAACAATAAATTTATAAACGAACACCAGTCGGTTTAAATTAAACAATTTTACTAGTATAATTTGCTATGTACTTGAATGATAATGCTTTCATTTTAAGAAAGTTCGCGCTAAAGATGTTTTGAAGTGTAAATTCAGATCTTTCTATATCTATATTGATTAAGTATGTGTTGATCGCTTATTGAAATATTTGCTTTAATCCTTTAGTATATACTGACTGCATCAGGTTTTTTTACAAACTAAACGTTTAATACTCTCATATTAAATGATGGAATTTTACAGCCGGTAGATATAAATCCACAGCCATCTTGCGATTTGATAATCATCATTTAATATTCCACTTTATATAAAATCAATTATAAATATCCGGAGGTAAACTACGTTATATTTTCAAACGAACATGCATTTTACTTTAGCATGTCTAAGTAAGCAATAACTTATATTAACTGAGTCGAATTTTGTAAATTAATAGTGTGCTATTGTGGATAAGAACTTAAAATTCAAACTAGCGATCTATTTATTTGAAGTGACAATATTTGTTCTCAATCACAAAATATATGCTGCATTAACATAATAAAGCTATAAACTAATTACATGTATACGCATCGATTGAGCATATCAGTATGCTAAGGTCATCTAAGAGTGCATTTCCTATATGAGAGAAAATCAAAATATTAATTACATGTAAAACTCAGAACTCTTATATTTCTTAATATCGATATATTTTTCTCCAGTCTCAGCAAAACGATGTAACATTCCTTCAAAACAACTATGTTACTAGTTGTGTGAGGGGAGTAAATGAGGCTCCGTATACCATTTGGTGTAATGTCGGCAACAACCAAATTTCGCAAGTAAGCGAAGTTATGATGGGGACCAAATGCGTTAAAGGAGATCGAATAATGGACCCTAACAATGTAAATATGCATTCAAGCCATTATTTTGTGTACGCATAACATTTCGTGTTGGATTTTTGTTTTGAGTGAACAAAGAACTTTTGGTCATGTTTTTTTTATTATTTTTTTCCAATTGAATTTCTGTTTTTCTGATAAAAAATTAAACAAATGCATATGATTGCCAATTTGCACTGCTATGTGTTTCTTTTAATGAAAAAATGTAAGTGGAATATTATGCCATTAACAAAACACACTCTTAAAAATAATAAAATGCATTAGTATTTATAATGTATTAACTAAACTGTGATCCTATTAGCCTTTTAGTTGGTTAAATTTATTTAACAAAGATAAAGAGAATCTTACCGAAAAAGTTACACGTGTACATCAAGAACTAACTTAAGTATTACATGGGCATTATAGTGGCACAAAATAGTCATATGATTGGTTGCAGTTCATTGGGTGAATTCCATGATGAGGCGTGTCGTGCGATAGAATGCGTGTTTTACACTGTTAAAACATAGCATACATTTTACGGAAATTAAGATTTTTACCATTTATTTAAAGCCCAATGCCTAAAAATATATCATGACAGAATTTATAACGGGCCGTCTTTTATTAGGTTAAATGTAACTCGATTAGCTCCTGTAATGGATGTTGTTAATACGAGTTCAACATTAAAGACTGCGATTTTAAAACTGTTACCATTTCTTTCAGATTTGCATCCATGGTGAATGTACTTCCTTGTTACTTTGCAACACAAACAATCCAGCACCACCACCACCAAATCCACTTCCACCACCTCCACCTCCTCCAAATCCACCTCCACCAAATCCACCTCCTCCTACTCTAGCGACCACACCATTGCCCAGCTCATGTCCGTGTGCGGACACCACTTGTTGTCGTATTGTTTGGAGAATAAAAAATAGGACAGTGGATGGATGCTGCCCGGAATGCCAGTATAGAATCGATGTCTGGGGAAGAGACTGTACAATTAAGACTGTAAAATGAAAACAGTTGGAAAGTGATATCTCAACAGAAACTGAGTAAGAAGACAAATTCATGAATAAATGTGAAACTACGTTTGCCTGATTTAAAAATGATAGCAGATGTAACCGTTTCACGATGAACACTCCAAATCCTTAACTATATGCTTTTACTGTATACACTATATGTTGTTATTATTATGCACTTTTCCATAACATTTATATGTACCTTGAACAAAAGGTGTCTTCAAACCAATTCCAATACTTATGTTTAACGATAATATTTTAAAGCATGTGTTGGTTATTACAACTGCAAAAAATGTTGATACATGCGAATGAAACAATTATGGTAATGAGACTAATAAAGTATTCACTGTTAAAATGGTAAATGAAAAGAGATAAATGCAACCAATACCCTAGTCATTGGCTTTTTCACCAGCCAATTATTAGACTTTATGCTTACAATGAAGATTATTATGAATGGAGAATATTATTGAAACTGTTTTTCCTCGAAGTATATAAAAGCACAATATGACACAAATTAAAATACATATATCTACACAATTCTTCATTTAGAACAGTGTATATATGCCATTATAAACACTTATATACAAAATACTGAACGTGTTTTCTTGTTTCTATGCCTATTCTTGTTTTAAACCTAAGAATGGGTTGATGAATACGGGCCCCAGTTGTTAAAGCACGTGTTTAATAAAAATCATAAACAAATAGAGGATATTTGTTCATGTCAGTGTAAGATCGCTTGTTATTTCACGAGTGATCATAGAAAATATATTTTCACGAGTGTCGAATGAAAATATTAGTTTTCTATGATCACGAGTTAAATAACAAACGATCTTACAATGACATGAACATATTTTCTGTTTCTTTTATGCCCCTTTTTCAATAAAATAATTAACAGATGTTTCCCTTTCGCTGAAAAGTTACCCTTTCTCCCGTGGCTTGCCTCAATACAGGAGACAACATGTTACTCGCTCTAGGAAAACATAGCTTAATGCATAAAGTAGATCTTGATATGATAATCTAATCAAAGCGCTGAAGGCACTGAAGTTGTTCGCTATTGCATAATAAAAGACGCAACTCATTTTTCAAAATTAATCGCAAGTATGAAATGAACACACGCCTATCAAATTTATAAAGAGTGTGCCATAACGAACGGGGCGAGATGTGTGTGCACTTTTTATGATCCTATTTATTTTATAGAGATATCTTAGAAAAAATAACAACAACATTGCCCTTTTTGGAAGTTCTGAAAGCATAGAAAGTATGATGAAAATGGTAATGAGAACTGAATATAAAGACAATGTGCAATCACCATCATATTAAATGAATATTGTTGGAATATCGAATACATATTTCACCAAGAATTTACTTTCATGATGAAAATTTCCTCTACAAAACTTTTGGTTTTTGACACCATATACAAATTCAAAATACATTGTATACGATAAGATAATTGATGAAAATAAATAAAACACAAATCTACGAGCAATACTTTTTACTCACGAATTGGGTTTGCATAAAGACAGTTCTGTTGACCCGTACTTTGTTGTTTATGCATTACTTGTTACCCTAGCAATTCACATGATGTAAACAACTCTGACCTAAACATAGGTATAGAGCACTAATGCGCTTTTTCGGCGTAGCTGTTTTACCCAGCTTTTCACCTTCAATTACCTTTACATAACGCCAGCAGACACGCGTGAATATTATCGAATATTTCATAGGCTGATTCGAGATAAAACCTCTGAACTTTGGCTGCAACACCGTGTCTGTGCTCAGCGCAAAGGATTTAGCATTGTTCAGTGTTAGGAATTACGGACAACTCTCTGTATGTTCAAACGACACAAATTGTGGCCCAGTTACAATTACGCGTTAAAACCCATCTCGGAGAATTTCAGGGTCAGTACTCGTTCACTAAATCGTCCGGGGAATATATAATTGACTATCGATAAACACAGTTTTGCTTTCAAGACGAGAAAACAAACATTACCGAAATAGTATAGTGTCACGATAAGAGGAAACTCGTTTAATTATCCAACCACAATGTTTGCCGTATTCGGTCAGCACGTCCAGAAATCGTTCCTGAACGCATTGATAGGCTGCCCTTATTCACAAGTTTGCTATTTTGAATTCAATTCAATCGAAAAGCATTGGGCCATTTACAATTCGCAATGAGATGTTTAATGACCCTCGTCATGCGAAATTGGGTCTTATTCCATATACGCCCATCACATATATATAGCCCATTCTGTCTGCGCATCTCTCAGTCTGGTCAGGAGATGCATAATGAGACCATAACACATTGAGTGATTTTATTACGAACAGCATCGCCTCTGACCAAACTGCGCAAATGCAAATGTTGGGTTTAAGATACGCTTGCCGAAACGCATAAGACCCATTTTCGCATGACGCGGCAATGAAAGTGTGATTTAAATGTGTCTTAAGAAAACTGCGTTTAAATTTAATATTAACATACGATATATTTCGATAGTGAAGAAATATACTCATAATAAGGCATGTGAGGACACATATGATGTGCACTTCCGTAGTATAATGTTTATCGACTTACACTAATTTGTGGTTTGACAATGATAACACACATTTCATGTAGTGAATATGCGACTTACAAGTGAAAAAAAAACACAATAGTTAAACTTTTGTTTTCAGCTTATTTATTGAGAAACGTAAATTGCAATTTTTAATTCAAAGTCAGCATTTACGCCGCCTACCCATTTATAAGATATTTCTTGTTATATTTAGTTGTTTCTTAATATTCGGCTTTCGCGATTATAAAACATTTTTAGGTTGTCTATATTATACCTGTAGCAATTGGTGAACTCATATTACACTTTTTATAAATTGAGAACTGTGAATATAAACAAGCTTAACCTTCTACTTTTGCGTTGTTAGCACCCGTAAATACAAAAGATCGCCGCTATCTGTTGAGAACAAAAGAATGTTTCCCAGAAATATCAAATTTAACCCCGCTGTAGAAGCATGAACGAGATTACAAAACAGACAATTCTTGTTATATTTAATTGTTTGTTATATTCGGTTTTAGCGATTATGAAGCATTTTTGTTGTCGTCTATCGTATCCCTGAAGTTATTGTTGAACTCATGTTCAACGCTTTATAAATGGAGAATATAAACAAGCGTAACCTTATACTATTGCGTTGTTTTCCCGAATCTATTAATAGCCTCAGATTATAAATGACCTGTACAACGTCATTAAGACGCAGCAGTTAGTGGACTATTTTAATCATTCATAAATAATTTCTTGCACGAAACTTATACTACAAACATTGTTTATTGAATCATTTCTATATAAGCTCCGTTCAAAAATATTCCATTTAATACGATATTCACATAATGTTTCCATGTGTGAATGAATATAGTTGGAGAACTCAAACCTCTTGCCTACATTACACAACTCTTTCTCGCGCGGATATTGCAGGTGTGGCGGTTAGTAGGCTTTCCGTAGATAAGCCGGACTGACTTGAAATTTTTTCAAATTGTTTATTTTCATTGGTGTTATTTCACTGCAGAAATATCATATTTTATCATTAGGTATAAAAGAAATATACTTTGTTATCTATTACTATCGCAATTTTTGCAGTATTTAATGAAAAACAGAAGATAACGGGGTCGTTATGAAAGCAGTATTGTTTACAAAAATGTTTCGAATAGTTTGATGACCAAAATAAAACTGACGAGATGCAAATGCAATTTATATTATGCAAGCTATTGTTGACGAAGATTCCTGCACACCAACAGAGAACTATATTTAATCTTTGCGATAAATATCGCAAGTGCTTTCCAAAGGTTTTGTCTGTTTCAGAAACTTAAACAGTTTCGTTTTTCCTCTGTTTATAAACATATAATTTCACGATGTTTATTTTACCTATTTATATTTCACGCATGGTGCACATACAGATATCGGAAATTGACAACTGTCCGTTGTATCAGCAGAAGTTCAAACGAAGGTGTCAATTTTATTGTCAGGTTAGGTGTTTAAAAACAGAGCCTTGCTCTTGGAAAACGGTTCTATATGAATGTGCGAAAAAGTGTCGTCCCAGATTAGCCTGGGCAGTCCACACAAGCTAATCAGGGACGACACTTGCCGTTGTATGGTATTTAGTTTTTAAATTAAGTCTTTTAAAAAAGAATCCAGTTCAGATGGAAAGTGTCATCAGGTATTAGCCTCTGTCGATTCAACAGGCTACTCTTGGACGCTTGTGCTTTACTTCCCGTTTTCCCAGACAGAGATTGATTTTTTTCAGAAATATTTCCTAAGAGAAATTATTTTTCTCATCTGGTGATTCATCGTGATTAAATCGAAAATAACAAACAAAACACATAGGCTCTTTTTGACGGTGTCAAAGAGTCTACTAGACAGTCAACGACGGTGCAAGACACTACCATAGAGACTCCGACGGTGCAGGGCAGTCTGGAATGGTGCCAGGATATCCAAGACAGTTTACGACGGTGTTAGACAGTCTCATAGACAGTCTCTGACGGAGCCAGACGCTTCTAGCCAGTAAACGCCCATGCCAGACAGCCTCCTTAACAGTCTAGGACAGTGCCAGTCAGTCTATAGCGGTGTCAAACAGACTCCTAGAGATTTTATGACGGTGTAAGAAACACACAGAAGGTCTATGATGGTGCCATATATTTTCCTCGACAGACATTGTAAGATTTAACCAGACAGTCTTGCAGAAAGTCTGTGAACATGCCGGACCCTCCCTGACAGTCTAGGGCAGTGCCAGACACCCACAGACAGTCTACGACGTAGCCAGAAGTCTGTGACTGTGTAAGTCATCCCCATATAGTCTGTGACGGTGCCAAACAGTCTCTTAGTCAGTCTGTGACGATCCACACACTCCAACACTACTTGACAGTCTACGACGGTACCAGACAGGCTGTTTTCGACCGTGCCAGGCCCTCCCAGACAGTGTACGACGGTGTAGAACAGTATCCTAGACAGTATTTGAACTTAACTGACTCTCAAAGACAGTCTATGACGGTGTCAGACACTCTCAGAAAGTGTCGATGACAAACACTCCAGGACAAACTAACGGTGCCAGACACTCGCAGACAGTATACAACTATTCCACACAGTCTCCCCGACAGTCCCTGAGGACACTCCCATACAGTATGTTACAGTGTCAGACAGTCTCCTGGACAGTCGATGACGGTGCCAGACACTCCCAGAAGTCTGTGACGGTACCAAACAGTCCCCTTAACAGTCTGTGACGGTGCTAGACACTCCCAGATAGGTTATCAACTTATCAAGGTACCAGACAGTCTCTTTGATAGTCTATGAAGGTGTAAGACACGCCAAGACGGTGCCAGACAGTCTCCGAGCAATCTTGGACGGTAACCGACACCCCCAGACAGTCTTCGGCAGTGCCACACGGTATTCTAGACAGTCTATGACGGTGCAAGACACTCCAAGCCAGTCTACGACGGTACCAGAAGTCTCCTAGACAGTCTGTGACAGTTCCAAACACTGCAAGACAGTCTATGGCGGTGCCAGAAGTTCTCAAAGACAGTATGTAAACATGCAAGACTATACCAGACAAGAGCAAAAAAGTCTCGTAGACAGTTTGTGACGGTGCAAGGTACTCTCAGACAGTTTACGACGGTGTCACACGGTCTCCGAGACACTCTGTGACGTTGCCTCTCCAGGACTTCTACGATGATTTCAGACAGTCTCCTAAACAGTCTGTGAGCATGCCAGACATTCCAAGACAGTCTGCGACTGTGCACGTCAGCCTCCTAGACGGTCAGTGACGGTACCAGACATCCCCATGCAGTCTACGACGGTGCTAGACTCTCCAAGAAAGTCGACGACGGTGCCAGACAGTCCCCTTAACAGTTTGTGATAATGCCAGACACTGCCAGACTGATTTTGATGTCTCTGAACCTGCCAAACACTCGCAGACAGCCTATTCCGATGCAAGAAAGTCGTCTAGGCAGTCTGTAAATCTCCAAGACACTCATAGACAGTGTAAGACGGTGCCAGAAAGTCTTCTATACAGTCTGAGAAAATGCCAGACACTTGCAGTATGTCGGTAACGATTCAAGACAGTCTCTTAGACAGTCTGCGAACGTACCAAATTCTCCGTGAACCTTTCAGACACTCTCAGAAAGCCGAAGACGCTGTCAGAAGTCCCCTAGACAGTCTGTGAACCTGCAAGACACTCACAGTCAGTGTACGACGATAACAGACAGTCTCCTGGACACTGTATGAACATACCAGACACTCCCAGACAGTCTGTGACGATGCCATACAGACACCTAGACAGTCTGTGAACCTGCCAGACACTCGCAGTCTACAACGGTGTCAGACAGTCTCCTAGACAGTCGGTGAACCTGCCTGACACTCGCAGATAGCCTACGACGATGTCAGGCAGTCTCCATGAAAGTCTGTGAACGTGCCAAACACCCTCAGACAGTCTACGACGGTGACACACAATCTTCTAGACTGTGTGTGAACCTTCCAAACACACGAAACCCGTCTACAACGATGCCAGACAGTCTCATTGACGGTACGTGCACTTGCAGACGATCAACGACGGTGTCAGACAGTCTCCAAGACGACAATCTGCAAACCTGACAAACACTTGAAGAAAGTCTACGACGTTGCTAGACAGTCTACTAGACAGTGTGTGAACCTGCCAGACACTCGCAGACAGTCTACGACGGTGACACACAATCTCCTGAACAGTCTGTGAAGCTGCCAGACACTCGCAGACAGTCTTCGGCGATGACAGAATGTCGTCCTGACAGTGTGTGAACATAGCAGACACTTGCAGAAGATCAACGACAGTCTGTGAACCTGCTCGTCGCTCGTAGACAGTCTACGACGGTGCCAGACAGTCTCCTAGACAGTCTGTGAACTTGTCAGACTATCCAAGCAAGTATGTGACGATGCCAGACAGTCTCCTATAACGTATGTGACCGTTTAAGACACTATTAGACAGTATACGACGGAGCATGACAGTCTTATAGACAGTCTGTGATGATGCCAGACAGTCTTTGAACCTGCAAGACATCAGACATTGTACGTCGTTGCCAGACAGTCTCTTATAAAGTACGTGAACCTTCCAAAAATTGGCACACAGTCTTTGACGATGTAAGACAATCTCCTAGACAGTCTGTGAACGTGTCAGATTCTCACAAACGGTCTACGACGGTGCCAGACAATCTCCTAGACAGTATGTGAAGCTGCCAGATACACGCAGACAGTCTACGGCGGTGTCAGACAGACTTCAAGACCGTCTGTGAATCTGCCAGACACTCCCACGCAGTTTGCGACGATGCCAGAAATCTCATAAACAGTCTGTTAACCTGCAGATAGTCTACGACAGTGCCAGACAGTCTCACTTTTATATACAATTAAGACAGTTTGTCATTATTTTCATTAATTTTATTTGGCTTCCCTAAGCGTGGATAAATTAACGACATGCTCTACAATAGTGTTGTATCATTTCAGTACGCTATACATTTGCCTCTGAAGGTCAGGGCCCGTATTTACCTTTCAATTCTTAGTCGTAAGTCTTAAAATAAAGTTGTTTTCAAAACTGAAACCTATCATTCAAACCATTGTGTTATTATACCCACTCTACCGAAGTAAACCGTCAGTCATTGGTAAAATGCAGTGACATTGAATTATTAAGTTTTACTTATAATCGATTATGTGTAGCATTTTTGTTTTTTCCTTGAAAGAATTTGCATTTTGTAAAAGAAATAAATTTAAAGAAAAACGTGACTTTTCTTCATTGTCTCTGATATTCTATTAAGGGTATTTCCGCTTGAAGAACCAAGTAGGTGTACACGTTCACATCAAAAGTAAGTAAGGGACGATTTTGCATAATGTTAGGGAAATAGCTCACGCTTTTAAATTATTTATTCCTTAGCCTTACCTTTTGTCACATACGCCAACTTCCTAAAATGCTTGCACGCGATCACTTACGCTAGTCGTTCGTAAAACATTGGAGCGCAGACGACACTCTATCTGACATCATAACTCAATCCCTGACAGTCGTCTTAGAATGGGCGCTTACATTGTATGATGATCGGTTGTCGTTCAGTTTGTGTGATAGTATCAAAATAAAAAGATCTCCTTATTTCAAACCGAATTGTTCATTTCACAATTCACAGTTGTTCAATTTTCCAGCAATTCCAAAAGATGCTAACATATCCATATTAAAATGAAATCCCACAGAAAAAAAATCGTCCGCGAATTCATGTGCCTAGCATTCTCGTTTATAGACAAATGTGTTCCAGAACTTAAATGAATAAAATGACATCTTTTGGGTGGAGTTATCCGTTGCCAGTTTTATGGAGTTGTTGATTTTACACAAGATACATACAGTTACTGTGGTTTATAACTTTAGTGTTTTACAGTTTAATATCACATTAAATTGTTGTATGAATAACGCATGCACTAATTCTGTTTTTGAATGTAGTCATGTGCCCACTTAGCAGCCTGGAACGTCAATTATTTAAGCATTCATAAATTGAAATATATGTATAATAGCTCGATTGCATAGAACGCAAGGCTTGTTTGAAACGCTCTCGAGTCGGATTCCTGAAACTAGAACCAGTAATTTTTTAATCATAAAATCATGATTAAAGCTGGATTCACCACCTTGGAACGGTCAATTAAAAGCATTTGGGTTAAAAGCGGTAGAAGGGATCCCGCACAAACAATATCGTTTTACAAATATGTATTCAACCACTATAAAACAGGGCGAACCATTTCTAGTTTGACGTCGTCGTCGTAAGAGCTTGTCTTTGTTGGGTGTTGTTTTGCCACAAACATAGCTTTTGTTTTTCTGTCCATCAAAAATGATATTTAAATCAAGAGTTTAATGCAAAACAATTCACGTGTCCGATGGTAATTATACATTTCGTCTGTAAAACTAGTAAATTCGGTATAGGTTTAGGTATTTAAATCTTACCGTATTCAAATTTGAAATTATGCTCAAAATTTAAACTAGTTAGAAGAAAAGTTCAATTTCTCATCCGACTTTATCTCGGCTTTGAATTTTGTTATATAAGAAAATCTAAATATACTACAGGTATATTTTAAACTAAACACGCGAAATATTCCCTGTGATAAATGCGCTAATCAAATTAAATGAATACTATTTAAATAGAATTGTCTTTCTATTTAAACTTTTCCCACTCATAAGCAAAGTGAAAATGGCTATGTGCAAACAGCATAAAACCGGAACAGCCTGCGAGTAACGCGCAGTCTGTTAAGGTTTAACGCTGTTTGCTGCTCATCAGTATCTAAGAGTTTGAAAGGAAGCTTCTTAAAACTTGAATCTAGTAAGAAAGGTCTTTATTTAAATTTTACTTTCTACGGGACTACAAATGCGTAAAAATATTTATCTAAGTGGTAAAGATTTAAGTATCATCAGCCAGAGATACGGAGCACTAAAAGTTGCCGACTGTAAATTAATTTACCCTTAAAGTTTCATGACAGTAATATACTTTATCTTGACATTTATGAAAGCAACCGACGTGATGTTGAAGCAGCATTTTAAAATTACATTTAGCTCTACTGATACTCTAAAAGTGAGACAAGCTCTAATTATAAAGGCGTATTGACTTATTGCAATAGCATTACCATATTCTGTAAGTTGTCAAACAAACCGTTGGCGGACATGTACCTGAACAATAATCATACACGCTCGTATTTGACTCTTATATGACGATATATAATCAACTTTCTTGAATAAATTTCATTTCTTTCATTTAATATGTTTCCGACAGATAGTTTTAATGACAAATTAAATAAATGAACAAACGACGATTTTAATAAATTATTATTGCCCTAGTCAAAACTATGAATACACATATAATGCAATTTGCATTGTATAAATTATATATTAAAATAATACTTGCATTATGCAACCTTACATTTATAGTAATTATTTGTGTATAAATTGGTACTTGTTACTATGTTTATAATGGGTTTTATAGTTATTTTGTATAAGATGCTTTAAATGTTATCCAAAATATGAGTTTATTTATAATGTGCTAACATTCTTTTAAAATGCTCAAAATCAGTCAATCAAGGTGAGCGACTTCAGATCTCTTGGTTTCGTTGCCCTACATCTTCATTTACATAAATGTATTGTTTTTCTTTCTTGAATGATTTGCATCGTATCCGACTTCGCAACAACATGTTCCCTTTAGCGTGTGCAGTGTTTGTACTTTTTCAGTTGCAACTGGTTACATGCACGGGTGGTCTAAAGTCGTATTATTCCAACGAATGGCTGATAACATCGAAATTGTCCAAAGGCGATATTGCGAAAGTTGCAGAGGAGAATGGCTTTAAAGTCATAAAACAAGTAAGTGGCTCTTCGTTGAATTAATTCTATAAACGTATATATCTTAGACATTTCTTGATCATGATATCGAAAAGAGTTTGTTTTCTCTTTTGTTGACTTTGTTAATATTGTTTTATTTGTGTTTAGTTTGATATATTGTTTTCATGCATACGGATTTCCCTTGCCATAAAGGTGAACATACTGTACAACAATAGCGTTATATCGCGTCAAATGTTTACCCTTAAGAAATTAGATGCCACGAAGTACATTAATATCTAGGCACGACTGAAAATGTTTAATGACTATACTACAATGGCCAATTATATGTTCACATTATTGAAATGTTTCATCACAAACCTATGGCTCATCTAAGCACGAAGTACTCGTTGTGAGCTTCTGTTGTCCGGGCGTCCATCTTCGGGTGCCGTGTGTTTTGCGTTTTCGGCTTTAGGCTTGTCACAGTCTTAGATGCCACATTTTTCATCAAATATTGATTAAGACTTGTCAGAAAATTCTTGTATCTTTATAAGGGCAACATTCATGACTCAATCTTGATGAATCTTGGTAAGAATGTTTATCTTAACAATATGTAAGCCGTGTTCGAACGTTGGTAACGTGCGTTCAAAACTAGGTCAACAGGTCAAATTTAAGGAAAACCCTGTTACCCCTCTAAAGTCAACATTTATAACGTTTGTAAAGCGGGCGAGATGCTATCGAAAATTAATGTTCGGCGAGATGCTATTGAAATTAATGTTAGAACACCTACATTACTGTGACATGGTTTTAAATTGTAAGTGCACATTTATAACTCATTCTTCTGAGCATACCAAAATAATGTTCTTTTATGACAACAGACCAAACATTTGGAAATTAGTATTCAGTGAAAACAAATCGACCTTTTTAAACTTGTTACTCCTCGAGAGTCAACATTTATTACTATTTATAGTAACGATATGTAATACATATGTAAAGCTAAATACGTTTCCACTTCAAATATATACAAGTATATAACATATCGTTACTTTCAATTGTGACAAAATGACATTGCGACCGGGTCGTTATTCGTATTGTGGCGGGCTAATATGAATTATATATGCCCGATGAGCAGGGTTGATTTTTCATATCTGAAAAGAATCGGATCTTTAGCTTGACAAAATGGCGTCCAATATTCAGTATTGCCAGCATTGATAAATCAAAGTACTGAAAGTACTTGTGGGGCGATTTTGCTCAAATTTAGTGATCGTAAAAACACTATACACCGTGATGCCAACCAATCACATTTGCTGAATAAAACTGATGGAATTAAGGAAGAGTGACAGGCTGTCAACATAATATATGATTTAGCTATTTGGGTTAAAAATGCTGCTTTTTAAAACAAGTCAACGTCGTGCGTGCCAATTCATAACTGCGAAACGTGTGTGAATACAATGTTGATTATTATCATTTAAACTGGTGACCTAGGTTTTTACTCTGACTTAGTGTCATATGTATCTGATATTTCGTGAAGACATACGTTGTCATAAGGTTTTTTTTATCCTACAAGTAAATGATTTTATAGAACATAATAGGACCCATACAGAAAAGATAAGGTGTATCCCACACCTATGTTTATCCCATACCTAGTCATGTGTGAAGGAAGGTCATATTACTCGGAATCAACGATAAAGTATTCATTTTTTTTTGTAAAATCGAATCAAACTCAACAAAACAAACAATTTGACGTTATATATTTTCAACACAAAATGCAACATTAACAGCAAAATACATTTTTTACTAATATTAAACGCGCGTGCTCATGACGTCATTATTAACCCGTCAAACGACAAAAGTCGTAATTTTTTTCCCGGTAAAACTGCAGCTTTTAAGCGATTTTTTCATTATTTCTTTTAAATAGGGGACGTAGAGGTATGACGAACAGAAAAAAAAACAGGTTAATTTTTTTAATTACTTTGTAGAATAAATAGAATACCATGTTAGTGTGATTGTGTACTTAAATTTATCCCACTCGTCTCTGAAAGGTTTGCAAGGCTTGGCAAGCCTCGCCATGTAAACCTTTCTTCACTCGTGGGATAAATATAAGTACACAATCATACTAACATAATCCTCTCTATATACATCATGTAGATTCATTTATTATTCAAATATATATTCAATTAATTTATTTGCTTGATTTTAAGTCACACCGACACAGTGTAGGTCAATGTTGTGTTTTATCAATCTTTTGCACGACGGTTACATTACTTTCACCTCTGTGTTGGGCTCAGAACGGGCTATTGTTATGAAAGCGTCTCATTTATGTCATGATCATTCCAAGTTAATCATTGAGGTTACAGAATACTAAACAATCTCTTGCACGACGGTTACATTACATTCACTGCATTAAAGAAAACCATCTCATATCATGGTATCTTATATCAGTCTTAATGCATTATTATAAAATTGATATGGTTTTTTTATGTTAAGAAACCAACATACATACACACTGTCGAAGCAATTCTTAACGTCACTTCAAAAAAATATGTTCAATTGTTTACATTTTTGAAGTGCGTGGAATGATTCCATCTGCGTAAATGGGCAATAATTTAGTTCCAAAGAGTTGCATTAAAACTCGCAAGTTTTTGCACGATTTATCGTACATTTAAAAGTCATATTTCTTAATTTAATGCATGCGATCTTAAATATCCAATCAAATATACATTGAATGCGTTTGTTCGGTTTTACCTATTTTATAGACAAAATGGCAAGCTGAGCATTTCGCAGAGTTGTATGTGAGAGCAAGGAACGACAACTCTGCGTGGAGATTGGAGTAACGGTATCCCGAGTAAAAAGCGGTCTTAAATGCGTATATGACTCATATCCGCGGATATGACCTAAAAGTGCGGATATGGACGAATATAAGCAATATCGACACTTTTTCTGCAATGTTCATTTCAATGTTCAATGAATAATGCACATTATGTATTATGCAAGGTAAATATCTTATATTGGTTTGTTATTATATATTATAGTTTATTGGTACGTAAAAATATGCACGTTATTGTATTTATTCAAATGAACTAATGATATCGTAGTGCTACCTTTAAACGTTTCAAGAATGATTATAACCATTATATAAGCGCTGTTATTGAAAAGCAATGCATGTCCCGCAATTTTTTTTTAGATCTTTCGTTAATATTTCAACAGTTCATATCCAATATCCCGAAAAGTTAAAATACGAAGCCTATATGTTCAAGATTAATATCACAGCTGTTACATTCACTTATAAAACATAATATTAACGAAAAATATAATATTTTAGCGGGACATGGATTGCTTTTCAATAACAGTGCAACTATAATAGTTATATGAACACGATGTGGACAATTTGGATTATGACTACAAAACATGCTACCTGTCTGGTACTTACGAATGGAAATGTAGGGCAGATGTGACAGGGGTATTTTCTGGAAGTGGCTGTCTTAATATACACTGCTTTCTTTCATGTTTTGTTACTACTTTGCGCTGAGGTAAATTTTCAGTAGGAATTTTGTTTCGAGTTTGGACCGATTCCGTCTCGAAAGTGGTCGGAACAGACTTGAGTATACGCCGTTGGAAATCAGTTTTTTCCGGCTAATTGCTGTCATCCATGCTTTTCTTGTAATGAGTCTTAAGGCCATTTATTTAATGTTACTTTTGTTGAAAATGTACCTATTATACCGCTACAATTAAGGCATTTGACGATGGAACAGTAGTATTTCCCCATTGTTTTCCTTAACACCGGAAGTAGGTATACCTACTCGCACGAACGACAACTCTGTCAAGACGGAATTAGAAAATCGGGACATATTGTTTAAGAGTTTAACTAAAGATTTTCGGTGGGATAATGACGTCATTTCGTCAAAAAATGTCGTCATTTCACAGTTGAAAGTGAAAATTATCGATATTTTTCACTGTTAATTTTCACTGTTTGAAACATTGAAATTATCAGTTTTCATTCACTTATATTTCTCAATAAACCATAAAATAAATAGTAACAATAAAATATAAGACATGTTTACCTTGCATAAAGTTATTATAGCACTACAAATATAGATCCTTTATTGGATAAACCACATTCGTCGATTTTATCATATTCGCGCATTTGAAATCATCATTTTTTTTCAAATGAAAAATGCCACTTGAAACAGTGAAATTTCAGACAATATTTACTGCATTCATAACATTCAGTATATTTAAGTAAACATTTTGAATTCAAATAAAAATATAACCAGGGAAAAGTAACATCATTAATTACTTGTGGTCTGGCGATAATCGGCCCAAAAATATTTTAATATTTTCTAAAGCATATTGTATATCTAAAAACTCAAGTTTTGAGACGACATCAAGAATAATAATACATTCAGTATATTATATAAACATTATGTAAACTTATACAACAAAACATATGTGGTGTCGGCATGGTTATATTGTTTGTGGTTTGTAGCCCTAAAACAATCTTCTGGCACTTCGTCATGTTCGCGGATATGAATTATGAGTTGGATAAATGATAATGTCTATTAAATTGTTATATTTTGAGACAATACTAACATATTTAACCCATTTTGTGTTTTTTTTATTAAACATTGCAGACAAAGTGTCGATATTGCCTGTATTCGTCCATATCCGCACTTTTCGGTCAATCCGCGGATATGAGTCATATTCGCATGTTAGACGGACCGCGTTTTACACGGGATACTCGTGATACCTACCCGAATGGGAGACAACTTCTTAATTACGAAAAGACCTATAGCGACTTTATGGGAGCAACAAATAAATGTTGATAATGTTCTACTGTTAGGACGGACATATACGAGATTGTTTTGATTACTTGGAAAACATTAACTCAATTTAATTAGCTGCTGTGAAAGTGACAACCACAATATGTATTTCGTGTGTAGGGAAGTTCAAAACTGGCATGAAAATCATATTGTCATATAAAAGCTTTGTAGCGCACAGAACATTGAGATGTTTACTTTGACAGTAAAAAATGTAGCGCATGGTAATTACATTGTGTCGCCCATATCGCCAACGCACTTGATTTCTTTAAACGAAAGAACATGAATGCGCTGTATCGGTTAAGTGTAGATAGGTCAGTATTGAACCGATATTTCGTCGTTGTATAAACCTTCCATGAGGAATGCGTGTTACTCGGGTGCTAATGCCACAGTGAAAAGACGTTGCGAAGGATGGAACGCGCTCATCGGGGCTATTTTGTTTGCAAATTCAGAATATGGATGCAAAGTGGTTAAATAAAGTAACGGACTACATGCTTCGGTATACGTGTATAATGTTACCTATGGGGCGCATTGCAGAAGGCAATCGCCCCAACAAATTTAAGCAAATACAATTATTCAGAAAACGGCATCACAAAAATGTAGGTGCAAATCAATGTTAACCTATAAGCATAAAAATTCAAGTCGAACATAATTAAAAGACAAACATTTACTAATAGCTAGTTATTGGTCTGATGCTAACTACATCAACACAATTGTAAATCACGGATACGTTAATGAAATTTATTAGACCATTGTAAACGTAAATTGCAAACATATTGTAAATGCGATTTCGCACACAATTAAAATATAGTGACGCACCGTTAAATGATAATCATTCTGAGATAAGAAGCCCTAAAACTGCTTCTCTACATAGGTCCAGTATTTGCAAGCGGATAAGACTCATAAGGTAATGGTTTGTGTATACATGTATATGTTTTGTAGTTAAAATAAACGACTGACGCACTCATTCCGCCTTTCGTTACTTTCGTGTTTGGTTATTTGCATTTGTGTGGCATTGAATGGTATTACAACTAGCCTACTCACTATTGTCCTGTGTAAGCTGGTTAACCGGTACAAACTGCATATAATTAAAAAATGACAGTATAAAGGATGACAATTGTCCTCCTTTAATCGAATATAATGAAGAATGACCGAGGAGAATATCCTCACGGCTTAAGTGGTGTATGCACAGCGCATTTCCCCACAAATACCTATTGTTCTAAATGCAATTTCAGTTTAGCGTTTAGTTATTAGCCATTTAATAAATTATTTCCGCTAACTGTTTTTTGTTTTGTTTTAAACAAAATGCAGCACATACACATGCGATAAATCATCACTTATGTAAGACAAATAGAAGTCGAAAACAATATATAAGTGAGAAATAGTGATATGCTTCTTAAATGATTGTGTTTTTTCTCTCAATTGTCAGGGTTTTCCTTCATTCAAGGAGTCCAATTGTTTAATTTCTTGTTCAAATCCACTCATCGTAGACCAAGCGAGTTATCGGTAAGCCATAATCAGTATCCTTGGTGCCCATGATAAACTTATTCCGTTTTGTTCCAGACTGACCAAGGGTATACAGTCCTGAAGAAGATGGGTGCACCAGAAATGTCCCTTTATCCGGATGCATCTTTGCAAAAGCTGAAAATCTCAAACAATGTACGTGCCATTCACAAACTATGCACCCATATTTATACAGGTTATGCGGACATGTCTTACTGAAAAAAATTATTTATTTTTTTGTAAATAACGGTTTTTCATTAGTGTTAACTATATTTTTATGTAATGTCCAAAAAAAAACGAAAAGTAAACTACATAAACAATCTATTTATACCTACCGTCATTCCATCATTGGCACACTCAGAAACCGAGCATCGTGTGGGTCAGGTACTTGAACATAGCGGAACACCACAGTCAAACTAAATGATTTTCGTCACCCCAAACTACAAAAAGATACCTCTAACTCCAATTACCATAAAGTTCTATTTTAAACATTACCAACTGTCCTCGTATGTTCTAGTCTTTCCGTTGTATAAAAAGAATATAACCTTTCTTAAATTGAAATTAAGACAATTAACTCACCCCAAACATTCACCTTCCACGTTAGCCTCCTATTTAAGGAGGCTTTTCACAGATTTTAATATGTATTGAAGTTTGTTATTAAATGCTTTATATTGATAAATGTAAACATTGTATCTAAAAAAGCTCCAGTAAAAAAAGTAAAATATAAAGAAAGAAAAAAGTATCACTCAACTGGTCTCGAACCACTAACCTCTGGAGTAAAAGTCTATCACTTAGACCACTCGGCCATCCGTGCTCATACAATGACGAATGTATTTAATACTTAATATAAGCAATCCTTGTAGTATCACAAAATATAACGACAACAACTGAACTCCCTAAATTATTCAATCGTTTCGCGTTGCAACGCTTTATAATTTTCAGGTTTTTAAATCGTCAAAAGATGCATATAATGGATATCATAGAGCATGGTAAATGTTCAGTATTACTGTTTCCTCACAAATATAGTAACTACAACGAAAATTTGCGATTCTGAACCATTTTTTTATTTTGTCAATGTACCAAAACGTGAAAAGGCCCCTTTAAAGACACATAAATGTTGCAGCCCCAAATGGCTAGAGTTCTATAGAAAATAATCACAAATTGCAACGTCGGCAATGTATAACGTGCAAAAATATTTGTTTTCCACGAGAAAGAATATATGCACCCGTAGCGTCCGATTGGACTACAGGAGGAATTCGCAATTATTTCCCGGTATGTAACTTTTAACAAAATCTGCTTAAATGTTATTCCGCAAAAAAACTTTCTTCGTCATTGTGTTAGGTCCAGTTTCTACAGCAGATGCGTTTCCTGAACAGGACGACACGTGGCATACGACAGGAAATCTTCCATGTGAACGACTCGGCTTGGCCTGACATGTGGCACGCGGTAGGCACGCGAATTATGACACGTGTTTCCCTTCTTAAGTTGTTTAGTGTTATTTCTTACATAATTCTGATCAAGTGATGACGACATTTAAGTCATAGTTGAGTTTGGAATGAAGTATTATTCGTCTAACTGATTTCATTTTCAAAATATATACCATTTGTGTACATTCAATGAGTCCCTGTCTTCGTTGTTACTTGAACGAGCTCATAGGGCAAGATAAAAAATGATGCACATTTTGAAGACAGGGATGCACATGTTTTATCCCATATACAACAATTGCAACGCGAGTTATTATGTCATTTGGTAGTTCCTAGCTCCAGTGATCTTTGACATCATTGGTATTGGAGTCAAATTAAAATTAAGCGCAAACGCAATTAGTCAACTTCTTTGCTCAGTGTACATATACTACTAAATTACAAATAATTTAAAGATAATTCACGTTGTTATATAACGGAAATCTTGCGTATCAGGCTCCGCCCACCATTTACCGATCTGGTTACAAAGTTATTAAATGCTGTAATAATAACAACTCTATGAACTATCGAATAAAACGACAGAGAAACTGCAGAATCTTTCTTATTACCAGCAGCATGTTGCTAGTTGTAATCAAATGTCTTAGCTATCTGTTATGGCAGCAACCCGACAAGTTCCCAAGCCTAGGTGTGTACAACGCTTGGTTGCTAGGATACGGAGGGATGGGTGTTCACATAACTATCCTTGACGACGGCGTCGAACCTGACCACCCGGACCTTGCGGCCAACTATGTGTGTATTAATGCGGTGTTTTTATGAACAAGTGAAGTTAAAATAACCTTAGTACCACGTGTGTAAATCTTCATGACTACTTTCTGCAGTTAGCCAAAGCTTGAACCTTTTTTGGCTCTCCTTTATTAATATGTTATACAGATATATTAACAAATTAACATCTTTAAGATATTAGCAATGAAAGTTCACACAAAAGAGTATGTAGAATTATACTACTATCATTACAGAAAGTTACTATCATTATATAATGTTACTTGGTTGTGCTTTATAGGTGAATGGTTTCGTGTCTTTTAATATGTCTTTTAAATAATACCGGTGGAAAAGTACAATTGTCACTGTGACAACACCGACAGTGTCTGGGTCCGGTTCATGAAAACGGAAACAAATCTCAAATACGAAGTACACGCTGTCAACGTGGCTACCTGGCCTCCTGCAGCAAAGCGACAGGTAACATGGAATCATTTCTGGTTTGCTGTTCCAGGACGCTGCTAACAGTTATGACTACCTCTACGAGCAGCAGTATGTAAACCACACACTGGGAGACTTGTAAGTGACACGTGGTTAATATGTAAGTGACACGTGGATTACACTTGTAAGTGACACATGGTTTACACACTTTTAAGCGTCGCGTTGTAAACACGTTGTTTACACTTGTAAGTGAAAAGTGGTTTACACTCGTGTCACGTGGTGTATATTATGTTGGTTTGCATGACGCATGATTCTAAATTGTATTTTTAACATGGATAACACTTGTAAATAACATGTGTTTGACACTTGTAAGTGACACGTTGTTTTACCAGTAGCAGGATAAGCCTACCTTAAGTGAAAACCTCCTTAATTTCGCACAATTTCTTTAGTCCCTGGCAGCTTTGTGTTGAGATCTTTTAGTAATAAAATGTCTGCAAGAATTAAATATTGCTAAAATGATTACTTTTGTATTATTAAAAAAAAAACATATGACTTTCTCATAGTACAATGGGGTAATTTTTTCTTCAACAAAATTTTAAGATTTCCTTAAGAGCATTGTGCATTCCGGATTTATTTGCACATCTTCGTAATGTTTCCACTTGCATAAACCGGATGTTTGCAAATTCTAGTCACGGCACGTGGTGCGCTGGTATTGTGGCTGCCACGAAGAATAGCGACTGTGTGCTCGGCATGGCATATGAGGCCAAGTTCTCGGGTAGGCATATACGCCATTATTTAGTTTATTATTTATTTTATTTAATTCATAGTTCATATACGTTAAGTTTAAACCCAACTCTGTTGTTTTTTTCATCCCGATAGCATCGTTAGCCTTTAGGCTTTACGAGATCATTAAGACGATTTTCTTACAAGAAATGTCATTGTAGGTTTGGGGATATTCTGAAAACGATTCTTGAAATGGCAATGAACATGAGACCGCGCGATTTCAAGTCGAACATCTTCTTCTATACACCATGCCAACCACGTTGTATAGTGCTGCGTGATGATGAAATGAAAAATACTTCATACACTGTATGACCATCATAATTATACGATTTATGTTAATTGCTGAATAGTTGAAGATGATCACTGTACAGTCTCTGCCTTGTAGTTTAATTACATTTACTTATTTCATTTCATTTTGAAATAAATGTCCGGGCAATCAAATACTTTAGTGTTCCCAGATTTCAAAACAATACTTCTGGCGTATTTTCCCAATGCATCGAGTGGAATTTTAGAAGAGTTGCTTCTCATGGTTCTATAATATTTTAAGTTCCCAAAGCTTGAAATACGAATGTGGTAAAATTTGTACACACAGATACAATCAGCTTATACCTGTTATTATCCATTGCCACTGATCGATTGCAACTGATTAGTTTTTCTCGCTTATTGCTGCGAGTATGTAGTGCATTGTTGAAAATTTTTGAAAGGCATTTAAATAAGAAATGGCAGTTAACAAATACAAAGTATACAAGTAAAAAAGGTTAACAATATTTATTTCATATGGTTTAAGTTATTTGATTTCCGCACATCTTAGCTACATTTAACAAACATCTCGCCACCTGTCAATAAAACTCTAATCGATCGATCAATCGGCGATCTTTATCATGAAGCAAGTTGACATTTATTTGTCCGCAATTTTCCTTGACAATCGTAATGTTGAGGTTTATGTTTTAACGAGTTTCATTTGTTCCTTTACTATTTAAATGAAATATGGTTGAACGTCGTCAAACGGGTTTATGTAACTTGGACAGTCGGTATTTAGAAACATTTGTTGGTGGCTTTGAATTTGCTAATCCGAAAGGTAACATTTCAAAGTGGGGTGGCAGTGTCAATATGTAGAATGACGAAAATCCCCGTTATAGAAGTTAGTTTATTTTTGAAAATGACCAAGCTGATTTTTTTTTATTTTGCCCTTTCCTTTAAAATATAAACTTAAGAATGTGTAAGTTACATGTGACAGATGTGTTTGTTGGAATACTCAAGTAATATATACCAAAGAATTAGTCATGTAAACGCAAGAAATAACCATTAAAATGAATCTTTATAGTATATTTAATATACAATTTTATATTATGTTTTGTTTCAGCGTAATATAAACGGCATATATGGCTCCTCAAACATAAAGCGGCCATGAGTCTTATATGTGCTACAATTACCCGTTATAGTTGTTACCGACTTCGAAAATGAACTTTATATAAATATGTATTGAAACTCGTTCCATCTCGTTCATAACAGCTGTGAAGATTTTTGACGAGTTCTATGGACTGACTGACTTCGGCGAGTCGCTGGCTCTGAGCCACAACCTCGCACGGACGGACGTCTACTCGAACAGCTGGGGTCCTGTTGACGACGGTGAAACGTTTGAGGGACCCGGGCCCCTTGCACAAGAGGCACTTGAAAGGGCCGTCACAGAGGTAAGGACTGTTTGGTTGGTGGTGCTTCGTTGCTGGTTTGTCACACCAAACACGCTTATACTTGTATAAGAGACTATAGAAAAACGGCATAAAGTGAGTTTATTGCTATTTTATATTCTATGAGTTAAATGACGTCCTTTGCGTTGTATTTTGTTGTTTTGAATGGTTTGTTACGTCTGTGGAAATGTTTTAATAACAGTAGAGGTTTCTTATGCAATATTTTCTATAAAAGTTATGTTCTGTGTACAAATAGGAATACATGTATATTGAAATGTTACTAATATATCATCAACAACTATACTTGAAGCGTCTGTTTCAAGTAAATTATTGTGTACAGGGTCGGGATGGTAAAGGAGCGATATTCACTTGGGCGGCCGGAAACGGCGGCATATACGACGACTGCGGGTGCGACGGGTACGCCGGAAGTAGGTACACGATCAGCGTGACGGCGGTGGGGCGTGACCAAGGGGCCTCTTGGTACTCCGAGGAGTGTTCGAGCGTCTTTATAGGAGCCTACAGCGGGGACAGCCCCGACTTGAGAATCGTAAGTGTAAGCGTAGTCGAACATATTTCAATCCTGATATGCAATTTGTATGAGTCATTTTCAAACTGACCGATTAAAGAGATGTGCATACTTTTCATTTGTGCATTGAGTGAATAAGATTATTTTGACGTAAACATTTAACAGTTATTACCAAACTTCAACACATCTATGAGGAAAGGAATGGTTTTTTAAAACCTTAATAATTTGCATGGTGCATGATTCGCTAAGCCTTTGCTCATTTCAACCACATTTAAGATTAAACTTACGAACACAGAGATTAGGGTTAACAAGAACATTTGTAAAAACGTATATACGGAGTTGATCTAGGTTTGTATTGGTGAAAGATACGGAAAGATACGGAATACCGTTAGGACCATCGTGGTTACACATTAAAATAAAAAAGGCGACAATGCGATAGTGCGATAGTACGATGGCGACAGTGCGATAGTACGATGGCGAAAATGAGATAGTACGATGACGACAATGCGATAGTACGATGGCGAAAATGCGATAGTACGATGGCGACAATGCGATAGTACGCTAGTACTACTATCGCGTTGTCGCATTGTCGCCATCGTAATATCGCACTGTCGTCATCGTACTATCGCGTTGTCGCATTGTCGCCATCGTACTATCGCACTGTCGCCATCGTATTGTCGCACTGTCGTCATCGTACTATCGCATTGTCGCGACCGTACTATCGCGTTGTCGCATTGTCGCCATCGTACTATCGCATTGTCGCGATCGTACTATCGCACTGTCGCAATCGTACTATCGCATTGTCGCCATCGTACTATCGCATTGTCGCCCTCTGGAATTTAATGTGTAACCACGATGGCACTAAAGGTATTCCGTAGAAAGATAATCAGTTATATCAATGAGCACAAAGATCAATGATGTATTTTTGTGCAGTCGGCATTACACCCACATCAATTACGGGTTCGTGCGCCAGTTCTGGCAACATTTCTCATAAGTAGACACGTCCGATAGTGTAACTATTTATCAAACATAGAAATTATATATATAAGTGAAATTAAAACATATATGGTAAGTGGAAAAACGCGAATCATCCATACATATTCTTCGATCTGACTTGTTCATGTGGTATGCCGTTCAAAGCTTTTTATCATGCTTAATATATTATTCAAGTTTATCGAATGGTACTCATGAAATCAATCAATTATTCATGTGTGGTCATTCTTACGTCGTGTCCAGTATTTTATAGCCCCTATGCCATTTGCCTTCAATAACAGACTTGCGGGTGTAAAAAAGAGTTTCTCTCTGAATGTTTCGGAAGTTTCAGTTTTCTTTTTTGATAATAAAAAATGGAATGTATCATATTATTGTTTAAAACACATTTATATTTATTATTTGTCCGACATTTGAGCATGATAATTATTACATAAGCCGAATATCTTCTTCAAACATATGTTTGGTCCAAAGTTAAACCGGATGTCGTCTTAGTAAACGCTGGACAATCAGTTAACAAAGTGTCAGAATCATCCCATGTAAAAATTAAAATAACATATATTATATTTACTGTATCCGTAGATATTTAATTTAATTATCTGTTTATTGTAAAAAGTAAAAATGTTGCAGTTTGCACATTTTCCATTTCGCGCAGTTTTGGTATATTTCAATGATACGACAAATTCCATTAATTCAACCGAACACTTTCCTCAACATTAAATTTGACAAAAGACAATTACGCTGAAAAAAGATAAATTAAAGTAAGTGTCTTTTAACATTGACACCATTTCCGTACACATACAAACATACAAATGGTAGTGAAACATCCAATAATTACATACATGGTAATTGAAATGTGGAATTTAGAAAGATCATGTGGTGCCCAACAAAAGTCTTCATGAATATAAGTCACATGATCAGAATATGATTTTCGGTATTCTGCCAGCTTATTTAGTTTTGCGCAAATGCTACAATAAGGCGATGGAACGAATTCAGTCGATGAGTATTTTGACTTCTCATTTAAATAATGCATATATTTGTCCTCGGAATCTGCTATTTCTAATAGATACACTACTAACTCTTTCGCAGATTGAAACCGCGCGGTGTCAATGTATGTATTTTGAGGTAACAGACGACTATAGTTTGCACCGCCGCGCGTAACAAGAACTACTTCCCAAGAAAAGTAGCGGAAGAATTTTTCCGTAATATAGTCCGTGCAAAAGCTGTTTTCGAAGCTCAAATAGAATTTGTAGTCCGATTCGATTGTTCTTTGTAATTCCGAAATGTCGCTAAATTCACTTCCCGAGCAGCGTCCGAACATATCCACCTTAAACGAAACCTAACAAGTTTATTTTTAGTATTAAAATTAATTGGAGTACGCAAGTGCAATAAAATGCGTAAAAATACGTCACAGACAGTGGAAAAAATGATATCATTATGGGACTTATTTACCTTGTTATATTGTGTCATTAGAAATAAGATCAATAAGTCTGAGGATATACGTAAGTCCGATTGATCGTTGTCGGTTCAGGCACTACTTAACCCTATCCCGGGTCCTCTTAAGTATCCTACAAAGTACCCCGGGAACGAACAATATGCTAAAAAGGCAAAGGCACCTGGCCATACTCCGAGGTGCGTTTCAGAATATGTTCCGTACGCTGTGTACTTTGTAGTATACTTAAAAGTGCCCGGGGTACTGTTCAGATCTACCTGAGCCGACAATTACCAATCGAGCGATACTTATTAATATGTCAACTTATCTTATGCTCTGTTCATGTACATGTTAGTGATAAATACCATGATATTTGATTATGTGGCAGTGAAAGCTATAAATGTAACATTCACATGTCGTACCTTTAAGCCGAAATCGATCATTTCCTGTACGTATTCGTCCCTCATACTGTCCGCCCTACAGTTGCTTACAATCCATGCGGCATGCTTTGTTTTCCTGCTGAAGACGCTTGGTTGAGCCGGTTTCCCTCCTGGTTGTAATGTGCTCAGCATACCATAGGGGAAGAAGATATCCGAATCAGTGCGATAGGACATCGACCAATTCATCGTGTTTAACCAGCTTTTATGTCTATGACCAATAAATTTGTGATTTATTGGCGATTCTAAACCGAAAAATAGCCATACTTGATCAGGTCGTGTGTCGACTCTTCGGATTGGAGGCGAAAAGTCATTTTGCTCAGTCATCGTAAACACAATGGCGGAATGGTTGTGGATGCTGATGGAGTTATCGTCTGTCATGAAGCAGTTTTGATAGTAACATACTCTAGATATCGCATCGTTGGCGCTATCAAGATTAATCCATCCTGGTTTCTTGTACCATAATATTGAATGTTTGACTGAGTTGTTGTTCTGCCCGTGTTCATGGCTTGAATATACGCCCTCCTTGACGTCAACCAGTGTTCTATGGTGTTGATATGTGGCCGTTTTGTTATTCTCTTGAGAACGCCATGCTCCAACGGCGAATTTTGGCCAGTATCGGTGGCCAGTCATATTGAACATGGTCTCAATTGCCCCGTACAAACAAAGAGTCGCCAAAAGCAGCATACAAAACAGCGCCTTCAGTGCTCGCGCCATGAACAATGGTAATGGTCGCATACTTTCCTTGATTGGGACTGGAATATTGTAACTGAAATAGCCGAAACAGCATTGGCGTTACATTCTATTTTTTTAAATGGAAGAAAAGAATTCCGTTTCAGTGTTCCCTCCGGTGACAATCTGCAAAATATCGGTTTGGGTGGATGGAACATGTTACACACAATTATTAAACTAACCATATGACAATAGTGAAAATCGCGTCGGCGTATCGCCTATTAATTCATGTAACGTGAATAAAGCGTCATGAATGACGTAATAGTGGAGCAATAGCGAGATCTTGAAGCTCCGTCACAGAGTGCTGTACACTTCATCAATTAGCGACTAAAGCGTCATGAACGACGTAATAGTGGAGCAATGGCGAGATCTAGAAGCTTCGTCACAGAGTGTGGTACCTTACATCAATTAACGTTTAAGCCGTAACATGTGATTGCACAACAATTACGTCTTACTCTTCACCTGAAAATTGACGTTGTTCTTGAGTGCGCTGTGTTTACCATGCCGTCAGCTTGAGTGAGTTAAGGAATCACTTAGTTCTCCGCACTATATTAACTACACTACTAATAGATCTAGTTCATCATGAATCACGTAACACAAATGTAAGAGTCATTAACATATAACTAACTACGGTGGCAGAGCGGTGACATTCACTCCTCTTTTTTCTAAATTGCACTCCTCTTTTTTCTATCTCGTGGCCTCGACTAAGTAACTCGAGCCCACGACTTACTAACTCGTTGCCACGATATAGCTATGTCGTGGCCTCGAGATAGTAAACAGAGGAGTGTAAAACTAAATAAAAGAGAAGTGCAATTAAACAACGAACGGTGCAATTAATAAAGAAAGGATGCATTAAACAAAAGAGGAGAGAATATTAGCTATCACGAGGGAACGGGTTAGTCAGCCAATCAAATTTTGCGTAACATGTGCAATATATATATATATATATATATATATATATATATATATATATATATATATATATATAATCTGGCAATAGTGGGTTTTTACTTCCCTTTGTATAACGATCACCTTACGATCAACTCGGTTCCGTCGACCATGATGATCATGTGTAAAAGTTAAATGACATAACAAACACTTTGATTGGCTGACTAAATCGTGGCCACCAGTAAGCCAAGTCGTTCCCTCGAGATAGCTAAAATTCTCTCCTCTTTTGTTTAATGCACCCTTCCTTTATTTACTGCGCCGCTCTTTTTTATTGCACTCCTCTTTTATTTAGTTTAGTGGTTTTTTAGTGGCCACGAGTGAGTAAGTCGTGGCCACGAGTGAGTAAGTCGTGGCCTCGAGTTACCAAGTCGAGGCCACGGGATAGAAAAAGAGGAGTGCAATTTAAAAGAAAAGTTATTGTTACCTCAATGCTGCCGTAACTAATGGACAGTAGACACACGTTTGCTTGCGGTGTTTGATTCAGTTATCTATCGCGTCATAAAAGTCATGAATATGCATTCACTCGTTTCTAATTATCATGGTTTTGCCAAACCAGTTTAAATGTGTATCTATATGACATTCTACAAATATTCGCATCCATACCGACGAACGCAAGATAAGATACATGTAAACAGAGGCCACTACATTTTAGTAGAGGTATACAGTGTAACTTATCTCACGTTCCATTGTGTCAGTCTTATCATATACTACAGTCCCAGGCCACGTAGAGTGCGGGTATAGTCGGTGGTCACCACACCGGTCATTAGAGGTTTTCTCCGAGCCTACCGCAGAGTGCGGGTATAGTCGGTGGTCACAACACCGGTCATTATAGGTTTTCTCCGAGCCTACCGTAGAGTGCGGGTATAGTCGGTGGTCACCACACCGGTCATTGGAGGTTTTCTCCGAGCCTACCGTAGAGTGCGGGTATAGTCGGTGGTCACCACACCGGTCATTAGAGGTTTTCTCCGAGCCTACCGCCTCAACCCCAAAAGCCCAAGAACACAAAAATACACTTGGAGACTTTTCTAACGAAACACTTTTCACAGATGAATATCTCAATTATTGTTTAAGATTTTGATTTAAAATTGTACGTGTGATCATTTGACTACATTCTGAGAAAGCTTAAGATAAAATCATTCATCCGTGACGATTGCACGCTTTAACACGTATGGTTTCATCTGTTTGCACGTGGAAATGGTGAAACGCATTGTTATTCTAAATGTATTTCAATTTCATCATAAAAGGTGAGTTCTTACATCAGGATAACATTAAACTAGTTTTTTTTAAATTACATCGCTCGTCTGAATATTTAAGAGCGCAACCGCGCATTTTGGCAAATAGCAGGTGACCTGCAAGTGTATTGGAGACTTTTCTAACGCAACACATATCAAACTTTAATATCTCAGTTATGTGTAAGATTTTTATTCATATTTGTAGATGGGATCATTTGAATACATTCGGTGCAAGCTAACGATAAAATCATTCATCCTTGACGATCGGAAGCTTTATCACGTGGTACCATGCACTTTACCGAAATGCGCCGTTGCTTTTATCACGTGGTACCATGCACTTTACCGAAATGCGCCGTTGCTTTTATCACGTGGTACCATGCACTTTACCGAAATGCGCCGCTTTATCACGTGGTACCATGCACTTTACCGAAATGCGCCGCTTTATCACGTGGTACCATGCACTTTACCGAAATGCGCCGCTTTATCACGTGGTACCATGCACTTTACCGAAATGCGCCGCTTTATCACGTGGTACCATGCACTTTACCGAAATGCGCCGCTTTATCACGTGGTACCATGCACTTTACCGAAATGCGCCGCTTTATCACGTGGTACCATGCACTTTACCGAAATGCGCCGTTGCTTTTCTGAATATCCATATGTGCCATACATTTATTATACGTTTTCCTGGAGTAAGAACCCACCTAAAATGATGAGATTTTAATAGATGTATAATAATAATTATCACGTTTAAACTGTTTAATTTGCGTTGAAAAAGTCTTCAAGTGTACAACTACAAACTGCAAATGTAAATCCTCATTGAACATGTGAAGCGTAGAAATACTGTTTTCGGAAAGATAAATTCAGATATTTTGAAGGTAAACAAGTTGAAGGGACATTTTCACGTTTTGGTAAATTGACAAAAATACAAAAACAAATTGTGTCAGATTCGCAACTGTCGATTATACGAATCTTTTGACGATTTATAAACCTGAAAATTATGAAGCGTTACAACCCGAAATACAACCCATAATTTGGAGAGTTTTTGATGTTATCGTTGTCTTTTGTGACACTACGAGGATTGCTTATATAAAATACAACTTTCACTGTATGAACACGAATGGCCGAATGGTCTAAGCGTTAGACTTTTACTCCAGGGGTTAGTGGTTCGAGCCCAGTTGAGTTATCTTTTTTTCTTTCTTTAATGCTATTCTTGTGTTTTTTTTACTGCAGCTTTTTATATCAAATTTTTGCATTTATCAATATAAAGCATTTAATGACACACTTCAATACATGCCAAAATATGTGAAAAGGTCCTTTTAAAGTGATATTATGCGCATTTTGCACTGTTGATTTGAGCTGAAAAGAATTAACAGGTCAAAGGAGTAAGTTAAAATGTGGTAACTGACCAATTATCTACAACTCATCTTGCTACCAGTTGTTTATAATAAATATATATATATATCATATATAATATTTTACATTACTGTCTCAGTCCTCTAAGCCAAAATGATCCGTAAATCAAAATTGTGTCTTTGTGTCGTATGAACAAATCTGTACTAAAACTAAATTTAGATTCACATCGTACATCGAATCATTTGTGTCGTCAATTGTGAAAACGAAAGTACGGTTGATATTCAAATGCATTATTTTTTCTCTTTCCGGGATATTGTTTCAGTTTGTTGATGCTGCATTAGCAAATGTAAGTGTATATGAAGTGAAAACACCAAAAATAAACAACGGTTTCGATAGACACATATGAACATAGCATATACTGTTAGATGCGCATAATATCACTTTTACCTACATTCAACATTCTCTGCAGGAGAACAAGGAATCTCTCAATGTCATAGGAAAACGACAACAAATAATTTTTTATACGTAGTCAAGTGCACTTGCTTACGTGAAATTCGTAATAATCGTTTGTTGCGACCTATTCTATGTATATATTTACTTATGTATCGATATAAGGAAGCCTTACTGATGCGCTTGATTTAAATTTCGTCAACATTTAAATGAGTTACTTCGGTAGAAGTGCTAAAATAAAGGGAGGGTCCACACATAAGGCTAGAAAATAACATTTTTTAAAATTCTTATCCCATACGTCCCTATCAGATTTCTTTTTTTTTTTAATCGGCAACTAGAAAATTGAAAACTCGGAAACGGCAAACGTTTGCCCCACTCCCTTCTGTAGTTTAGTGTTGGGCTCCCGCAACGGAACTTCTTTGTCAAAGTTTTACATTTGCCTATGATAGTCCTCGTAAGAAGTTATACTAGAATCAATCTTGACGTTGATGCCTGTGCATTTGTCTTTCGTTCTGACTGTCATTATCCTAAACTGTTTAACGTACAACTTACAAGCTTGAGAAAGTATATCTTATGATGTGAACATGTACAAGAGGATACAAAAGTGATGCCATTTTCAACTGAGACATTCTTTGAATGCATTTTAAATATAAGCTTTTAATTATCAGCAAATTAAGCTCTCTGAAATCACATGTTTTATATTTGGTATGTGACATTCTCTACTGAGTTATGTTATATAATGCTCTTGTGGGTACACACTTGCCACGACCTGGTCGTCAAAAGGTTATAAAGACGTACACATGTATATAACAAACTAACCTAAAAACTATTTTCTGAAACCGGCGTGCCAAAAAATGTAACACTTGGTATGTCAAATTGTAATTTGGTCTCCAACACAATTCGTTCAAATAATGTCATTATTGTATAAAAATGGGAACACACCGACGGCACATGATTGATATTGACATATATATCAAAATACCTTAAAAAATGAGTCACATTGTGCTATATGGTATATGACAGCGTACAGAAGATCACCACAAAGAATCCTTAAAGTGGAGATATTGGTCTTTTCATGAAACAATTTGCCTTTTTTTCTTGTTTAAAGGGGCCTTTTCACAGATTTTGGCATGTATTGAAGGTTGTCGTTAAATGCTTTATGTTCATAAATGTAAACAGTGGATCTAAAACGCTCCAGTAAAAAAAGAAAACAATTAAAGGAAGAAAAAAGGAACCCTCAACTGGGCTCGAACCACTGACCCCTGGAGTCAAAATCTATCGCTTAGACCACTTGGCCATCCGTGTATACAATGAGTGATGAATTTTATACTTTATATAAGCAATCCTCGTAGTATCACAAAATATAACGACAACAAAAGAACTCTCCAAAATATCCAATCATTTGCAACCCTTTATCATTTTCAAGTTTTTAAAATCGTCAAAAGATGCCTATAATGGATATTTTAGAGAATGGTAAATGTATTACTGTTTCCTCAAAAATATCATAACTACAATGAAAATTTGCGAATCTAAATCATTTTTTTTAATTTGTAAATTTACCAAAGCGTGAAAAGGCCCTTTAAGAGCAGTGGTTAATGTTCGAAACAGAATTAGTACATGTATCTGGTATACATTTACCCATCTAAATACTGCTTTATGAATACATTGTGGTTTACGTAAGTAAGGAAGAAAAATAACATTTTCTTAAGGGTGATTTTAAAGAGAGTATGCACTATTATGTCAATTATTTATGAATTTATATAAAATGTGTAAAAAAAGTAGTATACATATATTTCAATATAAATATAAAAAAAGTTAGGAAGAACACGTGTCGAAAAATGCGAAATAAGCCAGATGTTTAATTCTGAAATCGAAAATGTCTGTACACAGGCGCTCGATGGCAATGACTCAATGATCGTCTTCTTAAAAAAAAGATCGACTATGCATGTCTATATCTATATACATAGTCGAACTATCTTTTTTAAGAAGACGTTTTGTCGGAAGATATTTATTGATTTAGTATGTGTATGCATTATAATAAACAGGTTTATAAAAAAATCACGGCGGCAGCTGCATTTTTCAAACAGTAAAAACGGATAGTCGTTCATTCAGTCATTGCCATCAAACGCCTGTTTGTACAGGCGAATTCGCCAGCATGTATATAATGCATGTACGATGTGAATCTAAATTTAGTTTTACGGATAATTTTAATTTCCTGAAACGATATCTATTCAAACGAACACTAACTCTGATCCTATTAGAAAGACGAATGCTTCGGTTATTGTAGGAAAATATGTAAGAAATATCTTCGTCCCAATCGGCTTGGGCGCTAATTTGTCTTTGCTGCATTTTATGAAATTCGTCTTCAATGTATATTTTTTGCCTATTTTGTGTTTTTGTAACATATTTGTATCAATATATTACAATTCAACACATATAAAAATCGTGCATACTCTCTTTAACATCTTGAAAGTATACCCGGAAGCATGTGTTGATATATCGGATAAAGCCTTTGTGACAACAGGATATATTTAGTTTTATGTTAGTAAGTCTTCAAGAGTGAAATACAAAATTTACAAAGGGTACCTCGTTATAAATAAAACATGTGTTAACATAATTATTATATTATTTCGAATTATTAAAAAGAAAACGGTTTGTTAAAAAAACAACATCTTACCGTGAATCAAAATTCCGGTTAATTCAACAATGTGTTTCCGCTTTATCTATCCGATGTACAACACGCACAAATTGAACTGATATGTTAAAAGTTAAAATTGCTGCCCTCTAAGTATATGTTAAAAAACCAACGAAAGTTGGTAGCAGTTGATGTTTTAGAAAGGTATAAGTCCAACGTATTTACAGGAATCGCCTTCCGCACGACTCATGGTTTGTTAACATCCACTGCGTAAAGTAAATTTAACGGATGACTAATATTGATACTACGGTAATCGTTTAAAGTCCCAGCTCGCGGAATAGATCGTTGTTTTGCATATAAATCGTATAGCGAGAAATTAACTTAAATTCATTGAAATATATTTTTCATCCAGGTAGACATCGAAAACCTGTCAAAATCGGTTTTGAATAACATAATACGTTTAAATGATCATAAATACATGCAATAGGCGAAAACTATTGCTGCGTCGCGAGTTATGCAAATTAGATCTATATTTAGCTTTCGCTAAACATTATTAGCATATGGAAGATAAATACATAGATGTAGCAAAAACGTAGCTTTGCAACTCAGTTTCTGTCTGAAACAGATGTATTTGCATTAATTTGTTCTTACCTTCTCTCCGCTAAATTCGCCCGTATCCGCAATTTTTGTTTGTTTGTTACCGTACGCGACCGTACTCGACCCCAAACTAAAAATCGCTATATTGTTTGTTTTCAACCGATTTCAACCGGATGTTCAGTGATATCCTCAATAAAAACACGTTTTCTTACGATTCTGCCCGTATATATATATATATATATATATATATATATATATATATATATATATATATATATATATAGCTATGAACGGCGACTTTAATGTAGTACACAAAATGTACATTCCATATAATTGATGACCCCAACGTGAATAATACGTTTATGGTGTGATGTTGTGTATTACATGAACATTCCAGTCAACAACGGACACAGGCGGAGCTTGCACAAACCGATTCCAAGGCACTTCCGCTTCCTGTCCTATGGCAGCCGGAATCATTGCGCTTGCACTGGAGGCAAAGTAGGTTTCGCGACATTATAATGGTTTGGCGCAAAATTGCTCACAAAACGCTTGTAAGGCTGTAACAGGTTACATGGGACTAATTGGGCTATGTGTAAAGTAAGTAACAATAAATTTGTAGCACGGTGCAGGGTTACACTACACAAGAAGGGCTGGGAGCAAAGAAGGTGAAAATGCATTAGTTGGGCGAGCTGTATGCATATTAGATTACACCACCCTAGAAGGTAAGTTCCAGCAGACTAGTTTCGCAAAAGCAACGTGTTCATTCAATACATAAAACGATTGGATGTAAGTGTGGACTTGATGCAAGGAAATAACACTACACTAGAAGCGCGTGTGGACGAGTACATGAACATTGCAGGACACTTAGTATGGTTGGAAGCTAAATACATGTATGTTAGACGGCACTAGTAGGGCTGGAGAAATAATAAGGACAATCTCCTTACCGCCTTTATTTGTTGCCAAAAAAAGAGAGTTTTCCTGAAGATACTGGAACGATTACTCAAGATTTTCAATTATCGAAATTTGTTTTGAATAATTATTACTAATTCGACCGGTCAGATGAGGTCATTAAGACTCAATTTTGTTAAGGCTTTCAGGTATCAGAACAGAAATGTATTTCGTGTGTAATCGCCTCATTTCATCAAAGGTCGTTACTCAAAACGTTTTTCGACTATGTTCGTTAATCCACGAAAATAAATAAATATCAAGACAAAATACTGGTCCAAATACGCGAAAAGTTCTTTCAAAAGCGTTTGTGGTGTAGAGCCTTTGTGGTGTAGAGCCGTTGTGGTGTAGAGCCGTTGTGGTGTGGAGCCTTTGTGGTGTAGAGCCTTTGTGGTGTAGAGTCTTTGTGGTGTATAACCTTAGTGGTGTTGAGCTTTTGTGGTGCATAGCCATTGTGGTGTAGATCCATTGTGATGTAGAGCCTTTGTGGTGTATAACCTTTGTGGTGTAAAGCTATTTTGGTGTAGAGCCTTTGGGTTGTAGAGCCTTTGTGGTGTAGAGCCTTTGTGGTGTAGAGCCTTTGTGGTTTAGAGCCATTGTGGTGTAGAGCCATTGTGGTTTAGAGCCTTTGTGGTGTAGAGCCTTTGTGGTGTAGACCCTTTGTGGTGTAGAACCTTTGTGGTATAGAGTCTGTGGTGTAGAGCCTTTGTGGCGTAGAGCCTTTGTGGTGTACAGCCTTTGTGGTGTACTGCGTTTGTGGTGTAGAGCCTTTGTGGTGTAGAGCCTTTGTGGTGTAGAGCCTTTGTGGTGTAGAGCATTTGTGGCGTAGAGCCTTTGTTGTGTAGAGCCTTTGTGGTGTAGAGCCTTTGTAGTTTAGAGCCTTTATGGTGTAGATTCTTTTTGGTGTAGAGCATTTGTGGTGTAGATCCATTGTGGTGTAGATCCATTGTGATGTAGAGCCTTTGTGGTGTAGATCCTTTGTGGTGAAGAGCCTTTGTGGTGTAGAGCCTTTGTGGTGTATAGCCTTTGTGGTGTAGAGCCTTTGTGGCGTAGAGCCTTTGTAGCGTAAAGCCTTTGTGATGAAGAGCCTTTGTGGTGTAGAGCCTTTGAGGTGTAGAGCCTTTGTTGTGTAGAACCTTTGTGGTGTAGAGCCATTGTGATGTAGGGCCATTGTAGTGTAGAGCCTTTGTGGTGTAGAGCCTTTGTGGTGTAGAGCCTTTGTGGTGTAGAGCCTTTGTGGTGTAGAGCCTTTGTGGTGTAGAGCCTTTGTGGTGTACAGTCTTTGTAATGTAGAGCCTTTGTGGTGTAGAGCCTTTGTGGTGTAGAGCATTTGTGGCGTAGAGCCTTTGTTGTGTAGAGCCTTTGTGGTGAAGAGCCTTTGTGGGGTAGAGTCTTTGTGGTTTAGAGCCTTTGTGGCGTAGAGCCTTTGTGGCGTAGAGCCTTTGTGGTGTAGAGCCTTTGGAGTGTAGAGTCTTTGTGGTTTAGAGCCTTTGTGGTGTAGAGCCTTTGTGGCGTTGGGCCTTTGTGGTGTAGAGCCTTTGTGGTGTACAGCCTTTAAGGTGTACAGCCTTTGTAGTGTAGAGCCTTTGTGGTGTAGAGCTGGATCGTTCGCTAATATCACTAGAGGTTCCAAGTACGAATTCAGCGACAGCCAAACATTGTATTTTATCGTTAGTTTCTTGTTTATAATTAATTAGGACTAATTAGTGGATAGTGTTTTCAAATAAATACATTATCTAAAATATAAACAAGTGTTAATAAGTCCTTATTTGTTCTTGTGCCAAAGTTTCTTCTGTTTTTTACAAAATAAAAAATGCTTTTTGAATTGCAAGGTTTGCGTGTATATTTCCTTCCTGATCGGTGCAGGCATGATATAAACATAAAGCTGAACTTTGAACTATCCACAATATGCGCATATTAAAAAATATGTTTGCACAATTGAACTTTTGTTTATGAAATCTATGCTATTCTGATTGAAAGTGCTTACAAAAGATCAGCAATGACTGTTTCGGACCCGGATGCTTTCGTTTACAAATGATGCACCTGAATGTGATACATACTTGTAAGCAGTTTAGGGTAGTTTTATTTACCGTGAGAGATGTTTCATAAGTTTGTGTAAGTGAAACGTCTGAAGTTCTCAACTGGAGCAACGTAATGGGCACATTCTCACCAATATTACGCTCTTATATGTTGTATTCCATCTTGTAACACCTTATTTCCTATCATTAATTTATATTTTATGCATGTATGAATAATTATGTTTCAAATAAGTTCTGCATGACGTATGTTTATGTCCATACGAGGGAATTTGTAAATATATTGTTCAGAGAAAGCACAAGTTGGCAACTTGGAACGTCTGTGAATCTGTCCTTGTTCTGTAAAAAAGAAAGTTATTTTTATGCAGAATAGCCTTGCAATAGAAAAATTACAAGGAAAGAACAGAAAAAAAATGTGGTTTTACAGTTCTAATACCTTAGTTTTTAGTGTGCACTTTCGAAGCTTTTCTTGAATAAGTAACATGGTTTCATACTGCGGATGTTTTCTTATAGTCCCGAGCTGACGTGGCGGGATGTTCAGCACCTGATAGCGGCCACGGCATCCACATCCGGTCTGGTCCGCGCCGGTTGGCAGAAGAATGGCGCCGGGCTTAGAGGTATCAGCAACTGAACGGAATGGCATATGGGATTATATAAGGAATGTTGGATACAAATCGATGTACCTTAAAATTCAATCAAATTCGCTTAATCATTCTGAGTTTTTGTACTTGTCTTTTCTGAAATAGCGGAAAATAATCGAAGTACGCAGACAAACAAACTTTCCACATAAAGAAACAAATATGTCAAATTAAAATAAAATATTGTCTAGCCAATATTTTGTTATTTCCCTATCGTTATAAATTCGATATTTGATGTTTGCAAATATTGCTGTTGGCTTTTCAACAGCGTCATAGGCTCTCATGGTGAACACTAGTGATGTTACCTTTCAAAAAACAGATAAAACAGGAAATAGATAAGATACTGTCCGTTAAAAGCAGAGACTTGCACATGATATGTACTTCGTTTTTCAGTGAGTCACGTGTTCGGGTTCGGTCTGATAAACGCCGAAGCGATTGTGAACGCTGCGGTCATGTGGAATAACGTGTCACCCCAGACGCAATGCACGAGTGACGTCATATTGGTCGACCGGTAGGAACGTTCAACGTTAAGTTAAATAGAGAATAATAGGTTAGTGTTGATTATAGATCAGGTTTATCCAGGGACCTATACAAACAAATTTGTTTGTATAGGTCCCTGGTTTATCATGCGAGGCTTAGAAAACAAAAAGCACGAGCCTTGGCGAGTGCTTTTTCGTTTTCGTGCCGAGCATGATAAACCTGATCTATAATCACACTGACCTATTATTCTATTTATCCCACTTTTTATTCAGTAAACTTTTTTTATTTAAACAAAATAAGTTTTCGTGAGTGTTTGTCGCACTTTGATAATGACTGTAGTGTAACCAAGGTATTACTCCGCGTTCCAAAAATAACCGCTGATCAAAAAATCATTTTTTTAAATCAGAATATCGTTCTGTAACAAAGTGTCGAGCGTTATTAATTACAATTTTAATCATATTGAATTGCAAATCTTTAAGTTTTATGATATCAATATGACATTAAGTTGTTATATACAAGGAACTACATTTGTTTACAACGTAGCCTAACACCACACACAATTCACTTTCAATATCAAACTATCGAGTCGATCACGAGGTGCACAATATTTGCTTCTTTGTTATAATATGTGGTTATTTCGTGACGAAATAACAAAGATAATTTAGATTTAAGCTAATTATATACATTAACATTTTGAATGTTGAAAGTGGCATCAAAGAATTGTGAGGCAAAGTTGTTCGAACTAGAAAAAGACATTTGCTGTTGAAGTGACTGGGTGGGGCGAACATCAAGATCAACTTGTTCGACGGTAGACAGTGGTTGTCTAGGCTGCATTTCGGCCATAGTTTCGGTGCGTGAAGGTGAACAAGAGGAATCTGTTGGATTGTTACATTTACTGGACTGAGCAACACTTTTGCTGCTGTTCAACAGATATGATGGAATAATTGGTTATGGACTGGACATTTTTGTGCCCTGTAATGGCCATGGTTTCAGTGGGTAAAATGTTTGCATTTCGAAGTTTTTGGACCAGGAATTTGCGAACTGAGTGGTTCGTTATTCTCTTGTGCTTGAGAAAGCCGGCGTCTTTTGCCATGGCCTTCAGCATCTGACCTAACTTGTTGACACCCAATTGTTGACGCAAGAATCACCGGGATGCAGTGTCATTTGTGCGTATTGCCAGGTAGAAAAGATGCTTTGAAGAAAAATCAGATGGACGCACATCCGAGTACAGCTTGTAAATTAACACAGGATTTCTAGGTCCAGACAATTGTTTTCTACGGTCAAAGGGGAGCAACTCGAACTGACTTCTTCAAAGGGGAGCAACAACAACAGAACCTTTTTGCATAGTGTTACATTTACCTAATACTAGGTTTTAATGACAATAAATGACAAAAAAACACGTTTTTTGCTACTTTCCTTTATTTTAAGGTCATTAAGATTGACAAACATTTGAGATTGTTTTTATTATTGATGCACTTGGCAAATTAGGTGACGAGGTGCGTGGGAAAAAGTAGTCCCGGTTCGGCAGTTGATGACGTCATTTCGTGCCATTGATTATAGCCTTGCCGTTGATTATAGATGAAATTTAATAAACGGGGCTTTAATCAACCGATTTCGCTGTAAAAGTGGGATAAAACGTGTATTTTGGCATGCTTAATGCTTTATTATCATTATTATTATTGTCATGTATCTCAGATTGTCTGCTAATGGCGTGGAGGTGGTGAGCGAGCACGTGTCACGTGGCTGTGATCTCGTGCAGTACCTTGAGCACGTGGAGGTGTGGATAAGCTTCTACGCCACCTACCGGGGCAGTGTGCAGGTAAGCATAACGTGCAATGGGCTAGATAAATGCTGGACACGGGAAACTGTCGTCAAAATTTAGATTTGTCAGCAGTCATAGCTCCACTACTCGGAAATCGTGGAAACATAAGCTGTACCATTTCGATAATTTACTTGCATTTGTTGTTGATTGTTTATTTGTTGCGTTGCTGTGACTTGTTTTTAAATAGTTTTCTGGTATCAACAAGTCAATAAATATAAAATTCTCACATAAAGTTTAAAATTAAATACTCACATGACAGTGCATTAAACAAGTTCAAACTAACAGAATGAAAGGTCAGTACTACAATATATGTGTTTTAAAAATTAACGATCTGCACCGGGTCCAATTGCTTCCAGTATAATATATTTATCGTTCGTCATCAAGTGTCGTGATGTCGAGCCGATAACATTCATTTTGCAATCAGTATACGTTGTACAAGACATCGGGCCGATGTAGAGCCAATATTCGAATGTACAACCTACAGCTGCTCATTTTGACTAACTTGTTTGATATGAAATTACAGGGATTTATTGAACTATAATGATCTAAAAAAAAGCGCAGAGCAAACACATAGCTCCAACATTGTGCATATATCGGTCCTTTTGACATCGGCTTATGTGTCATGTACATCATACAGCCAATATCGGGCCGATACGGACATGTTTGCTGGGACAGACTTGCGCGGAAGCTCTCTTTCATCTTTCCACAGCCCTGTTAAAAGTCACACGTACAATTGAATATCATTCCAAATTTCATCTTTTTGTAACATATCATACTCAAGTACTTTTTAACATTATGTTCAAAAGTTGTGTTTCACAGTGTTGAATAGTTTCATACTTAAAATTAATGGCTATTTAAAAAGTAATCGTGAGTTGATTATGATTTGATCGAGCTGTGGGTAATGACGTATACGAATTATTGTCCACGGTAGGTCATCCATATTTGGAATGGCCTATTGAACGAACATTCATACCCTCCCGCCAAATGAATGATACCGTTAATAAGTTAATAATCCGTAGTATTCGCAGGGGACATAATCCAGCGAGAGCCAACTATTCGGTACCTCGGTGCATTCCTTGACGAATCCCTTAGTTTCAAAAAACATGTATCAATGAAATGTCGTTCTGCCATGTTAAACTATTTAAGGATTAAAAGCATAAGAAAGTATCTCACAAGACAGTCCGCAGAAATTCTCATTGTTTCCCTTGTTCTATCACACCTTGACTATTGTAACGTAATTCTGTATGGTGTGGCAGAGTGCGAAATCAACAAAATGCAACGAATACAGAATGTGTGCGCCAAATTGGTTTTACAACGAAGCAAGTTCGACAGTTCGAAGCAAGCGCTTTATGAGTTGCACTGGTTGCCGATCAAAGCAAGGATAATCTTTAAACTACTTACGTTCATGTACAAGTGCTCTAATGATGAGGCCCCGACTTACCTCACTGAACTTCTCACAAAACAGATTCCAAACAGACAAGGCCTGCGGTCATGCGGCATTAACATGGCCTCATATGACGTTCCGTTCAATAAGCGAAAGACATTTAGTGACAGGAGCTTCAGTACAGCTGGGCCAAGACTTTGGAATTCCTTGCCTCAGGATCTTAGACAATCGAATTCCTTAGAATCTTTTAAGAAGAATTTAAAAACTTACCTTTTCCGTGATTTTTATGCACTTTTCTGAGATTATGTATTTTAATCGAAATACCGTATACGGTTCAATGTTTAAAATAACCTCGATCGTATCTCTTTTACCAGGTTTATAATTGGTTTATTATTTATATATTGTTTAACTTGTTTTATTTTCAGCTTATTGTAAAACTATGGTTCAATGTTTTATATAACCCCGATTGTATCTCTTTTACCGGGTTTATAATTGGTTTATTATTTATATATTGTTTAACTTGTTTTATTTTCAGCTTATTGTAAAACTATGGTTCAATGTTTTATATAACCCCGATTGCATCTCTTTTACCAGGTTTATAATTGGTCTATTATTTATATATTGTTTAACTTATTTTATTTTCAGCTTATTGTAAAACGCCATTGAATATGTATTTTCATAGTAATTGGCGTTTAAGCAAATAAACAAGTTTCAAGTTTAGTATAGGAGAACACAGCATATACATCATGCATTTATCATTAATATGCACATTCCAATGTACACACATTAAACGTGAAAATATGACATGATGTGTTAAAAATAAAGTTTTATTTCTAGTATTGATCATAATAATGTCGTCGCTTATAACGGTTTAGTTTATCCTGACATCTCCCGCCGGTACTGACAGTAGATTATTACGTCCACGTCGGTTTGACGTTTCTAACGGCACGACGGATTGGACGTTCATGACGGTGATGTCGTGGGGAGAACGGCCGATGGGCGTCTGGACGCTGCGGATGGAGACAACTGACTCCTCGACAGGTAGTGTGTGTGTAGGTGTGTGTAGGCGGGGTGGGGCGGGGTGGGGCGGGGCTCCACTTAAACAACAACCGCCTAGATTTGTTCTGGATATGAGCACACACGCTGTTCATGTCCTCCCACCCATGAAGTATACCTCTGGATTGAATAATTATTGCGTCATGTTCAGAAGTTATCAGCGCGCATGACAAGTTATGACGGCGATTTCTTTAGATTCTTAAGCATTTTATTTAAGAACGAGGTAAATTGAGTGGCCTAACGGGTCAACATCTATGACAACATTTTCGAATATCCAAGTCAGGTTTGTGTGTGTTTCGACTTGGATTGAATAACGAAATTAAACTTATTAAGAAAATGTCAAAGTCACCGAAACAATTATACATTGGTACATAATAGCGATCATTTATATATAAACAAGTTTGAATCTCTCAGATTCAAATTAAAAGACGAACAGTCAAACGCAATGCGCAACAGTGTGAAAGGATGATGTTTTTATGAAAACTTACAACACCTGTTAACCATGTTACATCTGCTACACTAGCGTTGCGAAAATATACTTCGTACATCACTAATGAAAAATTATACACACCGACTTATCTGAATGAAATTTCTTGTCCATAAAAGGGATTCATGAACCCTTACAGGGACTTGTTAACAGTTTGGCTAAATGACTATTTTCAAATATATTAGCATCGATTCAAAAATGGTGTGTGCATTATATTTACACTTGCAAAAGAACACTCCTGACTTATATACAATCTTAGAAATATATAAATATTAATAAGCCTGTGTGACACTTGCCATTGATGATTTAGTAAAACCATTTATGTTTAAACTACCCTCACGAAATCACAGCATTGCGTGGCGTAGTGGTGGAGAGCTAGAATGCTTCGAGAGATCCCGAATGCGTGACCCAGGATGGGCACTCTTTTTATTTCATTTTTTTTCTTTTTATAAAAAAATAATTATCTAAAACTTTTCCAAAAAAATAACAGCTTTACCGGATATTTTCATACGTTGAAAGTGTAGGTTACTAGTTTAATTTATCATTTTCCGAATTTGCAAGACACCATTCATTAACAATAATGGAAATTACGTTTTTGTATAGTATCAATATAGCGAGAATAGAACAATCTTTTGTAAAAGAAGTCAAATGGTCAATCATATTGCACATCTTAAGAAATTTCATGGCAAATTTGACAATATTTATGTTAAAGCCGGTGGCGGCGACAGGGTTCAAAAGTGGCCCGTCATTAACAAAATCAACGATGTTACTAATTAGAAAAAATATTGTTCGTTCTTAACGTTTGGTTTATGTCCATTATTGCGTCGTTGTTAACTTATGTAAAACGTGGGAACCATTTAGAGCCGTTTTCATGTACAAACGCTGCGCTGCGCCTCATAGCATCTCTGTGACGAAGCGTTGAGTATTTACAGGGCCCATTTAAGGATCTGTCGAACTATGATAGCCTTAACAATGATTCGGATATTTTTCAGAATTTGGCTTGAACTCGTGGCGCTTGAGTCTATATGGCGTCCAGACAGCACCCTCTTACGTCGACGCGCAAGGTAATCTTGCCTTGTTCTCACTGTCTCAAATATTTCACACTTACACAGGCAAGTAATGGTAAATGCAGAAACACATGTATCTTGCATCGTTTGAATTCATATATGAGCTTAAACATTGAATGTCGAATTATCTATAATAAAACAAGAGTTCATACTCACTTCAACCGTCATTGTTAACGACATTCTGTGTTAAATGGACAATTTTAAAAGTTGTGTAAAAACCCAGATTCGGAACAAAGCCAATCGATGGGTCGAAATGTATAAAATAATAAATACAATAGTATGTTTTAGACCCTTCCACGTCGAACCAAAGCCACATTCAATTGTTAATGCTGATCACAGGGATTTGACCATTACATCAAGACAGATCAGCAAACGTTTCCGATTGAAAACTTATAAATTTGAGTCTCGCTCTGAGAAAACGGGGTGTAATGCATGTGCGCAGTGTCGTCCCAGATTAGCCTGTGCAGTCTGAACATGCTAATCAGGGACGACTCCTTCCGTGGTATTTTTCGAGTAAAGGAAGTCTCTTCTTAGCGAAAATCCAGTCTAGATGAAGTGTCGTCTGTGATTATCCTGGGAGGACACTTTACCAACATACATGAAGTCCCGTTTTCCCAAAGCGAGACTCATTTATTAACCGGCTTCGGCATGTTTTTTCTCTACAGTGTTGCCTCAGTCCGACGCCGACGAGACAACTGCTGGGGCCATTGCCGGCGGTGTGGTCGGCGGTCTGGCTGTCGTAGCGTTTGTCGTCGTCGCCCTCGTGTACATTCTCGTCGGCAAGAAAGCAAAGTCGCCGGCTATACATCCGGAGGCGTCAGGGGTGGTCAACCCATCGATGAACGCGAGGTATCCGGAAGGAACTACCGTGAATGGGGACGCATAACAAATCACACTATATGATTGTTATAAAACTGTTGTATTTTATCATGTATACTAATACGTATTCTATACTAATACTGCGCTTCGTGTATTATCAAAATATCAACTAAAAAAATAACTTCTTATTTTGTTGGTAAGGTTCTTTTAATACTGATTTCTGATGTCTTTAGCCCAGCGAATGTTAACAGGGGTCTATAAATAAAGTTGTTAAATAATACCGAGACCTCGTGTCAATTTGTTGTTATCTGTTTGTTAACAGCCATGTCAGAACAGTATCCTTGGTTCGTTAACCAGTCCTAGAATTCCCGCATATTTCGGGATCAATTTCGATCTATGATCATGTTGTTTCATTATCAAACATTTTTATACTAAATATGACGCTTAGTAGACGAGGTGTTGCCTACGTAGGTTTTAGTTGAGATATGCAGTTATTTGCAGAGAGACACAAACAAACTGGTCAGCTCTTTACATTTTATTTTTTATATAAATTGCAGTTGTCTTTATCTACATAATTCAAAATTGCATAACATAATGCATATATATGTGTATAATGTAACAGAATCAGATACACGAATGGGATGCATGGTCAAAATGAGGAATACATCTGAAATAATTATAATAATTACATTTCATTTAATTGTTTCTCACTCCACACTAACACTGACACAGAGCATGCACAATGTTGTGCACAACAAAATGCACACATTATGAGAATGGTTTAAAGTTGTCCATTCTAAACTGCCAAATAATTACTAGCATTCAACAACTAAACATACGATGATGTGACATATAAACTGTTTGGTTTATAATTATGTACCATCTTCATAAAGTTTTATTTACATCACAAGTCGGTTTCAAAAGCTCAGTATAGATTTGTTCTTGTAATATTTTTAATAATAGATTGTGATTATAACAAAATATTGTATCCAATATATGGAATAAGTGCATCCTAAATCTTCATTTTGTTAATAACCTACTTGCAATACTCAGTATGAATTGTGTACAACCTTCTAAATGTTTCACAACATCCATTTTGATATCAAAACTTGTATAAGAAGTATTGTATGAAGCTTTTATCTCACCGTAAACAACCCCTCGCAATGAAGAAGATTGGTCAACATGTAATGAACTAATGAGAACAAAGGCAATGGGTTTAACAAATTATGGTACCTAAAATATACTTGATAAAAAATATAAGGCATACATATACTACTATGCATTTAAAGCTATGTACAGAAATACTGAATAAAAGATTGTTAACCATTTACAGTCTTAAATGTAGCAAGTATGTACAAAATCTCTCCATAACTAACTATATAATGAATTAGATTTATTAGCCAATAGTTGCATATCTATAAGCAATCAAGCACTTTACTGTCAAATGAAAAAACATTCTTGCAAATATTGTTTACCTTGCGTACAATTCATCATGTAAATCAATACATTTTCAAGATTGAACTGATCTCTAAAATTAATTAAAATTATGGCTGCACACTTTAATATACAAATTTGAACATACATAAAGGCAGAAGGAAAAACATCAGAATGAAGAACAACAGAATGCTGCATTAAATAAACAGTGATGACCTCGGTGGAAGCCTGGTCAGCATCCTTTCATTTCCATTTTAAAATAGTCGAGAATTAACTCCATCTCAAAGTAAAACTGATTCAAGAAGATACACATGTGCTGTTGGTTGAAGGGAATAATGTTTTTTAGTGTTATTGAGGTTAATTGCCAAAACATTTGAGTTCACCAAATTTTTTTTGACCAATGGGCTTTGTTGAAATAAAAAAAGCGGGTCAATGGCACGGTCAAAATGAGGTCCGGTGACGACGGTGTGGTGAGTGTTCATAGATAACAATACTGATGTAAGACAAAACATGTCCTTGGAGGGTTCACATCCTATGGACTTACGGCAGAATGGAAATACCAATCACTAAATACCTCAGTAGAAACATTGGGCATTAAGGCCTTGATATTGTGCAAATTTGAAATACAGACAGGGTATTAAACATCCTTACCAATATATTATGCCATGCAGAAATAACAAAATTAAAGCCTTGAAAAGCTTTCCATATATATAAATCAAACAAAATAATCCTGTTTCATCACAGGTTTAGGCACACAGCCAAGCGTGAAATAAAGACATTTACTAAAAACAATAATAGAAACAATATAAAACATTCAAATTTAAACTAAAGAATTTTTTTTAAATTATGTTTTGCCATAACCTATTATTTTAGCATAAACACATTATCTAGGTTCTACAGACATACTGAAAGACAGAGCAGTTATTTACGCAAATGAAAAACGTGTATAACAAAATTTGCATACTTGAGAACATTTAAAGAATACAGTTCTCTAACATACCAGTAAAAACAATGTACATGAACATTCATTTTGGTCTTGATGAAAAACAATCATTAGTGGATGAAATGGGTAAGTAAAGCTTTTTAAATCAACAATCATTTAATTCAAGGTTTGCATCTATATTATACCATGATTATATGCGCTGCATTCTAAGAAAAAAGAGCTTAATGCATGTGTGTAAAGTGTCGTCCCATAAAGCCCGGGAAATCCGCACATGCTGATCAGGGACTAAACTTTTTGCTTTTATGGATTTTTTCATTTAAAGGAAGTCTCTTCTAAACAAACATCCATTTAAGGCGGCAAGAATTGTCCCTGATTAGCCAACTGATTAAGATTTACAGAATGAATTCAAAAAGTCATAACAAAAAGATGATTAAACAAGGCTATTGTTAAGCAATAGGGTCCCCTACCGGCTCAAACATTGTCAGAAATTCCACCACTTTCAGATTATTTTTTTTGGTTGCCATAGCAACCATAATTTTTGACATAGGAACAAAATGAATGACGTGCATAATGTCCATATTGCCATCTATCCATGTTCCAAGTTTCATGAAAAAATATTAAGAACTTTTAAAGCAATCGCAGGATCCAGAAAACCACCATTTCAGCTGTATTTCTAGTCAATTTGTTGCCATAGCAACCAGAATTTTTGACGTAGGAACAAAATGAAATGACGTGCATAATGTCCATATTGCCATCTATCATGTTCCAAGTTTCATGAAAAAATATTAAGAACTTTCACAGTTATCGCAGGATTCAGAAGTGTGACGGACGGACGGACTGACAGACGGAGCGCAAACCATAAGTCCCCTCCGGTGAAACCGGTAGGGGACAAAAACATATAATTAACACCAATGCAAATGATTTTTAATTTTTTCCGGACATTTTGGAAAAGAAATGTGTAACCTTTATAGAGCTATGTGTTTGAACATTCAAGAGGAAGAAAAACTGATCTAACAACACTTTCATGTCGAATGAACAAAGAAATAAATGTGCACTAACTCTAGAAATAAAAGCAACTGTGTAGGTTTGGTTTCTAGGTTTCAATGTGAATATTCATTTACATTTTTGGCATAGCATGACTAAAATTCACAATGAAAATATAAAACATCAGCAGCATAATATGGCCTATAATGCTTTCATGGTATCTACACATATGAAAAACATATACGCTTAAAGCAAGATAAAAAGATCCATTGATAAAATGAGATGAAACACAACAGAGCTCTGCTGTCTACACATTGTTATGGCAAATACGCTTAATATAATGAATGTTCAATAATTAACGGAACAATTTTCAAGCAAATTTATACAAAGTATTATATGCCAGTTGCCTGAACATTAGTGAGAAATAATCACACTGAGAAGGGAAACTCTTTTTATAAAAGATATGGACACAACTGATTATACATCAAAGCAAACAATGGAAGATTTCCAAAGTTTTAATCAAATACAAGTAGATGCTAAAAAGATTGTATAAAATATATGATAAATAGTCCATACTAAAGTATAATCAAACACATCATCAACCATGCACTCTGGAAGTCACTCTGCCCATGAAACTTATTGATCACAATCGCAGCACTTCTCATAATTTATGATATCGTCAAAAAAACTTTTGAGCATGATCTTCATAAAGCACTATCTATAAAGTTCATAAATCTTGCACAAAACTATACCGCTAACAATACTTTTGTATTTCATGTCTGCAATGAATATGGCCCTTCTCTACTGATACAAAACATATAAATGTAGGCCAGTTTTATAATGACATCCTTGATTGTAAGGTCATTTCATTGAAAGTAGAAACTATCATTGAAAGTGAATACAATCATTGGAAGTCGATAAAATCACAATTTTTAAATAGTTTTGATATAATGCTGGTCCTATTGGTTTAAAAAGTATATGACACAACACAAACATTTTGATTTGCAAACTAATAAAGCATTGTTTTGGTTATTACCTGGCAAACAATTCAAATAAATATCACATTTTCATGTTTGGCAAAACTCTTAGGATTTGTGGCAAATTATAAGAAGGTAAAAGAATGTATTAATACAGAACTTTACAGTATGTATTTTATCATGTAGAACAGAACGAATAGTGAAAGGTTATGATGAGGATAGTCAAGTAAGGCAATAAGATCCACCTCCAGGATGTTGCAATGCGTTTACTATAAATCATACTAAACTAGCTTCAATATTCAGTTAGATACTGTTTACACCATGAAATTGCCTTAGCAATTGAGAAGTCTGCTCAAACAACAATTGTGTATAAACCACATTCATCAGCGCCAAATGAAAGAAGACTTCATTATGAAAATAATCCAGACTCAGTCTGGGAAAACTGTACTTAATGCATAAGTGTAAAGTGACATCCAAGATTAGCCTGTGCAGTCTACACAGGCTAATCAGGGACAACACTTTTTTATGTTATGTAATTTAAAGTTTAAAGAAAGTCTCTTGTAAATGTTAAGAGACTCTAGGTGTAAAGTGTCACAGACTGCACAGGCTAATGTAGGAAGAGACTCTAGGTGTAAAGTGTCACAGACTGCGCAGGCTAATGTAGGCAGAGACTCTAGGTGTAAAGTGTCACAGACTGCACAGGCTAATGTAGGAAGAGACTCTAGGTGTAAAGTGTCACAGACTGCGCAGGCTAATGTAGGAAGAGACTCTAGGTGTAAAGTGTCACAGACTGCGCAGGCTAATGTAGGCAGAGACTCTAGGTGTAAAGTGTCACAGACTGCACAGGCTAATGTAGGCAGAGACTCTAGGTGTAAAGTGTCACAGACTGCACAGGCTAATGTAGGAAGAGACTCTAGGCACATGCCTTAAGCCCAGATTTCCTAGAACAAGGCTTAAATTAAAACTTCTCCAATCAGCGATCTTTGAATGTGACTTTGTTGGAGGACAGGCGGGTTGAAAATTGATTTTCAACAGGATGACGAGCCTCTCATGGCGACGTGAACAGACTCCAGTTTCTGAATGAGGCGATAGTTCCTCGCGAACTCATCATCCTCGAGAGCAGTGATGAGATCATCGTTGTACGCCTCCACGTACTTGTACAGCTCGTACAGGGCTGCACTCGTGTTGAACTCCTCGCTATGACTCTGAAAGGGGAGAGAGAAGAGCACTTGAGTTTCATCTAGCTATGACTCTGAAAGGGGAGAGAGAAGAGCGCATTACAAGCCTCTTATTGGGAAAACAAGGAACTATGTCTGTGCGTAAAGTGTTGTCCCAGATAAGACTTTGCAGTCCGCACAGGCTAATCAGGGACGACACTTTCCGCCTAAAATGGATTGACCTTTAGAAGAGACTTCCTTTAAACAAACAGTTCATTAAGTTCAGTAAAATACAAAAAGGACAATACTAGGCATATGCATTAAGCCCGTTTTTTTCAAGAATGAGATTCATTTATTAAACAGAGCTCTTAAAGTACAACGTATTTTATAAAGAAAGATACTCAGATTATGAATTATTGATAGAAGACTACACCTGGAATCACAAAGTATTGCTTATTCTTTCAATTATGGAAGAATTGCTTGAACAATATGACGAGGAGAAAGGCCATAGATATAACACAATAATGGATTACAAGCTCATGCAAAATGAGTAAACATTGTATTGAAAGTATCTAATGATACTTTGTTCAAAATGCTAAATATGAGAAACAAATAGCTGATATTCTGTTTTAATATCAAGAGCTGTTTCAAGAGATTGCACTGGACTATTCTTCTGTTTTGATGGTTTAATATACGTTTTCTGTTAGTCAACTAATATAATTATTATCACAAAGACTTATCAACTGAATATCTGCATTAATCATATAGTTTAAGTTTTAAAAAAGATGGACATTACAAAATATTAACAAGAAACATGACCATGCAAAGAAGTTAGATATTCCAATTTTTACCAATTAACTTAGATGCTTTTAATTATCTTTGAACACAACGTAAGCTACCAACAAACAGAACTAGAGCTTTGTCACAGACGTGACGTTTACCCCCACGTTAATTTTTAAGAATTATGCAATTATCATTTATAGCCATTTTGACCTTTGAACTCTTGAATTCTTCCACAAGACACACTGTCCAATGACTGAGAACAAAATTAATGTACAGAGTCATTTTAAAATCTCACATAATCTGACATAGTTATGGTCCAGACAATATCATTAATTGCCATTTTTGACCTTTGAACTTAAAGTGTGACCTTGACCTTGGAGATATCAATGTAATTCTTTCCTGCGACACACCGTCCCATGATGGTGAACAAATGTGCCTAATGATTTTAAAATCTCACAATGAATGATATAGTCATGGATCAGACAAGCTCATTTATGGCCATTTTTTACCTTTGAACTCAAAGTTGAAACCTTGACCTTGAAGATATCGACGTAATTCTGTCGCGTGACACACAGTCCCATGATGGTGAACAAATGTGCCAAATGATTTAAAAATTTCACAATGAACAACATAGTTATGGCCCGGACAAGCTCATTTATGGCCATTTTTGACCTTTGAACTCAAAGTGTGACCTTGACCTTGGAGATATCGACGTAATTCTGTCGTGCGACACACTGTCCAATGATGGTTAACACATGTGCCGAATGATTTTTAAATCTCACAATGAACAACATAGTTATGGCCCGGACAAGCTCATTTATGGTCATTTTTGACCTTAAAACTTTAAGTGTGACCTTGACCGTGAAGAAATTGACGTAAATCTTTCGCCCAACACACCGTCCAATGATGGTGAACAAATGTGCCAAATGTTTTTTTAAATCTTACAATGAATGACATGTTATGGCCCGGACAAGCTAATTTATGATCTTTGAACTCAAAGTGTGACTTTGACCTTGGAGATATCGACGTAATTCTTTCGCGCCACACACCGTCCAATGATGGTGAACAAATTTTCCACATGATTTTGAAATCTCACCATAAATGACAAAGTTATGGCCCGGACAAGCATTTGACCTTTAAACCCCAAGTGTGACCTTGACATTGAAGATATCAACGTACTTTTTTCACACGACACACCATCCCATGATGGTGAACAAATGTACCAAGTCATTTTAAAATCTAACGATAAATGACATAGTTATGGTCCGGAAAAACTTTAGGTTTAAAACACCGTGACCTAGTTTTTGACCTGGCATGACCCATATTCAAACTTGACCAAGACATCATCTAGATACAACTTGTGACCAAGTTTGGTGAAGATCGGATGAAATTTCGGGACAGACCGACCGACAAAGTGACTCCTATATAGCCCCCATTACCAGTAATGGGGGTACAATTACCTCCATCTCCATCCAAATTAGTTATTCACCAAAAAGATTTTTATATTTTAAGAAACATACAATTTCAGCACATCTGCATTTAAATTGAAGTTATAAAACCAAAATTATGTACTAGTATTATATATTTTGTTTTTAAACAGCTACTTTGACCTTGACCAAATTGGCCCCAAATGCAATCAATGGTAGGGCATCATGTCAGCTAGTACACAAAAGGGCCTCGCATGATGCTTCCAAATACATATGCAAAGTATCAATATAATATCTGTGATCGTTACAAAGACCAGTACGGGTGTCTCACAAACCTTAACCTTAAGTTCACAATGCACGTAAATCTTAACATAACTATTTAAAGTACAAAAGGGACATAATCCTACTAAAAAGCCATCACAGTTACAGGAAATGGACAATGAGTGTGTATTTCGAGGTTTAAGAGGTCCTTTTCGAGCCAGAGGTTACATTATATGCTGACCTGGAGTGTGCCCACAGTTACAGGAAATGGACAATGAGCGTGTATTTCGAGGTTGAAGGTCCTTTTCGAGCCAGAGGCTACATTATGTGCTGACCCGGAGTGTGCCCAGTTACAGGAAATGGACAATGAGCGTGTATTTCGAGGTTGAAGGTCCTTTTCGAGCCAGAGGCTACATTATGTGCTGACCTGGAGTGTGCCCATAGTTACAGGAAATGGACAATGAGTGTGTATTTCGAGGTTGAAGAGGTCCTTTTCGAGCCAGAGGCTACATTATGTGCTGACCCGGAGTGTGCCCACAGTTACAGGAAATGGACAATGAGTGTGTATTTCGAGGTTTAAGAGGTCCTTTTCGAGTCAGAGGCTACATTATGTGCTGACCTGGAGTGTGCCCACAGTTGAAGGAAATGGACAATGCGTGTGTATTTCCAGGTTTAAGAGGTCCTTTTCGAGCCAGAGGCTACATTATGTGCTGACCTGGAGTGTGCCCACAGTTACAGGAAATGGACAATGCGTGTGTATTTCGAGGTTGAAAAGGTCCTTTTCGAGCCAGAGGCTACATTATGTGCTGACCCGGAGTGTGCCCACAGTTACAGGAAATGGACAATGAGTGTGTATTTCGAGGTTTAAGAGGTCCTTTTCGAGTCAGAGGCTACATTATGTGCTGACCTGGAGTGTGCCCACAGTTACAGGAAATGGACAACGCGTGTGTATTTCGAGGTTGAAGAGGTCCTTTTCGAGCCAGAGGCTACATTATGTGCTGACCTGGAGTGTGCCCATAGTTACAGGAAATGGACAATGAGTGTGTATTTCGAGGTTGAAGAGGTCCTTTTCGAGCCAGAGGCTACATTATGTGCTGACCCGGAGTGTGCCCACAGTTACAGGAAATGGACAATGAGTGTGTATTTCGAGGTTTAAGAGGTCCTTTTCGAGCTAGAGGCTACATTATGTGCTGACCTGGAGTGTGCCCCAGCACCCCTACCTAATTAACTTACTACTAGACATACAAAAATGGAGAATAATTTTGGATTACATCTGCAATTTCTAGCTATTTTGTTGTTACAGAAAGATTTTAATCAATTTTAGTATGGTCTTGTGTTGTGTGTGTGTGGGGGGGTAGCTGGTGTTCTCGGTGTAAACCCCAGCTGTTCGGTATGGTGACCACTAACCAAACTCACATGCTGCCAGGAACAGGAATTAAACCCGGGTCACCTAGGTGAGAAGCGAGTGTACCAACCACTGCACTAGCTGGACAGCCAATGGTAAATGAATGTTCACAAGACCTTGAATACATACAAAGTTTTATTTCAATTTTTAAGGGTGATATAAAGCTATGGAGTAGTTGGCCAAAAATGTTGACCAGAATTGTAAGTTGCAGGTCAGAGTTATGAAACTTGGTCAATGACCTCCAAGCACATGTGTGAAGTTTTGTTGAATATATGAAGTAGCAACAGTGATATGGATATGTTAGATGTTTACCTAAACCTACTTTTTGAAAAAATACACAAAAGGGGCTTCATTTTCTGCTAAAAAGAGGTCTGAGTTACAAAAGTTGGTTATTAACCTCAAACAATGACCAGGAACACATGTTAGAAGTATCAGCAGAATACCTGTAGTAGGAACAGTGATATTGAGACGTTTACCACAACCAATTTTCTGAGTACCAAAAGGGCCATTAAGCTAATTATGCCATCATTTGGGAGAGTAGAATAGATGCAACTTTAAGGTGAACAGGAGAGCTAAAAACAGAAGACTGTTTGACTCACTCTGGATTCCTCGTTCATCATTGCTGTGATGTCCTGATCACTGATGGCTGGCATCATCTTGATATCATGGTAGTACCTGGTGAGATACAGGTAGACAGATCAGACACTGTATTCTAATAGAGCTGCCTTCTGCAAAAACAGGGCTTAAAGAATACATGTAAAGTGTCGTCCTATATTAGCCTGCGCAGTTAACACATGCTAATCTGGGGAAACACTTTCCTCTTAGACAGGATTTTTTCCATGAAGATACTTGTGAAAAACAAGAGCACCGCATAGCCGATGCCAACTGATGCAGTTTTGTATAAATGAAAGCTTGTTAGAAGTTTTATATTAGAAGTCACAGTGACCTTGACCTTTGACCTAGTGATCCGAAAACAGCCGAGCTAAAAATTATACCATAAAATCAAAAAAGTATTTTGTCTTATTAGCCTTTGCAAATAGCACAGGCTTATCTGGAACAACACTTAATGCTCATGCATTAAGCCCAGTTTTCCCAGAATGCTCATGCATTAAGCCCAGTTTTCCCAGAATGCTCATGAATTTAGCCCAGTTTTCCCAGAATGCTCATGCATTAAGCCCAGTTTTCCCAGATTGATGCTAAATTTAACACAGCAGAGTAAAACTGATCCCAGAGTGAGGACATCATATCCATGATATCTGTATTGGATTTGAATAAATATAACTATGCCCTCATAGAAGCTTACCTGTCCACTGATTTCTTATACTTTCTAATTTAAGGAACAGGAAATATTCAAATACCCATGAAATGCAATAAGCTTGCTCTTGGAAAAAAAAGCTTAATGCATGGACTTCGTGTCCTACCAAATTAGTCTGCACAGTCCGCAGTTGTTATTATTGGGGATGTCTTTTGTACATAGTTATTAAAACGTTATAATTGTGCTTACAAACTGACGGACAGACTGAACGACAAAATTCCTACCAATATATCTCTTTATAATGCATTCATGCAACCTTACCTATCCACCCATTTCTTGAAGGTGGGAATATCTTTGGCATATAATGCATTCATGCTCCCTTACCTGTCCACCCATTTCTTGTAGGTGGGGATGTCTTTGGCATATAATGCATTCATGCACCCTTACCTGTCCACCACCCATTTCTTGAAGGTGGGGATGTCTTTGGCATATAATGCATTCATGCACCCTTACCTGTCCACCACCCATTTCTTGTAGGTGGGGATGTCTTTGGCATATAATGCATTCATGCACCCTTACCTGTCCACCACCCATTTCTTGTAGGTGGGGATGTCTTTGGCATACAATGCATTCATGCACCCTTACCTGTCCACCACCCATTTCTTGTAGGTGGGGATGTCTGTGTCATATAATGCATTCATGCACCCTTACCTGTCCACCACCCATTTCTTGTCGGTGGGGATGTCTTTGGCATACAATGCATTCATGCAACCTTACCTGTCTACCACCCATTTCTTGAAGGTGGGGATGTCTTTGGCATATAATGCATTCATGTAACCTTACATGTCCACCACCCATTTCTTGTAGGTGGGGATGTCTTTGGCATATAATGCATTCATGCAACCTTACCTGTCTACCCATTTCTTGAGGTGAGGATATCTTTGGCATATAATGCATTCATGCACCCTTACCTGTCCACCCATTTCTTGTAGGTGGGGATATCTTTGGCATATAATGCATTCATGCAACCTTACCTGTCTACCCATTTCTTGAGGTGAGGATATCTTTGGTATATAATGCATTAATGCCCCCTTACCTGTCCACCCATTTCTTGAGGTGAGGATATCTTTGGCATATAATGCATTCATGCACCCTTACCTTTCCACCCATTTCTTGTAGGTGGGGATATCTTTGGCATACAATGCATTCATGCACCCTTACCTGTCCTACCATTTCTTGTAGGTGGGGATGTCTTTGGCATATAATGCATTCATGCAACCTTACTTGTCCACCCATTTCTTGTAGGTGGGGATATCTTTGGCATATAATGCATTCATGTACCCTTACCTGTCCTACCATTTCTGTAGGTGGGGATATCTTTGGCATATAATGCATTCATGCAACCTTACCTGTCCACCCATTTCTTGAGGTGGGGATATCTTTGGTATATAATGCATTAATGCCCCCTTACCTGTCCACCCATTTCTTGTAGGTGGGGATGTCTTTAGCATATAATGCATTTATGCAACCTTACCTGTCCACCCATTTCTTGTAGGTGGGGATATCTTTGGCATACAGCAGCTTGCTGGACGGAGAGTCCTTGCTCAGTTTGTGGTCACTCATTGAGCACGAGTCCATGAAATTTTGAGCAACAACCGATAAACACGAATCAACGATGTTTGACTTGTAAATGTCAAAAACAAAGTTCGGGTTCTTTATCACGTTCACCCAGAACCGCAATGGAAGGCTGAAATTGTCAAACACACAAGAATATAGATTTACAATAATATTTAATGTTGTAGTAATTATATAATGCTATAAACAGAAGTCCATAGAGCCACACAAACCAGGCTTAATGCATGTGTGTTAAGTATAATCAAAACTAAGCGTGAGCAGTCTGCAACTTTCAGTTTTACAGAATTTTTCATTTATTGACGGTATCTTCTAATAGAAAATCCAGTGTAAGCCGATAGTGTTGTTGCTAGGAGGTCACTTTTAGCACATGCATTTAGCCCAGTGTACCTAACTGCAGTATAACACCATGATTTCTCCTTGATTGAGGAGGGAATCATCTAAAGAAGCTGGCACATCTAGTGCATAGTGTGTGTCTTTTACCCTTATAATTCAAATAAAACTCAATGACTTTTTTACTCTGAATGCAATGCCTTAAATTTACAACATAATTTTAAATTTCTGACTATGCTTGAAAAAATGTTTTGATCAAATTTTACCCTTACTCTTGAGTAAACAATACGATCAGGGGTGAAAGTACAGAACTGTCGCAATACTAAAATCAGAATTTTAAAATACTGAAAATATAGTTTTCATTACCATTTAGAAAAGATACAAATTGTTGAAAACCATACAATCGGTATGAATACTGATATCTTTCACCCCTGTACAATTAACTCTTTTCCACGTCAGATGGCAAAGTGAAAATGGCCATATGAACCAGCATAAAAGAAAGTAACTTGCAGTCTGTTCAGGTTTTATGCCGTTTGCTGCTCGTCAGTATCTTAAGCTTGGAAGTGGAGGCTTTAAAACTTGAATCTAATAAGAAAGGCCTTAAATTACAATTCATTTTCTTAGGGACTACAATCCCATCAAAGTTTGTCTCCGAGTGGTAAAGGGTTACAACTGAAAACGTTCACTCTTGAACAATAAACAATTCGTACCTGTTTGATTTCCACGTGTGCACCACATCCTGGTCCTGTATGTTGTGAAGCAGGGCCTGGTCGTCAAGGAAGTCAAACATGTACTTTATGGCCAGAGGCAGGCAGGTGCCCCGGTGCGACGTACTGAAGATACGCTCAAACAGGTCGTCCACAAACTGCTGTAGTGTGCCCTGGAATGTGGACATAAAACATTTCAAAATTATGGGCCCTGGAAAGTGGCTACAAAAGTTATTGGCCCTGGAATAAGGGCCCTATTATATGGATATGAACTATTCAAATATATGCTTTACTTTAAATTGTTGTCCACCGTGCAGTGCTGTAGTAAGCCCTAAAATGAGGATACACAAATAGGGTTCAGTATACAGAATTAAGAGACATAATAGACTACCAGAACTGTGATAAGAACTAAGTCCATTTTTTAAATACTCAGGCTGAAAAATATGGATGTAACAAATTGAAAATTACATTTCGATTAAAACAATTAAATTTCAAATACATTTAGAAATGAGCTTAACTAGGTAAAAAAACAGGCACAACAAATATTGCATTGGGAGAAGGTTCTTTGAGAGGACAAGGTGGCATAAAAGAGAAAAAAACTGAAATTATTTTTTAGCGTGAAGACAACATGAATTGTGCCTGTAAAAATAGACTCCTAGTTTACCTTGGTAGCTAAGAGACGGGTGAGATAAATCTCGGACACCATCTTGCTGCCTCGGTCTCCTTCCTTGTTGCTCTCCTGGTCATGTTGCTTCACCTTAAACACACAAATGAGAACTTCAAAAACTGGGCTTAATGCATGTGCATAATGTGTTGTCCGCGATTAGCCTGTGCAGTGTGCACAGGCTTATCAGGGATATGACTTTTTCCAAAACTGGATTTTCGGATAGAAGAGATTTTCTTTATACTTTCCATTAAATCGGAAAGTGTCTTCCCTGATTAGCCCGTTTATTTCACAGGCTAATCTGGGATGACACTTTACGCCCAGAATGAGACTCAAATATAACACATGATGTTATCACTCAAATATAACACATGATGTTCACACTATCTGCTCATGGAAAACATCGAGTTTCTGTAAGGTTTTACTGAATGCAGAAATAACGTAAAGTTGTCATATAACAGTATATGGATGAATTCAATTTATGATTGTCTTTAATATTATTATGATGCTTTATTTTTTTTTAAACCAACAACAAATGTTTTTGACCAGAAATATACATCTATTACTCACAGCTTATTTTGGGAAACCATAAACACAACACTAAACATCTTTGAATAAGAAATGTGAATATTAATACTGGCAAAAAAAATATTAAAACAAAATCAAGCCTGTCCACTAACCAGGTGATACGTTTTTGTGCCAGAAATAAGCCCAGCCATCTCAATGTCACCATGACCTCCACGTGTAGTCGCGGCTCTTGACAACGCTGGACTACGACTTCCATCTACCAAAGTCACATTGTTATCAATAATTATAAGTTACTGTAAGTAAAATTGGACAAGATAGACATTATGAATAACTATTGTCCATGTCATTAATTGTTGTAAATCAAAACTTATTTTACAGTTTAAGATATTTTTAAAGTATGTTTCCAAGTAGAATCTAATGCTTCATACAATGTTCTGTAATTGGTTATTTGCTGCAGTATAAGCACAGTTTAAACCTTACATGTTTGGCTTTACCAAATCTTTAACTTAAACAGGAGAGGCTCAAGATCTCAAATGGTCTTCAGACTAACATGACAAAATATTTGTTGCAAAAACAAAACCAAATAAACAAATGACTGTTCCTCTATCAAGACTTTTCTAAGAATGAGGGGAAGTCTCAAGAAAAAAACAGGCTTAATACATGTGTGTAAAGTATGTTCCACATCAGCCTATGTAGTCCACACAGGCTAATCCAGGATAACACATTGTGCCTACACTGGATTTCAGAATAGACTTCCTTCAAACAAATAAATTCCATTAAAGTTGAAAGTTTCATCCCAGTTAAAGTGTGTGCGGACTGCACCAGCTTGTCTTGGACAACAATTTACGCACAAACATCAAGTCGTGTTTACGAGACCGCAGCTAAGATATAAGAAAATACTTATGTACAGCAGATGTTTAGTGACATACATGTTTCATTGTCAAAACGGCGGTAGTCAAATGATTTGACGGTGGCAACTGTGATGTCTGGTAAAGAGGGCACCTGTTTTGGACGGAGAACCATGCAAGCTTGATCAGCAACCTAGGGGGAGAGAATTAAATCAAGAGTGATACAGAGTACACAGGCACTTGTGAAGTTTGTAGTCACCATACCAGAAAAACTAGCTTGCTTAATACTTTGTTTTATAAAGATAGGTCAAAGCAAATTGTAGTTGTTATCCGGAAAAAAATCTATTTGATGCCGCCCACCAGCACATCCGCTATACAAGAATCTAATAATCAGGATTTGTCGAAAACCTAGTTTAATCGGAATCTTGTTTGTTTTTGACACATTTTCAGCTACCTTTCAATGTCCATCCACTTAAATTGTCAGCTGATGTTACATTATCAAAAGACAGTGTAATAGGCAAACATCAAATGTATATGTGAATTATGATTTTATTCTATATTTTATAAAGCAGTTTATTATTTAGACAGTTAGGAATCATAGTTTTTAATAAATGAATCCAAAATATTTCTTTGCATAAACGGTCTAGATTGTTTTTAACAACATCAAAAGGTTCAAAAGAGAAATCAGATAAACTAAAATCATTGTGAGTAGATCCAAAATGTGTCGCAACTTGCTAAATAGGATTTATTAAACATTTTTTTAATCAAATCTATCGCTATTCATTCTGCGGGATACATTTTGATTAGTTTGCCCTACATATTGTTTACAGCAATTTTTACATGCAATCAGATATATACCGGTAACATTACGTGAAGTACAATCAACATCATAGTGTAAATCATAGGATAAATCATTAACATTACTTTTGCTATGGCCGAAACATGTTTGGTATTTTAAAAGATTAATTATTAGGAAAACAAAAGAACGTGTTTGTATTGATTATTTTATTGTTATATTATCAAAGCATACAAGCCATAAATATTTGCATTTGGGCATTATTTCAAGCAAAAATGAAATAAGGCCATAAAGGTTCCAAACAGACAACCTACCTTGTAATGTGCGAGCGTGTTAAAGCGCTTAAAGTCCCCCTCCACTTTTGTAGAACTGTCAATATCGGACAGTATTGTTTTCACTTGTAATTTGGGGTTAAAATCTGGGTCGCCTGGCTGCCCAGATAATAGCACTAAATATAATAAAAGACATACAATTTATAGTGTACCCATGTTGTCAATATTCAACATATAACAGCAAGTTTATATTAATTACAGGATATCATATATACTGAAAACATATAGGTTAAATCTAGCCTATTAAGATAATGAAATGACATGTAGTCTTCTTTATAACATAAAAACAATATGTGTTTGTGCAACACTATGTCCCCCCATATATTTGACCTTTGACCTTGAAGGATGACCTTGATTTTGACTTTTCAGTACTCAAAATGTGCAGCTCCATGAGATGCACATGCATGGCAAATATGAAGTTGCTATCTTCAATATTGCAAAAGTTACAGCAAATGTTAAAGTTTGACGCAAACCAACAAACCAACAGACAGGGCAAAAACAATATGTCACCCAGTATAGACTGGGGGACATAAAAAACAAGAAATGTGTCCACAAAACATTCTTATTAGAACAAATTTTGTGTAAAACGCTCAAGAGTAAGAAACTACAAACAGGAGTAACACTCAAACACTAATTTCAATACAAACATACAACAAAGCTGTAAAACAACAGTATTTGATGACACTATCAGACTTTACCTACAAATAACACATTTTCCCACTAATTATTTTTATTTACTGAATTGACTGACAAGAGGTGGATAAGAACAATCATTTAACCGTTTCCCGCTCAGATGCAATTTAAAAATGGCTTTTGAAAAATAATAAAACATTAACAGCCTGGAAGTTACATGCAGGCTGTTCAGGTTTTATGCCGTTCAGGTTTAATTTAATTGGTTTGTCCGAGGAACTATAAACGCGTCAAAATGCATATTGAAGACTAAAAGGATTATCACCACTATGGCTTTGTAAAGAAACTATTTCAGATGCGTACCTAGATCCACTTGTTGTTTGGTGGGTCTGCTACTGAAGGGAGCATTCTTGTAGATGGCGTCAAGTATCTTCTCTTTCACCTGTGAGATGGTGTCACAGTCCAGCACCTTCACAGGGTGGGACTGCTGGCCGAACTGCTCCATGTCCAGGATATTCACCGTCTGATATACACACAGAACACCAAGAGTTTTTGTTTGTTTTGTTTATATATGCATCATTCTGGGAAAACAGGGCTTAATGCATGTGTGTAAAGTATTGTCCAAGATGAGCCTGTGCAGTCTGCGCAGGCTAATCAGGGACACACTCTCCGCCTACACTTGATATTCATTTACAAGAGACTTTCTTTAAACAAAAAATTCCATAAAGCAGAACATCCATTTTCAAACTCATTTGCCATATCATTAAAAATAATGTTATGAATAATTTTCATGAAGTCTGGGCAATATATGTGGCCTATTTATTGTTAACAAGGTAATTGACGAAGCATGTGGGCACAAAATGGACAAAAGGTAATTTCAAAAGCTTACAATAAGAATGTTGTGCTCTGGTGAGCAAACTGAAAAAGACCATAACTCCAATAATATTGAAATATTAATCTGGACAAAAATATGGTGCTGTGCAAGTTGTTATGCTCTTTTATATATGTCTGCAAAGTTTTATTCTTCTAAAACAAATACTTTTTGAGTCAAGTGTGACATAAAAAAAGTGGAACGGACGCAAGGACAGATGGACAAGTGCTTATCTATATGCCCTCCCCCTCATAACATGGGGGCATTATAAGTACAACCAACAAGCAGGCTTTATTTACAATCCAACAGGAGAACAGTGGTCAGTCAAGGGAAATTGGCAAAGTGGTAGTTGTAGACAATTAAAATTGTACTTCTCTGTCCTACCATTGGCTTATAGTCGACATGCTGCCGTATGAGCTTGTCCTCGCTGAGGGAGTAGCGTGCCTCGGATGTGATGCTGTCTACTGGGCCCTTAGACATTTGCTGTTTGATAGCCTGGTACAGCATGAACAGGGGCTCACCAGCACACTCCTGCAGAACACACCAGAGGAATATAGGGAGATCATGGTAAGACTGGTTTGATCTGCAATGTCATTAACAGGGGCTCACCAGTACACTCCTGCAGAACACACCAGAGGAATATAGGGAGATCATAGTAAACTGGTTTGATCTGCAATGTCATTAACAGGGGCTCACCAGCACACTCCTGCAGAACACACCAGAGGAATATAGAGAAATCATGGTAAGACTGGTTTGATCTGCAATGTCATTAACAGGGGCTCACCAGTACACTCCTGCAGAGCACACCAGAGGAATATAGGGAAATCATGGTAAGACTGGTTTGATCTGCAATGTCATTAACAGGGGCTCACCAGTACACTCCTGCAGAACACACCAGAGGAATATAGGGAGATCATGGTAAGACTGGTTTGATCTGCAATGTCATTAACAGGGGATCACCAGTACACTCCTGCAGAACACACCAGAGGAATATAGAGAAATCATGGTAAGACTGGTTTGATCTGCAATGTCATTAACAGGGGCTCACCAGTACACTCCTGCAGAACACACCAGAGGAATATAGGGAGATCATGGTAAGACTGGTTTGATCTTCAATGTCATTAACAGGGGCTCACCAGTACACTCCTGCAGAACACACCAGAGGAATATAGGGAGATCATGGTAAGACTGGTTTGATCTTCAATGTCATTAACAGGGGCTCACCAGTACACTCCTGCAGAATACACCAGAGGAATATAGGGAGATCATAGTAAACTGGTTTGATCTTCAATGTCATTAACAGGAGCTCACCAGTACACTCCTGCAGAACACACCAGAGGAATATAGGGAGATCATGGTAAGACTGGTTTGATCTGAAATGTCATTAACAGGGGCTCACCAGTACACTCCTGCAGAATACATCAGAGGAATATAGGGAGATCATGGTAAACTGGTTTGATCTTCAATGTCATTAACAGGAGCTCACCAGTACACTCCTGCAGAACACACCAGAGGAATATAGGGAGATCATGAGTAGACTGGTTTGATCTGCAATGTCATTAACAGGGGCTCTCCAGTACACTCCTGCAGAACACACCAGAGGAATATGGGGAGATCATGGTAAGACTGGTTTGATCTGCAATGTCATTAACAGGGGCTCACCAGTACACTCCTGCAGAACACACTAGAGGAATATAGGGAGATCATGGTAAGATTGGTTTGATCTGCAATGTCATTAACAGGGGCTCACCAGTACACTCCTGCAGAACACACCAGAGGAATATAGGGAGATCATGGTAAGACTGGTTTGATCTTCAATGTCATTAACAAAGGCTCGCCAGTACACTCCTGCAGAACACACCAGAGGAATATAGGGAGATCATGGTAAGACTGGTTTGATCTTCAATGTCATTAACAGGGGCTCTCCAGCACACTCCTGCAGAACACACCAGAGGAATATATGGAGATCATGGTAAGACTGGTTTGATCTTCAATGCCATTAACAGGGGCTCACCAGTACACTCCTGCAGAACACACTAGAGGAATATAGGGAGATCATGGTAAGACTGGTTTGATCTTCAATGTCATTAACAGGGGCTCTCCAGCACATTCCTGCAGAACACACCAGAGGAATATAGGGATATCATGGTAAGACTGGTTTGATCTTCAATGTCATTAACAGGGGCTCACCAGTACACTCCTGCAGAGAACGCAGCAGAACACACCAGAGGAATATAGGGAGATCATGGTAAGACTGGTTTGATCTGCCATGTCATTAACAGGGGCTCTCCAGTACACTCCTGCAGAACACACCAGAGGAATAAAGGGAAATCAGGGTAAGACTGGTTTGATCTGCAATGTCATTAACAGGGGCTAACCAGTACACTCCTGCAGAACACACCAGAGGAATATAGGGAGATCATGGTAAGACTGGTTTGATCTGCAATGTCATTAACAGGGGCTCACCAGTAAACTCCTGCAGAACACACCAGAGGAATATAGGGAGATCATGGTAAGACTGGTTTGATCTTCAATGTCATTAACAGGGGCTCACCAGTATACTCCTGCAGAGAACGCAGCAGAAGACACCAGAGGAATATAGGTAAATCATGGTAAGACTGGTTTGATCTGCAATGTCATGAACAGGGGCTTACCAGCAATCACAAAGGGGAGAATAGGGCTATATTAGCCAACTGATTTTTACAATGGAATAATATTGGCTGACTGGTTTGCAATGGAGTCACATTGGACGATTTGTTTACAGGCTGGTTACCATTACCTTCACAGCTGCAGACTGTTTATAATGGAATAACCCTTGAAGACTGGTTTGCATATGCTTAACATTGATAGACTTATTTACAACAAATATCAGCCAAATATTTTACAAAGGAATAGCACAGGTGGACTTGTTTACCATGGGATAACTTACGCACACTGCTTTTAAATAGAACAGTTTTGACAGATTTATTTACCATGGAATAAATGAGCACACTAGTTTGAAACGGAATAGATTGAAATGAAATTGATCAGACAATGATTAACAAGGTCAATCTGACCTTTCCACCTTTAATATTTGAAAATCTAAGTTTATGCAATTCAGACATTCTATGCTTTGGCAAAACATAAGAGGTATATAAGGAACAACAAAAATAGATAGAATAGAATTTTCACTTATAGAAACGTCAAAACAATAAAATCCATGACAAGCTCTCACCATGAAGGTGTAATTTACACTTATTAGGTGTTGGGTACGCTACCTTGAGGAATTTATAGAGCAAGAATGTGAACCAGTTGGTAAGCATCTTCTCAGCAATGGACTCTGTTCTACGTAGCAACAACTTGGGGTGGTTCTTTCCTTCCACTGACTTCTCTATCAGCTCAGCTAGCAGGGTCTTCAATATACTGGAAACAGAAATCAACAAGAGTTCAGCTAGCTGGGTCTTCAATATACTGGAAACAGAAATCAACAAGAGTTCAGCCAGCAGGGTCTTCAATATACTGGAAACAAAAATCAACAAGTGTTCAGCCAGCAGGGTCTTCAATATACTGGAAACAGAAATCAACAAGAGTTTAGCCAGCAGGGTCTTCAATATACTGGAAACAGAAATCAACAAGAGTTCAGCCAGCAGGGTCTTCAATATACTGGAAACAAAAATCAACAAGAGTTCAGCCAGCAGGGTCTTCAATATACTGGAAACAGAAATCAACAAGAGTTTAGCCAGCAGGGTCTTCAATATACTGGAAACAGAAATCAACAAGAGTTCAGCTAGCTGGGTCTTCAATATACTGGAAACAGAAATCAACAAGAGTTCAGCCAGCAGGGTCTTCAATATACTGGAAACAGAAATCAACAAGAGTTTAGCCAGCAGGGTCTTCAATATACTGGAAACAGAAATCAACAAGAGTTCAGCTAGCTGGGTCTTCAATATACTGGAAACAGAAATCAACAAGAGTTCAGCCAGCAGGGTCTTCAATATACTGGAAACAGAAATCAACAAGAGTTCAGCCAGCAGGGTCTTCAATATACTGGAAACAGAAATCAACAAGAGTTCAGCCAGCAGGGTCTTCAATATACTGGAAACAGAAATCAACAAGAGTTCAGCTAGCCGGGTCTTCAATATACTGGAAACAGAAATCAACAAGAGTTCAGCCAGCAGGGTCTTCAATATACTGGAAACAGAAATCAACAAGAGTTCAGCCAGCAGGGTCTTCAATATACTGGAAACAGAAATGAACAAGAGTTCAGCTAGCAGGGTCTTCAATATACTGGAAACAGAAATCAACAAGAGTTCAGCCAGCAGGGTCTTCAATATACTGGAAACAGAAATCAACAAGAGTTCAGCTAGCCGGGTCTTCAATATACTGGAAACAGAAATCAACAAGAGTTCAGCCAGCAGGGTCTTCAATATACTGGAAACAGAAATCAACAAGAGTTCAGCCAGCAGGGTCTTCAATATACTGGAAACAGAAATCAACAAGAGTTTACCTAGCAGGGTCTTCGATATACTGGAAACAAAAATCAACAAGAGTTCAGCTAGCATGGTCTTCAATACACTGGAAACAGAAGTCAACAAGGGTTTCCAATATACTGGAAGCAGAATCTTGCAGTCATTAGGAGGTCCTGGGTTTGATCTGTGCTACAAAAGCATTCCAAGAATTTTCGCTTCAGACACCAGGAACTTGTTTTACCCAGACAAAAACTCAGTGGTTTCTCAATAAGATTTAGGATTTAATTACTAGATCTATACAGCTTTAATAAATAGGTCTAAATTGAATGGAGATCTCTAGACATTGTCCATATTTATACAATTGTGTAGAATACATATACAGTGATGCTTTTTCTAACTAACATTTTACAGGTTCAAGTGGTAAACAACTTGCAATTTGATTTTGACTTGCTCACTGAGCTGACTGGCCAAACAAAAATGGATTCAATATCAAAGTAACACAGCAATATTTATTAGAAACTCTAAATGAAATTTATTTCCAATAGCTAGAATAAAATTATTAATGTCCCTTCTATAGACTCATGACAACCATTGCTTTAAATACAGGCATGAACATTTCAGATTCTCTTACTCAGTGGCATATTCCATTTTTGTCTGCAGCGCTACAGAAATCAGGGATGCAACATTCACACGTTCTCTCATGTTAAACTTCTTGTGGCCTTCGAGGGTTCTTACAAACACAAGCAAGAACGTTCGGTTGCTGATGAGGTTTGCAAACTGCTTAAGGCCGTTCTCCATCTGTTCACGCTGATCAGGGGCCACCTGAGGTAGAAATCATATGAGCTCTGTGAAAAAGGAGCTTAAAGCATGTGCGTAAAGTGTCGTCACACCTCAGTGATTTTTTTGCTTTTATTTGTTACAGCCTGTGCCATTTGAATTGGGAAAATTAGCGCGATAAACCGTGAAATTGGGAAAAATAGCGCAATACACCATGAAATTGGGAAATATTTAGCATTATAAATATAATTATAAATAACATAATTAATAGTGTATTTAGTGCATGTTAGGGGGGTTTCTAGCCATTTTGGAAAAAGGAGTCTGGTCAAATTGGGATTTTTTTTTAATCAATAAAAGTGGCAAATTTGGGAATTATTTATTGACAAAAAAGACTAAATTAAAGTTATATATTTTTTAGGATGCTTAAAAAATAAAGTTGAGATCTAGAGTTTAGAAATCATAATAAAGTCATAAGAGACTTCTTTCTTAAAAAAAATAAAAATAAATAAATGTTTTTTGGGAAATCAGGCTTTTGTTGGGAAACTTTGGTCAGACTTTTGGGAAAAAAGGTGGAATTATGCGATTGGAAAACAGCCAAAAATCTGCAGTAATTTTGGGCAAAAAAATCACTGCACCAGAGCAGACTGCACATGCTAATCTGGGACAAAACTTTACGCATATGTATTAAGCCTTGTTTTCCTAAAAATATTTTCGCCTTTTGAACAGTATTTCATTCATATTACAGCAGCCTTTTTGCTTCCTCTCACTTATCCTGGGTAAGCTCCTTCACCAAAACAAACAGCATACACCATTGACCATGACCAACAACTGTTCTACTTGAATCAGAGGAAGGAGAATGAATGTAGACATTATTTGAGTCATGTTCTGACAAAACCTGGCATAATGCAGTGTTCCAATCCTAAACCCTATGAGCTATGCAGTGTTCCAATCCTAAACCCTATGAGCTATGCAGTGTTCCAATCCTAAACCCTATGAGCTATGCAGTGTTCCAAAACAAAAAGCATACACCATTGACCAACAACTTCTCTACTTGAATCAGAGGAAGGAGAATGGATGTAGACATTATTTGAGTCATGTTCTGAGAAAACCGGGCATAATGCATGTGCGTAAAGTGTCATCCCAGATAAGGACGACACTCTCCGCCAAATTAGATTTTTGCTAAGAAGAGACTTCATTTTAACGAAAAATGTCATAAAAGCTGAAAGTGGCGTCCCTAATTAGCCTGTGCAGATTGCACCGACTAATCTGGGACGGCACTTTACGCATCATGCCCAGCTTTCTCAGAACACGGCTCGCATGATTTCATGACATACCACCACACAAGTAATATAGCTTCAACTTGATCAACAAGATTTTGAATAATTTAATTTATCAAACAGGAAGGCCAATATCGCTCACCTGAGAACCAAACAGTCTTTACTATTCTAAACGGCTTTTGAGAAATAAATTTGTATTCTGACTACATGCTTTTTAATTGAAACTATTTTAGAACTACACTGAGATCATCAAAACAGGTGTTTTGAGTACTTATATGATAAATACATTCAAATGAACTCTCTTTTATTGATATTTCTTTTGAACAAACAAACCATGCTAATATCACCGCTAAAGATGTCAGTATCATGTGTGCTTAATGCTAAAATCCTAAACCCTATGAGCTATGCAGTGTTCCAATCCTAAACCCTATGAGCTATGCAGTGTTCCAATCCTAAACCCTATGAGCTATGCAGTGTTCCAATCCTAAACCCTATGAGCAATGCAGTGTTCCAATCCTAAACCCTATGAGCTATGCAGTGTTCCAATCCTAAACCCTATAAGCTATGCAGTGTTCCAATCCTAAACCCTATGAGCTAAGCAGTGTTCCAATCCTAAACCCTATGAGCTATGCAGTGTTCCAATCCTAAACCCTATGAGCTATGCAGTGTTCCAATCCTAAACCCTATGAGCTATGCAGTGTTCCAATCCTAAACCCTATGAGCCAAGCGGTGTTCCAATTCTAAACTCTATGAGACATGCAGTGTTCCAATCCTTAACCCTATGAGCTATGCGGTGTTCCAATCCTAAACCCTATGAGCTATGCGGTGTTCCAATCCTGAACCCTATGAGCTATGCAGTGTTCCAATCCTAAACCCTATGAGCTATGCGGTGTTCCAATCCTAAACCCTATGAGCTATGCAGTGTTCCAATCCTAAACCCTATGAGCTATGCAGTGTTCCAATCCTAAACCCTATGAGCTATGCGGTGTTCCAATCCTAAACCCTATGAGCTATGCGGTGTTCCAATCCTCAACCCTATAAGCTATGCAGTGTTCCTGACACTTACATCAAGCTCCCTGAGGACAGGGTGGGTGTCCTCGTCAGCAGGGAACAGCACACGCATGCAGTAGGTGCGGTAGTCCCAGAACGGGATGGCTATCTGGCCTAGCTGGTCATTGGTCAGCTCTGTCATGTCGGTCTGCAGCTCAGCAAAGGCTGCAAATAGGAGCCATTACAGAGGTTCAAGATTTGACTTCTTTTAGAGGGTAAAAATATTTTATATTTGATCCTATCTCTATGAAAATGGTGTTTAATTGATAGCAATTTGGATTCTTTTCATCATCATTATTGTCTTGGATCAGCGATTGTGAACATAAAATACCTGCTCAACAACGCTTGCAAAAGTTTCTGAAAGTAACAACCTAGAACACAGATCAGATGTATAAAAGAGTTACCTTTCTTAACCCTTTCCCGCTAAGTAGCAAAGCGAAAATTGCTATATGCAACCAGCATAAAACCAGATCAGCCTGCGAGTACCTTTCAGTGTGCTCAGGTTTTATGGTAATTGCTGCTCATAAATATCTTGGAAATGAAGCCTTTAACATTTTTATCTTTCAATCTATAAGAAAGGCATTTAATTTAAGTGGATTTTTTAAGGGACTGCAAATGCCTCCAAGTGCATATCTGAGTGGTAAAGTTGGAACTAAACAAGCCTTGCTCTGAGAAAAGGGGGTTTAATGCATGTGGCAACGGCTTGCTCTGAGAAAAGGGGGCTTAATGCATGTGGCAACGGCTGATCAGGTACAGCACTTTCCACCTAGAACTAAACAAGCCTTGCTCTTTCAGTGCTGGAACCGAATTTTGAAGGCCTTTGCAAACAGTTTGGATCCAGATGAGATGCCAAAGAACGTGGCGTCTCATCAGGATCCAAACTGTTTGCTATTCTGATAGTATTCTTTGAAAAATATCGAAGAAAATGCTAATTTTAGAAATTCAGCAGACAACATTTTAGCAGATGACAAATTTCCCAGCATGCAAAGGTTTAATGCATGTGGCACCGGCTTGCTCTGAGAAAAGGGGGTTTAATGCATCTGGCACCAGCTTGCTCTGAGAAAAGGGGGTTTAATGCATGTGGCACAGGCTTGCTCTGAGAAAAGGGGGTTTAATGCATGTGGAACCGGCAAATCAGGTACAGCACCCTCCACCTAAACTGGATTTTGCTTAATAGAACCTTCCTTAAATCAAAAAATATAATACAAGCGAAATCCTTGATTGACATGTGATGACACTTTATAAACATGCATTAAAGCCCCTTTTCTCAGAGCACGCCTCCAACAAAATCAACAGCAAGAGTTACCTTCTCTGCACTCCTTGGCGACTTTCACCTCGAGGCTGTCCATTTGGATCTGCCACTTCTTCTTCATGTTCATGTTCTCCCGTGACTTGATGCACCAAAGGACGACAAAGAACACGACCCCGATCACGAGCACACCCCCACCCACCCCCAGACCTATAATCAAGCTGGCAGGTAGCACCTCTGCCACCTCGTAATGCAGGGAGCCCACCTTTCTGGTGAAGTTTCGCCCGACGAAAACCTAGCAGAACAATGGGCAGAATGATTTTATGCAGGGGGAAAAAGAATATTGGTTAACTTTAAAAAGTCTTGGTTTTAACTGCAGGTAAACTTCTGAAAACATGGCGTAATGGATATAATGTCCACCTAGCATTAAATCTCCCCTCTAGACACCAAGTACTGGTTCTAGGCCCAGGAAAAGGTCTTGAGAGGGATTTAGTAAGGCTTAGGCTTTAAATGCAATTGAACTTATATATATACAGTGTCAGTTTAAAACACTCTGCAGGTACATGTAGGTTAATTTGTCCTAAATGTCTGAAATATTTATATATAATGGTGGCCATATGTATAGATATCAACATTTTGTACAGAAACAGTGCTCACGATTGTAATCCAACATAACTCGAAGGGTGTTCTTCTGAATACTGTACAGTCAATCTTTTGGATGCGACCACTTGTATTAAGCACCCTTTGTCTTATGCAACCATTTTGAAATCCCACGGAGCTTTTTCGCTATATAATGATATAGTATTAAGCGACTTTTGTCTTACGCGACCAGCGACCGCTGATTTTTGTGTATTTTGATGTCCAAATCTTGAATTAAGCGACCACTTGGAGGTAAAAGTGGTTAATCTATTGATCTTTCAGGGACAGATCCGTGTTAATTGTTTATCTAAAACGATAAGATGTACTGTTACACCTCTGCTTTGTTTTCTTACCAATAATTATGCTTTGTCTTGTTGACCGGTTCTGACCGGTATTGTTGTAGACTGCGTATAAATTTATTGAGTTGAATAATAGGGGAACGTATTGCGCACAGTCTACAGCTTAAATAATTTACTATGTGGAACGTTAAGAGACAATGCCGATTTTTCTTGAGAATAGATAAAAGGTGAATAAACAATGCACTGTACGCGACAAACATTTCCTGAGAAGTGCGGAAAATAAACTATTAATCGGCAACATCTGTCAATATCGGTACATTACCAATTTGTAATTATACTAATTAGTAGATATTTGTTAGCCAATCACATTGTTATTTACTTAATAAATTTTCCAATCAGGCCTGTTTGTTTGTTTTCAATTGACGTGTTTTAATTTTTTTCAGCTCATTATGTATCAAAATCGAGTCAGATTTCCTTAAGCGTACATGCAGAAATTAAAATGTCAAAACAAAAAGTGTAAACGTTGAACGAGAAAATTCGGGTTTTGGAATTGTCAAAGAGTAAAAGTGCACGTAAAATCGCAGATAAGTTTAGAGTCCGTAAAACTCAAATTCAGAACCTTCTTTAAGGTTAGGCCGAGGTGCTTAAAGACGTGGAAAATAATGTGTCAGGTGAAAAAAATGCGAAAAATATTTCCTTATCTATGGTGTTTTTGCAAATAAATATGTAATACAATTCATTTATAATAAATGATAATTTATAATAAGTGAAAAAATAAAACAAATTATAAGTTAAATATTGATTATGTATTGTGTTTATATTCATTTTATTATAAAAGTTAAAATAATTGTTGACAAAAGACATTATCCTTCATATAGATTAAAATTGAGGGTAAGCATTCTTCCTGAATGGCCTTTTTTATTTAAAGACCATTTTATTAAGAGACCACTTTTGATTACTCCCTTGAGTGGTCTCTTAATACAAGATTGACTGTATATAATATTCCACTTGTCAGTGAAACAAATCCTGAAAACACTGCTTTTACTTCAATCCAGTAAGAAAACTTAAATTTTCATCACACCTTTATCAAACACCTTTAAGCTGTTTTGTATACCGTAAAAAATCAGTCATAAGTTGAGTTATATTTCCATATGCTCACTCTCACATAAGGAATCTCAATAGAATACTTTTGACATTTCAACTCAATAGCAGTTTGAAGATTTCATCTCAAAAGATTTGTAAAATAATCGAACAATTTCTCTACAGAACAATCAATCAATATTCCCTGCTACTTGTGGCCCTTACCTCTATGCTTGGGTTCCCACCCGAGGGGGAGGGGGGTGGGGGTTTGCAGTTCAGCTGGTTACCATTCTTGTCAATGGAGGTAACATTGCAGAATCCTGAGCCAATTTTCACCACTATGTCGCTGGTGTTAAAGCCCAGGTTCAGGTATTTGCCCTGCATGAACATGTTGGTGTAATGTTATCTTTGCTCTATGCCATTAAGACTATGATCATGTCTATTCAAATATTGTTTACTTTCTTTTTATTCAAAAGTGATGGTGAACCTTCTCCTCAGTACATACTTTCAACTTTTTTTTATTAATTTTACTGTCAATAAAATACAATGAAAGCATCAACTATGACTGCTGGTTACAGCATCAGGATGTACAAAAAAAGTTATGATATTTTTTTTAATTGATTCTTAAAAAGATGATATACTTAATTTTTTATTAAAGTTAATACTGAAACACTTCTCTCAGCTTGTGGTGTCAGCATTTTTTGGTATTTTCAAAAAATAAATTATGCTTTAGTTTCGTTTAAAAAACCTTATAATTCAATTCACAGTTACATAACATTACACATGCAAATAGTTTCTGTTAAAATTGTGGTCTGCACCTCCTATTCACATAACACTGAAGACATGTTTAAGGGCCCCTAGAAGCCCCTAAATTTGTCACACAAATACCTCCACACAGCTTTGCCAACTATGTACAAGGGCACATAACTCAGAAATGTGTCAATCATTGAAAACAAGACTATTGTCAAGCAATATAAGTCCCCTACCGGCTCCACCATTGTCAGAAATTCCAACATTCAGATTATTTTTTTATATATATTTGTTGCCATAGCAACCATAATTTTTGACTTAGGAACAAAATGAAATGAAGTGCATAATATTATGTTCATATTGCCATCTATCCATGTTCCAAGTTTTGTGAAAAAATATTAAGAACTTTTAAAGTTATCGCAGGATCCAGAAAACCATCATTTTCAGCAGTATTTCTAGTCTATTTGTTGCCATAGCAACCAGAATTTTAGACGTAGGAACAAAATGAAATGACGTGCATAATGTCCATATTGCCATCTATCCATGTTCCATGAAAATATTAAGAACTTTTAAAGTTATCGCAGGATCCAGAAAACCATCATTTTCAGCAGTATTTCTAGTCTATTTGTTGCCATAGCTACCAGAATTTTAGACGTAGGAACAAAATGAAATGACGTTCATAATGTCCATATTGCCATCTATCCATGTTCCAAGTTTCATGAAAATATTAAGAACTTTTAAAGTTATCGCAGGATCCAGAAAAGTGTGACAGACTCACAGAGCGAAAACCATAAGTCCCCTCCGATGAAACCGGTAGGGGACTAATAAAATGTGTCTAGGAAAGCTATGCCTTATGGTGATGAGATAATTGAATTTGTAATTATATAACTTGAGAAATGTTGAAGCAATATGATTCATAAACACGGAGTATTCTATTAGGACAAACCAAAGGTCGGACCAACCACCAAATTAAACGACAAGGGCACTTGTATATATATCCCCCCTCTGCAGGAACATGAATAAGAAATGTTTGAACTTAAGTGTAAAATCTTGCCCCAATGTTCAAGTACTTGTGATTGAGCTAAATTTTAAAATCTTACATCAATTGTCAGGTAGTTATCAATCTTGCTCTGGTAAGATCGCTCAAACGGCTCTGGAAATTCAGGGTCTGGATAGATGGTGAACATCTCTTTATTGTCTTTGGTACGGTCAATGAAAATGTTGTCCAGTTTGATTCCGTATGTAAACTTGGCCCCCTGCATGCGGTCGTCTGGTAGGGAGTTGTTACTGATCTTGGGTGAGTAGCACACCATGTACTGTTCATCTTGCTTCGGGATGATACACTCCTGCAACCATGGGGAGAAACATTGGTTACACCTCGCTGGAGCAGGAAATAGGAGTAGTTATGTCAGAAAAATAATGTTTCAAATAAATGAGTATTGGCCATAACTAATGCCTAGGCTAATGTATTTTATGTTTTTATTTTATATTTAATTTCGTATCTTGTTTTCAAGGGTTTATTACAGAGGCTGGTGACTAGACGCTTTAAATTTGTCGTAATTTTCACAACAAGGTTAAGTACAGGAGGAACACTTCTTGTGTTAAGTTAATATTTTGGGGAGGGGGACGGATTTTTAAGCATTGATTGCTTAAGAATAACATAATGTTTTCATTTTTACCCAAGGCATATGGTTACCTAAAATCTCTACCCTTACATTAAACCTAATGGAGAGCTAGTAATTTATTTTTTTATATATTCAACATACCCCATAATACTCTTTAATTGATCTCCTTCTTCGATCCATCGGTGTGTACTCCTTGAAGACCATCACAGCCTGCTGCACATACTCCAGGTTAGTCCCGCGGACGTGGATCTCTATCCCACCACTAACGATGCCCTTTATAGGGGAGACCCCAGTCACATTGGGGTTCATGATGTACTCGTACAGAAGGGTCGTGGAGACATTTTGGTTGTCAAACCTGGCCGACACCAGGTATGAGTCATTGGTAATGGAAGCCTTGGTGACGCACGAAAGAATTAATTGGGAGCGGCTGTAATGAATAAATGTTCATTTCAAACCAGGGTGTGCCATGACAAAATGAATACATTCATGAGTCAAACTAGAATATTACTGTTAAGGTAGCGCACCCCTAATGATTTCCCGCGATTTATTTTACGATCATAGCCGATCTTCAATGATCAGATATTTCAGAGAGATTAATTTTTTTCTTCAAACTTTGAATTTTGATATATGTTTACGTAATTCCTATATAATACAGTATTTTCACAATTAAAATTGACTTTATATAAAATATATATACCAAATATCATCTGAAAAATACGATGTCACGATTTTCTTCAAAGATTGCAGAGCCCTTTTAACTGTTTATTTATGTATATCTGATTTAAGCTTTAGGTAATGTGAAGTTGTCGTGGTCGAGTGGTTAAGTCGATAGACCAGATCTTCCCGCACAGGTTCGAATCCTGCCGGCATCGCATACTTTTTGTGGCGCTTTTATTTATTTTCTAACGTAATTTGATTTAATATAGCATATAAGCTATGTTTATTGTTAAATATGTTGCAATTTTTATGCATATTCTTCAATTTTTAAAGAGTTAACAAGGCAAATGTTGACGCCGCACAACACACAACGCACTACGCAGGACGGACAAAAGGCGATCACAAAAGCTAAAAAAATGCATTGGCTTCATAACCAAAGCATACCCTCACATTCTTTCTATTTCTTGGTATTTTTGCTGTATATAGTGTATCTATTAAAACTAAGTTCAAAATATTACTTAAATGATACTATTTTGAATTTTATGACACTTTGTTTTTTAACCAACCCAATTTTTACTGGGCTGAAATCACTTACATTTCATGGCGCTCTTCTATAAATAAAAATTTGTAAAAAATAAATGTCTGTAAAAATAATACTTATTTCATCTTGTTTAAACTTTAAACACCTTTACTGCATCTGTACACACCAACTGCATGCCCATATTTGGAAATTTGAATGAATTATGGAACTTTTATATACCCCGGGGGGGAAAATAAACTGGAAAAAAGCCGAGCGTGGGGGGTGGTTTTCAAAAAATCGGTATATTTTTTTTAAAAGCCTGGATATATTTTTTTCAAAAGCATGGGAAGCCTACCTACAAATTTGCATGTAGTTCAGTAAAATTGATTAAGAAAATAATTAGATTATATTTGGATATGTGCCCATAAGGGGTGCGCTACCTTAACAGCATATATACTGAGTTTTAGGTAAACTTAGGCACATTTGATTCTTTTATAATAAATGAAAAACATTTTGTAATATAACCAAAAATTGCCATGGGAACAAAATAAACTCCTCAAAGACTTGTGGAAAAAAGCAAAACAAGAACAACAACAACAACAATGGACGAAATTGTCACAAAACCAGGTTTTCAATATAAAAAATAGTCTGATAAAGGAAGATAACTACAACTCAAAATGTGCATTGCTACTGATTGTTCATCACAGTTACCCCCCTTGTTTCAAAATCAATCTTTTTTTAGTCATGGCGACCTTGACCTTGGAGATATCTACTTAATTCTTTCGCGCGACACACCGTCCAAGAATGGTAAACAAATGTGCTAAATGATTTTAAAATCTGACAATCAATGACATAGTTATGGCCAGGACAAGCTCATTTATGGCCATTTTTTACCTTTGAACTGTGACCTTGACCTTGGAGATATTGACTTAATTCTTTTGCGCGGCACACCGTCCAATGATGATGAACAAATGTGCCAAATGATTTTTAAAATCTGACAATGAACGACATAGTTATGGCCCGGACAAGCTTGTTCAGCCCAACCGCCCGCATTCGCCAATCTAATAACCAGTTTTTTTTCCTTTGGAAAACCTGGTTAAAAATTGCAAAAAACAACAAATGACAACTCCTATTAGCTCTGACTCATACTTTATATTTTCGCACTCTATATCTCCGATCTTCACATGGACATTGCTGCCAGCATCCAGGTCACTGCCACCTAACTGCACCCTGGTTCCCCCCGCCATTGGCCCCTTACCAGGCTTGATCTCCCTTATCACAGGGTCCTGAAATCATCATGGAGGGTTTTCATACATGAGTGAACAACATGTCTTACTTGTACAAATTTTGAAATCAAACTTAACTTTTCCTAGGAATAAATCAAATACTATTTTCTTGTCAATTTCTTATAACTGTATTAAATGCTGAACAACATGTAAGTGCAATGAACAACATGTAAGGACTACAAACACATTTTAAGAGTGTGAACCGAAGGCTCAACGTCCAGTTTAAATATAAATTGTTCAGGGTTTTTTTAAACAAAAAATTATGTTTAACTAGAAATGGCGCGGCAGAGGCCGACGCGTATCCCCACGCCGAATGTTTGACCTAGGTGTGCCCCAGGGTTGGTAATGGGGCCATGCATAGCTGAGATTGACCGTATTGTCATAAGAGAAGTTCATCATCAATTAGAAGTGAATTGGTGTAGAAATGAAGAAGTTATAGTAAAAGGCAATTTTGGGTGGGTGTGACATATGTGGGCAGGGCGCCCCAGGGTTGGTAATTGTGCCATGCATAGTTGAGATTGACCGTATTGTCATAAGAGAAGTTCAGTATCAATTTGAAGTGAATCGGTGTAGAAATGAAGAAATTATAGTAAAAGGCAATTTTGGGTGGGTGTGGTCTATGTGGGCGGGGCCCCAGGGTTGGTAATGGGGCCATGCATAGTTGAGATTGACCGTATTGTCATAAGAGAGGTTCAGTATCAATTTGAAGTGAATCGGTGTAGAAATGAAGAAATTATAGGAAAAGGCAATTTTGGGTGGGTGTGGTCTATGTGGGCGGGGCGCCCCAGGGTTGGTAATGGGGCCATGCATAGTTGAGATTGACTGTATTGTCATAAGAGAAGTTCAATATCAATTTGAAGTGAATCGGTGTAGAAATGAAGAAATTATAGTAAAGGCAATTTTGTGTGGGTGTGGTCTATGTGGGCGGGGCCCCAGGGTTGGTTATGGGACCATGCATAGTTGAGATTGACCCTAATGTCATAAGAGAAGTTCAGTATCAATTTGAAGTGAATCCGTGCAGAAATGAAAAAATTATAGTAAATGGAATTTTTTGGTGGGTGTGGCCTATGTGGGCGGGCGCCCCAGGGTTGGGATTGGGGCCATGCATAGTTGAGATTGACCCTAATGTCATAACAAAAGTTCAGTATCAATTTGAAGTGAATCCGTGTAGAAATTAAAAAATTATAGTAAATGGAAATTTTTGGTGGGTGTGGCCTATGTGGGTGGGGTGCCCCAGGGTTGGGAATGGGGCCATGCATGGTTGAGATTGACCGTATTGTCATAAAAGAGGTCCAGTATCAATTTGAAGTGAATCGGTGTAGAAATAAAGAAGTAAATGTAAAATAACCTAAAAAAATGAGTGATAATTTCTGACGCGGCCCCACCCCAACCGCTATAACTTTTGACCCAGGGGTCAGATCAAAGTTCCAAATAGTGCAGGGTCGCACAGATGCTCATAGCTACCATGTGTGTAAGTTTCAAGGTTCTAGTGCTTTTAGTTTAGGAGGAGATAGTGGCCAGGACGGACGGACAGACAGACAGACAGACGGACGGACGGCGGAGATAACCACAATATCCCCACCTTTTTTTCAAAAAGCGTGGGGATAATTTATGTAACTATATGCTTGTGTAGTTTCCTTGTTTAGGAAAACAGTAATTGTTTTTGGTTGACGGGCAAGAAAGTTTGTTATTGAGATTCTCTTTTTGAAGTCTGTTTGTCTTAAGCCTAAGAATGTGCATAAACCATGCTCTTCAAAAATTGGGCTTAATAAATGTGCGTAAAGTGTTCTGGGAAGGCTAATCAGGGACTACACTTTCCACTTATATGATATTTGTGGTTTTAAGGAAGTCTCTCCAAAGCAAAAACTCCAGTTGAAGCCAAAGGCTTCATCCATGCGGACAGCAAATCTATGACACTTCATCCATGCGGACAGCAAATCTATGACACTTCATCCATGCGGACAGCAAATCTATGACACTTCATCCATGCGGACAGCAAATCTATGACACTTCATCCATGCGGACAGCAAATCTATGACACTTCATCCATGCGGACAGCAAATCTATGACACTTCATCCATGCGGACAGCAAATCTATGACACTTCATCCATGCGGACAGCAAATCTATGACACTTCATCCATGCGGACAGCAAATCTATGACACTTCATCCATGCGGACAGCAAATCTATGACACTTCATCCATGCGGACAGCAAATCTATGACACTTCATCCATGCGGACAGCAAATCTATGACATTTTACAAAGATGCATTAAGCCCCCTTTTCCCAGAGCACGGCTCATATGAATAAGGGCCCAGATAGTATACTCACCACATAGCTAAAGGTGTCAGAGGAGTAGTCCTCAAACTCTCTGCCTATGACGACCTTGACCGGTCCGGCAGTTCTGTCCCCCATCCTGCCTGTCCTGCACACAATCCTGTGGGCACAAACCATACAATGTGACACTACACAGTGGCAACAAACATATGTTTAACAGTAAGATAACCTTTAGCAACCCTCTACTGAAATAATAGGATCAAAGGACACAAGATGCTCATCTGGGACTCTGAAGGATATTTAACTGTTCTTTGCAGGTAACACCATGTAATTACAATATAACCATGATAATTGGGCCCTTGATATCAACCTTCATAACAATCAGACTGCATTTTAATTACTGTGCTAATTATATAAAATATATATATATCAGATAATCCCATATCATTACAACCTAAATTTTAAAACAGAATGCTGGAAAAAAATGACAATAAATGTGTTTAAGAATTTCATAACCACAAACAAACCCCATTTTTCAGAATAGTGAAGTGTAATGTGAATTATGGACCAAGGTTTTCAAATAAACTTCGCAAATCAAGTGACGAAATGTGTTGTCATTGTGCACTATTCAGATACAAGAGGGCCAAGATAGCCCTAGTTCGCTCACCCGAGGAGTCGGTTCATTCAATATTTACCAAACTTCAAACTTGACCTAGATATTGTCCAGACAAACATCCTGGTCAAGTTTCATCATTATTGAACCAAAACTCTGGCATATGGAGTGATTTTGTTTTTGTAAGATTTGACCTGGTGACCTATATTTTGAGTTGACCCCCCCTTACCAAACATCAAACTTGCTTACAAAAATAAATATTATGACCAAGATTCATAAAATCTGAAACAAAATTGTGACTTCTAGAGTGTTTACAAGGATTTTGTATAATATAATGAAAATTTGGACAATCTAAAGGCAATAATTGTGGCATTAATTATGTGATATATATAAAACCAATCTTTTCACCAAGTTTCATGATGATATGGCAAAAAATGTGATTTCTAGAGTGTCCACAAGCTTTTTTTACTATATAAATATGAGAAAACATCCCACCCCCGGTAGCCATGTTATTCCACTGACCGGAACCATTTTTATACTCAACTCTCATATCGAGGAAACAAATGTTTTGACCAAATTTCATGAAAATGTGACTACTAGAGTGTTCACATGTTTTCACTATATACATATAGAGAAAAATGCCCCGCCCACTGGCAGCCATGTTTTTTCATGGATCTGGACCATTTTCGAACTCGTCCGAGATATCAATAAAACCAATGTTTTGACCAACTTTTATGATGATTGGGCAAAAATTATGACTTAAGAGTGTATCAAGGTTACTCTATAGCCATAAAAGAAATACTGCCCCCCCCCTGGCAGCCATGTTATTCAACAGACCAGAACCATTTTCAAACTCAACTCTCATATCAAGGAAACAAATGTTTTCACCAAATTTCATGAAAATCGGGCCAAAAATGTGACTTCTAGAGTGTTCACATGTTTTCACTATATATATATAGAGAAAAATGCCCCGCCCACTGGCGGCCATGTTTTTTCACCGATGTGGACCATTTTCGAACTCTTCCGAGAAAGCCAAATAAGCAAAACTGCCCCGCCCACTGGCGGCCATGTTTTTCAACGGACCGGAACTACTTTTGAACTCAACCAACATATTATTAAGACAAACATTTTGACAAAGTAACATGAAGATTGGGTACAAAATGTGACTTCTACAGTGTTTACAAGTTATTTTTCTTTTTTTTGGCCTAGTGACCTAGTTTTTGACCCAGCACGCCCCAGTTTCGAACTTGACCGAGATTTCATTGGGACAAAGCTTCTTTCCAAGTTTCATGAAGATCGGACAAAAATAAGACCTCTAGATTGTTTACAAACAAATGTGGACGGACGATGGACGGACGGGCGACGGACAAAGACCTTGCACAAAAGCTCACCTGAGCAATCAGGTGAGCTAAAAATTATTGAAGCCAATGAAGATGTGAATTTCTATTTAGCTTGATTGCAAAACGTACATATTATTTTCAGAAAACCGGGCAAAAATGAAAGTACATTTCTGTTAACAATTAAGAATTTAGCAATGCAGAACACAAACAAATCCACACAAACAAATGCAATCCGACTGCCCACTTGACATAATACTTACTTGCTGGGTGGCACATACTCCTCCTCTATTGGGTTACACGCCACTCCTGCAACGCTCACCCCTCCAGAGATGTCCTTCTTCTCTATGCCGAGGTTCTTACCAAGAATTGTGAGTTTTGTACCACCTGCCTTGGGTCCAGTGAGTGGGAAGAACTGCAGGGAAATAACAAGTAGAGGTAAAATAACAAGACCTAGAGGAAAAATCACAATTAGAGATCAAATCAAAAGATTTAGAGGTCAAATCTCAAGTGGGAGTGAAATCACAAGACCTTGAGGTCAACTAAAAGATTTAGAGATCAAATCAAATTACGGAGTTAAATCACAAGATTTAGAGGTAAAATCACAAGATCTAGAGGTGAAATCACAAAAGCTAGAGGTAAAATCACATATAATAACTAATTTGGGTTGAAAACCAGAGGATGCTTATGCACAAGTAGTAAGGAAAGATATGGGTCCCAAAGGCACAAGGTGCTGCTAAAAAGGGCATCGTGGAAAGCCAGACTGTGTTAGTGAAATTTTCGTATAATTGGCTAGATCCAGATTTTTGTAAGTCCAATCACAAAATTAAGGTAACGGTTATGAAGTAAACATGTACATCATCCATGTAATGTTGGGAACAATCATGTGGCCCATAGATTGACAACTGACCTTGGTGATTTCCACGTTGGGACAGGTGCCCGCATGCAACCAGTCGGTAGCAGGGCATTGCAGATTGATGGTGCACGTCTTGGTGTCCTTACACCAGCCACATGAGAAGTTGTCGTTCTTAGAGATACAGTCACCACATGTCGACGCCATTTCGTTACATTTGTATACCACCACTGCAAATTAAGAGACCTACTGAGTTGCACATAGCAAAAATGGGTCTTATGTCATGTGTGGCCAGTGTAGCTCCAGGCAAACCAGAACAGTCTAGTCTGGGGCAGGGTACCAAACTGAGTGGATGTGCAGGCTGGTCTGGAGCTACCCTAGCCGCATTTGGCATAAGACCCATTTTCACATGATGCTCTACAGGTGTTGCTTATATTGGTGAAAGTTTTGGAGAACAGATAAAGCATGGGCATTCATGAATTATTGTTGTCAGGTTACTGTGAAAACATGCTGTGAGATTTATGAACAGCAGCATTTAGTTCAGGAGTTCAGGAGAGCATACTTTGTATGTAAGCAGACCTCATGACCAGAAAGGGTTCAATGAAGATACTTTCATGCAGCATGAGCATTAATGAGTTTTTTTTTCCTTCTGAATATTTATTGTACAACAAGAATTCTAAATGTAATAGTTTTAAATAAACAAGAACCAAAGGGCCTAAGCCACTCACCAGTATATGAAATTAGAAAATACCAAATATTGATTAGGTAATTAAAATGTTCTGACCAATTGTCATAAAGATTTGGGGAAAACAAAATATAGATATACTAAGAAACCTTTTTTTTAAATTAACAAGGCCCATGTTTGAACTTGGCCTAGACATCATGTAGATACAACTTCTGACCAAGTTTGGTGAAGATCGGATGAAAACTACTTGAATTAGAGAGCGGACACAGACCTACCAACAGACCGACAGACAGAAAAGCTTACTCCCATATACCCCTCTAAACTTCGTTTAGTGAGGGTATAATAATTGTGAGCTATCTACACACAAAGTAGCCTCCATCAAAACCTAAGTAATTGAGTGAAAACTATTTTAAGTAACAGTAATATAAACCTTGCTTTGAATGGACAGAAAATGCAATCTTGAGCTAGGACTGCATATAAGAAACCTAAACTCACAATTTAAGTGATATTCCTCCATCCAAACTTTCTTTATATGTTGCATTAAATCTTAATGAAAATGTTACATGTTGACTGATGCTACTCACCCTGCACATTGGTTGGGTTATCCAGAGGCAGTTCCTTGCCGCTGCCGTTCATTCTCCAGTTGATGCGTAGCTGGACATTGAGGAACTCTGACTTGTCCGAGTAGATAAACTAAAAATTTGGGAAAGAACAACGTGAAAAACGTTCTTATTTTTAAACCATGTAGAATATAATATAATAAAACACTGAGGTCTATAAGGTTTGAAACATGTAATTTACATTATAGTTGTTTTGTTTTGTTTTCAATATCATAATAAGAGATGTAACGAATATCTGGATATCTGAATATCTGCATACTGTGTATGTCTTTGGATTGTAACAAAGTATCAAAATATTGTATAAAATCATAAAAAGAGTGCCAAAGACCCTAAGGCACTCATCTGACACCCATATGACCTCAGCTGTTCTGGGTTGGTTATGTTTCGTGAAGCTATAAAAGGAAAACTGTCACCCCATCCCCAGAAGCTCATTTAAACGGAATTGAGTATCATTATGATTGGGCAAAAAAAAAGCTACCTTTATATTTTGAACAAGGTTTCGACATATTTTTCAATGGGCTGCTACCATTTTCAAACTATTCAAAGCTATTTTTTTTAAAGTCCATGAACAGTGTACAAATAATGGAACTTCTAGTGCTATTAAGGTTTTACTGTAATGATATAAGGAAAATTACCCTACCCCTCAGCTGCCATGTTTCCCAACAAACCACGACAATTTTGTAACTTGGGCAAGATTTCGTTTTTAGCAAGTCTTATGAGGATTGGGCGCTGGGCAATAATAAGCATTTTAAGAGTCTTAACAAAGTGTCACTATAGCCATCTATGGAATTCTACCCTGCCTCCTTACAGCTCTGTTTTTCAATATGGACCAAAACCGTTTTCAAACACTTCCAAGATAAAATTGGGATAAAAGTTCTGACCGAGGTATTTCAAGACAGGTCGATAAATGTGACCTCTGAGTATATCCATGATTTTACAATAGCCATTTAAACAAGGCTATTGTCAAGCAATATGGTCCCCTACCGGCTCCACTATTGTCAAAATTCCACCATTTTCAGAATTATTATTTTTTTGGTTGCCATAGCAACCACAATTTTTGACATAGGATCGAAATGAAATGATGTGCATAATGTCCATCTATCCATGTTGCAAGTTTCATGAAAACATATAAAGAACTTTTAAAGTTATCGCAGGATCCGGAAAACCACCATTTTCAGCAGTATTTCTAGTCTATTTGTTGCCATAGCAACCAAATTTTTTGACGTAAGAACAAAATGAAATGACGTGCATTATGTCCATATTGCCATCAATCCATATTTCAAGTTTAATGCAGAAATATGAAGAACTTTTAAAGTTAGCGCAGGATCCAGAAAAGTGTGACAGACAGACAGACAGACTCACAGACCGCAAACCATAGGTCCCCTCCGGTGAAACCGGTAGGGAACAAAAAATGTCCCACCACCTGGCAGCAATGTTTTACAACCAACTGGAACCAATTTTGAACTCTGTAGAGATATCAATCGATCCAATGTTTAGAAGAAGCATAGTGATGATTGGACAAATAATTCGGGTACAAGTGTTCACATGTTTTATTCATTCAGTTGACCTAGTGACCTTGTTATTGACCCCATGTAACATAGTTTATAACCCAACTAATATATATTTGGGGCATATGTTTTGACCATGTTTCATGAAAATTGGGCAATAAATGTGGCCTCTAGAGTGCTTGCAAGGTGAATGTTGACAACACATAATGGACAACAGACAAAACAAGAGCTGTGTTTGTGAAACCAAATGCCCCCTACTGCGCCGCTTAAAAGCCATATATTTGACCTTTGACCTTGACGAATGACCTTTATCTTTCACCATTCAAAATGTGCAGCTCCATGAGATACACATGCATGCAAAATATCAAGTTGCTACTGGGTATCTTCAATTTTGCAAAAGTTATGACCAAGGTTAAAGTTTTGGGACAGACAGACACACACATACAATGACAGACAGAAAGACAGACAGACAGACAGACAGACAGACAGACAGACAGACAGACAGACAGACAGACAGACAGACAGACAGACAGACAGACAGACAGACTGGCCAAAAACAATATACTCCCGATCATTCGATCTGGGGGCATAAAAATCACAAAAGCTCACCATGTGCATCATATGCTTAGAAAAGAGGAAGAAAATAAACAATCACAAGATTTTATGCAAATGAGGACTTAAATCAATATAATTAATCCATAGATGAGCTCAAATTAACAAAAAGATCCATAACACTCACAGAAACTTCATCGCATTCAATATTGCCATCCACGACTCTGGCTTTAACATCGTGGCCCTGACCAAAGCTGAAGAAGCATCGGATATCCTGCATGAAGGGGTACAAGTTGTACCCAAACATCGTCACCTTCTTGGCAGTCCCAGAAGGCACGTAGATCTTCCTTCTATCCTCAGGGTCTTGTTTTATTGAGCCCACAGACAACTGCACCCTCGGGCACATCAGGGGGCCTACCTTGTCAGTCGCCGTCAGACCAAGGTTCTGCAATAACACAACGTTTTAGGAAAACTGGCCTTAATGCATGTGCGCAAAGTGCTGTCCCTGATTTAGCCTGTGCAGTCTGCATTGACTGCATTTTTGCTAAGAAAAGACTTCCTTGAGCGCAAGAAAACTAATAGGACATTGTCGTCCTTGATAACTGCACAGGCTAGTTGGGGAGGAGGCTTTACGCACATGCATTGATCCCAGTTTTCCCACAATAAGGCTCAAATTTGAAAGGATGTTTGAAGTCCCCAAGTCCGAGAAAACACACACAACAAAAGACACATGTTTTGTTTGGATTTTTAATTACAACAATCATTCAAGTTTTTGCAACAGTTTGAGGGTATGTAATTTCAATCTAATTTTAGGAAATATCACTGACATAGATACATGTATAAATACTTGCTAAAATATGCTTGTGTATTTTTGTGCCACAGAACAGTTGTTTTTTTCATTTCAATTGGATACACTTGGTGCATACGTACTGATGAGCCGTGGATGAGGTGGTTGGTGCGGCAGTTGACTGAGGCATCGTGGGTACACTGATGATTTTCAATACACCAGGTGCATGGGAACTGCGTCATAGAGCACTTTGTGCACCTGAAAACAACAGATTTATAGTTGAATTCATTGAAATATTCGCCTAATAATAAAAAAAATGCTTACATCTTTACAGTATAAGAAACGACATTACAAAACTTGGAAATCTCTCACAAAAGCAAAAAGAGAAATAACTATTTGTTTGTAAAGTTTCAGAAAATGTTTAAAAACAAGGCAAAATATTATTGGGGAAAACATAAAAAAAATAGATATTCTTGCAAAATCTATATTTCTTCTTTCTGATGTTTATGGCATACAATCAACCAAGAAAATAATCATATGTTTATAAAAGGATAAACTAGATTTAATCAAAATCACCTGCCTGTTACATTGATGCTGATGTGAGTTGATTCCTTTCACAAATTTAATGAAGACAGTTTCAGAGATTTAAAACTTCCTAGGCAAAGTACTTTATTTAATGACTTATTTAATGAGTAAATACACAATCTGATGATTGCTTCACGCAGGAATGTAATGGCAAAATGTAATTGAACTTAAAAATAGATCATATAATAGTAAACAAGAGGTTCACATTTAACAAATAAGAGAAAAATAAATATTGAAAATATGCCAACTTGTATTTCATAATGCACAATTTATAGCTAAAGTTATGAGTTGTAAAAAATAACCCCCGCATTTTGTTCTGGATATTTCTCTGAAATTCAAGAAGTGAATTGTTTACATTAACATGCGTCTGTAAAATTCATCAACAGTAATGGATATACCAACATTTCAGTGCAAAACAAGTTAAGTCCAAATCATAAAGAATGAATCAGCATTCTCAATATTCTTAATTCTGTACTGAAGTTCTTAATAAAATTAAGTAAAAAAAAAGAATAATAAAATAATACAACTCCGAAATATTGCTATGGTTTTATAAATGTAAATGTTTCTCTAACTTCATTATCAACACATAATAAACACAGTTGTTTGAATTTTTATATATAATAAATCATTCGTTATTGCACAGTTAACTCTGAGAAAACATGTACTGCTTACATCTGATGTAATTATTTAACCTGTGCAAAAACACTGTCAATCAAAACAACAAAAATAATAATGAATTGTGATAAGCAAACCCTGAGTGCCTAACCCAATCTTTACTGCACACTTAATAAAGTTTGTAAAAAGATAATCAGTGAATAAAATCTTTAAAAAAAGAAACTGAAATATTATTTTCGTAAGCCAAGTTCAAAAAAGCAACATCAACAGACATTAAAATACCATAACGTTGAAGTTTCATAATAACATAACATAAGCAGGCAGAGGCACTGATAGACAATCAGATACATATTCATTAAAACTACAATATAACTGGGTATTTTGGGGATTCAAGCAGCATCAATTCAGATAAGACTTTATGTGATGTGTCTACTTTAAAATACTTTTTACGTGAGAAACACTTATAGAAGATTTCTTTTTTCCACTGCCCATCAATCCACCAGTATTGTTAACCCTTTCAGTGCGGGAACCAAATTTTGAAGGCCTTTGCAAACAGTTTGGATCCAGATGAGACGCCACAGAATGTGGCGTCTCATCAGGATCCAAACTGTTTGCTATTCTGATAGTATTTTTTGAAAAAAATCGAAGAAAATGCTAATTTTAGAAATTCAGCAGACGACATTTTAGCAGAAGACAAATTTCCCAGCATGCAAAGGGTTAATACTGTTTTCAACCGTGATTACCACCCACTTATATGAGCATCACTCTGTGAAAACAGGGCTGAATGCATGTGCCTAAACTGTTGTCCCAGATTAGCCTGTGCAAACAACAATTTCTCCCTTAACAGGATTTTCACTCAGTAAAAAGTCCTTTAAAAGAAAAACTCCCTACAAGCTGAAAGTGTAATCCCAGACTGCACAGGCTACTGTAAAAATGCAGTCATAAGTCTTCCCGCTCATAAGTCGGGGGGGGGGGGGGGGGGGGGGGGGGGGGGGTAAAAAATGATACGAAACTTGGAGATTTTGAATATGTCCAAGTCATAAGTCGAGTCAGAAATTATCCATGCAAGAATTTCATAAACAGACGCAATTTTAAATTTTCGGGAAGATTTTATTCTATACATAGACCATGACGTCAATATAGCACTGTGGGACGTAGACATAGCGGGACGTGTATTATGTACTTTGTTTAATATAATCAATACGAATCAATATATATTTGGGAAATCGAAAATAATATATGAAAATAAAGACAAGCATATCATAATGAACCACATAAAAACAAAAAAAAACAACATAGGAAACCAGAACTTATATACATGTACATCGTAATTTACACATCAACGAAATACGAAACACCAAACTCGCGTACAGCGGCACTATTATTAATTGATTGCTCTGCAAATTCTATCACGCGTATTTTAAACTTATTGTCATACGCATGGCGTTGGCGTTTTCGAGGCATTTTCACAAATCAAATGTGTTTGTCAAATTAATAAATTATTATTAAAAAGTTTGCACTAAATTGTCCATGCTAGTAATAATCCACAAACTTATAATCCGATGACACACTGTGATCACTGTAATCAAATCTTTGTACTTTTAATCTGACTATCAAAACAATTGCTTAGTTCCTTGGTAAACACGTTTTTATGACAATGATTGACATAACCAATAGACCGCTAACTCCACCTTTGTTCTACATAACAGCTTCAAAGGCGGAGCTTTGCACTTTCTCAAACATAATTGGACGATTGCCAGTGAATAACAAACTCGCGATAGGTTAAACATGTCGCTTCACAAATTAAAGAAATTTTATTTTATCCGCGAGAAGGGTGATGCTTCATGGCTTCTTAACAGGAAGCAGCTTTCCTTTGATGACGTCAAACTGTCAATTCACACAGGTAGCCAATTCTCGCTCTACTTTAAAAATGACTCGATCTTTTGTTTACACGTTCAGTTGTAAAAAAAAACACTTGCTTACATGAAAACTTTGGATTAAATTATGAAAATGAAGGGAAATGTTGCGGCAAACTGTGGTTATATTAATTGGTAAGTATCAGTTAAAAGAGGAAATAGTGTGTGTCGTATTTCAACAAGTTTTCTATACAACAACAACAACAACTTTAACCATTTCCGCGGGGATCGATCTAAGTAGAATGTCATCATTATTTTTCATGGACGACCTCATAAGTCGAGACTGTAAATTTAATCAAATTTTTGAGGAAAAAAATCTCGACTTATGACTGCATTTTTACAGTAATCTGGGTTGACAATTTAAACACATGCATCAATCCCTGTTTTCTCAGAGCAAGATTTATAATCAATCTTCCCCACTTCACCATAATAAAATGCATTTAGTCAACCTAACTGGAATTATGCATCATCGTCTACATTTGAAACAATTAGGTTGCAATTCTAGATATGGTTAGAGAGGAGGACAAAAGGAGTGAAACAGTGCAGGCAAATACACGCTCCTAAAACTTAAATTTAAAATTGCTATCCATAAGTTTTCTGCTCTCAAACCATTTTGCCACCTTAATATTGCATGGCCTATAAGCTACACTGCATAATACCTGATAGACGATTGTAACCAGAGATTGGTAATTTTGAAATATGCACAATCCACTTACGATTCATGCTTGCTGCAGTCAAAGAAGGTGAATATGGTGGAGACAAATTCCCGACCTCGAATCTGTACGGCCAAGGTCATGTTTATGTGGTCTGTAATACAAGAATAGAAAGAAAATTGTATAAAATACATAAATATAAATAAAAACAAGGGCTGTTTGTAAAACACGCATGCCCCCCAAATGGGCTGTCAGTTGTAGTGGCTTCAGGTCACTGTGACCTTGAACTTTGACCTAGAGTCTTGAAAATCAATAGGGGTCATCTGTCGGTCATGACCAATGTCCCCAAGAACTTTCCTGATCCTAACTCTAAGCAATCGTGAGTTATCATTCGGAAACCATTTTACTGTGACCTTGAACTTTGACCTAGAGTACTGAAAATCAATAGGGGTCATCTGTCAGTCATGACAATGTCCCTATGAACTTCCCTGATCCCAGGCTTAAGCGTTCTTGAGTAATCATCCAGAAACCATTTTACTGCTTCGAGTCACTGTGACCTTGACCTTTGACCTAGTGACCTAAAAATCAATAGGGGTCATCTGCCAGACATGATCACTGTTCATGATCCTAGGCGTAAGCATTCTTGAGTTATTATCCGGAAACCATTTTACTGTTTCGAGTTACTGTGACCTTGACCTTTGACCTAGTGACCTGAAAATCAATAGGGGTCATCTGCCAGTTATGATCAATGTACCTATGAAGTTTCATGATCCTAGGCCTAAGCGTTCTTGAGTTATCATCCGGAAACCATTTGGTGGACGGACTGACCGATGGACCGACATGTGCAAAACAATATACCCCCTCTTCATGAAGGGGGGCATAATAAATTTGTTGAAATGATATCCCCAGCCAAACATAAATTTTGTGACAGATAGACCGATGGACGGACTTACAGACGGACAATGCCAATTCTATATCCCTATGCCTTTTGCAGGCTATAATAATGTCATCCAGAGAAATATGCATTTGGGCCAAGAATGTCCAAAGTCATGAACAAATTGCTTAGTAGTTGAGGGAAAAATGTTCAGACACCCTAGATCTTGAGTCTGCATAAATGCAGTCTAATATTTACCAGTGGAAGGCTTAATACATGTGCTTTCATTACTCACTGTATAAACTGTTTTGTACATTATTGTTAAGAAATTGAAAACTGATTTTCCCAAATTATGGCAACGGAAATGCATTCCAAATAATACTGTCCTATAATTGACTTGTATGGTACCTGTACAGGGCCAAAATGTAGAACACATAGCTGCTGTTTGTTCAGTTCAACCAAACTTTGTAATGTTGTATGCTACACACAAAATTTGACAAAACATGAACATCTGTATCTTAATGAAATAATTTAAAATAAACATAAAAGTAACATAAGGCCAAACAGAAACAGTCATATGTAACCAATAACAGTCCCTTAATAAAAAAATAGGGTTCATAGATTGGTTAAACTTTTGTTTTGTTCACTGTTTTTACAATTCCCAACTTAATAAGAATATGCGATGCTATACATAAATCTTCTGAATATCTATTTAATATTTTTTCTTAAATTTATTCTAGTTTACATGTTTATATAGCAAATATGATTGAATGTTGCCAAAAATGATTGCAAAAATAATAGTTACTCTAGTAAAAGCAATAATGAAAACTGAACATGCAATACAAATTTTTGTTTGAGAGTTTATTTATTTATTTCTGTTTTGGGGGAGGGAGGGAGGGGGGTGAGTGGGTGGTCAGTCGCATTAGCGAAAACAAACAACTTTTTTAAAGCCTGAAGACAAAAAAAAGTTTCATTCCAAGCAAACTTCTTCAAAACTATCAAACACATTTAAAGCAGAAAGAGCAGCCTTTCGGAGATGATATTTGTTGGATGAGTTATGTGATGTGTTATACGAACTGATGTCAAAACAAGATTTATTCTGTACAGAACTTGAAGACAAAAGACCACCTAAAGAACAAGCAATGTCTTGACAAGATTATTAAGCCCGATATGATTGAAACCAGGTCTCTATAGCAACCAATTATAAACAAAAGTTTCTCGGAAATTGAAGTTCATAATTGTGTCACGTTGATTGATTAAAATATAGTTCCGTATCAAAATTATCCCGAAATAGGACGAAACCCTGGTCAAAGCGTGAATGCTGAAGTTTTATGGACCCATGTTGGTGTGTCTTTTAAATATCAATATACATGGCAGCGTAACAAACAGACTGCTCTAGACAGTATATTGGCAAGAGCTCCTGTGAGTCATATTTGTTCCAAGAGAGGCTCTCCATGTTTTAATGCCCAACTGTATCACTTGTACAAGTATTCTGCAGCAGAACATTCAAAATTGAGGGGACAGGGACTAATGTGCTGTATATTTCTTGTATAATAAATTGACTGAATTTAGAGTACAATTATACAGAACTTTTTTGTTTCATGCTTCAAATTAGAAATAAATAATATTTTTTGTGTGTGAAACATTTGATAATCAGGAAATGATGTTACATTATAAGATTATATAGATATAATAAAGACAAATGTTGTTTATTCTTAAATTATAATTCAATCTACAGTAACAAAAACATTTATATTTCTTCACTTTACTCCAAATGTTACAGTGGCTACATGCAAAATGCAAAACACAAAAAATTAGACACATATGAACATATGACAAAATATTCCCTGCAACATCATCACCGAGCCAACCAGGTTATCCACCTGTAGATTGATGGGGGCCAAATGTTTGCTGTATCTAGCAGGCCCAAGGCTTCAGTGGGAGACTGTTTTATAAGGGTTGATAATCCACACTCTGCTCTATATCAATCAAATATGACACATACATGGCCTATCTGATTTTCTTAACAGAAAAACCATTCTTATGATAAGCTTGCTAATGATAGCCCTTATCTCTGCCTTTGGTTTGTTTATGTGTTATTTTCATGATAGCAGACTTGAAATACTACATGGTTTTGCAATGATTTACCTGATGGCATAACACACCCCAACCTGCTGATATTTGTTTCAAATGCTGACAGGCTTAATTCTCACTGCCACACACTCTATCTGAAAACTATTGCTGGCATACAACTCATAATAAATCTATTTCCCTGTTTAAATGTCATTTTTTCAAAAAAAGATATGGACTTATGTTTCAAATGGCCAAAACTTTTCATGCTTACAAAGTTTTAAATGTTTTACCTTGTAGGTTACGACTTCAGTATTGGTAAGAATACAAGTATTTCCTTTGGATTTTTTTTTTTAACCATTTAAATAAAAAAAATTGTAACAAGCAAGTCTTTCCATCAAACATTCATAGCAAGCCTTTTATTTGTCAAACATCTGTAGCAAGTGATTCCCTCGGGGCATTTATTTTAGGAAAGGAATTGAACAATAATGGAAGCTTACCTTTTTCAAATACATAAAGCCTGGTGATCCAATTGCTGACACAAGAAGACACAAGATTAAGATCACATCTAATTATACAAGTCATTACTGATAATGCTCCCTTAATGGACTCAAGAAAATAACCATTCTAAGCACAAAGCAGGCAATTGAGCTTTATCACTTTGTTACTAAGTGTTTTCTAATTTGAACTTAAGTGGTATTCATGAATGGTTCAAGGACTGTCCATGTTTTGATTACTTTTCGAGTTGATGATATTAAATGGTTGCACTTAAAAATATATAGGTAACAATTAAATACTATTACGGGGTAATTTACATTCGTAAGTGTTTATCAAGTACCTCCAAGTTTATCTTTTACCACAAAGTAAGCATTAATTATAACAAGAGCACCGCCTTGCGGATGCAGACCACTCATCTATTTTTCTTTTTAAAGGTGTAGGGAACTATCTCAATTTCAATCACAAAGGAAGGAGGGTTGGAGTGGAGAGGGTTGTATAGTGTGGGGGTGTGGTCATTTATTACATTAGCTTCCAAAAATGCAAAATAAATGCAAAAATGTATTTTTTTTTTTTTGGGGGGGGGGGGGGGGGTGTTCTAGGGTGGATTGGTTGGACGGTATTTAAAAAATAAAATAATAAAAATAAATATTTGTGTTTTTTAACCATGTTTGAAAAAAACAAGAGATGTGTTTGTCAGAAACACAATGCCCCCCTATTGCGCCACTTTGAAATTTATATTTTTTTATATTTTTACCATTGACCTTGAAGGATGACCTTGAACTTCCACCACTCAAAATGTGCAGCTTTATGAGAACGCCACTTTGAAATATTATTTTTTTACCTTTGACCTTGAAGGATGACCTTGACGGATGACCTTGAACTTCCACCACTCAAAATGTGCAGCTTCATGATAACGCCACTTTGAAATTATTATTTTTGACCTTTGACCTTGAAGGATGACCTTGACCTGGAAGAATGACCTTGACCTTCCACCACTCAAAATGTGCAGCTTCATGAGAACGCCGCTTTGATTTTATTTTTTTAACCTTTGAACCTGAAGGATGACCTTGACCTTGAAGGATTACCTTGACCTTGAACTTCCACCACTCAAAATGTGCAGCTTCATGAGAACGCCTCTTTGAAATTTTCATTTTTTCATTTTATTTTTTACCTTGAAGGATACCCTTGACCTTGAACTTCCACCACTCAAAATGTGCAGCTTCATGAGAACGCCGCTTTGAAATTTTAATTTTTTTATTTTATTTTTTACCTTGAAGGATACCCTTGACTTTGAACATCCACCACTCAAAATGTGCAGCATCATGATAACGCCGCTTTGAATTTATTTATTTTTTTTGACCTTTGACCTTGACCTTGAAGGATGACCTTTACCTTTCACCACTCAAAATGTGCAGCTTCATGATAACGCCGCTTTGAATTATTATTTTTTTACTTTTGACCTTGAAGGATGACCTTGACCTTGAAGAATGACCTTGACCTTGAACTACCACCACTCAAAATGTGCAGTTTCATGAGAACGCCGCTTTGAAATGTTATTTTTTTGACCTTTGACCTTAAAGGATGACCTTGATCTTGAAGGATGACCTTGACCTTGAACTTCCACCACTCAAAATGTGCAGTGTCATGAGAACGCCACTTTGAATTTTTTAATTATTTTTTTTGACCTTGAAGGATGACCTTGACTTTGAACTTTCACCACTCAAAATGTGCAACTTCATGAGATACACATGCATGCCAAATATCAAGTTGCTATCTTCAATATTAAAAAAGTTATGGCCAATGTTAAAGTTTTCCGATGGACAGACCCCATATATCTGACATTTGACCTTTAAGGATGACCTTGACCGTCACCTTTCACCACTCAAAATTTTCAGCTCCATGAGATACACATGCATGCCAAATATCAAGATTCTATCTTCAATATTAAAAAAAGTTATGGCCAATGTTAAAGTTTTTGGACGGACAGACACCATAAATTTGACATTTGACCTTGAAGGATGACCTTGCCCTTTCACCACTCAAAATGTGCAGCTCCATGAGATACACATGCATGCCAAATATCAAGTTGCTATCTTCAAAAGTGAAAAAGTTATGGCCAATGTTAAAGTTTTTTTTGGACGGACGGACAGACTGACTGACATACTGACGGACAGTTCAACTGCTATATGCCACCCTACTGGGGGCATAAAAAAAAATTGGGGTGGGGGGGGTATAGTGTGAGGGTGTGGTGGTCATTTATTAGATGATCTTTAATAAATAAAATAAAATAATGGGGGGGATTGAGGGGGGATTTGGGGCGGGGTACCCTCATGATAGCATGAAAGTATTTGAAGTTTAAAAGCAATAGCCTTGATACTTTAGAAGTAAAGTGGATCTAAACACAAAATGTAACCATATTTTCAAAGTTACTAAGTAAAAAAAGGGCCATAATTCCGTAAAAATGACAACCAGAGTTATGCAACTTGTCCTTTACTATCCCCTTATGATAGTTTGCAAGTGTTTCAAGTATGAAAGCAATATCTATGATATTTTAGGGGTAAAGTGGACCAAAACACAAAACTTAACCAAATTTTCAAGTATAAAGGGCCCATAATTTCGTCAAAATGCCAGTCAGAGTTACATAACTTTGCCTGCACAGTCCCCTTACTGTGATAGTTAGTAAGTGTTGCAAGTATGAAAGCAATAGCTTTGATACTTAATAGGGGTCATCTGCGAGTCATGATCTATCTACCTATGAAGTTTCATGATCCTTGGCGTATGTGTTCTTGATTTATCATCCGGAAACCATTTTACTATTTCGGGTCACTGTGACCTTGACCTTTGACCTAGTGACCTGAAAATCAACAGGGGTCATCTGCAAGTCATGATCAATCTACCTATGAAGTTTCATGATCCTAGGCATAAGCATTCTTGAGTTATCATCTGGAAACCATTTTACTATTTTGGGTCACCGTGACCTTGACCTTTGACCTAGTGACCTCATAACCAAAAGGGGTCATCTGCGAGTCATGATCAATGTACCTATGAAGTTTCATGATCCTAGGCCCAAGCGTTCTTGAGTTATCATCCGGCAACCACCTGGTGGACGGACGGACCAACCGACATGTGCGAAGCAATATACCCCCTCTTCTTCGAAGGGGGGCATTATAAAGGAAAAAAAATGTTGTTTTTTTGAAGGGGGGGGGGGGGTAGGGGGGGGGAGGGGAGAGGGGGTATAATGTGGAGTGGGGTAATTTATTAGATGATGTTAAAAAAAAAATGGGGGGGGGTAGGGGGGTAAGAGGGGGTATAATGTGGGGTGTGGTAATTAATTAGATGATGTTTAAAAGAAAAAAAAATTGGGGGGGGGGGAGGTTGGGGAGGGGGGGGTAGGGGGTATAATGTGAGGTGTGGTAATTTATTAGATGATGTTTAAAAAAAAATGGGGGTGGAGGATGGGGGGGGGGGGGGGTTCTGGGTAGGGGCATGGGGTATTGTTTGGGTGGAAACCATTGTGGTATTCAGGTATGTGTTGTTTTGTCAAAGTTATAAAAAAATGTGATCATAAATAAAGAAGTTATGGCAATTTAAGCAAAATGTTCAATTATCTAAGTGTAAAAGGTCCATAATTATGTCAAAATGCTTGATACAGTGGTCTGCTCTTGTTTATAGGTTGGGGGTGATGTTGGTTAACAAGTATGCAAAATATGAAAGCAATATGTCAAGGGAAAAAGAAAATAAATGGGGTAGTACGAAAACTTTAACATTTGCTGCATATTCTAAGTGGAAAAGGGGCCATAATTATGACAAAATGCTTGATAGAGTTGTCTGCTCTTGTTTATAGGTTGGGGTCATGTTGGTAAACAAGTATGCAAAATATGAAAGCAATATGTCAAGGGACAATGAAAATAATTGGGGTAGTACGAAAACTTTAACATTTGCACGCCAACGGACAAGCCGACGCTGGGGTGAGTAGGATAGCTCCACTATATATATTTCATATATAATAGTCGAGCTAAAAATGGCCCCTTGCTGGATTTCAAGGACAGAATATGGCTAAATATCTCGGGTGCTGCTCTCAAAGTATACCTTCTCCTGTGGGTATTGGTGGCAGTTTGTAGTCCTCTGGGGTCTCGCACTTGATGCCGGCGGCATTGTTTGGCGGCAAGGTGGTGTTGGTCGTCAAGATGTTGTATGATGCTGTGTTTTTCTCGTACCGAAACACGCACTGGTACGTACCGGAGAAGTATGGCTGGTTGGACACATTCAACTGAAGCTGTAACGAAACACACAAAAACAAGTTAGTACCAGCGGTAAAACAATGGAGCCCCATCATGCCAAAATGGCTCTTATGACTTATTCTGCCAGGGTAGCTCCAGATCAGTCTTGGCATCCCTGCAGTCTGGTCTGGAGCTACCCTGTCCACAAATGAGACCATGAACCCTTGAGTACCAGACTGCACGTTTACACAGGCCAGTCTGGAGCTATGCTAGCAAGCTAAAGATACATTTATTCGTTTATTCATGGACAAATGTTAACTTTCAACATAATTCTTAAGCATGTAATTACATGAAAAAGCTTGGGCTTATAAAGACTCTCTTAAGTCTTTTTCCTGAGAAGAACCAGTACTTTTCTGTCTTAAGAAAGATCCAGATAATGCTCACAGTGGGACTCGAACCCGGGACCTCCTGGTCACAAGACAGATAACGGATAGTTGTTCATTAGAGTGTTAATGCTGTTTGCAAATAAAGGATATATATTTCCTGAAGATCTAGATCAGCTGTTACATACACTTACTCCACATCCTGCCTTGTCTATACATCTAACTTCTACTGGGGCTTCAAAATTCATTAAGCAAAAGAGATACAGAATAATGTGTGCCAAATAAAATAATCAATGCAACCAAGGAAAAGCTATGAAACACATTTAGAGGGAATACATAACAACTTTTAAAACCTGTTAATTGAAAACACTACAGCACAGTTTGCCAAATTTCATTCAAACAAGTATCAATGTCTGCACTAATTCAATTTCAAGAAGGCATTGAGGTAAACTTCCATGTGTTAAAACAATTACAGTGAACAAAATTGCTGAATATAAAAAGGCAGAAGATGAGCATGGTTTCTGCTTGTTCTTGTCTGAATTAATTCAACGTACTGAATTCATACCTGGCTCAATTCAAAACAAGAATGCAGCAATTTGGCTTCATAATTACAAAAAGGCGTTTATATTTTTAATTTATTGACATTTTGAAGTAGTATTCTGCTGAAGGGAATTCAGAAAACAATGTTAGATAACTGTTTAATATTTCATTAGAACGAAACGAGACACACAATAATATCTGCTAGCTATATTATGAGCAAAATATAAAGCCTTTAATATAAACTTTACTCAAGAGAAAGTCAACCCTGTATTAAGAGACAACAAGGGAAAAACCAAAAGTGGTCTCTTAATAAAATGGTCTTTAAAAGAAGACAAATCCGGACTAAAGTAAATTCATCCTCAGTTTCAAAGACATAGACGGATTCTGCGACACAACTGTCTTGTTTAACATTTAAATTACATAAAATAATCCAGATATTAGTGTAGTTAAACATATTAATACCTTGCAATTTTATAACTAGTAATAATCCAACAAAACTAGAGCTTTGTCACAGACATGACCAATACCCCCACATGCCTCATTGACACAGAATATTTTGCATGTTGTCTTCACAAAACACAGCTGACACCATGCTCAATGTTTTAAGCGCACTTAGTGACCCCGTGACCTGGTTTTTGACCCTGCATGGCCCATGTTCGAACTTGACCTACACATCATCTAGATACAACTTCTGACCAAGTGTGGTGAAGATCGGATGAAAACTACTTGAATTAGAGAGATGACACCATGCTGAATGTGTTAAACGTACTAAGTGACCCAGTGACCTAGTTTTTAACCCAGCATGACCCATATTCGAACTTGACCTAGAAATCATCTAGATACAACTTCTGACCAAGTTTGGTGAAGATCTGATGAAAACTAATTGAATTAGAGAGCAGACACCATGCTCAATGTTTAAAATGCACTAAGTGACCCCGTGACCTTGTTTTTGACCTGCCATGACCCATGTTTGAACTTGGCCTAGACATGATCTAGATACAACTTCTGACCACGTTTGGTGAAGCTCTGATGAAAACTACTTGAATTAGAGAGCAGACAACATGCTGAATGTTCAAAACGCAGTAAGTGACCCCGTGACCTAGTTTTTGACCTGGCAAGGCCCATGTTCAAACTTGACCTAGACATCATCTAGATAAAACTTCTGACCAAGTTTGGTGAAGATCGGATGAAAACAACTTGAACTGACCGACCCACAGACAAGCTCACTCCTATATACCCCCCTAAACTTCGTTCAGTGGGGGTATAACAATGCTGCTGTTTTTGACAATAAACGTGCTTTAAAAACATGTGTAAACACCAACGTACGCATTTTTAAAAATGTACAGGACGTTGGTATATCGGAACTAATCGGCCTTTCGCGGAAAGCCGAGACAAATTTATATTATTGTTTATGCTGAGTTATGACAATTGCAAGTAATTGGTACTGAGCATGCATGAACCATGTGTTTAATATCAGCGCATTGGGTAGAGCTCTTAACTGTTAACTTCACCATCGTTCTCAGTAAATCGTTAAAAAGGCAGAGTTATGCACCTGCTATTACGCGATTGGTTTAGAATGATGAGTTAGACAAAGGGAACCATTTTCGTCGGCTAGAAAGTGTCCTCTTATTGCTTCTTGACAGGAAGCAGCTTTCCTTTGATTAGGTCAAACTGACAATGGATCTTCAATCATTTTTTTCCTAAACCAGCAACAGATTTTCAAATTTTACAATCATGTGGCCACTAAATCCAATATTTGGACATCAAAATACTTGGAAATCAGCAATCGCTAGTCACGTAAGACAAAAGTCAATTTATACAATATCAAAATAGAGTGAAAACACTCTGGGGGAACTCAAAGTGTTCGCATAACTCAAAGATCGCTTAATTCTTCTTCTTCATCGTCCCACTATTGATTTATCTCTTTCAGTATTTCCATGCACACTGTGCACAATGCTAAGCCACTCACCTCTGTTGACTTCTGTTTTTTCTGTATCTGTTGAGGGGTGACACTGGTAATGCTGGGACATGTTTGGCCCTTGTATGGCAGCCAGCGCAGGGCCTGCGTGTACTCCTGGCACTCTGCGCGCAGGCTGCACCTGAAATACACACAAAAACACACCAGTGTTGAGAATAATTTGCATACTTTAATCTTTAGATAACTCATGTTCAAACATCTCCAAATGTCTGGCACCTAGTCAACGGAACTAGAGATTCTGTTCTTTACTAAACAATTTTAAATTTCTGCACTAGCAACAAACAGTAATGTTGTCAATAGTCTGCCAATATGCCAATCAGACGAAGAAATATTTAAGATTGCTTTAGGAAATATCTTTTTTTTTTACTATTACCTCTACGTAAAACTGATCAAATATAGTTGGATTATTAGATTGCAAACATGTAATTAAAACTTGCCAAATTGTCTTGCCTATAAAATGAGGAAAACATTAATAAGACTTCACCAACAAAGAGACTCGGAGACTTTATAGTCTAGGCAAAAAAACAACATTAAGTAAACATAATTATACAAATGGCAGAAAAACACCGCCCAACACCAGTTTATCAGTTTGTATGCAATGTAAAGTAAGGTTGTTAACAGGAATAAACTCCAGCATTGGAAAGCTGAGCTGTTGATCTCTGTTGACCAGACAATGATTAATCACCGGATTAACAAGCAAGCACACACTGGCCAACAGAGGCCATTTACAATAGGCCCTTGTCCTCAGGATACATACTACCAGCAACACACCTAAAAAAACAAATCACTAACAGAGACAATATCTGGCAGCAGCATCAATACAACAGCAAATCAACATCAGAAGGCAATGGTGTACCAATATCTCTACATCCTTAATGATGTACCAATATTTGTACATCCTAAATTAATAACTGTCAAATTCTCTTGCAATGAGATGCCAACTTCTCATTTTCTTCTCAAGAATCATCCAGGGCATCTTTGTAATTTTGGTCAATCTGTCCTAGGCTAGACATCAGGCCAGTAATTTACTGAGTGTGAGTCACTTAACTCTTTCAGTGCTGGAACCGAATTTTGAAGGTCTTTGCAAACAGTTTGGATCCAGATGAGACGCCACAGAACTATTCTGATAGTATTCTTTGAAGAAAAAAAATCGAAAATAAAATGCAAATTTTAGAAATTCAGCAGACAACATTTTAGCAAAAGACAAATTTCCCATCATGCAAAGGGTTAAGGTGTTCTACCAGGGAGATTTCTCCATTTCTCCTCTTATCAAATTGATGCATGTTTGATACATGCTCTGTGTGTATCCGGTTAGCACATACATTCATCATGTCTCCATGAGGGAGATCATACAAAATAAGATACCAAAACTCATGAATAAGGCCTTGGCAATGATGATTCATGCTATTTAGAAGTGTCAATGCCACTGATATTAATGTTTGGGGTTCATACAATCAAATGCCTTTCAGGCACAGGGCATTTTCATGTTTAAAGATGTTTTTATTGAAATATGCAAGCCAAGATGAGGAAATCCAGGTTTTCCAAGGAGTACTGTAATCCCTCAAGAGAACAGTAATCTCCTGTTCAATTAATCAGAAAATGGATGACAGAAAATATTAAGACTACTTTTTTTGCATGTGAACCCATTTTGCACATGTTTAGATCCATTAACTGTAAGATGTTTGTTGTTGCAATCCTTCGTAGGGTAGTATGTTATTTATGAATAACATAATGCCAATTACCAGTTTGTGTGTTTAGTCTCACTACAGCAAAAGTGCAAAGAATAATTTAAATGCAGCACAACTTTTTATGTTTGATTAGAACTAATGAATAAATTTGTGTTTAAAATCAATTGAATAAACAATGACCAAGGTCCCTATTGTTTATTGTGTTTGTTTCAATAACTTAAACAAGAGCACCGCATAACGAGTGCCACGCTTGGCTGCGAAAGCTTGTCAGATTAATTTTTTTTAGAGGTCACAGTGACCTTGACCTTTGACCTAGTGACCCCAAAATGGGTGTGGCGTGTAGAACTCATCAAGGTGCATCTACATATGAAGTTTCAAAGTTGTAGGTGGAAGCACTTTGATTTTAGAGCCAATGTTAAGGTTTTAGCACAACGCCGGCGGACGACACGACAAGATGGCTTTGACAATACCTCGGGTTTTCTCCGAAAACAGTCTCGCTAAAAACACTACTCTGGAGCCAGTCCGAAACAACAACCAGTGAAAATCAAACAACAATATGGGACATTTGAAGCCCTAAAATGGCATACTCTTTATAAGTCTACTAGGTTGGCGCTATGGAAAAAAACGTAGTCGCCAAATCTAGGAGGGACCAGGGCATGCCCCCCTGAAAGTTTTTGGATCCTTGATCGTCTGTGGTGCGTTTTGGGGCTTTTTTCTGAGCAAAATTAAGACTATTTTTGTCTGAAATTAGCCTTGTTTTGCTTGAAAATTTTTCTTTGCTGGTTTAGCCACTTGCTGACATTTTGCAGCCGATTTTTTTGTTTACATAGACACCGGTGGCGTAGTGATAATGATACTTTAACACCGTTAAACAGTTTTCGGTACATGTGGTATTTAGGTTTGAAACCATTAAAACAGCCCGCCCGTCTCGGTAGTAATTATATGACATTTTAGAAAATCCAAACATTACTTTTTTTTCATTTTTTTTTTGTTTTTGAAGAAATTCGTGAGAAATTATTTAGTCAGCATGAGACCGTCATTGCATGTCAAAAACCGTGAGACTCACGACAAAACCATGAGACTTGACAGGTAGATGTTTCCGATTCTGCACTATTTTAGACGGCCTCAGAACACGAACCAAAATTCGGTCATTTCCTGAGTTTACATTATTTTGTCCGCTTTCTTTTCTAAAGAATTGTGTTAATTTCTGTTGCTTCGACTTTTCATTTTCGCTCGCAGAATCCTGGTTTTTCCCGGATTCTGCAACTCACTTTCTAAATCAATCTTTCAAGTCGCATAGCGACCGTAAAGGGAAGTTACTCTTATCTACTTTTTTAGTCAATCAAAATCGTTGTTTCTTAGGAAATTAATTTATAGTGGCTATGTCAATGCTATAACTCCGCCCATCTGATTAAATGACAATTCCGTACTGGTTGATTGGATAACGTTGAATCGTAACATCTATAGCATAGGTCATTACTCTGCACGCTTCAGTGATTCAGTTATCACGTAAGTCGCCAAGTAACCCAAATGTTTGAAAAGTCTAGTTGCAGTGTAAAGTGTGACCAATTAAGACATTAGCCATGTGGATTATCGACCTAGGCGGTCGTTATTACCTGTGTAATCTTAGCGACGTTTCTGGCGATTTATACGGCCTGAAAACAGGCATTTAGAGTGTGCATTTATAAAGCATAGGGTCTATTTTTTTCAATCGCCAATTTCATGAAAATCTTATTTTTAATCGCCAGCTAGGAATTGTAATCGCCAATGGCGATTTCGGCGATCGGTAACGCTAATGTAGAGTCTATAATAATTATTAAGAAAATATCAAGAGCAAATAACCAGGGCTTCCAATTCAAACTATTGAAATCTCTGTCAAATGTACTTGTATAATAATGTCTCAGTCAATTTTAATGTACAAAGAAACTGCGAAACATAAAGAAGAGAAGTCCAACAAATGCTTGACATAAGAATAAAGACCACATAGTTTATCTGTCCCATGTGACATTTATTCCTTATATTGTAAGACAGGGATTATATATAAGAGATAATATCTGTCTAGACAAGGGAACTTCACAAACCTGATATTTCAGCATGTATTACTATGACAGTTAAGTAAATACAATCTGCAGAAAATGTGCAAAACAAAATACAAGGTTATGGATTATACAAGATAAAATAGAGCTTAGTCAGCTTAGTGACTAACCCTTTGCATGCTGGGAAATTTGTCGTCTGCTAAAATGTCGTCTGCAGAATTTCTAAAATTAGCATTTTCTTCGATTTTTTTCCAAAGAATACTATCAGAATAGCAAACACTTTGGATCCTGATGAGACGCCACGTTCTGTGGCGTCTCATCTGGATCCAAACTGTTTGCAAAGGCCTTCAAAATTCGGTTCCCGCACTGAAAGGGCTAAACAAATAAGCCCCTTCTGCACAGGCTTTCTCACAGGCATATCAGCCATGCCAATAGTTGTGTCCAAGGGCTCTTTCTCACAGGCATATCAGCCATGCCAATAGTTGTGTCCAAGGGCTCTAAGATTTGTTCTAGTTTTTAGACACATGATTCAACCCAGATCCAAACTCAATTTTTTCCTCAGAACACTAGATTACAACTCATTCCTGTAGGCATCTCAGCATGTTAAAACTTGATTACAACTTATAACTTAAAAGAGTGGAACAATCAGACATCATGTTGTCTTTGTCAAGCTCCTTTTTTTAGTTAAATAATGTTGTGGATTAAAGTCCACATGTGTTCATGGATTAAAAAGCATCACTAATGTATTGGTTATCCCTAGTGGCCTTGATAACAAAGAAAAGAACTAATGGAAAAGTTCCATTGTAGCTTTTTTAAGGTGATTATTTATGCACAAGAGTATCACTTTTACAATAACCTGACTTGCTATATTGTTATGTTGATACAACTAGAGCCATGATTGAATTTACACAGCTGAACAATAAACAGTTTAAACAGGAAACAGTTTTCTCTTTCTATTAATAGTGGCCTTGACATTAATTTGCAGCTAAACATAAGCTAGGTTTGCATGCATGGTTGCTTTGTCCAAAGTTGAATCATGATTGATCTATGCAAACTAAAGGTTATTGACCTGAAAGCACCAGTTTAAAACCCACAACCTATCACCTGCAATAACCAAATATAATAACCAGGATTTTCAAATTCATTGAAAACCTGGTCAAAAACTGAATTTTGCTCTCGTAGTCAAAAAGCTTTGCCAAAACAATATTTTCAAATACTTGTAAATTTATAAGAGACATGCATTTAACACCAGAACAAAAATTATCCTTTTAACTGAAGTGCTCAAACATATCCCATTAATCATTCCCCAACAATCTATACATCAAACAGTTGATTACCTGTGAACCTGCTACATTAACCCAGATGACACCACAATGGACTCTAAATGGCATTATCAAATATACATTTATGAACTGTAGAATAGGAATACCTCCATGCAGAAAACAAAACAAATAATTTACAGCAATTATATCAGATTTATGTTTGATAACCCATTGATCACATTTTGATTCAAGCATGTAATAGTCTTATCACCATGTTGTGACACAACATTTTATCTAGCTACATATTATGTTGCAAATTAAGTTGCATGATTATTTTTTACCTGCATTTAAATGGCGATTAAATTCCATATATTGTCTCAACTTACAATGCAGCTATAGACAATCCTAATCATTATGACCAGATCTTGTCATCAGAATGATATACATATCTAACCCAACATTCTTGTAAGGCATGTTCAATTTGCAACAAAGAAAAACCGAGTTTCTCCCTCTGAAAAATGTTGCAAAAATATAACAGTCTCAGTTGCCTAATATATATTTTTTTGCATATTACTATAAATTGAATATTTGCATTTGCATAAATTTAACCAATTTAGGGGCAAGTACAATTGTACTTACCCTCACTTTTAGAGATTAATCTATGAAATCTATATTAACTCTTTCAGTGCTGGAACCGAATTTTGAAGGCCTTTGCAAACAGTTTGGATCCAGATGAGACACCACAGAACATGGCGTCTCATCAGGATCCAAACTGTTTGCTATTCTGATAGTATTCTTTGAAAAAAATCGAAGAAAATGCTAATTTTAGAAATTCAGCAGACGACATTTTAGCAGACGACAAATCTCCCAGCATGCAAAGGGTTAAATCTTATAATGCTGATGTCATGTATACTAATTTTCTAATGAATAGGCCACAGTCCAGGGTTGGTCAAAATTCTGTTCAAACAATACAAAGGGGTTCGGCCACCACAGAATTACTATAACCAAAGACAACTAGTAAACTCTAACAATAAATTGTATTTGTCTTTATACCAGGGGTGTCAATTGTCCCAAATTTGAAATCCGGAAAATTAAGCCGTATGTCCCGTATGATAAAGGGACAAGAGGGCCCAACCCCCCGAGCCCTAGCTTATTGTTCTTTTTTTTAATAGTCTTTCTAGGTGCAATTTCTGGTGAGTACAATGCGAAATATTATAAACCAAACCATCCGTAACACCGCAGGTGTATTTGTCATTCTAAACAAATGATATTAAGAACTTCGAAATTAAATTAAAATCGACAAACCAGCGTATCCGAAAACGACTGTCCGAAAACATGTCGCGATACATCATTTGCAAATGAAATAAAATATGCATATCGTTTGACTGCAGAAAATGAAAACCAGTAACCAGTTACCTAGCAAATACGCAGTCAATATATAATTTGATTAACATATTGTTTTAAAATATGATATTGCAGTGCTTTACTTAGCCAGCTACTGCTCATGTCAGTGCCAGCCGCTTACCAATCAGAAATCAATAAATAAAATCGGTACCAAGCGCAAATGTCCGGAATGCCGACGATGCTATAACAATATTCGTTCTGAAATGATCGCGCACTAAAAGAATTACGTCCCTACCCCCACCCGCCTTAAACAAACTCATCGGATTTACATTCACCTCAAAATCAACCCTGGACGGCTCAAATCCGGATTTCCGGAATAATCCGGAAAATTGACACCCCTGTTATACAGAGAATTACTAACAAATGAATATTTTGGTTATTTCATGATATTAAAAGGACAATCTCAGAAAGCAATGATTATGTATTTTTTCACACAGACAAACTTACTACCAGGACTGGTTTAAAGGTTTTTACTAAGTTCAACAACAAAGGAATCATCTCACAGGGGGCCTGGGTGTGACAATGGGAAGATTTAAGCCCTAAACCACAAGACTTAGTGCAACCTGTTTGATTACTGATCCACACAATTCCAACCTTCAATCCAATACAGGAAGTGTCATAGGTCAACATGAATCATTAGGTACACATGAGACCAAGTTATTATTCATTAAAAAAAAAGTAAATAAGCTGCGCTCTAGGAACACCAGTCTTAATTCCTGCGCGCCAAGTTGTCTCAGATTAGCCTGTGCAATCTGCACATGCTAATCAAGGATCAAACTTTGGGTCTTAAATGGATTTTTTTAAAGAAGAGACTTCCTTTAAACAAAAAATTCCAAGAAAACGGACTTCAAAGACTAATCTAGAACAACACTTTAAACAAATGCATAACATGTAAGCTTGGTTTTCTCAAGGTAAGGCTTACATTCAAAAGTGAGTTTAAAATAAATACCACATCATTTCCTCACTAAAGCCCCGATATATGTTTTTCTAATGACATTACCCTACACTATCAAAATATATAGATTAATTAAAACACATTTTTCACTTAAATTCAACAATTCAAAAACAATAAATCTTGAAATGACTCAAATGCTTCTTGATTAAAAACAAACACTCAAGAGCACTCAGTGTCAAAACCCCAAAATAGAAGATATGGCTTATCAGTGTCAAAAATATGCTCAAAAAGTTGTTTTGTGTGAATGATTGCACCTCAATTACTTGCCAATATTTTTTATATCATTAACACACAGCAAGTGATAAATGACTCAAGTAAATATTTACATTTGCACTCAAGTTAGCCTAAGATACATTTGGATTATTAAGTTTACTGGATTTTCAACAGGCCTGTAGTGTGTCTTAAAAAACATCCAGTTGGTACTGTCTCTAACCCCACCCGACCTGGATGACAAGATGACGACAGACAGCCAAACAAACAGACATTGACAGGGTGGTGTGAGTGTAGTAGGCATTTGAGGTTGGGATGGTGTTGAGTTGGTGTCTGTAAGAAAAAGAAAGTTCCTGGGGCAAAGAGAATTGTACAAGAGTTGTCTTAATCCAGAGATGATCCCCAGTTGCAACTTCCTTGTTTGAAGACCGATGGAGTTCAAGTATGGCAAGGCTGCCCCCACATTCAACTTTTGTATCAAAACTAAGCAGATGTCCCAAATAACCTGTTTATAGCCAAATTTAACACTTTGCCTCTTAGTGTAACCTTAAACATTGATGTAATGAGAAAGGTAAAACAATAACTCCTGATGGTAGCAATTTTTAAATTGCATGGACTATTACAAAATTGCAGCATGGATCGGCTGTTTTATGGCCACATTTGACCACTTAGCTTGACCTTGACCTCTGAATAAAGGAGACAGGTTTGACATGAAATGAAGTCTCCTTATGGTGGTCATAAGTGGTAAATTATTTTTAAAAAAAAGCATTATAAATAACAACTCTTTAGTAGGGAGAAGCTTAATTATGGGTCAATTTGACTTCTGAATTCCGAGTGTGACCAAGAACTTCGAGATAATGAGACAGGTGTTACAATCGTCTAACAATGATTAACTTTTGTTAATTTGAAGTCCTTCAATATATGGAAAATTTAGAGCTGAGAAAAATTCTTAATGCTGTTTATGACAAAATTTGACCTTTGACCTTACGACAGACAGACACACAGTTATCACACATATGTGGAACATTATTATGTTGAGGTTCAGTACAAACTCTATGCAATTTATTATGTTTCATTGTAGTCTGTTTAAAAAACATGGAAGATTTAACCCTTTCCCCGATAGATGCGTATAATCCCGAGTCTATCGATTCCCCGATACATGCGTTTATTACCGTCTCTATCGATTACCGCATACATGCGAATTTGGCCGTGTCTATCCATTACCCGATAATCCCGTATATTCCCAATGTCCATTTTCAAATGCAAATTCTGATTGATATTAACGACAAAAGTGCTCAAGAAAACTCATGAACACAAACATCCGAAATTTTTCTAAAGTGTCAAATAAATTTCGGCATATGTTTCTATTTAAAGATTTGATGAAATAGGTGTCCAATCGGGACAATGGTATTCAAATTAGCGTAAATAACATAATGTGGTGTGCGCGCATCGTGTACAGTTATTGTTCTGTTACAAATTGTAGCCAGAAATAAATACATGTAATGCCCATTATATTTTCGTGTCAGGTCTTTGTTTGGACAAAAAGAGCGCGAAAATAGGCGTGGGTGTATTTATTTATAACAAAAACTGCGTAGCGCAGACAGCAACGTAAAAGCTTCGTAGTGAATTTCCATTTAAGTATTGGGGCATCTCGCAAATGATTTTGACATTTTCCTGAATAAAATAAAAGTAATAAAAGCTGTATCATTTTCATATGTTAGTTCCTTCAATATTGCAACAATTATTGTACCGTATCTGATTGCACGCAAAGTGCCGTGTACAGTTCATGAATATTCTTTTACAACGACCAATTAACAGCGTCATCTATATTTAGATTTTATGCAATATGTACAAGTCATTTTCTGGAAATTGGGAGAAAGTAAAAGTGATTTTCGAAAATTGACCAACGTTTTTTTCCATTTAATTTGTCATAATTATTTATATTTTATGTTGTCTGTATGTTTGTTTGGTTCTCATTTATCTTATTAAAATTAATATCGTAATGATAAATGTTTAAAGCAAGTCCCGTTTCCGAGATCATTTACGAGAATTACTTCAATATATTTACTGACATATAAAATCATGGTTTTGACAGACGACACGTGCTAATCTAAAGTTGGTGTTTTTGTAATACACAGGATATTGGATTATCGCTGCTTGATTGAGCAATAAAACAAAGACGCAGTCGGCGGTTTTCAGTAGGCCTTTTGTACTGACCAACATAATAATTAATAATGCATGTGCTTATCTAACATTTAGGGATAAAACACACGGGATACTAGACACTTTGGGCTTGTTTTGGCCATAAAACGCAATCCCGGTGGCTTTTTTCAGTAGCACACGTGTCCAGAAACTAACGAGTTCGGGTAATAAAGCACAGAGATTATGATCTGAAAACTGCATGGAGTCTGAAATAAAAACAAAATGCCGACAAATCAAAAGATTAATCTCTTAATGTTACAGTTCAATATTTTAAGGTGGGGTTCTCACTGCATTTCTTGTTGCATTCGCATACGCTTGTATTACTTGTTATAACTTATATCCTCGTATTATTTATAAGAATACAGACTTAAAATTTATATGGTTGGAATGAGAATTTATTTCTCTACAATGTTTACATTGACACAAATGATGTGAAATGCAAGAAACTAAGTGAAAATTAAGCCTAAACAAGACAGGTGTAACAGTTGAGAATGTTTCCATTATTTTCCCAAAAACCCTATTGAGTGTGCATTTCAGAGTTTATTTACAGGTCCTACTGGCCTCTTCACGAGGTTATAGTAGCCCGACCTGCCCCTGTGACCTTTCAGGGGATAAAGATTAATTTAGAGCCAAAGTAGGTCAAATTTACCCCGGTTTCCCGGGTATTCGCCAAAGAAATAATTTAGATCCAAATAGACCAGTGCACGGTGGCCAATGAGACCTTAATGTGCACTGGTAGTTAGACAATCTCAAAAGACAAATTCATGTCTGAACGCAGCACCGCTGCAGCACACAGCTCCGCCTTTATGGCCCACTTGTTGTCATCAGCTGTCGTCTTCATCCCCGAGACGGTTTCCCCAGCGCGTTGAGCGCACTAGGTACCGCCGCCCCGGGGTCCCTCTTTAAAGCCACCCCCTCGATGTTCTTGGGTTCCCCCCTGGCGCAGAAGCGCAGGACCCAGGTCCGTCCCGTATGTCCCCCACACTGGTGGTCTTGCTGTCCTGCCGTCCCCGGCCCTCTTCAGACGGGACCTCTGGCAGGTCCGGGCCGGCGAACTCTCGACGATAAACAGCGGGTGACAAGTCCGCTGCATCTTGGAGAAGACAGCAATCCCAGCAGTGTGGAAGACGTCCGGCTCGAGGGTGACGGACTCTGCTGGATTAGCAGAGCCACCCGCAGAAGTTCCCCTCTATAAGGAAATATGTACAGGTGAGAAAATCTTCTGCGGGCGACTCTCGCCTCGGTCGCGACGCGCACGCTCCAGCAGCTGACCGAGAAACCCTATTGAGATGGTGTAGTCAGGCTTATCAGCTGTATATGGAGTCACTGTTATCAGAACAGCAGGACTGGTATTGGCCTGGAGTAGCAGATCAGATAAGAGGTCTATCAGGGAAAGGGTTAAAACAAGAAATACAACAGACCAAACAATCAACTGATTTATTTATAAAATGGTTGAAGCATTGTAAGACTTTTGTCTCAATGACAATGTTTCAAGATGTGATGAACTCAATACTTTATATGAGACAAATACATATAATTAACATGCCATAAATAAAGGCAACATAGGTATTTCAAACATTATAAACCTTCCAACAATTATAGCCAGGCATCTGATCCAGTACAAAATGCAGTAAAGAAACATTATCAGGCCTTACAGAAGACATTTCCCAAGACAAGAGTCACCTTAACCGAAGTTAATTACTGTATCAGTGTATCCTGTGACATGAAAATGAGCCCATCTCAATGTAAGCCAGCATATACATTAACCCTTTCCCACTTAGAGGCAAAGTGAAAATGGCTATTGGCAAACAGCATAAAACCACAACAGCCTGTGAGTAACTCACAGTCTGGGCAGGTTTTATGCTGTTTGCTGCTCATCATTATCTAAGATGAAGATTAAGCCTTAAAAACTTAGATCTTGAAAGAAAGGAGGCCGTTTTATCAACATATCTTAGCGTGATCTTACGTAAGATTCGTAGGATTTTGACGTACGCTTATCGTAAGTACTGCGAACCGTTTTATCAAAGAAATCGCAGCTAAGATGTCGTAAGATTTGTGCTGAAAGCTACGACTGGGTAAGACCACTCTTAGCGTTCGTAAATTGTACTAAACATGGCCGCCGCACGTGCTTTAGACGATGGTTAACCAAGAGAGATGAGACCACTCTTAGCGTTCTTATTATGGCGGCCATAGGAGCGTTAGACGTCGCACGACCGAGAGAAAGGAGGCTGTTTCGACAAAGAAAGGGGTTCAGTGATCTTAGAGACGCTGAAATATTGAGTCGCTATCGATTAGATCGACAATCCATTTATCGGCTTGTCGATTTGTTAAGGGACGATCTACAAAAACCGACGAGAAGATCGAAGTCCATACCTGTCCTAACGCAGGTTTGCATCCAATTGTGCTCAATCCATCATATTCAATTGAGATTACTTTCATGTGATAGCGTTTTATAAATTCGGTTTATAAATCGCTACGTCCAAGGGGCATAATTAGGGTCGCCATGACAAGAGAGAATAAACTTTTTTTTAATTTGTATGATAATGGATTGTCTAGCCGTTAAAAGGATAAGTATTTCTTTTCATTTGCTCGATTTTCATAAAACCAAATGTTCTATCGTTTCTTTTAAAGTACGACAGTTTCATTGCCATTATAGCTTGAATTTTAAAGGTTGAAATAGTAGTCGGACATTACATATTTCGGACGTTGCTAAACATGTTTGTTTTCGACACAGTTTAATGATTTTTGTTCAGATAAAGTTTTAAAGTTGTTGTACTTGTAATGATTCATGGTAGTATGTCTGGAATATCTTCTCTGATGATTAGAAGTCTTAAACTTATCATACATGAGCATTACCAATGTTCTGTCAAAATAAGATATACTGGTCGTGTACGTAATTCCGGCCACTTTTGGGACTATTTTAACAAAATCTTTTGTTTTAGGCAACTGGTTGAAACTAAACTTCACATATATAATCCTGGGTTCAAAACTCATCTAGCATGAAAATTTCAATAGAATTAGATCAGTGTATGTTACTTTTATGAACAGAAATTAATGACATATAAACTATCAATTTTCATAGGGCAATTGTACCTAAAAAATCGGCCACCTTTTAGTTTAATCTGCAGGTAAAATTACAAAGCAATATCTTTAGACAAATGTCCTCATTTTAGGAGTATTAATAAAGGTTTACACAAACAATTTTTTTTCACTAGAAACTTAAAATATATGCGACATTATATACCAGTTACTCCCCCTACCTAACTTAATAAATATAGTGAACAATCACTCTCAATTGGCAACTGCAAATTCCTAAAAACTATTTGTTTTTAATATGTTTTATAAAAAAAAAAAAATACAGCTAAGAAATTTAACACATTTTGTATAAACAGTTTACTTTATTGTCGATTTTTAGTAAACGCTTGTATTTATTTGTACAACAAATAACCTATTATTATTCTAATCAAGGGAGGTAATTCATATATTTAAAAAGTATATATTTGGTCCTAATTTTTATGTTTTGATATATGTTTTTATACAATTAATTGAAAATACCTTAGTTAAAGTTTATTAGATAAAAAATAACAATTTTAACAAATATATTTGTTTCTTATATAAATATAAGTAATACAAACATTGAGAATGTCACTTTTTCCACATGACAAAAATATCGTCCTTCAATTGTGACATTGTGATATAAAAGTTCACAGTGATATGCTTCTTTAATGTGCAAAATATTGAGAAAAGGGTCGGTTGTTAAATTGATTTTAATATAAATCAGCAAAATGTGTATGCTAAGATCATGAAAATGATTTAACACAGGTGGCCGATTTTTTACGTACAGGCCGGAATTACGTACACGACCAGTAGGAATTTACAAAATACATGAACACAAATATGTTCAGCTGAGCAACTTCAATCCCACAATGATGTCTGGTTAGCACAGTGGTTGATTCACATTTTCACGTAGCCAAGGTGGTCTATATTGACCACACCACAATTGAATATATTTCAATAAAAAATAATAATCTGGAATTGGTTGTCAGACATGCACTTTATTATAAAACAACTATGTCTCTTTGTGATGTACTGTTATATGCTCAATAATCACAGACAATTGAAATACCCATCAGTGTAAAAATTAGTACCAAATTTGCAAGGATGTTAAGTTTAAATAATGCTTGCTTACTTTTCATCATTCCCGTTTGTCTGATTTACTTATATTTGTTTTGTGTGATTGTATTAAATGATCATATTTGAAACAAACTCTTGTGCATTATTTTGGTAGGTGCTTGTGAGTCTAAGGTACTTGGCGAAAGGTGATTTTCTGTCTGAGGTTGCTGACCTTCATGGAATTAGCAGGTAATTTTTCGCATAAGATAGTAGATACACTATAAGGAAGGAATGTATTGTGAATTAATACATAATAATACATAATAATTACAATTTAAAAGTATATCAATTTATGTTTTATTATATAATAATGTTCCTTTTGAAACTGATGTTCCACTTTAAACATGACAAACAACAGGTTATGAATTAATGTGTTCTGTAAAAAGATCTACATAAAACTCATCATGTGGATTCCTGAATAGTGTTACAGTTCTATGTACATCATTGTTGATCTTTTAATGGAATAAGACATGTTTTTAATGTCATTTAACTAAAACATTAATAACCTTATTTTGGGCATCATAAAACATTAATAGTTTGTTCTTAAAGTATGAGCAGCTATAGTCAAATTATTGTGCAATGAATTGTTTTTCAGGTCCAGTGCATGCAATATTATTGCAGCCTTTGTTGATGCTGTTAATTTAAGAATTGATAATGTAAAGTAAGCATGTTTGTTTTAAATTCATATTAAAACTTATTAATGAGTTAATATTTATTGAAAACTTTCAAAGAACTGGTTTTAATATTAAATTACTGTTGAGCAATTTATATTTGATTTAGTATTTAATTGATTTAACTACTTCTGACTTACTACTTATTTGTAATTCCCTCATTTCCTGGGCCTAAACCAGTACTTGGTGACTTTAGGGGAGAACGTTCCCACAATTGGGATCGAATCTGTGACCTCCCGGTCGCTAGATGGATATGTTGTCTACCTAGCAACTGGGAGGTCACGGGTTCATTCCCCAGTGTGGGAGCGTTCATTAGATCTACGTCAAAGACACCAAGTATTTGATTAGGCACAGGAAACGGACTCGAGAGCGTTTCAAGTAAGTACATGTTAGTACTTTCTATGCAATTGACTTTAAATAAATAGGTTTAAACTCATTGATTTAACTTTTTACTTATGTTTTGTTCATAATATATCTAACACTTTATTATGTGTACAATCAATTTCCAAAAACCTATTATTTTGATAAATTTATTTAATTAAAACTGGCAACATGGTGGTCATTGAGAATTCTCAACACAATATTTTACCTGTAATATGTATGATTAAACATTCTTAGTGTTTAAAAATGTTATTTGTAACACATGCTTTTGTTTTGTTGCCAAATGTGTATTTCTCATTTTTTTTACAGTTTAACAAGAAACTGTTAATTATAACATAGTGTAATTTTTTACAGGTTTCCAACTGGAATTGCACTTGCTTCTGTCAAACAAGGATTTTTTCAAAAATGTGGCATTCCAAATACAATTGGTGCAATTGATGGAACACTCATTCCAATAATTGCCCCAGCAGCAAATGAAGCCATTTATGTGTGTCGTAAAGGCTTCCATGCCATAAATGTCCAAGCAGTTGTGGACCACAAGGCCAGGTACATTAAACTATAAATATTCTGTATTCATTTTTGTTAAGAATGTAGCACAACTGGTTTCATGTATTACGGCAGTTGTAATCATTGTCCGAAGCATATCTCAAAAACTTAAATAGGTTTTATCTTGAAACTTCATAGCAAGGTAGATATAACAGGGTGCAGGATCAACAGGTTTCACAGGGATTAACACAAATACTTAAACAAATCTTAAGTGCAGAAAAGACAGTTTTGCTTGCAGTTAGTGCTGATATCTTCATATTTAAGAATACATTCTTAACAGTCAAGATGCATTACATACAATAACTAGGCATTGTAGCAAAGTGAATTGTGTGTCACTCTTGCCCAATGTTATTTTAATGACCCTCTATCACACTGTACAATGTCAGTCAGAAGCTGCATAACTAATAGTGAATGTGTTACATGTGAATTACATTGATTCCCTCAATCATATACCGCAATTAATTGAATTACATTTTAACATCTTAAAGTATAGGTTATTTGCAGGTTCATTGACATTGTGTCGAAATGGCCTGGGTCTACGCATGATGCCTCTGCCTTTGACAGCTGTGGGTTGAAGGTATGAACATATATATATATATCTAGTATGTGCTTTCATGGAAATAGTATATGCATACACTTTAAAGAACTAAAGGCTAGGAAAAACTGAAATGCTACTGGAATTATGATGCAATTTTTCTTTTTTAATGAATGAACTTTAATTAAAAAAATATATTGTGTTTTAAGTTTAATTTTCATTACTTGAATAACATGATCATGGCTTTCAAAAACAGAGTAGTTTGAACTATATTACTTTATATCTGTAAAAACTGTATCAACACATAACATATGTATATCTTTGTTGAATTTACAATTGATATTAATAAAGTATTGCGTTAAGCTTATGAGCATCCTTCAGATACATGCATTAACCACTTTAGCAATGATTGTTCAAACGTTAACCTGGATTATTTTAAAAATTGTATTAGACCTTTCTGGAAGAACACCACCAAGGGCACTTGCTGGGCGACTCGGGCTATCCCTTGAAAAAATATCTGTTGACGCCATTACTTAGACCTACAACAGATGCAGAGTTACGATACAACTATGCCCAGCAAGTGGGCGGATGGTGGTGGAGAGGGCTTTTGGAGTTCTCAAGAGTAGATTTAGGTATGTATATATACTGCATGTATGTTAATTTAGTTCCAAAAACATTCAGTTAATCAACATATGACACCAATAAAGCACAATGAATCTTCCCACAGAATATATTTTATTGACAAATCCTTTCTGTCTGTCTGTACATCTTTTGATAAAACCCTAAACTGTGACTGCTGTATGCTGAAAATATGCCGTTGATCTTTTAAAATGAATAGCAGTTGTACAAAATGTTAAATCAAATGTGTTATTTTTTCATTTTTTAAGCACATATAAAATTTTGCGATAAAACAATGCTCTTGAAATGACTGATTGATGTGTTTGTGTACATGTATCTTAATGTGACATGTTGGGAATCAGTGAAGGAGACACATGTAGTAAAAAAACATTTGATAAAGATTTAAAAGTTGCTTACATATACATGTCCAGATGTTGATAGAAATGGATGTCGTAAATTAGTAAATTTTTTGTTTTATTTATTCATTGTTTTACCCATTTAAGTGTTACATTTCATTAATATCTCAAGATGTATATCAACAAAATTTTATTCATTACGAACATTAGTATAATAATTAATTGGACATTGTAATTGAATCTTTAGATCATATTGATTTGTATTCTCCAATAACAGATGTCTACATAAAACTGGAGGATGCTTATACATGCGGCCAGACAAATGCTGCCAAGTAGTTGCAGCATGTATGCGTCTTCACAACTTGTGTGTCGATCTGCAAGTGCCACTGCCTGAAGAACCTATTGAGGAGGCTGATGATGTTGATCACGATGCCCCACAAGTTCAAAATGACCGTCATGCATCAGCATACAGACAGCAAATTATTCACTTATTTATGTAGCTGCTGTTCAAAGTTCACATGCTTATTTGGTCTTTGTCGGCACAGGTTCTACTAAAAAGTACCCCTGGTACTCATGTGTATACTAATATGTAGCCCAGATATGGAAAATACGCTTAAAGGCACCCCACCATATTCAGGGGTACTTTTTAGTTTGTTTTCTGTACCTGGGGTATTTTGTAGTATACTTAAGAGTACCCAGGGTACTTTAAAGTAGTACCTGAGCCGACAATCACCAATCAACCTCACATGTACATTAAGTACTCTATGTAAGCCATTGTGATCTATCCATGTGGGGCTTCATGCATATAACTATTTGTTGATGAAAGTCAGGTCATATTTCTGTGAACAATATTTAAGCTATGTTCAAATTTGGTGAAAAGCTTTGCAAGAATGTTATTATTGAAAATTTCTATGTCTGTTTTTGTAGTTTTTTATAAGACACAATTTTTATGTCCCCCACCACTATAGTGGGGGCATATTAGTTTTGCCCTGTCTGTTGGTATGTGTGTTTGTTTGCGTCAAACTTTAACATTTGCCATAACTTTTGCAATATTGAAGATAGCAACTTCATATTTTGCATGCATGTGTATCTCATGGAGCTGCACATTTTGAGTGGTGATAGGTCAAGGTCATCCTTCAAGGTCAAATGTCAAATATATGGGGACATAGTGTTTCCAATGCTTGTGATGTTTTCATGTTTCCTTCATATTATCACAAAGTGGAAATAAAGTCTATTCCTTTAATACTTAGCTAATAAACATAACAGTACATTTTTCTTCGCCTCCAAGGACAAAGGAAGTGGAACACTATCTGAAAATAAAATACATGTCATGTTTCAAATTATTTGTAATGCAAAGTGATGCTAAAATGGTAACATTGTAACATTAATGTAACATTAAGAGATGTGCATAAACTAATGATTTTTTTAAAACTGGTTTAGCATACATTTGTGTAAATGATGTATATAAAGACAGACATGTCAATATGCTTCAACCCATGAGCCCTTCCAAAGTAAAATGTATTATGGGGTCATTATATTAATGTTTTTATTTAAATCAAAGATAGTTTAGATACTAATATAATAATTTGACTTACTGTTCTAAAAAATTCTCCAATACATTTTGGGCAAGGTTTTTTTTGCTTTCAATGAAGTACTGCTCCGCAGCCTTTTGTGTCTGAATTTGTTGTTCCATCAATTTTCTTTTTAACCGGGTTGTTTCTGTTTGTTCAATGAAGAACGTGTATTGTGCTAGCTGCACATCAGACAATGTTCTGTAGCAACAAATTATTTTATATTGAACATTTGTGAAAATGAATTGTGAAATTTAGGTTTAAATGTATGCACAATTTTTTTTGGATATAGTATTAAAATGTATTATCATACAACTTAATAAGTTACAAAGGCTGAAGTTTCATAATCCTAGGCCGAAGCGTTCTTGAGTTATCATCTAGAAACCATATGGTGAGCAGACCGACCGACAGACAGAAATGAGCAAAACAATATACCCCCTCTTCTTCGAAGGGGGGCATAAATATTTAATTTGTATGGAACTTACATCTTTCTTCTCTTACAAGGCTGTTCAGATTTGGCCTCACACGGGCTGTTTGGCGCATCTTCCTATAATGTTTATATATGAATGATTATGACTTTTTATATAACATAAGTAATCCAATATGTTAGTTTAGGTCATAAATATGCGTAAACTTATTTATAATTTTACAAGTAAGAAACCAATAACTTTTATGTCATATATACAAACATGTACATTCAATGACAAAGATATTTTGATGGAGCCTATTTATTACAATCGTAACTGCAATTAAGTAACTTAAACTTTAACGAACTTTATGCCGCATAATTAATTTGTTATTATGACACACATTGTTAGACCTTTTATATTTTATTTGCTTAGTAACATTGACACTCCTACAATAATAAATGTGCCATAAGTATACTGTGTTTTTGATTAATTATCTTACCAACTCGTGGCCAATTGAAATGCTTGAGGTTTCCTCGTCAACACATGCTTGTTGTTTAGAGCCTGAAAAGAAATTCAATTAAAACACTTAACAGATGAACGAAATAAGCGATTAATTGATGCATGGTGCATAAATACAGTAATAATTATGATATATATGTCAGAATATATAAAAAGTAATGACATACATGAACTGGACTGAAACGTGTCTAATCCACCGTCGATTCCCACCAGTGTTTCTTCTGGTAGAATGGCTACTATCTTCAATAGAAAACAGGAACAACAACAATTGAAGCCAATTATTAATCCGTGCAATATCGATATGAAAAGGTTAATTACAGTATGCTTCTATGTATAGATCAAAGTTCAAATTTTACCTTCTGCTCCCAGTCTGTGAGACAGATGCTGGTTTTGCCGCCTCCTGTTAGACTCGCTTCCCGCCGCCTGTTCTTTTCTTTTTTTTTCGCTTGACTCTTAAGAAGAGTATAAAAGTTATTTGACATACACACTTTAGATTACACAAATTAAACCTGAATTTCATGTTTAAAATCTTATTAGTGACTGACATTGTGAATTTTTTATAATCATTTTGTGGAAAGAATCATGAGATTTCATTAGTTTATGTACCTTAAGGTCCGTCCACTTCTTTATTATTTCGTCAACTTCGCGGCTGCTCAAGCCAACGCTGTTCACTCTGAAATTGATTATTTTTAGATGTGTGTTTACAAAAACAATTGAAATTAATTTATAATTTATGAAATATAATGCACACTGGGTCGTACATGATATGCCAAAACAGTATTATACAGTACGCATTGTAATGTACCAAGATAAATATATACATGTATACCGTAGGAAGCAAAAATGTGTAAGAAATTGAAGATGAGAATACAACTTTAGAAAAGGGAGATAATTTATTATATCCCTTTAAAATTGTATTTACCCTAAAAGCAAACACAATATTAATAATATGCAATGCTTCCTTCAAATTTACTGCATATTAATAATATATTGATTGATCATCGAAAAAACTCGATTATTCGTCTGCTAATTTTTTTATTATATAAGCATACACTAGCAGCTTGTCAATGTAACCGAAGTTCAAACGCGGTAAATTATGATTCCGCTTATTTTCTAACTAACATCAACATGCAAACATGCATACAAACTTTTTCATTTTGTTGAGTAAGGTACAAAATATGAATTTAAATAAAATAAATCGGAACAATTATGATAAAAATTGACAGACATAAATCGCTTAAATATTTTTTTAAGAAACGATGTCGATACATTTACTATACGTACTTCTCACAGGTGTCCGCCCAGAACTCTTGTTCGTCACTTCAATAGTCATTTTACTGACCAATAACGAGTTATTGTCCGTGCATGCCTGCACTAAACAGGCGATCTCCGTCTCCGACCAATTGGGCTTTCGTTTCCCCTTGTTCATTTTGTCGGCCATCTTGCTTGTTATGACAACAGACGACTTTGACATAACGCGGGAAATCGAGTGATGACGTTTTTGACTGGTTCGCGTTATTTCAGATCGTACGCTTAGCTAAAATCTTAGCTGCGACTCGATACTTACGACAACGTTCATAAAACGGGTATTAGCGGATCGTAAATGAAATCGTAAGTGAGGGATTTAAGATAAGATCCGCTAAGATAAGATATGTTGATAAAACGGCCTCAAGGTCTTTAATTAAATATAACTTTCTAAGGACTACAAATGCGGGGGAAAATACATATCTAAGTGGATAAGGGTTAAGTCTGGATTTTCCCAGGGGATGGCTCAAATGATGTAAGCCATATCATTGCTATGACACCCACACAATTGCAACATGGTCATGAAAAGAAGTGAGATATTTTAATATACTCTAATTGCACTGTGTGCTGTTAAAGGGATCTTTTCACGGTTTGGTAAATTGATAAAATTGAAAAAAGTTGTTTCAGATTCGCAAATTTTCGTTTTAGTTATGATATTTGTGAGGAAACATTATAACTGAACATTTACCATAGTCCAATATAGCCATTATATGTATCTTTTGACGATTTGAAAACCTAAAAATTATAAAGCGTTGCAACGCGAAAGGATTGAATAATTTGGAGAGTTCTGTTGTTGTCGTTTAAATTTAGGAAACTACGAAGATTGCTTATATAAGGTATAAAATACTTAAACTGTGTATACCGGGCGGAATAGCTGAGAGGGCTAATGCGTTTTTACTTCAGACTAACTCCAGGACTCCGGGGGTCACTGGATCGAGCCCTGGTAGCGGCTAGTTTTTTTCCCTTTTTAAAATTTTATTCTTGATTTTTTACTGGAGCTTTAAAGATCCAATGTTTACATCTATCAATATAAAGCATTTAATGACAAACTTCAAAATATGCCAAAATCTGTGAAAAGGCCCCTTTAAGGTCAACAATGACTTTGCATATGTTCAACAATTTTTCTGTACAAAATGACAGGTTTACAAAAACAAGGAGTGTCTTTTTAACAACTAAGTCTGGCACTGATATGCAACAGAACACCTGATGATTGCATCAATGCTATTTTTAACAGCAGATTAATATGGGCAACTTGAAACAATTCCTAAAGAAGACATATTGGTCATGTCGGATGACAGGGTGCAACAGATTTTATTGGTCATGCTATTACTTCCATGGGCACACCTGTCTAGCTCAAATGTGAATGATTGCCTAGACAGAAGGAAGATGTTCTCCTGATTCAGATAAAACATCTGGTATTTGTACACCAGTGGATGGTAATTAACACCTGAAATGAACATTTTAAGTTTCTCTTGTTATGCTACTGTCTCTGTTTAATGAATACTCAAGGACAATCAAAATGATGTTTGAATAATTTAAAAGGTTAACAAACAGTGTCCTACTTTTCCAATTAATACTACGTTTATGTCATACATTTAATTAATTGCCTAAATAAATTAATTCTGATTATTTATAATTTTCATATTTATTATTCTTATCATTATAATTGCTGTTCTCTAGGTAATAACTGATCAAAAGTCTGCATTACCAGTACAAACACCCCACCAAGTAGAACTTTTAAATATATGAACTCTTTCAGTGCTGGAACCGAATTTTGAAGGCCTTTGCAAACAGTTTGGATCCAGATGAGACGCCACAAAACGTGGCGTCTCATCAGGATCCAAACTGATTGCTATTCTTATAGTATTCTTTGAAAATAATCGAAGAAAATGCGTAATTTTAGAAATTCAGCAGATAACATTATAGCAGACGACATATTTCCCAGCATTCAAAGGGTGAAACAAATCATCCTACTTGATGAAATATCTAGAAAGGCATATGGCAGACAAATGAAACCCACAACAACACAGGTGCTTGTGCTGTCTGCAACAACAGCTGCATGTTGCCTGGAGCTAGGACAATAGGGGTGGGGCAAAATTATATAAGTAGTATCTATCCTCTTTTATAAAAGTTGAGTTTTAAATAATGTTAGTGCAATGTCTGAGAAGTAGAATAAATATTGTAAAGGTTCACATTATTATTTCAAGAACTTAAATGCACAACCCGCAGATCTTAATCACAGTGCAGTCTGATTGGGGAGTCTGGAGATATCCGAGTGCAGCAGTTTCTATGGTAACAGTTCAAGAATCTGAGAGGGTGGTTTCCAATATTTGTTTACAATCAAATTTTCAAGATGGAACATATGGAAATGAACATTTTCAATATTGAATAGGTGTTTTTCATTATATTTAAACTGCATCTGACTTGATTTAAACACTCTTATGACACACAGTTATTGAGTTATAAAGGCAAACAAATCAGAACAAATAATTGCGAAAGTTGAGTACAAAGGTTGTGCATTGCAGTTTCATAGGAGAATATTTTTTGTTCTGTTTCTGAGTAAGTTAACTATCTGATATTTTTTTATAATTGAGGCTATAGAAACAACACAAACATTTAATAAATATAAGTTGAACAAGATGCGTTTGTGAAACACAATGTCCCCCTATATGATGTTTGACCTTGTAGGATGACCTTGACATTGTGAAGGATGACCTTGACCTTTCACCACTCAAAATGTGCAGCTCCATGACATGCACATGCTTGCCAAATATCAAGTTGCTATCTTCAATATTGCAAAAGTATTTATAAAATAAGCGATTAGGGCCACATTTATTTGACCTCTGACCTTGAAGGATGACCTTGACCTTGACCTTTCACCACTCAAAATGTGCAGCTCCATGAGATACACATGCATGCCAAATATCAAGTTGCTATCATCAATATTGCAAAAGTATTCATAAAATGAGCGATTTTGGCCACATATATTTGACCTCTGACCTTGAAGGATGACCTTGACCTTTCACCACTCAAAATGTGCAGCTTCATGAGATACACATGCATGCCAAATATGAAGTTGCTATCTTCAATATAGCAAAAGTTATTGCAAAATGTTAAAGTTGGCGCAAACAGACAGACAGACCAACAGACAGACAGGGCAAAAACAATATGTCCCCCACTACTATAGTGGGGGACATAAAAAGGAAGCCGAAGAGAGAATTATATCCCTAACAAAGATTTGTTTGACCTTGATTTTGAACCAGCATTACTGACTCCAGTCCATATGGCCCCAATGATCTTAATGCTGCCTTGTTTCATGAAAACTCTTCAAAGGTTACAAGAGATATTGAGTTGACATGACAATATAGGCTTATAGTTTGACCTTAAAGTATGGCCTTGAATTTGAGCAGGCATGACAGACTCATGCTTTCTGCACAACATCTCAATTACCAAAACATGGTAGCCAAGTTTTATGGAAATCCTTCAATGAGTAAAGTAAATATTGACCAGAAACATCAATAGAGGCTAAACATTGGGACAATTACACATCATCTGAATGCCCTTATCATGGTAGGCAAGTTTCATGCAAATTCTTTAAGTTTGAGGAGATATGGAGCTGGTGTCTTGATATGTGAGAATATGGGCTTGCTTGGTCGCACTGCTAAATTCGATGACAGACATGGTCTATATATTTTGTTATAAATTGACACGAACTACTGCATCAGTGTATGGTGCATGTTGTACTTACTTGTTTTCTAGGGAGCACCATCCACAGTAGGGGTTTCCTGAGCCAAGGCAGCTGCTGCAATTAGGGTAATTGTCACACTTGTACAGGGCAACCTTCATCAGCTGAAAATACACAAAACAGGACACTGAAGCACCAGCATTTAAGAAAGGTGTTGCTTTCAATAAACACAGTATTGAACATGGTTACCAATCCATCTACCTTCCTCATCATCCACCATCATCCATGCAAGTATCAAAACTTTAAAGGAAACACTGGCCATTTTAATTCACTCTTATTAACTTAGAAGCAAAGTGAAAATGGCTATGTGCAAACAGTATACAACCAAAACAGCCTGCGAGTAACTCGCAGTCTGTTCAGGTTTTATGCTGTTTGCTGCTCATCAGTATCAAAGGTTTGGAGATGAAGCCTTACAAACTTGAATCTAGTAAGATAGTGAATCTTAATTTAAATGAAACTTTCTAAGGGACTACAAATGCGTGAAAATACATGTCTAAGTGGTAATGGGTTGACCTCCAGCAGATATACAGACATACTGACAACTGGGCATGCCAATCCATGTTACTGCTTCCCAGCAGTAGTGGATGCCCAGGGCATAAAAACACTAAATTAGTTAAAACAAGACAAGGACTTACAATACTATCGATTCAAATAAGAACATACACAAATTAAGGTACTAAAGTATTTAAACTACAATTTAATCTTGACATGTGGAGGTACATACCATCAATTAAAATACACAAAATAATGGGCGCTGGGACATTCACTTTGAAGGCCTGCTAAACATATTGTTGAAACACAACCTTCCATTTCAACCCAGCTGTACTTAAAGAAACAACCTTTGTGTACTCGCCCTTTGATATTGTTACGTTTCAATATCAATGTTAACAAATCATATCATTTACACATGTTGCATTTTGCATTAGATACAACAATAACAATGATTTTCAGGTAAGATAAACACAATGTACAGAGGAAGGTTTTCCTTAAGCCACATTTGTGACATGTTATGTGCTAAATAACAAACCGACATAAATACTCATGTATTGTTAAATGTAATTCAACACGACTGGAGAAATTTTATTATTCAGACCAAAGGCTAAGAATCCCTTACCGCATTCATGGCCATGATTTGAATACTGGTTAACAGAATATGACAAGTCCTGTCAAATCAAATAATCTTTATGTGATAGGAAATAAACAACATAATTCATTGCTTAAAAATATTTGTTCTATAATAACTAAATTAATACAAACCATTGTGATCTTTCAGCAGTCATTGAAAAGCCAAAGTATTTTAATCAAAACCAAGTCTTCAATATTTGGGTTTTCCACTGTAACTACTCACTCAATGCATGAAATACCAAGGAGGACCATTGTATAGTGATTATAAGTTATTTCTTTTAATAAAGACATGTAATCTTTTCTTACAACAACCAATAGGAGTACAAATTTCAGTTCCTGGTTTCTCTGGAAAGATCCATGCAGACTTTAAGATCAATATGATTCTGATTCATTGGGACCATAATAGCATGTTTGTTAAGGATAATTACACCAAAGTGACTTAATTTGCATACATGTACAGATTTCTATTATGATAAGCCAGAAAATAATGTTCCACACTTGATTAAGTGGCTAGAACATTAAAACAAGCAAGAACCAATCTGCAAACCATGAGGATGGTCCCCTGAATTTCAGTTTTCGTTGTTTGTGTCTATTTGGATTTAGTTTTAAATATAATTTAAAATCTTTATTTCTAATGTTGAAGCTATTGTTTCAGTTGAGCTTTGGGTCAGTCTTAACCCATTTATGCCAAGTGGACTCTCCCATCCTTCGAAATTGGATCAATTTATTTCCAAAATTAGGGACGTCTAGTATATTTATTTCTATATTTAGAATATTTCTTACAGAAATTCCTTAAAGCAAAAAGCGCAAACCCAGATGAGATGCTGCATCATGGGGCGTCTCATCTGGGTCTTCGCTGTTTGCCAAGGCCTTTTTTCTAGACGCTAGGCATAAATGGGTTAAGCCTTTACCACTTCGATACGTATTTTCACGAATTTGTAGTCCCTAAGAAAGTTATATTTAAAACCTTTCTTACTAGATTGAAGTTTTTAAGGCTTAATTTCCAAATCTTATACTGATGAGCAACAAACAGCATAAAAACTTAAACGACTGCGAGTTACTTGCAGGCTGTTCTGGATTTATGCTGTTTGCACATAGCCCTTTTTATTTGCGAGCGTTAGCTCACAAATAATGTAGAGGCAATTTTGCAAATCAGTATGGGCTTAACTACGCTAGGAACCGTAACCGTGGCTGCCTGTGTTGATAACTGCAGTAAAATTTAGCAGACCACGAATGCTAGGCTAGGAGCGTCTGCTCTAACCACTGCATCTGCCTGTTTATAGTTCCCACTGGTACACTACATAGTGTGTATGTATTCAAAAGTATTTAACAGCTTGTTAGACAATGTTGGCCAGTCTAGTGTTAATCATTAAAATCTGTACATATTGGCTGCTTTCAGGAAAAATGGGGCTTAATGCGTGTCAAATAAGATTAGCTTGTTCAAATTGATTAGCGGTATCAATGATTTGAAGAAAAAAACAACACATCTTGACCTGTGCTTTAAGACACACTCTTAATAAATTTGAATTGGTTGTGGTCATTTCTGAAAACTTGCGATATAAAAAGCTATCACATAATTTTGAAAACTGAGTTGCGTCTAAGATTATACAACAGCGAACAAATAAAGTGCATTCAGCGCTTTGATTACTTTACTTGTGAGTGGGAAAGGGTTAAAATACAGTTTAAAATCTTTATTTCTAATGTTGAAGCTATGGTGTCAGTTGAGCTATGGGTCAGTCTTACAACGTTTTACCAACTGTGGGTAGAACAAGGGGTATCTAATTTACAAACCCACTTGTCTTACACAAATTTTACAAACCATACTTCTACCATTCTGCTGGTAGGTTAATTAACTTTCAAATTGTGATATTCTTAAAGGGATCTTTTCACGGTTTGGTAAATTGACAAAATTGAAAAAAGTTGTTTCAGATTCGCACATTTTCGTTTTAGTTATGATATTTGTGAGGAAACAGTATTATTGAACATTCACCCTAGTCCAATATAGCCATTATATGTATCTTTTGACGAATTGAAAACCTAAAAATTATAAAGCGTTGCAACGCGAAACGATTGAATAATTTGGAGAATTCTGTTGTTATCGTTTAAATTTATGAAACTACGAAGATTGCTTATACAAGGTATAAAATACACAAACTGTGTATAACCGGCGGAATAGCCGAGAGGGCTAATGCGTTTTTACTTCAGACTAACTCCAGGACTCCGGGGGTCACTGGTTCGTGCCCTGGTACCGGCTACTTTTTTTCCCTTTTTTAAAATTTTATTCTTGATTTTTTACTGGAGCTTTTAAGATCCAATGTTTACATTTATCAATATAAAGCATTTAATGACAAACTTCAAAATATGGCAAAATCGGTGAAAAGGCCCCTTTAAAGCAGGTTTACTCTTCATTTGCAATATTCTGCCATTAGTTTACCTGTTTCCCAAAATATGTATCTAAGTGGTAAAGGGGTAAGTAACTTTTTTTAAATGAAAATAAAAAAATTAACAGTGTCTCACTTTTTTCAGGTAAAATTTAATGTTCAATTAAATCATGCAGACACACAAAACAATTTGTTAAAAGCTGCACCTATTTTGCATGTGATCTAAACAAACATGAAACTGTCAAGACACCCAAATCTTCATTCAACACTGCCAATGTGCAAACATGTAAACTTTGTTCAAACAAACTTTGCGACATGCCAAAACAGAAATCCAACCGGAAACAAATGTTTACCCGTCTTCTTTAAATGATTGTGCACACAGATAATGCTATTTAGCATTTTTATAGGACAATACGTTCATATTACTTTTTTACATGCTAGAATGAATTGACAAAATACAAGCCATTCATAAGATTTATAGAAATTGTGTGTGATTATTTTTTATTGGCAAAATATCTTGTTATCTGTTAACAACTGAGTCAATAATTTACTAACATTAATGGAAGGTAACTCTCTGAGCTAAGTGTCAGACTTTAATTAATAGCCGCACATGAAAAGCAATCTTGGCAAATAAAACTTAGTCCACACTTTGGTACCAATTTGAGTGTATTTTTATTAAATGCCTCATTTCCTTATTATTTTTATTAGATATTTGATCTTTAATGCTTCAAAATGATTGTTCATATTTGACCAAACAAAGCCACTAAAAATTGTGTTCCCTAATACTCGTTCTGGCTTTCATTCCCATCCTATTTATATTATACTTTCTTTAAAAATTATAATAAAAGTAAGAAAATATTGTAATATTTATCAAAAGTGAAGGAAGAAGAAAATATTATTATTGAAAACCTAGCCAAAATCTAAGTTTATATCTGAACAGGCCATTTCAAGTCAGCATTTTGAAAATGATTAAGCATTATATTACTTTAATAATTAAAAACTGGTGTATCTTCAAAAAGCAACACTAAATTCCATGTTATATTTATGATGCATTTTATTCCTTCAAATCAAGCAAAGTCTGATTTACACCATGATACAATCTGACATGCGCGCATGAATTCATTTTATTACAACAGTCTAATTAAAGATAAAATATCAAAATTTGCACATTTCATAATGAACTCTCTCGGGTGATGTGTAACAAGATTTTGCAAACGTAAAGAATCAAATTTCAATTTTTGCATTCAATTAATAATACAAGGAATAAATAAACTAAAGTAAGTCTCACTTTTGACCAATGTGTCTGTAGCTCAATATACGTTTATATGAAAAACAAGAGCTGTCTCCATAGGATGACATATGCCCCCAATAAACGCTTTGATAGAAATTATGGGCATTTTTCAAAACCTAAACTTATTTTTCGAAACCTTAATGCGGACCATAAGTTCAAGGTCAAGGTCAAAAGGGTAAAAAATTGTGTGCGTTTGGAAAGGCCTTGTCCATATACACATGCAAATCAAATATGACTGTTACATCTGAAGCGACAATTAGAAGTTATGAGCATTTTTAGAAACCTAAACGCAAATTGTGACAGACAGTCACAGACGGACAGTGCGATCACTATAATTATACCCTCCTTTGAGTTATGTTTGAATGATATTTGTACATTCTTGAGGCTAAATCTGACAAATGAGATCAGCATTCCTCAAACATCAAACTATTTTTACACAATGCTCATGATATCCTATAATGTTATTAACATTTTGGAATAATCTGGACTGAATCCCAAAAGTTGACATCACTATTTGCGTGAAGAAACATGAGCAATATGGTCCAAAATGACATTTTTCAATTTAAGAAACAAGTGCTTAAAGTTCATGGTGTTTTCCATAATATCATAACAGATAATTGACTGGTTCCAACCACATCTCTGACCAAATACTAGCCAGCATATTAAACAATCAGGCAAATATCAATTCAAACACGTGTTTAAACGTTGATGGTCTTAACACATTACTTTTTTAACGCAAAGTGTACAGGGATCTAACTTGTAACAGGAGTGAGAAACGTTTATGGTATAGGTGAGATGACCTGCAACAGGAAAATATGGGTCTTAAGCAGTGTTTTCCAGAAGCACTGGAAGCCGGTGATTTAACAGGTAACTAACAATCTTGGCGCCGGATACTTTCCCCAAAAATATCAACAAAAAACAGCACAATATCTCCCTGAAAATATAACTTGCTACTCAAATTTTAATGGAGAACTGTAACTGTCTTATGCCATATGCCGCCAAGGCCACTCCTGACTGGACAGCACCCAGTCTGGTCAGTTACTACCATGTCACCCTGTCTCCTTTAACCCATTTATGCCTAGCGTCCTGAAAAAAGGACATTGCAAACAGCGTAGACCCAGATGAGACGCCGCATAATGCGGCGTCTCATCTGGGTCTGCGCTGTTTGCTCAAAGGAATTTCTGTAAGAAATATTCTAAATATAGAAATAAGTATACTAGACATCCCTAATTTTATAAATACATTGATATAATTAAGAAGGATGGGAGAGTCCACTTGGCATAAATGGGTTAAAGGCACGCTAGGTTTCATGAGCAAGGTTTTGTGGTCTCATTAATGGATGGTAATCTCCAGACCAGACTGTACGATGAGCATCTTGGTCTGAAGCAATATGGCGACATATGACGTAAGATTCTTATTCTCATGATAACCAGAAAACCACTGTCAAATTTCATTACCAAGAATGGATACAATTCTTTAAAGTATTTAAGACTAACCAAATAAACTTCTAGCAGTCTAAGGCATTCCCTTGAACTTTCGTATGCAGCGGAAAATAGGTTCCAACTACACAAGCAATTCACTTTCAATTAAAAAACAATTCAATTACCAATGCAAACAGAGAATGAAATGCGAAACAGGTTTGCATTAATTTGTCTATCACAAACTGAGCCTGCTGGTTACCAATTTATTTTCTCTGAGAAAGCAACACAGAACAGCGGACTCCACTAAAAAACAAGATGAATAAAAGCTGAAAGAATAGAAATTAACCATTTATAACCCATAAAATAACATCCCATGGTTAAAATGTTCCAGAATTATAATTTTTTTAAAAGGTTTATAAACTTTCACATTTCCAAAGAAAAATCATTAAATGAAAACTTTTAACAGTTCCCAGTAGCTTGTTTCCTATAAAAATAAGTAAATAATGCCATGAAATGCCAGCAGCAATGTTACAATTTCTAAAGAATTGCATATCTCAGCAGGGCAAGCCGATCCACGCATTCCAATTACCTCCCCTACCTGACCTTGAGAATCGCCATGCAGGCTGACAGTATAACTAAAGCATCTATGGAGGACTACATGCCACCAGACCTAGGCTTATAGCATTATATGGAACCAAGGTGAAATGGAAACAAATAAGATACTAAAGCATTGACAATTGACCAGAATTTCTTGTATGACTGTAAAATGACCATTCTTGTGACCTGCAGACATGGCCTGGTATCAAGAACATTTTCATTGTTTTAGCTCAACTCAGAAGATAATAATATTCATCAGCTCACAAACAATTTAAAATCTCAGGTTTAAGAAGACGCATGTCACATTTTCTTGCTCAAACTCAGGGTTAAGTGGAACTCAAAACTCACACACACATTTGACAAGATATTGAGCAGGATGTTGAAACTACTATAACAAGAGCACCGCATAATGGGTGCCAACGCTCGGCTGCGGGTGCATTTTTTAATAAATGAAATCTTGTCAGATTTTTTTTTTTTTTTTTAGAGGTCACAGTGACTTTGACCTAGTGAACCAAATATGGGTGAGGCGTGTAGCTGCATATGTAGTTGTAGGTGCAAGCACTTTGATTTTATAGCCAATGTTCAAAACCTTGACAAAATGTTAAGGTTTTAGCACGACGCAGATGGCGGACGACACAACGAGCTGGCTATGACAATACCTCGGGGTTTCTCCGAAAACAGCCGAGCTAAAAATTAAGCAACTATAGTCACCCACTATCTTATATGTGACTGGAAGGCATGAAATTTGCTTACAAAAACTATGATACTTAAGACTTAACACTTTAAGATAGTTGAAAACAACCAAATGAATATAAAACACAATGGATATCGATAACCAAGGATTGCTGTATAATCTTAGATTCAACCTCCTTATATTGATATTCAGAACAAAAATGATTTTTTGTTAACTCCGTTAGATTCATAACTATGACAGTATGATTTCCGTTTCTTTTTCAACAAATTGCTGGATTAAGGGAAATTGAATTTTACAAAAATGAAATAGAAGCAATGCCACTGTAAGTTTTATGGAAAAACTAACTTTCCCACATGATTATAAATAGACTGTGAACTTGATATTTGAATATTTCATGTAGTGAATGAAAATGCCTTGATTAACTACACAACCCCTGCGAAATGTTGTTCTGCAGTTCACGAATAATTTGTGAACAGTTCATGAACTGTTCGTGAACTGAGTTCATGAACTGTTCACAAATAGTTCATGAAAAGAAAATGAGCCACGTCTGTGAAAAGTTCTTGAAATTTTAGTTCATGAACTGTTCATGAACACTAATGACATGAAGTGTTCATGAAATATTCTTGAAACCTAATGGCATGAAGTGTTCATGAACTATTCTTGAACCCTTATGGCATGAAGTGTTCATGAACTATTCTTGAACCCGTGTGGCATGAAGTGTTCATGAACTATTCTTGAACCATTATGGCATGAAATGTTCATGAACTATTCATGAACATCAATGGCATGAAGTGTTCTTTAACAGTTCATGAACAACACAATTCTTGAAAAATTCTTCAGGGTTTTGCTGTTCACGAACAGTTCATGAACATTTTCCTTCTATTTTTCAATGGCTCATTTTCTGTTCACAAACTGTAAGTGAATAGTTCATGAACCATTGTTCTTCAAGAGTTCATGAACTGAGGTGGCATGAAGTGTTCATGAACTATTCATGAACAAGAATTTGTCAATTTATGCAAAGGTTATCATAAGTGTTACTAAAGCTCAACAAACAGGTCAGGGTAAGAAGAAACAAGTCTTGTATTAGCACTTAACATATTGATAGCAACATATAACAATAATTTAAATATAACACTAATAACTGAGATACAAGTGGTTTGATAATACTCTTTCAATTTCATAATACAACTTTGCACTATATGTTCATGAATAATTCATGTATTGAAAAGATTATGAATAGTCTCATTTTCAGTTCAAGAATCATTTACTAATCAATGGTTTCCCTGAAATGGTTTCACTTACAGTGCCAAAGAACTTGAAATGGAACCAATGGCTGATCAGTTCAGCCGGTAATTTATTAAAGACTTACATTTTCAAATATAGCATAAACCATGTGCCTTCCGTTTCAACTTCCTGTGCACACAATATTCTTTCTTTGTAAAAACAGCAATGCAATGTACATTGAGTTCTTGATATCATCTTAAACTGTTCTTGAAATAAGATGTCCTTAAAACGTTCTTAAACTTGTCTTTTAAGTCTTCCAAGAACAATGACAGATCCTTTTAAGAACATATTGGATTCTTAAAAAGTGCATTATACGTTCAAAAACATTGTGTAGACCTGTTTAAGAACATCAGAAGGAAACATGTTGTTCAAAAAAGTTCTTAAAGTGTTCAAGAATAGTTTAAGAATAATTCAAGAACAGGAAAGGTCCTTAAAAAGTTATTGAAGTGTTCCTGAAGGCAGTTCTTGAACAGTTCTTGTACAAATGTTCTTAAAATTCTCTAGAACAGGTCAAGAACTCTAACTTATAGTGGTGAAAGTACTATGCATATTCATACTAACTTCACAGGTTTCACAAGATTTGTATGCTAGACATTTCAATATTACTTTCAAAAATATGTATGCAACATCTAGCACAAAGGAATTCATGAATTATTCATGATGGATCCTTAAAGTCTGTCTCAGAAAAGTCATTAGAAATACTTGTGCATGAAATGTTCATCACTAAGTATATATGGTTAGATGAAGAACTGTTCATGGACTTTGAAATGTTCAACAATAATTCATAAACAGTTCATGAACATGTCTTAAGAACAGTTCATGTCCAAAAGTTCATGAACCAAGCTCAGGAATTTTTTCAGAACCGTTCATGAACAGTTCTTGATTGGCTTGAAGTGTTCATGAAATCATGAACAACATTTCGCCGGGGAATGCACACTGTCACATTAAAAACCCATTGTCACATCATTTGCTCTTTGACAAAAGATGCAAACAAATCTACAGTGAAAATATGGAGTGGGTAGTGAATCTCTTTAATGCAAGGATGATGTTTAAAGACATTGATTCAATGTCTAATATTGACAAAGTACTCTTTTAAGCTTGAATATAAATTAATTTTCATTACTTAATTAATTTTATTGGTATATAATTGAGCCACACTCTGGAAAACCGGGCTGAAGGGTAGTATTTCAATCTTCAAATGGCCTTCAGTCTGTAATATTTGTAATTATGAAACAACATACTTTGTCTTACATGCATCAACAATATTTCAACGAAAGCAAACATGACTGATTCAATGTATTGAAAGCACAACCACAAAGGTATGCATGATGTTACATTAAATTGCTGTTTTTAAATGGCAGGGATTTATAAGATATGAAACAAGTTTTGACAGAACAATAGTCTGGCTTTGATTTATACCATAATTCTCTGGTAAAAAAACAACAGACAATGTTTACTCAACAAATTGAAAGGCAGACATTTGTGAAGTATTTTCCAAGCCCTGTGGCATAATATTGCCCATTTATGGAGATTGCATGATACCGCAGTTGCCCAAATAATGCTATTATTCAAATGCTGCCTGGTCCAGACCAAGTTAGCCCTGACATTCCCTCAAAGGCAGTTAGTTACTGGTATCATGAACATTGATCACATCACATGTTTAGCAGTCATAACTGCAAAAAACACACTGATCTATGGCTAAAACACACTGATCTATGGCTTGAATCATACCATTGGACACTGCCAGTAAAACACTTGGCAGAGCCTTGACTAAATTATGGTATTAATATTTCTGGAACATTTGCTCTTCAGGATGGCTAGCATGGCATGTAACATGATCATTTATTGAACACAATATTCCTTGATGAGACACTGGGAAGCCACACCACTGTCCTGGGACCAGCAATAAGCAAGGAAAAAAATCTACACTATATTTAAATGAGCCGCATCCAGGGAAAACAGGACTATATGATGATTCAGTGCTCTAAAATTGTAATCCAAGATTAGCCCGTGTTGCCCGCACAGGCTAATTAGGGATGACACTTTCAACTTTAATGGAATTTATTGTTAAAAGTAAGTAACTTTTTATACATTTTATTTTTCATGAGATCTGGCTTGACAAATTTTGCATATGATGCATCTTGTGTGCATTTTTTATGGTTCTTTCTTGTGGGGGTCACAAAATAAACTCTGTGTTTATGCCAAAGCACTTTGTTATATAAATGAGGCAAAGTTTGCTGAAAAACAGCCAGAGCTACAAAGTAAATACAGCATTGCATGACATTTATTCAAAGGCTAATAAGAAGTTCCGGCTACAAGCTTGGCTGCCCTAAAGTCCGGAAATTAACAAAATAATTATTCTTGCTAACAGCATGCAATTTTGTCACCTGAGACGAGACATCATGAAATGTTGTCACCTGAGAGACACAGGATGTATTGACAATACTCAATATAGAAGATTTATCATTAATATGAACTGTAAATGGAGGAGGGCATTATGGGAGGGTTATGGATTAGGGACTTCGGTTGAAAATTTTCATTTTTGCTTCAAAAAGGCGTCAGTTGCAAACGAATCAGGAAACAAAAAGAAATTGGAAAATTGGGAAATGACAGCCAATGACATCGCTCATTTTAAAAAATGCATAGGCAGAATCTATGCGTAATATGTGGAGATGTTTAGCGTCTGCTTATGAAATACGCCTGTGGAATCGGTCGGACCCACTATCCCATTTTTTGTTTGTACTAATTTACGCATTGGGCAAAAATAACCCCCGGACAACCAGATCCACGGAAATCTGTGGAACTGTGGTAAAAAACACACCCCTAATTATCATGTCTGAACTCCATACTGGACAGATTGCAACTGTTAAATTACAGCCTAATATGGAAAACAGTCTCTATATCATTGACCTATAAAACAAAGCGTATTTCATAAAAGTTGGCCCTTGAAGACAAACTAGGTTCTAAATGTCAGAACAAATACTGACTGATTAAAGTGTTTATTAAAATGATCCCATTAAATTATTCTATTTTTTTATACGTTATATGTTTTAGGACAAATAAAAGCATCATAATTTCGGAAGCAAAACATAAAGAATATAATTATGGATGGGGACATTTTATATCATGAGATATCAGACAAGTCTTAATTGTGGCAAAGGAAACGGCTTCAGAATCTTCTTCATTTGTTAACTTGTGGTGGAATAATTTTTTCTCAATTATTAAGACTAAGAAAGTTTTCTATTTTCTGTTAAGTAAATATCCCCAGTTGCACAAAAACTTCTGCACTAAAATTTTTTTTTGTCAAGTAAATAAGACCAGCTGCCCAAAAACCTTTGCACTGCTGCTGCTTAGCCACTTGTTTGATAGCACGGTGAATATACCACAACATTAGTTCAGTCTTTAATGCTTCCACCCAAAACTAATGAAGTCCATATTCTACCAGATCTTCTCCAGTATTTTTCATATGCATCCTTACAACTATGTTTGATTTATGGTTCATCAGTACAGCAAGGATAATAATTCTAGAGAAAACAGATATCTTTTTCTGTATTTTTTATGCAAACTTTCAAGCCCATGTTAAATTTGTTTGAGAGTTGGATGCACAATTTTTAAATGATTGACATATTTGTTTTAAAGCTCATATTTCAACCAATTTAATTCAAATAGCATTTTTCAAAATCATGCAAATGTTTCAGCGTTTTTTCATGTAAAACCAGTTCTTGGTCTCTTTTAAAAGGTACAATTCGATAGGTTAGCTAAATCTTAATTGAACTCACAATCTCCTTAAAACAAGATTTATAATTTGGCATATTATAGAGCTTTATTTCTGTCAGCATTTGTAATATTTTCAAACTAAATACACACTTTAGTTGCCCATTAATAGTTGATTATAGCTTTATCGTACATCATTAGTATGAACAAAATGAACAAAAATGGGTACTTATGACAATTATGAAACTGAAATATTACGCAGGAAAAACAGGTAATGAATTTTGAGTGGGGGTAGGGTGAGAGAACTGAATAATTTAGAACATAACTATTTCTTCAGAACATTATATTATGAGAAGAATTTGTTACCCAAGTTGAATCGTCATTTTGTAATAGTTGATTTGAAAAACAAATGGAAATAGATGCATTTTTCTTACCAAGATGAGGCTAAATGTTTTGACTTATAACTACATGTACATGTAACAAATCTGAATGATGTGATTGAAGAAGAGTGCATTTTGTCATGTAACGCATATAAAAGCATGCAAAAGAAATCATATATATTTATTCCTTAAAATTTATAATTTAGGACATATTTGTAAAAACATAATTACTTAATTTTGCTTAAATATTTACATGGCCAGTCACATATCATTTTTCAATTCAAATTCAAACATGGGACAAAATTGACACAAAACCAGGTTTTCAATTTGAAAAAATAAGTCTGATAAAAGGGAGACAACTCAAACTGAACTGATTGTTTATAATTACCCCCCTTTATTTCAAAGTAAATCTATTTTTAGTCATAGCGACCTTGACCTTGGAGATATTAACATAAATCTATCGTGCGACACACCGTCCAATGATGGTGAACAAATGTGCCAAATAGTTTTAAAATCTCACAATGAATGACATAGTTATGGCCCGGACAAGCTCATTTATGGCCATTTTTGACCTTTGAACTGAAAGTTTGACCTTGGAGATAATGACGTAATTCTTTCGCGAGACACACCGTCTAATGATGGTGAGCAATTGTGCCAAATGATTTTAAAATCTCACAATGAACAACAAAGTTATGGCCCGGACAAGCTTGATCCGCCCGCCCCCCAACATTCGCCAATCTAATAACCAGTTTTCTTCCTTCGGAAAACCTGGTTAAAAAACTACATTCATTAAGTATATACACTTCACGTCATTATGGCAAATTGCCCATGGCGTTGCTAATCGAACAAGTTATGCAACAATTTTAAAACTTTATTACTTTTGGCTATTGCACTTACTTGGGCTTCATAAGACTTTTTATCAAAATAAGAAAGAAAATTTCTAGGAGGCAGGTCCAGATGCTGCAACCAACTCATACAAGAACACCATGTAAACTATATAATTATCTGTTTAATCTGAAAACAGGCACCCTGAATTTACTCATATAGTTATACCTTTATTGAGCATCTGTAACTTAAGTCTAGTGTATAATAAACAGCAATAAAGGAAATCCCAAGAGCAGACTCAGTAAAAGGTGTTACATATCAAAGGCAACCCTTCAGTCACTTAAAAAACTACTGTCATAATACACCACATTTTATGGTTGGCTACACTTTTCAGGTCATTTCTACTCAACAGCCCATAAGCTCATCCTTCATCAGGTGTTTTCTTTATGATTCAAGGGTATCTTTTCCTTTTAATTACATCCCAGCACTTATATAACACATACAAATATGGTTGACCAACAGTTCCAAAATGATACAGAATATCAAACAGGGCATATAAGTAATTTGTGGATCAAAATTTCCAATAAGATCTGGCCAGTCAGAATATTGTACAGAACATTAAAATTTTAATTATATTATACCTTCCATCCCTATGCTTTATCAAACACCTGAAGCAGGATGGCATTACCTTATCATTGTTCTAACATAATGGGCACCAACTACTGCTATAAACCTTTCCCCCCATAAGAAGCCAAGTGAAAATGGCTTTTGCAACCAGCAATAAACCAGAAAGGCCTGCAAAATACTGAGTAACTTGCAGTCTGTTAAGGTTTTATGCTGTTTGCTGCTCATCATATACTAAGGTTTGGAAATGAAGCCTTTAAAACTTGAATTTCGTAAGAAAGGTATTTAATTACAAGAGCACCACAAATGGGTGCCCTGCTCGGCGTGTATATATATTTCTTGAAAGGTCACAGTGACCTTGACCTTTGACCTAGTGACTCCAAAATGGGTGTGGCGTGTAAAACTCATCAAGGTGCATCTACATATGTAGTTTCAAAGTTGTAGGGAGAAGCACTTTGATTTTAGAGACAATGTTCAAACCTTGACACGGACGGCGGACACAACGAGCTGGCTATGACTGTATAACCTTGGGTTTTCTCTGAAAACAGCCTAGCTAAAAATTAACTTTCTCAGGACCTACAAATGTGTCAAAATACATATCTAAGTGGTAAAGGGTTAAATCATAGGTCCACTTGAAAAGATACTGTTGGTTCTAATGGACTACCATCCATAGCATATGTAATTAACTCTATATAATATGAAACAGGCATATGTAATTAACTCCAAATGATGAAACACCAGGCACCACAATTTGAATGGAATGTTGTATCTTGTATCCACATACAGCGAGATTAATGCCAAGAAATAATTACAACACTGTTCCACTGTTTTATTGCTAAAATTGTTACATGGTAATGTTTTATTCTATCTTGTGTCTGGAATGTCTATGATTGATGCTATCTGAATAAAGTATAATTAAATAATTTAACAAAAGTATGCTCTTGAGTATCAAAATTCAGACTGTTAATGCAATAGAGTTAGGTTATATCACAAATAAATTTTCAGTATATGAATTTCTGATATTCACAAGAAAATTAAGGAATACTTCAATGACATTTTTAACAAACTTTGAAAGCTTAACATCATTTCTTTGAATATATATCATATACTAGACATAAATCTAACTATCATAGTGTATTTGTGAAGTGGCAATGTCAGATTTAATACTGTAACATTCTTCTTTTAAATGATCTTCCAGCCATGTATGGAGTATTTCTCAATGTCAGAGCAAACAAATAATGACACTGATGCATGGTTTCTTTAATATGAACAGTTTTTAGTTGCATATAATCTTCAAACAGGCACACATGCATTTTAATAGCCTTGCTATTAGGACCAAACACACCATGGCCTCAAGACATTGAATCCAAATAACCCATTTAAAGAATTATTCAAAAATTACTTTCAAGAAAAGACCTAGGAGAAAGGTTCAAACAAGTCAGTGACTACAATTTCACATCTTGAATGCTCAAAAGCTCAACCAAATGCCTCTTGCATTCCATAGGCTTAGAGTACTTCCATGGAGGTCTCAATTCAATGATGCAAAGGCTGTTCTTTTGAACATGCAGCAGAAGTCAGTCATATAGAATCTCTGCACAATCTGACCATCCAATAATCCCTAGAACCTGCAAAACCCATTTTCGCCATTGTAAACACATTTTCTATTTTACGGCTAATTGAATCCATTACAATTAGTACGCCAAAACATCATGAGAACCAGCACAGGTATCATCAATTATCGGCAAAAATTATACATCTTCAAAATAGCTATGAAGCACCTGAAGTTGCTTTCACATATAACTGTGTCCAATTACATATCGGTATGTTGGAAATAGTATATTAAATAACATAGAAAGAATTTTTATCAGGTTTTTTCTTTGATGCTGCAAAAATGTAGTGCCATATGGTGTCATAGTGTGATAATAATACCAATGTGCCAAATAGCTTGATGTTGAGATGTCTATTTCATAAGAATGCAGATTATATGTTAAACTTACATTCCTAAACATTTATTACATGGTCAAACAACTTTGTATACACATTAGAGCCAACAACATAAGAACAAAACTCTGGGAAAACAGGGCTAAGTGCAATGCATTAACCCTTTGCATGCTGGAAAATTCGTCTTCTGCTAAAAGGTTGTCTGCTGAATTTCTAAAATTAGCATTTTCTTCGATTTTTTTCCAAGAATACTATCAGAATAGCAAACAGTTTGGATCCTGATGAGACGCCACGTTCTGTGGCGTCTCATCTGGATCCAAACTGTTTGCAAAGGCCTTCAAAATTCGGTTCCAGCACTGAAAGGGTTAAGTGTCGTCCCAGATTAGCCTGTGCAGTCTGCAAAGGTTAATTATTGACATTTTCCGCCTTAACAGATTTTTGCTTATAAGAAACTGCACAGGCTTATCTGGGACGACACTTTACGCAAATGCATTAAGCCCTGTTTTCTCACGGGGTGGCTCATATCTGTATGTCAGATATTATATATTAGATTACATATATAGACTGATTTAAGCAGGTTTTTCTTTGATGCTGCAACAATCGAGAGCCTGATGGTGTCATATTGTGACAATAATACCCATCTGCTAAGTAGCTTCATGTTTTGAGGTTTATCTCTGAAGTATGCACATTCTGTACAACTTACATTCTTTAATATTTATGACATGGTCACTATTTTTATACACACATTAGACAGAGCACAATGAAAACATATCAGCCACCTCTGGAAAAATGGGGTTTAATGTGTGCGCATAAAGTGTCACCCAAGATAAGCCAGTGCAGTTGGCACAGGCTTATAATGGAATAAAGATTTCCTCCTTACCTGTAGTTTGCTAAGAAGGGCCTTCCTTAAAACAAAAAAAAATAACTTTATGCACATGCATAAGGCCATGTTTTCCAAGAGTGCACCTCATATCATATGATAAACAATGAAACACTTTACTCTCTTCAATATTTTAAGGCCTCACTTATCCTTACTTTAATTGCCAACACTAATAATTGTATTCATACCATTATAAATGTGCTTCATGAGTAATTCAAGAGCATTATCAGAACCAGTAACAGAACAGGATATTGAAATAGCTCAAAACCCTGACACAAGAAATAGGCCATTTGTTCCAAGTTGTTGCTGCTGCCAGTGTATTATGATAAAATGATGGTCTAGATTCTATGATAACTGTTTAATTCACAGCTGTTAAGTGTTGCAGAATACAACTAATGTAAATAATGTGACATACAAATGGCTGGCCTGTGAGTGAGCGCAGGCTGATGAAAATCAAGTCGCCAATCTCCATTCATTACTCATACCTCCCAACACCAGCAGTGGGGATTTATCGCTAATATTCCATCATAAATGACGCATATTGTTCTCCGTTAAGGAGCGTGACATGAAACCTGCATCAGAAGCTAACAGTTACTGCATAAAGATCATGTTTGTTGTTACAATTATATCAGGGATGTTATCTTAAAACACTACTCAGTGTGCCCAAATTACATTCAGGGTTTTTATTGCGAACTCAAGCAACAATCTTTGAATCTACTGGGACTACAAACAAATGCTTTAAACTCACATGCAATCTGCCAAAATATGATATCCATATGTTTTATCTCCAATAAAAAAGAGCTTTTGAAATGTCAAAGCCACAAGTTTATGCAGAGAGATTGCAATGTCAACATGGAAAATGAGGACTGGAAACTTTGTGTCATAATAGTTTGCCAACAATAACCATGGTAACATACTAGGGTCTTTAGCAAAGGAACTGTGACAGAGCTGCAGCTGGGATGCGAAGGTCAATGACACTGAATGATGCAGAGGAGGTGCAATAAATGTTTATTAATTGTTTTGTTTTAACGCCCATGGCAGTGCATACTTTTTACTTTTTACCAGAAAATACAAAATATCCATTTGACAGACAGGTAGGTAACAGTACATGACAAAACCAGTTCTTTTTGTACATGTTCAAATCAACATTAATACAATCCTTATAGAGGTTTTAAGTCAAAACAAAACATTATTAACCGAAAAAAGTATGCACACTAAGTGAAACTTACTTTTGTTCATTAAAATAAACTTATGAAACCATATAGTTAATATAGAGGTCAACAAATCCTTAATCAACCAATGCCAAAGACATTATTTGTTTTACAGGACATAAGGGACGATGACTTTTGCAATTTTCCCGACCTCACCAGATTTTACCATCCTTATTCTTCTAAAACCAACCAAGGGAAAATACCTTTGATAAAGTAAATTTAATCATTATGACGTTAACAATATTTAACAATTCTAAGCACAATTAGGTGCAATATTTGGCTGATTCAATGAATCACTGTAGGAGTTAATGTTACATCACCAGCAAAGAAAGCAAGTTCTACTGGTTGGTAAAATCCATTTTATTGTTAATTAAAACAATCTCAGTAAAATTAACATAAACCAGTACAGATTGTTTCATATTCCCATTTTCATTTTGACCAAAAACAAGTTTTAAATATATATATTTTTTTATAAGACATGACAGTGCCCCAGCTAGGATTTGAAAAGGGCAGGGGGGCTTTTTTTTTCAAAAGGGCACTTTGGACGCACTGTATTTGTAAAAACGGCAGTTTCGAGCGGGCAGACATTTCTGGAATGCTTCCTCTTGAATGTTAATTTATATGTTATTAATAATTGTTTGAATAAAATATTCCCATTATTATTAAAAAATTGAAATAAAATGTCTTCAAGGAATAAATTAATGTCAATGTATTAATTTTTAATAAGAGATTTTTAAATCATCATATGTAAAAAAATATTGTTTTTTTTTGTTTTGTTTTTTTCGGGGGGGGACAGGGGGGCCCTAGGAAGGGCAGGGCGGAGGTTCGGGAGGGCAGGACGGGGCGCCCTTCAATTTAGGCTTAGCTGGAGCACTGCATGAGGACCGACAGTTGCAGAAATAATACCAAACCTCAGCAAATTTTATCTGAAATGTCCAAGGCCTGATGTCTTACTCATGGATTAATTGAGCTTCACCAAGTAACATAATATTTTGCAAAAGCTTGAGCAAAATACCTGAGCATGCTATAATAGGACTGAACCAGATGTAGGAAACATAAAATGAGAAAACCTGATATTTGACAGATCCGTCCAACTCATGAGCCAAAATAATTTAAGTTTGTATCCATTACAAAGCAGGCAATTTTCTGCATATATTATTGAGATATCTCAGAAAAGACTATTGAAAATACCATATCATGGAAATTTCATATCATTCTTGAAGTCTTGATCTGGCCTTAAACTAAATATTCCTTCAGAAAATCAAATTCAACCACCATCACTCCCAAGGGGGCAACACAGAATTGATTTGAAGAAATGCCATGCATTGTGAAACAACTCTGCAAGTGGCACATCATTTCTCATCAGCCTTATCTTCCAACATTAGAAAACTTGTCAAAATTACCATCTCCCACAGGGAGGGATTTTGTGTGCCACAGGCCCAATGTAAGCCTGCCACTTAAAAAAGAATAGGCTGTTTCAGACAATTATAATGTGGTGTTTCGATGGTGTCACTGCTGAAAAAGTGTCACTATCCAAAATACTTATTTTAGCCTTTTTTCCACGGGTGGCATTAACTTAGGGACCAATAATCAGTCATTAATACAAGAAATTATTTTGGCTGAAATGCATTCATTTATATTTTATTAAAATATTCATAGGCCTGAATCATACTTGTCTTAATGATAATTCTGAAAAGTAGAATTATTGGAAGAGCAAATGAGAAACCTGGGAAAACTGTGCTTCATATGACTTTGTGCATTAAGCATCATGCAAAATAAGCCTGTGCAGTCCTCATATGCTTATCTAGGAAAACACTTGGTGCTTTTATGGAAATTTTTATTTAAAGGAAGTCTCTTCTACACAAGAAATCCGGTCTATGAAGAAATGTGATCCCAAAATAGCCTGTGTGAACTGCACAAGCTAATCTGGGACAACACTATATTATGTGCAAGCATAAAGCCCAGTTTTCAGAGAGCTGAAACAGTTCAGCCTGATCCTGAAATTGTTATTATTATAGTAATTAGTTCCAATTTTGCTATAAATTTTGTACAAGGCCGCAATGAGCCAAATACAATAATTGTGCCCCTTGGGATTGGCTGATGCTACTTCAATACATCTCATAACGCTGCAATGCTGCCACTATGATGCCATAGTGGCAGCATGAAATGGATACTGCAACAAATACCAAGGGTGGCTTGACTGTTATTTGATGATATATAAGGTTTCCTTATTAATGTCTGACTGTGGGGAGGGTATGGGGTGGGGAGGATTCAGATGGAAATTAAAACAGCTAATCAAAAGGCTTTATTTGACCTCAATATCTTAGTTGTATACATAATTAATAATTATATGTTTTCAAGTGTTTCACCATGCAATAATATAAAAGCAATTTGTGTTAATTCACAAGAGTGACTTTTGTTTCCATTAAAACATACAAGCACATTCTCACAGAAAAAAAAAACAAGACATGTGTTTGTCAAAAACACAATGCCCCCTACTGCGCCGCATTGAAATAAAATTTCTATTTATCATTTGGCAGGTATAAAAATCATCTCCTTTTAAAGGTTATTACTTCCCTTGAATTTTGTCCAATCCAACTGGGGAAGGGGGGGGAGGTCTCACAGTCAATTATGACCATGTCAGACATCACTGACAACCAAGGCCTGTGGTTCAAAAGAGATCATAGCCAGAGTAGATATTGTTTATATGGACACAGGTATGTAATGAACATAAAAGAAATTATAATTATATCATTTAAAAAAAAACTTGGAAAAAATCAATCATTTGGGTTATAAATAATCAAAATAATAAATCTGTACAGTAACTGTGAAAAGAACTTCAATTCTTGGTAAGGAAATATATAATATGAGATTTATAGTTATATAAATTACTTCCCTTGAAAATAATTGTCTGTAACAAATCTCTATTTTTAGTAGCAAATAATTAAAAGCCACTACCGTGACTGTAAATTCACCACTCAAAATGTGCAGCTCCATGAGATATACATGCATGCCAAATATATAAAGTGGCTATGTTCAATATTGAATAATTTTCTCCCTTTTTAAAGCTTATTACTTCCCTTAAATTTGTATTTTCTACCATAGACCGTAAAGGATGACCTTGACCTTTTACCACAATGTGTTTGTCAGAAACACAATGCCGACTACTGCGCCGCTTTGATTTATTTAACAAAAATATATACGTGGGCAGGTCAGATAACTATGTCCATTTAAAGCTTATTACATCCATTGACTTTGTTTTTTCGACCCTAGACCTTGAAGGATGATGTTCACCTTGAAATTTTACCACTCAAAATGTGCAGCTCCATGAGATACACATGCATGCCAAATATCACGGTGCTATATTCAATATTTAACTAGAGCTTTGTCACAGACGTGACGTATACCCCCACGTGCCGCATTGACACAGACTATTTTGCATGCTGTCTTCACAAAACAAGAGAATCTAATTTATGGCAATTTTTAAGAGTAATTAAGTCATTATCATTTATAGCTATTTTGACCTTTGAACTCTTGAATTCTTCCACATGACACGCCATTCTATGACTGTGAACAAAATTAATGTACAATCATTTTAAAATCTCACAATTAATGACATAGTTATGGTCCAGACAAGATCATTTATTGCCATTTTTGACCTTTGAACTCAAAGTGTGACCTTGACCTTGGAGATATCGACGTAATTTTTTCGCGCGACACACCGTCCAATGATGGTGAACGAATGTGCCAAATGATTTTAAAATATCACAATAAACGACATAGTTATGGCCCGGACAAGCTCATTTATGGCCATTTTTGACATTGGAACTCAAAGTGTGACATTGACCTTGGAGAAATCGACGTTATTCTTTCGAGCAACACACCGTCCAATGATGGTGAACACACGTGCCAAATGATTTTCAAATCTCACAATGAACGACATAGTTATGGACCGAACAAGTTCATTTATGGCCATTTTTTAATTTTGAACTCAAAGTGTGACCTTTACCTTGGAGATATCGACGTAATTTTTTCGCGTGACACACCGTTCAATGATGGTGAACTAATGTGCCAAATGATTTTTAATTCTCACAATGAACAGCATAGTTATGGCCCGGACAAGCTCATTTATGGCCATTTTTGACCTTTGAACTTTAAGTGTGACCTTGACCTTGAAGATATCGACGTAATTCTTTCGTGAAACACACCGTCCAATGATGGTGGGGTCCAATGATGGTGAACAAATGTGCCAATTGATTTTAAAATCTTAAAATGAATGACATAGTTATGGCCCGGACAAGCTAATTTATGATCTTTGAACTCAAAGTGTGACCTTGACCTTGGAGATATCGACGTAATTCTTTTGCGGGACACACCATCTAATGATGCTGAACAAATTTTACAAATGATTTTAAAATCTCACCATAAATGACAAAGTTATGGCCCGGACAAGCATTTGACCTTTAAACTCCAAGTGTGACGTTGACATTGGAGATATCAACGTACTTTTTTCACACGACACACCATCCCATGATAATGAACAAATGTACCAAGTCATTTTAAATCTAACGATAAATGACATAGTTATGGTCCCGACGAACTTTCGGTTTAAAACACACTAAGTGACCCCGTGACCTAGTTTTTGACCTGGCATGACCCATATTCAAACTTGACCTAGACATCATGGAGATACAACTTGTGACCAAGTTTGGTGAAGATCGGATGAAATTTCGAGACAGACCGACCGACAGACTGACAAAGTGACTGCCTATATAGCCCCCATAACCAGTAATGGGGGTATAAAAAGTTATGGCCAACGTTAAAGTTTTTTCAGACGGACGGACAGACTGACATACTGACTGACGGACAGTTCAACTGCTATATGCCACCCTACCGGGGGGGGGGGGGGGGCATAAAAACATGTATATATTTAAAAGCATCATTATGGACCATGCACATTTATGGGTTATGAGACCAACACAGTAACAATATCACAATTATCAGTTCACAGTTGATTACTCCCACATAAAAATATTTTATGGCCCAAAACATCCTCATTGTTGATGTAATCTTGTCATATCACACCATCAGCTCCATAAATACCTTGACACAAAGTATGGACATGAATGTAAATGTTAAACCTGGCTGTACATCAACAGCTAGTTGCTCATAGCAAGGTGTAATAAACATGTTTATGGTATTTGTGAAAGATAAAGTAATGCACTTCAAAAGAGAAGTGAACTGACAGGAATTTGCCTTTCATGCTTTTATGGTAAAATAACACTATGTAATTGCTTGACACACATCTCAGCAATAATTGTGTTATTTTTAATGCCAAACACATATTAGTAATGCTAATTAATAGGATAATTGTTCATGTTAATTCAAATACATCCATACATGTACATTGAGAAGTGTTTATGATTTATCGGTACATAATATTTTAGAGAATTTTAACACGTGCAAATCCAGAATATGAGCTGCTATTTAGAGAGCAAGTTCTCAACAACTCAAATCAATTATGCAAAAATATGAAGGCATTAAGAAGTAGAAGTACAGCAACTCTTACCAAATATAGGTGCACTCTTTAACTTGACAGCCTATTGCTTTTTTGATTACAGGGTATCTATAAACACTACATAAAACCTTCAACATTTTAGTGCAATGGACATTGCATTTGAGGGTATGTCTTACATCTAACCCTAAACCAAGAGGGCTCGAGCCGGCCAACTGAGATAGATACATGCCAATTAAGGCCAGAATTTTTTAATAAAATGATTTTCGGACCCGCCGACTCCAATTTTTGACGAAACCAAAAAAAAAATCTTTTTTTTTTCGGATGCCAAAAGGTGGCTTTTAAACACGAAACGCTTGCAAGGTTTTAGAAAAAAGTTCAAATGAGTTAAAAATCATCATAATAAACCCAATTTTTATTACCTACATTAATACGTGAACGTCCTTCATTGTGTACATGTGCTGGAATTTACCAACAGCTACGCCATCATTGTTTGTGCAAGAAGTTGAAGAACGCTACAACGCTTTCATCAGCAAAGTCTGCTAATTCCCAATAATTATGCAACCGTCAAATGAAATCCTGAATGGAATCGATTTGTAAGTAAATATTTTATTATTTCTTTATAATTTTATAAAATTGATAGTATTAAAATGACTAAAAAATATTATGAAAGCAATAAGAAAAGAACGATTTTAATTTAACAGGTGCTCGCAATGCGAAACCCATTTACGCCTATCAACTTTAAACATTCCATGTTTTACGCACAAATACGGTCATATTTTAGAGAACAAGGGCTGTTTGTAAAACATGCATGCCCCCCATATGGGCTATAAGTTGTAGTAGCAGCCATTGTCTGAATACGTTTTTTGTCACTGTGAACAACGGTGGTGGTGGTGGTGGGTGGTGGGTGGTGGTGGTGGTGCCCGATGTTTATTGATACAATGCATTACAAAATACAGTAAGCCTTACATTTGGTAAAATTTAAATAAATTACAAGGGAGGCAAATGCTGTAACAAAAAGAACATGCATAAACGGTAGTTGTTTCCATTGTTTGAACCATGCTAAATCCTTAAAATGCCTATTTCCAGTAACTGTGACCTTCACCTTTGACCTTGACCTTTGACCAAGTGTCTCAAAATCAATAGGGGTCATCTGCGAGTCATGGTCAATGTTCCTATGAAGTTTCATGATCCTAGGCCTAAGCGTTCATGAGTTATCATCTGACAACCACCTGGTGGACGGACCGACAGACCGACCGACATGAGCAAAGTGCTGTAACAAAAAGAACATGCATAAACGGTAGTTGTTTCCCTTGTTTGAACCATGCTAAATCCTTAAAATGCCTATTTCCAGTAACTGTGACCTTCACCTGTGACCTTTGACCAAGTGACCTCAAAATCAATAGGGGTCATCTGCGAGTCATGGTCAATGTTCCTATGAAGTTTCATGATCCTAGGCCTAAGCGTTCTTGAGTAATCATCTGACAACGACCTGGTGGACGGACTGACAGACCGACAGACCGACCGACATGAGCAAAGCAATATACCTCCTCTTCTTCGAAGGGGGGCATAATAAAATTTGATGTGTTGTTTAATGTAGTTGTAGTGACGCATTTGTGCATATAATATGTGTTTTTTCGTTATTTTCAATGGGTACGAAACATCGGTTTTGTTCCGAACTTCTTCGTACAAAAAGTTCAAAAATCGCAAAATCAACAGTTTTAAAACGATTTCAAACCATGAATGTCCAAATAAAATAGTCAAGTTTATGGGGTTATTATCGGATTAACAGCTCCTTTATGATATTGAACTATCAATTATGTTATCCTGGGATAAACTGTCACGAAGATCAATAATTATAACGATTATTAGGGACGCTATTTCTTTAATCAAAACCATGACAAAAACACATGTTAACTTGTTTCAACAGGCATTTGTGTTTAACAGTTCCATTATTAAAATGTTCTGGGAACGATATATATTAATTAAGATACCAATTATTTCTGAAATCAAAAGTAGGTCCTTCACTCAATGTACTATATTTCGGATATGTTAAAATTCGGACATATATTTATGTATTAACATACTTCTCAGAGTAATAAAAAATATAGTAAATGCCATTATTCATTAATGTAGTAAGGGTCCTTAAATGATTGTCCTTATTGATTAAGTTAGAATTACCGGCGGTTTTCACACCGCGATAAAGTGGCGACAACTTTTTTTGGGCCAGTGAACCCCCTTAAAAACGTTTTATTATGCTATTTGTATTTGTCTGCGTAATTGATTTTTACTGGACAATAAACTATAAATGTTTCTTTTAAACCTCAATAGCTTATTGGTTGTTTGTTGAGATAAAGTATTTTTAATGCAACATATGGATTCATTGTGAAAAAAACATCAAAAAATCACCAACAAGTTTATTATAGACAAGTGAAAAAATTGCATAACTTTTGAAGTAGTTAAGATATTTTTAAAAGTTCAAACTAATTTAAAAGCTGCACATCAAGGCCTACAGTCTGATTATGATCATTTTGCACATAAACATGTTTGAAAAAAATTACTGTGGTTGCTTTGTAAAAAGAACTTCATACCATAACGTTTTTAAAACTAGTGCATATTTGGTCACCCATCTTTTTTTTTTTTTTTTTTTCCGTCCTCCTACCCGACATTTTAAGAAAAAGAATCTGAAAAATCATTTTAATAAAAACATTTGGCCTAAGGCAAAACTCTCTATGGTATCTTATAAGCAGGCAGTTGCATTTCAAGATTGTCAAATATGCAATAAATTACTGGGTTTATCACATGAGGGGTGGAGACTGCCCTTACAGAAATGTGAAATCTGTCATTGTATCTTGTCAGAGGTAGTGATTCTTATCTTTAAAGCAATTTAATCAGCTATATGATGGACTGGGCAGGGGTTCACTGCTCATAAATTTGAAGAAATACCTACTAGTGTGGGCTTCTGCTTCCAGCAAAATAAAGTGTTCTAACAATATACCATCAACCATACCACAGTTTTGAAAAGAACACCATTTTTTTCAGGTTTCAACAACAGGTATACAATTTAAATCAGTGCCCATGTTGTTTAAGGAACTAGCTAAACATTAAATCTTAAACCGTTCCACCATAAGAAGCAAAGTGAAAATGACTTATGGAACCAGCATAAATCCAGAACAGCCTGCGAGTAACTCGCAGTCTGTTCAGGTTTCATGCTGTATGCTGCTCATTAGTATTTAAGGGTTGGAAATAAAGCCTTTACAACTTGAATTTAGTAAGAAAGGTACTAATTTAAATCTAACTTTTTAAGGGACTACAAATGCGTCTAAATACGTATCTAAGTGGTAAAGGGTTAAATTAAAGCACAATTGGACAGATATGATGAAATAAAAAACTAAACCATTTCAAGAACAAACTTCAGAGATAATGCTGAACATGCAGTGGCTGAACTGTCAACTGTTTTTCATAAAAAACCAGTCCACTTCATAGAGCCGTATCAGTTGAACCTTTTAAGGGCAGCGCATGATAGCTAAAAACACAAAGCATTAAATGCTTGAATGCTATCTCCCTGTGGAGAGCTATGCATGACATTGATAGCTAAGGACAGTTAAAGAGCTAAAAAGGCTGACTCAGCACTTGCCACAAAGTGTGTGTTTTTTATAAAACGGTGTCAGATCACCATTAAGATGTTAATGGCGTAATATTGTTCCTAAAGGTTGAACCCGCATTACAGATGCTTTAAGAAATAGAATAAGACTTTTGTGTTAATGAAACAATATAAAACTGTAAAGGTCATGCATCCAGAGAATATGGATATTAAATGTCTCCAAACTGCAGTTATACTTTTTCAGTTACACCATGCAAAATTCGGAACACATTTTTGCCACTGATGAAAGGCACACAAAAAACTGCATCAAAATATTGTACTTGTATCTATTGCCAATATAGAATTGTTCTCATATATGGCATTTTCACTATAGTGATGTGCTAAAAAGAGTCTTACAGCATAAGAAAGGCAAAAGCCAACGTATTAATGAGTGTGGGGGAGGCAAAGGGAAGAATGTAACAGTGTATTCAAGCATGAGTCAAATACACCCCACATCAGGATGGGAGATTCGTCAGTGACAACCATGCCACTCTAGGTGTTGAAGACCCAGGGCAGACAAGTGCCATAGCCTTCAAGGACTTAGCTTCCTTCCCTCCAGACATCTCAGAAGAGCAACTATGTTTTTTCTTGAGAGCTATGCAATCATATGTGGCAGCCCATAATTGCCTAGCTGCAAGTTGTTAATATAACAAAGATTTTTAGCCTTGGAAAACCTTAACTGCCTCTTAAATGAGTGCAATTATAATTGAAACTGTTACATGGTAACATGTGATGCTATTCTGTGGCATAGCCAGACCCAAATTTTAGCCGAGGCAGTATGTTAGGTCATGCTAGGTGGGTCCGGGGGCATCCCCCCCCCCCCTGAAATTTTTTTATACCTAGACCATCTCTGGTGCGTTTTAAAGGTCATTTAAACCACATGTTATACCTAAATTATCGGAATCGTGGACGCTACATATGACCGTTTAGTATCAATAAAGTTAACAAACAAATCTGCTACAAGTCAATTTAAGATTCTGTTACCATAAACGGTGCTTGAAGTGACAATGATGTAACAACCTTTACTACAGAAAAATAGTCATATAATTCATTTGAAGTCAGATAGAAAAAGGAAACAATTGAGACGCAGCTATCATATACAAGCCATAATATGTATATGTGCTGTATGTATTTATTATTGAAATACTAAAATAATATAGATCTACCTTATAATATGAAGTAAACCGATCAATCAAACATGTTAGCGAATAATGTTTCATATATTATGAAAACCTTGTTCACTGTCTTAACATGTTTTAATTTTATTATTCTTCAACTATTAAATATCAATCTTATTGAATGCTAATTCAACTCTCCTGTCTCCAGTCTAATCCCACATTTCAAGAATTTGTTTTCGATCAACTGGAATGTGTTTATGCACAAACATTAAAGCGATACCATTGACATGCTACTATATAATAACATTATATTTACTTTAAATATTATTCGTTATGAGTTTTTTTATAAATTTTAATTTTGAGTTTACATCAAATCAGCTTTCGCAAACTTCCTTTTGTAGTTCAGACAAGTTCACAGTGAAAAAATTCATGGACGATTTTTTTTCCATTTACAGCTTGAAAGCACCATAGGGCTCTTTTTTTTTAATGTTTAAATACATTAAATCCAAAGCGTGTTCAATCATAAGCACATATAAAAAGGATCATTGATGGAAAAGTTATTTGGAAAAAAAAACTGGACCTACTGGGGTTCAAACCAACACAGTGACAATATAAAAGTGGTCAATGGATCCAGAGTCTGACGCGTTACCGATTTCGTCACAGGGACGTACTGATTATCATGAGGAGTACAAAATTTATATTTAACTTAAATCAGTAAAGTTTCTGGCCATTTTTTCAGTTGTCTTGTGTAAAAATATATAGCACTGCGTCATCATTTTCTGTCATGTCTATCATCAACAACATTGACTATTAAAAGAAAAGACTTGAACTCCTTTATATCAAAAAGGTTTAATACGCGTGATATCATAATTTGAAAATTCTGATGTAAACAAAGATTCTTACAACCTGAAACGGTCACGGATTTAACTCAATGCCGGCCATAAAAAAGAGAATACCAAAAAAGCCGAAAACGCTAACCACCCGAAGTGTGTCTAGGTCAAAAAAGGCCCAGACCTGGCAGAAAAACACCAGATACTAGCTCGGTACGTTCGGATGTCCACCATGATTATACCATCGAAGTGTACAGTGCAACGCTTTGTTTAATAAACGAATTTTCCAAATCGTTTTACTGAGCCATTTGGCATCAATTGAAGTTATTAAATTGAAATAATTATCTGCCTCAACATGAACCAATTGTACTCAATGATAATATTTGTTTGTGAATATCATAAATCCTAGTGCCTAGAATTCATTAAATTGCCTCAATTTCTTATAATAGATTTTATTCTTTGACATAAAAGTTTTCCTGTTTTTCCTTGTAATCTCAACATTGCTCTGCAAATGTTAGCCGAGGCAACTGCCTCGGTGTGCCCCAGCGTGGCTACAGCGCTGCTATAAAAACATTATATATATATATATAAGTGGACCTTTTCAGACTTTGAGATGTGAACCGACACAGTGATGTGTTCTTAAGAAGTGGTATTTTATTTCTTTGAAAAATTACTAATATTTGTAAACCATGAAACCTGCTGATGTTGTTCCCTCTTATGCATTTGTATAACATGCCAAAATAAATCTCTATATATTTGAAGTACAAGTCAACAGTCGTATATACAAAATCTTTTACATTGAATGCAGGCATTTAGATACAAAACTTATCAAAATGCTTCTACACAGTTGTAAGGCATAGGACTTAATTTCTGTTTAAAGACTGTAAAAAACAACAACAACACTTTGTAAGACATTAAGAGTCATGGTCATGTTAATAAAGCATTTTAAATCTTAATCCTTCCATCACTTTCATACAATAAGACCATTCAATCTTACATTACATTTAAATGTGTAACTGGCATTAAAGGTGTATTAAATTGGATATTTAGAAGAATGGACATATTATACTCTTACATAAGAGTTTCAGGGGAAGTCAATTAACATGGCCATATTTAGATCATAATATTGTCACATAAATCCACCCATACAGTAACAGCGTTGTTACCTCTAGTTATTTCAGATTTTTAAAAGTGCATTATCAATTTTGCTTACTTGTTTGGTTAAATAAGCATATCCATGAATCAACAAGAATTAAACTACATGTGCACTTGTATGTAAATAAAACCACCCATCATAATAACAGCAATAATAGACTGATCCCAGAAAAGCACGAGTTTAGAAAAACCCACTAATCATCCCGGTACAAACAACGATGGTCCATTATATCAACCAATGATAGCTTCCTTTAAATAATAACGGTTGATACGGTGTGTGATTTTGAAAGGATTATAAATGGGTCATGTTTATTTGTACCCGCAGATTAGTGGGTTTTTCCAAAAAGTAGCTTTTTCAGGAATACATATATTATTGCATCATTCTCCTTAGGTCATTTACTCAGTAGAAAATATATGAGTTCTAAGAAAACAAGGCTTAATGCATGTGCGCTATGAATCACCCCAGATCAGCCAGTGCATTCTGCACAGGCTTATCAGGGATGACATTCAAACTTTTTTAGAATATTGTGTATAAAATAAGTCACTCTAAATGAAATTTTCAGGTGGAAAGTGTTGTCCTTATTTACAGGGGTGTCAATTGGCTAAAATCTAAAATCCTGAAAATAGGCCTAGCGTTTTGGGGCAAGAGCAAAGAAGGGTTAATAATTCATGTAACTTTGTTTACTATTGTAAATAACTTATGTAACTTTGTTTACAATTGTATATAACTTGGTAAACATTATGTCAAAGTAAAATAATTTGTGTTTAAGATGACATTTTGTGACAATAATCTTAAAATTCCAGAAAAAAATTCTCTGATTTACATCAATATCAAAATTGGTCCTTAAGGGCCAAAATCCTGATTTCAGGCATAATCCTGAACTTTGACGCCTCTGTTATAAGAACTTTAGCCTGGGCTGATGTCTAGAAACAGCATAAAGTCATGTTTTTTTCAACATATTAAACAGATTAAACAATATAATAGTGCAATAAAGACTGTAATCTGCAAAAAAGAACAAGAGCACCGCCTTGCGGGTGCAAACCGCTCATCTATTTTTCTTTTTAAAGGTGACGGAACATATCTCAATTTCAATCACAAAGGAGGGAGGGGTGGAGTGGAGAGGGGTGTATAGTGTGAGGGTGTGGTCATTTATTACATTATCTTCCAAAAAAGCAAAACAAAAAATGCAAAAAAATAATTTTTTGTTTGTTTTTGGGGTGGGGATTCTTGGGTGGGATGGTTGGACGTATTTCAAATATAAAATAATACAAATAAATATTTGTGTTTTTTAAAAATGTTTCACACACAATTTTTTTTTTTTTTTTTTTTTTTTTGGGGGGGGGGGAGGGTATAGCGTGAGGGTGTGGTGGTCATTTTTTAGATGATCTTTAAAAAAAAAAAATGAGGGGGGATTCGGGGGGATAGTTTGGATGGAGTCTATAGTGGTATGTCAGGTAAGAGAAAGTATTTGAAGTTTGAAAGCAATGGCCTTGATACTTTGGAAGTAAAGTGGATCTAAACACAAAATTTTACCATATATTCAAAGTTACCAAGTCAAAAAAGGGCCATAATTCTGTAAAAATGACAACCAGAAGTATGCAACTTGTCCTTTACTCTCCCCTTACGATAGTTTGTGAGTGTTCTAAATATGAAAGCAATATCTATGATACTTTAGGGGTAAAGTGGACCAAAACACAAAACTTAACCAAATTTTCAATTTTCTAAGTATAAAGGGCCCATTATTTCGTCAAAATGCCAGTCAGTTACATAACTTTGCCTGCACAGTCCCCTTATGATAGTTAGTAAATGTTGCAAGTATGAAAGCAATAGCTTTGATACTTTAGGAAAAATTGGACCTTAACACAAAACTTACCCAAATTTTCAATTTTCTAAGTATAAAAAGGGCACATAATTCTGTCAAAATGACAGTCAGAGTTACATAACTTTGCCTGCACAGTCCCCTTATGACAGTTGGTAAGTGTTGCAAGTATTAAAGCAATAGCTTTGATACTTAAGGAATAAAATGGACCCTAACACAAAACTTAACCAAAATTTTCAATTTTCTAAGTATAAAAAGGGCACATAATTCTGTCAAAATGCACGCCAGAGTTATCTAACTTTGCCTGTCCAGTCCCCTCATGATAGTAAGTAAGTGTACCAAGTTTGAATGCAATAGCATTGATACTTTATGAGAAAAGTGGACCTAAACGCAAAACTTAACCGGACGCCAACGCCAAGGTAATGACAATAGCTCATAATTTTTTTTCACAAAATAGATGACCTAAAAATGTTAAGTTAAACCATTCAAGATTTTGTTACTTTTACATAATTAATTCCAAATAAAACTATGTAAAGAATGCATGGGAGCGCTTCAGTCAGTGTTTATCTGCAGTGACCCAGGCAAAACACGTAATTCAAGTGACATAAATGTAAAGTAACACAACACCACTAAGCACAATGTTTTTGCATATTGATTCATTAGAGCTGTCGGTAATATAGATACAATTACTGGATGTGTCTCATTGAAATGTTTCTATTGCACAACGGGATCTGGATACAGCCTAGGGTTTTTAAACCAGCTGTTTTTAATGAACAGACTGTTTTGTTTTACTCAAAGAATTGTAACCTTCTTACTAGGCATTTTAAACAGTTTATACAACTATCTAATTAGCCCTTGGTCATCATAATGCTTTTTTAAACAAACTAATAGAACATTAACATTTTATAATACACTGTTAACCTTTCCAAAGCCTTTTTCAATATTGACACAAATATCTTCACAAAACATCTTCTTAAATTAAATTTATTAAAAATATATTGTTATTGGGCTAATTAGAAATTTCTGGATTATACTCTAACCAGATCCTGTTGGTGATTTTGTTGAACTCTTCACCTTGAAGTACAGTATAAACAATGTGACTGTATATACAAAACTGCTTAGGTTTATTTTACATCAAAGAGAAACTGCATTATATACTCCTTCTAAGCATGATTTATTGTGTATCATTGAGTAAGCTATGTTAGGCGACATACTTGACACACTAAGCAGTCTAGGAAGAATGAGCTTATGTAACCACAGAAGTTTTTATCATTTGTCTGGTGTAAAACACTATCCACAATATCATCACCTTAAACCTGAGGTAGATAATGTTACATCAACATCCCCATATCACTAAGCTATATGATTTCTTAAATATATAAATGTTTCACTTGAGTCATTTCAGTAAGTGAAGTAAAAAGTTTTACGCTGTCATGTTTACAAACGTTTAAACAATGTTTGTTAGGCAAACAAAACTGAAATCACCTCATTAAATGAACAACTGTTTCAATGATATTAGACACTCATGAAAACAAAATCTCCATGAGACAGAATCCTCCTCTCAAAATGGGCATTGACAACCATCACACAATATTTTGAAGACGAATCGAACAGAAACCAATTTCACACGTATGTCACAGTGACCTTGACTGTTGACCTAGTGACCCCAATTTCAATAGGGGTCATCAACTGTCCCAAGTCCAAGTATCACGTATCACAAGTGAAGTATCAAGCCAATCGATCCATTTGTTGACAAGTTATTTATCGGTAACAATTTTCACATTTATTGTGACAGTGATCTTGACCTTTGACCTAGTGACCCTAATTTAAATAGGGGTCATTTAAGGTCTGAGGCCAATGCACATGTGAAGTATCAAGCCATTTGTTCAATTCATTGGCTAGTTATTGATCACAATTTATTTCAACACTTATTGTGACAGTAACCTTGACCTTTTACCTAGTGACCCCAATTTCAATAGGGGTCATAAACTGTCCAAGGCCATTGAACATGTGAAGTGTCAAGCAAATCTGTCAATTGGTTGATGAGTTATTGATCAGAAACGATTTTCACATTAATTTTGACAGTGATTTTGACCTTTGACCTCAATTTCAATAGGGGTCATCTCCTGTCCAAGGCCAATGAACATGTGAAGTATCAAGCCAATCAGTGAATTCATGGACAAGTTATTGTTAGGAAACGAACTGGTCTACCAACACACAGACCGACATCCAGCAAAACAATACACCTCCTCTTTTTCGAAGAGGGACATAATTACAGAAACAAAAGTGGACATCTATGAAAACAATGGGTACAAGACTGCAAATGTCAATAAAAATGAATGTTGATAAAAAGTGTAATAAATTTACAGAATTGGGTAACGGACCACCCAGGTACATTCCTGATTGGAATTAAATACAATAAATGGGAAGAAGTTGTTATACAAAAACATTTCAGCTGTGCTCTTGTAAATCGTTTCTTAATGACTGCGCATCAAGTGTTGTTGTAGATAAGGCTGTGCAGTTCGCACAGGCTAATCAGTCAAGATACTTTCCACTGTTATGGTATTTTTCATTTAAAGGAAGCCTCTTCTTAGCGCAATCCAGTTTAAGGGCAAAGTGTTATCCATGATTAGACTGTGCAAACTGCACAGGCTAATCTGGGACTTGATGCCCATGCATTGAGCCCTGTTTTTCGCAGAAGGATGTTCATGTTTTAAGGAGGATGTATGACCAATGCTTAACAATTCTGACCGCAAATATAGCTCAATATAAAGCAAAGTTAAGCAAATAAATGACCAACCAATGCTTATGTTTGACTCACAGTTGTTTTGCTGGACGCTGCTAGCAGGTACATACCTTGGTATCAGACATCACATACAGGTGGGTGTTGGTTGGGTTGACAAACATGTTTGGTTTGATTTCCTCACCCGCAGAAAGATCGAACGTTTCATAGATGGTGCCTGCATTCTGGGTATCCAGGGTCATCTGGAATCAGAAAAAGCGGCATAAAGTAATAGTCAATAACTGTGGATGACAACAAACAAGAGGGCCTGAAAGGCCCAAAGTCACTCACCTGAGATTCAAAGGAACTGACCTGTTCTGTGCAGCCCAAGATGTCATTAGAACAATATGTTCTTACCAACTTTCATGACTAGTGAACACCCTGGCAGCCAAGTTTTTCAACAGACCAGAACCATTTTCATACACATCCAAGAAATCATTTGAACAAATATACTGACAAAGTTTCATGAAGATTCATAAGTCCATATAAGGAAAATTGCCCCGCTCACTGGTGGCCATGTTTTTCAAGCAACTGGAACCACTTTCGAACTTGTCCAAAATATCATTGGGACAAATGTTCTGACAAAGTTTCATGATGATCATACAATAAATATGGCTTCTAGAGTGTTAACAAGGTTAAACTATAGCTATATGAGGAAAAATGCCACGCCCCCTTGGCGGCCATGTTTTTCCACCAACCGGAACCATTTTGAGCTCATCCAAGATATCATTGGGACAAATCATCTGACCAAGTTTCATGATGATCGGACAAAAAAATGGGGCCTCTAGAGTGTTAACAAGGTTTTACTAAAGCATGATATATAGCCATATTAGGAAAAATGCCCCGCCCCCTGGTGGCCATGTTTTTTAAGCAACTGAAACCATTTTCAAACTCATCCAAGATATCATTAGGACAAATCTTCTGACCAAGTTTCATGAAGATCGGAAAATAAATGTGGCCTCTAGAGTGTTACACTACGCGACCCGTGATTTTTGCCGCGATTCTCGCATCACCGCAATCGATGCAACGTGACAAATTGCGGTGAATCCGAGCGACAAGAAAATTTGGGTGATGTCTCGGCGACCGTCTTGCGATGTATCTCGCTGTTACGCAATCAGCGCGAATCACCGCAAATCACCGCAAACCGCCGTGGTTCACCTTTTTAAGAGATTTACATTAAGGGTTACACTACATTACATGTACATGTAACATATATGTATACACTTACATTATATATTGCAATAATAAAGCTTTTGTTGTTGTTGTATGCAATGGGCGTATTAGCTAAAATACTCCCGTTCCGACATGAACGTGATGAAGTAATGTCGGAAGCTTTAGTGGCTCCAAATTAATATAACAGCGCAGAAGAATGATCATGCAATAATTATTTAACATAACATGTAAACATTATTTAACTAATTGCATTAGCAGAATGTTTATTAAAACTTACAATCAATTATATTCCAGGCCCGAATACACTACCACTGTTCAAATTCCATATTGTTGCAATATACATGTAGCGTAGCACTGTGTAAATTGAAAGTTGCATAGTGTTTCGTCATTGGTCTGTTATAAATACCTTGTTTCTCTACATGGTATTTGATTTAGACGAAACTAATAATTTGGTAATTTACGATAAATATGATATAAGTTTTCCATTTAAACTTTGATCTTACCGTGTGTGTTAATTGACATTATTAATTATGTTAATAATTATTTTTGCATTTCATTAAGAATTATAACGTGTAGCCCTTTTGTTAACAGTGTTTAGCAAAATATTCGCGCCTTAAAACACGGGAAATTGTTTAAGTAACGCTTTCATTTAAAGGTTAAATGTAATCGGTAGATTACATCTAATTATTTGGACTAAAAGATGCTATACTTATTTATTTTCTGTTTTATGCTCCAATGCGGATAACTCGTGTTACTCGCGTTACTTTCCGAGCGTTGTACATACATTCATAACGCTTGATAAGCGGGAAATCGGAAATACATTACTGTTCTATTTTTAAGTACATGTTATTATGAGATCGTGGTAAATAATTTGTTGTTATTACATCATTGCCTATATATTAAAGCCGTTAAACATTGTGTTTGTTTTGCTGGAAAAAAAAACACGAGTATATCAACGTAGCAGTTAGCGTTCGCAGAGTTCAATAAATTTATGATGATGTATAATGCACATGCATTTCTCTGGGTTTCACGCCAAAAACAAAAACCCTCAACATTTGATTATTTAGTGTGTACTGTCCAGCGGGTGATAGTGTTTGTTCAAGTGTCTAATTGGCACTCTTTGTACGTGTTAAAACTGTTAAAAGATGTGACAATCACAGAAACAACAGGATGGCGCTGCCAATTAAGTGCGATAATGGATCAAATGGCATTGACAAAAAAATAACATTTTGGATATATTTTTCGGCGTTTACTCAGATGGTCTCTCACAACAAAACAACTATACAAGTCAAGGTATTATGTTTTACTTTTATCAGTAACGATACGGATAAGGCGTGTTTGATTTGAATTGACATTAAAAGAAATATCAAATTGTTGGCGATATAACTGTTTTAAAAATACCAAAGAAACATTTAACCAAAATCAACAGAATTCAATGTTCTCTGCGCTACGCAGTTTGTATAAAAAATCAATACTTGCACACTCGTATACCTTGACCTTGTACATTGCCGCATAATTTTCGCGCTCTTTTGTCGGGAAATATACATGTACATGATGACTATATTGAAAGCAAAATTTGTAAACGTCGTGTTAACATTAAAACATCGGAAGTGTGTTTCGGATTATAAATTTTTATTCTCATTTGGGAATTAAACGGAACATTTATACTTATGGTATATTTGTTTTGAATTGTATATTAATTTGTTACAACGCTTTACGTGTGAAAAAAATGTTTTGATAATATAATGCATTAATAGCACAATTTCCAGGAGGAAAACGTTTTTACATGAAGGCGTATGGCGCAATAAAACGTTTTTTTGTAAGATCGTATTGTATCAATCTAAATTTAAATACGCTCGTCCAGTGAAGCTGTGTCCCACATTATGCGCTGTACTCTATACACTTCTGAAAAATGGCGTAGTCATATGGTTGTTTTAATGAAATTCTCAAACATATTTACCGACATAAATGTTCAAGATTATTTTTTTTGATGTTGGATTATCGGATAATTGTGAACATTAGAAGCGTTATGTACATGTATAAAGTTATCGATACGATTCGGTTTCTATGCATGAATTGGCGAGTCATCGTTGTCACTGCGATCACGGCGAATTGCGGCGAATCGCAGCGAATCACCACAACATTGAGGGAATTTAGCGCGAAGATTATCTTGCTCTCGCGCGACGTCGGAGTGACGAGTCACGTGAAATCGCGGTGATTTTCCACCCAAAAAGCAAAATGCCCGCCTTGACTTCGCAAATTAGGCAAAAATCACGGGTCGCGTAGTGTAACAAGGCTTAAATAAATACTATAGCCATATAAGGAAAAATGCCCCGCTCCCTGGCAGCCATGTTTTTCAACCAACCAGCATCATTTTTGAACTTGTCGCGGAATTGGGGTGAATCTTCTGACCAAGTTTCATGAAGATCGGACAATAAATGTGGCCTCTAGAGTGTTATCAAGATTTTACTATAGCCATATAAAGCCATAAATTGCTATATAAGGAAATATGCCCCGCCCCTTGGCAGCCATGTTTTTCAAGCAAACGTATCCATTTTCGAACTTATCCAAGATATCATTGAGACCAATCTTCCGACCAAATTTCATGAAGATTGGACAATAAATGTGGCCTCTAGAGTGTTAACAAGGTTTTACTATAGCCATATACGGAAAACTGCCCCGCCCCCTGGTGGCCATGTTTTTTCACCGATCTGGACCATTTTCGAACTCGTCCGAGATATCAATGAAACCAATGTTTTGACCAAGTTTCTTGATGATTGGGCAAAAATTGTGACTTCTAGAGTGTTCACAAGGTTTCTCTATAGCCATATAAAGAATACTGCCCCGCCCACTGGCGGCCATGTTTTTCAACGGACCGGAACCATTTTTAAACTCAATAAACATATCATTTAGACAAACATTTTGACAAAGTTACATGAAGATTGGGCATCAAATGTGACTTCTACAGTGTTCACAAGGTTTTTCTTTTTTTACCTAGTGACCTAGTTTTTGACCCAGCATGACCCAGTTTCGAACTCGGTCTAGGTATCATTGGGACAAATGTTCTGACCAAATTTCATGAAGATCAGACAATAAATGTGGCCTTAAGAGTGTTCACGAGGCAAAATGTTGACGAGGCACGACGGACGACGCACGACGGACAAAAAGCAATCACAAAAGCTCACCATGAGCACGAGCTTAAAATGAAATGGGGTCTCAATTATTTTGGATTTTCGTAAAAAATGTTCTTGAACCGTTCATTGCTGTTCCTGACAAATTCAATGTCCTAAAACTATTCTTGAACAAATTAAATGTTAATATGGGCCTATTAGTTTCAAATTAATGTCATCATTTTATGGTATCATCCATTTATCATACAGTAGAATCAAGAAATGTGCTGTGCGTCAAGTTATCAACACGGTAGAGTTGTAAAATCATTCATTCCTTTTGAATTTTTTTAGTTTCAGACAAAATATACCAGGAAATAGACATACACAGTCCTAAAGATTTATCACTGTGATGGCCAAGCAATGCTGAATCAAAATGGTATTTGACATGAACAGGATTATGGACAGAATACTGGATAAATCAACACTTCAGTGTAACAATGCACTAACCATACATATGTAAAAGAACTAGATAGGTACTTGTACTAGGGGTGATGAAATAATAAACAAATTGCATGCTGAAATGTAACAAACAGCATCATTGTTTCCAAACTATTTGAACCCAAACAGGAACAACTATATCAAGTGTCATAAAATGATATCAATGTCATGCTTATTTACATACAGAAAGAATCCAAAAACATGTCAGGCCAAGCCTTGATATAGGAAACTTATTCACAGACTAATATTTGTCATTTAAACAGCTGCTGTGACCTTCCCATGCAAGACATGTGCTGACCACAGTGTTTATATATTTATATGACTGTAAATGTGTATGTACTTAATCCTATGTCTGCTGTTTCATCCTGGTAAACATTTATATACATTATACAGATAAGCTGTTTATGTCACTTAAATATTAAAAAAGGGTCTATAAATGAATTCAATGGAATACATTTCATACTCCCGAAAAAGATGGGTATTCCTGTAATATTTTACATTATATAATGTTTTTGCTTCAAATTTGGGGCCTTTAGAAGGTCCCATTCCCAACAGGAAAAAGTATATATTTTTCCCAATGGGACCAAAAGATTCCAAACTGAAAATTTCCAAACATTTTCTTTATAATAAGTCTCAACATTTAGTTCATCTCCCATCAGGCTCTGTAAGTTGAACCTTAGTTAACCCTTTGCATGCTGGGAAATTTGTCGTCTGCTAAAATGTTGTCTGCTGAATTTCTAAAATTAGCATTTTCTTCGATTTTCTTTCAAAGAATACTATCAGAATAGCAAACAGTTTGGATCCTGATGAGACGCCACGTTCTGTGGCGTCTCATCTGGATCCAAACTGTTTGCAAAGGCCTTCAAAATTCCATTCCCGCACTGAAAGGGTAAATGTTATATTGAAATTACTTGTTTTCTCAGTTTTGAAGCATTTGTTAGCCAAAACACAACAACATTAATTTCCCAATTTACTTAGTCAAAACGACGTGATTTGTCCCAATCCAAAAAGATATGGCCCCTGGATTCCCAAACTGGTAAAAAACAAGAAACCGTCGGAGACGGGTGATGCTCCCAAAAGTTTTTTTATGTCACAATATTGCACTATATATTCAGATAAAAGGAAACTTCTAGTAGTTGGGGGGACAAGAATTGCACTATATGTACTGTTTATAGAAAATTTCAAAGGGCCATAACTCTGTGAAAAATCATCCGACCAGAACTGGCTGATAATATGCACATCTCCTCTTCGTAGTGAAGCTTCCCATAAAGTTTAATTGAATTCCGGTCATTAATTGCTGAGAAATAGCCCGGACAAAAGTTGTGCACGGACGGACAGACACACACACGGACAGACGAAGCAGCGACTATATGCTCCCCCAAAAATTTTTGGGGTAGCATAAAAACCTGTTATATGTTATTATGATTTTGTATTAAGAATGTTGACGCAAGTGTGCATGGGTTTTATGACAATATGTACTAGGTTGGCGCTAAGGAAGAAAACTTAGTAGCCAAATCAAGGGGGGTCTGGGGGCATGCCCCCCCCCCCCCCCCCCACGTAAATTTTTTGGATCCTATATATTGAATGTCTGCGATGCGTTTTGGGGCTATTTCCTAATCAAAATCACAGGTTGTTAGCGTGTGGCTATGCTATGCTATTAATTAGTGAAAATATCATTCTGAATGATCAATTATCATATCATAACGATAAACCTACTTTTCTGAAAAAAAATCACTATCAAATATTTATACAAATATCCAAGTTCCAACTTAAAATGACCCCAAAATGGGATGCATCGCTTTGAACAGAAATAATTTCATCAATTTTGCAGCGATTTTCATGAACCCGGTCTTATTCAACGCAGTTCATAAAAATAGAAGAAATAAATTCAAAAATATAGTTAACTGTAGAGTTTTGATACTGTTTTAAACTGTTTATATACACTGGTTAGATGAGACGTTTCAGATTATGCATTCGCGCCTGCACTATTTGAGACATCCTCTGATTTCGAACCTAACTTTTGGTCATTTCCTGAGTATACATTATTCTGTCCGCATTCTTTTCTAAAGAATTGTGTTAGCATCTGTTGCTTAGACTTTCCTTTTTCGTTCAAAGTATCCATTTTTCCCAGACTCTGCAACTCCACTTTCTAAATTGGTCTTTCATTTTCAAGTCGCATAGCGACCGTCAAGGGAAGTTACTCTTATATACTTTTTACTTTTTTCAAAATCGCGTATCTTAAGAAATAAGTTGTCAATAATGTCATACCTCCGCCCATCTTATTAAATGACAATCCCGTACTGGTCGATTCGATAACGTTGAAGCGTACCATCTATAGGTCATTACACGGCATGCTTCAGTGATTCAGTTATTACGTAAATCACCAAGTAACCCAATGTTCGAAAAAGTCTGATCGCAGTGTGAAGCGTGACAAATTAAGACATTAGCCATGTAGATTATCGACCAAGGCGGTCGTCATTATCCCATGGGGCCTTTCCAGTAATGGTGTTATCTGTGTAATCTTACTGGCGATTTATACGGCCTGAAAACAGGCATTTAGATTGTGCATTTGACTCAATATACGCTCGGTGATTTGAAAAACATAGGGTCTATTTTTTCAATCGCCAATTTTATGAAAATCTTCTTTTTAATCGCCAGCCAGGAATTGTAATCGCCAATGGCGATTTTGGCGATCGATAACGCTAACGTAGATGTACATAATTGTCAAAAAAAGTTTCAATTCTTGGGAGTTTTGATGACATAGATGTTCAAAAGAAATACATATTTAGCATGCTTGGGCTTTAAAACACATATCAAACAGATCATTTGAGCCATTAGTTTATGTCCAAAAATGCCTATGAATGAAAACATTAAAACATGACTCTGATTTTAAGAACATACTTCTGCATATCTCCAAAATACCATGTTCATCTTAATGTATCAAATCAGCCATGAAAAACTAATCAAACCAATGAAACAATTTAGAATTGAGATATCCCAAGGGGTCTGAGGAATTTGTATCTAACTTTCAGCTTAATTACTTTGTTTCTAACTACATGGAGAGCCACAGTCAAACTCTAATTAAGTCTCAAGTGTTATTATAAATCTACAATCAAGAATAATCTTGTAAATGCAATTATGACCTGAAAGAATTTGGCAGCATCAAGATATGGCCCATAAAACTTTCTTAATGTCTGAAAATAATGAATTACTTGAATATCTGATATAAGTAAATTACTCAAAGCTGCACATGCAATTTTCTTGCACAGCCCTTAATTTAATACATGTATGAACAATGTAAAGTATTGCAAACTAAAACAACCACATGCATACTTCAAAAACAGGCTGAGTGTGTTTAAAATCATCGTGAAGAAAAACACAAACAATTACAATAATTCTAACATTTTGAAGCATACATGGAAATCAATGAATGGAGTATCTGAAATAATTTTAATTTAATTCTAACATTTTGAAGCATACATGAAAATCAATGTATGGAGTATCTGAAATAATTTTAATGGTTTTGCTTTATTTGCCGATCAAGTTTCATGAAAATTGGGATAATTACCCAACATAATCCTTGTTTGACAAATCATAACTGGCCTGAATAACAGATCTCCCCACTCCCACCGGTCATACCTTGAAACAAAAACCCATTTCAAATATCAAATATGAGCAATGCTTTTCAGGAAAACGGTCTTAATGCGAGTTAACAAGTGTTGTCCCAGCTAGATCAGCCTATGCAGTATGACACTTTTCACCAAGACAGGATTTTCATCAAAAGAGACTTCCTTTGAAGGATCAACTGCATACCGTATATGTCCTTATTGACGCTTATGCCCTAACAGTCGCGCAGGAAGTCTTATCTAGGGTTGATTGGAATTTATCGGAACCATAAGATATATGTAGCCTCCATTAAAGAGTGACACATAACATCTGAAAACATCGTTTCTGCGGCTATTTTGTTTGCAACACAGTGACACCTTAATTTGCTGAGATCCGGATAAAGGTGTGCACTTTTCTAATTAAAACGAAAAAGTGTGTATCATTTGTGTAATTCGATGCGCACCATTTTGCAATGCGATGCCCGTTGTTTAAATCTTATATAAGATAATCTACTCTTACACAAATTATTTGTTTGCTCTTCGACTTATGAGATTGTTCATGAAAAAAAAATCGAGGTATATCGATCCCCGCTTCGTTGCGGTATTGTTTGTTTAAGTTTTGGTTCTCATGAAAACTCGTTGATTTACAACGCAAAACGTCTTACTTGAACTGACGCGAATTATTTAATCATATTTCTCAGCTTCGCATTTGCTTTATTTTGATAATTTAATCCAAAGTTTAATGTTTGCAAGTGTTTTTTACTGGAATTGTAAACAAAGAGTCAGATAAAGTCTTCAGAGAATTTGCACTCTGTGTAAATTGATAGTTTGATGTCATCAAAGCAGTGCCTTCCCCAGGAATTTGTTCAGGCGCCCCGGGGCCGAGCGGGGGTGGGTTTGGGAGGGGTGTCCCCTCCGGACGTTGATTTTTTTAAAAATTGAACGTGTCAATTTACGTTCTGTGGTGCGTTAAAACTCAAAGAAAAACAGCGTCAAAAGACGTCATTTGGTGCGCTATGACTCTTCAAAAAAATCCCCCAGTCATTAAAAAATATATTTGTTTTTATATTGTTTAATTGTTTTAAAACTTTTCCGCACAGATAGTAAAATCCCGACTCAAACGATTCCCCAATACATCCGTTTCAACCCGACTCTATTACTGTATACTTACTATTTTTCAAGTTTACATTTATTACCCGATAATCCCGTTTATTCCGTTTTTATCAATCTCTTTCTGGTAAATATTTACGATAAAAGCTTTCAGTTATTTCTTTAACACAAACCATTTTTTAAGTGACTATTTATAGATTTGATAAATATTTCCTCTGAATATGGGTCAATCCCCTGACCTGCTGTGAGCTTGTTAAAAAGCTCAATACACGCCATTTGTATGCAATAGACGCGACGTTGTACATGCTGCATAATTTTCGCGCTCTTTTTAATTGAGAAAAAGATTCGACACAAAATAAATTTGCACTGCTAATTTGAACAAAAATATTTAACGTTGCGGTAACATTTACATTTGGAAGTGTGTTTCAGATTAAAAACGCGTTAACATCGACTTATGGGAATGGGTTTCGGATTACAAATTTAATTATTCCCATTTGAGATTTCAACAAATATTAACCGTTGCGTTATTAATTCAACGATGATTTGTTTAAACACTTTACGAGTCGAATAAATGTTTTGACGGAATAATGCATGAAATTCACGTTGTCCACGAGGATCATGGCCGGTTGCCATCATCAGTCTTCTAACTATCAATTATCGGACGAAACATTTACAAGTGTGCGTAATTAATTCAACGAAAATTTGTTAAAGCCCATTACGTGTCGAATAAATGTCAGAAAAAACGAGGTGAATCAGTTCTATAAATGGACATGTTGAAATATACATGTACTGGAATTAAATAAATTGTTATCACATAATTGTAACCGGGAGTCATTTGCACAACTTACTCGCTGTAATAATTAATTGTTTACCACTTGCAATTAATTTCTCGTATTAATTATGAGTCATAGGTAACACTTGTTTACAGTAAAAAGGTGTGATGATGATGCCCGAAACCGTCTTTAATGTTCTGTACTGTACTAATTACCGATTTTATATTACTCAAATGGTACAACTTCTTGCTAATTAAGCTGCGATAAACTCTTACTTCATGCCCAACGTCAATCAAAAATAATGGTCGATAGTTAACCCCGCCCTCATAAGCATTCGCGTAACCGGTTGGACGATGAACTTCACAGTTTGACGACTGGAAAGTTACCAGATACATCCTTGTCAGCATTTAAATGACTGTGTAATATGGTTAGAATAATCGATACGAGCGTCATGCTATTCTCTTATCAGTGGATTATCCATTACCCCATGTGGTGTTTATGGCGATTACATGTGAAAGTAGGTACCGAGTGCTCTTTTAAAACAGGGAATATTGATACAACTGATAGGGAAACCTTGATTTTTTTTGACAATCTCCACTTTCTTTAACTAAAGAATACACTGATCGGAAAATTTCAAGCGTCCCAGGGACTCTGATTTCGAAAATCAAGCGCCCCAGCAAGGGGCGCTTAAATGGCCTGAGGAAGACCCTGCAAAGGAAAGTCGCTTCTTGTCTGAAGCAATAAAGCGACAAATTTCTCGCCGACAGAATTGGCTTCCTTTGTCAAGCAATCAACATGCCGAACCAATCGCTTGTTTGTTCCTCAATGGCAATCGTCCAATTTAATAATAGCACGTGCATAGCTCCGCCTTCGGATCTTTTGCAGAGAACAGAGGTAGAGTTTAACTGTTAATTGAGCAAGTGTTTTACGCAAGTTGAGTTCCGATTCGCTGAAATTCCTCGGCCCTAAGCATTGAAACAACGAACACATTTATCAATGATTTTCCGATCTCTGAGAAATATGCTACCGTGCGAGTATACTACGTAGGTTACAAACTAACAAGAGGGCCATGATGGCCCTGAATCGCTCACCTGACTAACCAAATACAATCCCAACCCAGATTTCATCAAGATAAACATTCTGACCAAATTTCATAAAGATTAGATGAAAACTGTGACCTCTATTGTCTACACAAGATTATTTTTTTTATTTGACCTAGTGACCTAGTTTTTGACCCCAGGTGACCCAAATACAATCCCAACCCAGATTTCATCAAGATAAACATTCTGATCAAATTTTATAAAGATTGCATGAAAACTGTTACCTCTATTGTCTAAACAAGGTTTTTCTATTATTTGACCTTGTGACCTAGTTTTTGACCCCAGACGACTCAAATACCATCCCAACCCAGATTACATGGAGATAAACATTCTGACCAAATTTCATAAAGTTTGGATGAAAACTGTGACCTCTACTGTCTATACAAGGTTTTTCTATTATCTGACCTAGTGACCTAGTTTTTGACCTAGTGACCTAGTTTTTGACCCCAGATGACCCAAATGAAATCCCAACCAAGATTTTATCAAGATAAACATTCTGACCAAATTTCATAAAGATTGGATGAAAACTGTGACCTCTACTGTCTACACAATGTTTTTGTACTATTTGACTTAGTTTTTGACCTAGTGACCTAGTTTTTGACCCCAGATTACCCAAATACAATCCCGACCCAGATTTCATTAAGATAAACATTCTGACCAAATTTAATAAAGATTGGATGAAAACTGTGACCTCTACTGTCTACATAAGGTTTTTCTATTATTTGACCTAGTTTTTGACCTAGTGACCTAGTTTTTGACCCCAGATGACCCAAATACAATCCCAACCCAGATTTCATCAAGATAAACACTCTTACCAAATTTCATAAAGATTGGATGAAAACTGCAACCTCTATTGTCTACACAAGGTTTTTCTATTATTTGACCTATTATGTGACCTAGTTTTTGACCTAGTGACCTAGTTTTTGACCCCAGATGACCCAAATACAATCCCAACCCAGATTTTATCAAGATTAACATTCTGACTAAATTTCATAAAGATTGGATGAAAACTGTGACCTCTACTGTCTACACAAACAAATTATTGGCGGACACACGCACGCACGCGCACACGCACATACAGACACCGGACATCACACGGTCTCATAAGCTAAAAATAATAATTATGGTCGTCAGCACAGGTGGAGATTTGCGTAAAATTGGACAATGCGATGTAATGGGTCTGCAGCAGACTATGTCATACATACAATTGGATTAAACAATGTTGTGAGCGGCAGGTAATGAAAATGTTATAGATATAGACGGGTGTTTTATTTTTTCTTTCTTAGAGACAAACAAATGATATTTGTCTGATGGCCAGCGTTATCATAGTCTGTTTCCACATCCATATATATGTTGTCTATGTATATTCCTCGAGGACTGCTTGTAACTCGGGTGCAAGGCAGTAGTGAGGAACGTTGTCATGGGTGGCACGTGCGCTTTACGCCGATGACGCCAACTGTATGGTATTGAGCGTTCGAGTGTATTGTTTGTCACGCTATAAATACTAGTCAACTAGACGCAGTGAAAGCGCGAAATACCGGGTCAAACTGAATTTAATGGTGAGCGTCTCTTAATGGGGAAATATTGAAGTCAATGAAAAATTAAATGGGATCCGCGGACGATGTGTGTAAAATTGGACATTGCGATTTAGCGGGTCTGCAGCAGACTATGTCATACGATTGGATTAAACAATGTTGTGAGCGGCAGGTAATGAAAATGTTACACTGTTCAAATATGAGGAATAGGTAATAGTGGTTCGAATTTAACGCGCACTGCGCGTCAATGATGACATATACGGTATTAGTGGAAAGTGCCCTCCCTCATCAGCCTAGACAGACTGCAGAAGCGAATGTTGGACGATACTTTATGCACACGGTTTTCCCAGACCATGCCTCATATATTGTTTACATATAATTTTCTTGAAATGATGCTTAAACTAAAATCAAGTGCCAATAGAATGACTTAAAATGTAAGAAATGATATGAATAAATTTCTTACAGCCGTTATGGGCAAACAATACAAGTGTGAACTCCAGAATCCTACTCCCCTAGTTACTCCTCTGTTCCCACAGTGCATTCCGTAGGTTGATGCAAATAATGATAAGTAATCAGAAAATAAATGAGTGTGCTTATTAATAACGCAAAATGAGCACATGTTCAAATGAGGCGCACTCTGTTAACATTGGGATTTATGCATAAGCATACATGTGTGTCATCCCAGATTAAGCCTGTGCAGTGGGCTTATCTGGGACAACACTTTATGCTTTTAATGACTTTTTCCTTAACCCTTTGCATGCTGGGAAATTTTTCGTTTACCAAAATGTTGTCTGCTGAATCTCTAAAATTAGCATTTTCTTCGATTTTTACAAAGAATATTATCAGAATAGCAAACAGTTTGGATCCTGATGAGACGCCACATTCTGTGGCATCTCATCTGGATCCAAACTGTTTGCAAAGGCCTTCAAAATTCGGTTCCCGCACTGAAAGGGTTAATCTTTACCACTTAGATACTTATTTTGATGCATGTGTAGTCCCTTAGAAAGTTTCATTTAAATAAAGACCTTTCGTACTAGATTTAAGTGTTTAAGGCTTCATTTCCAACCATAAGATACTGATGAGTTACTCGCAGGCTGTTCTGGTTTTATGCTGGTTGCAAAAGCTGTTTTCACTCTTCTTCTTATATGGGAAAGGTTTAAAAGGAAGTCTGTAATAAATGGAAATCCAGTCTAGATGGAAATTGTGCTAATATGGGACGACACTTTACATACATGCATTAAGAACAGTTTTCCCAGTGTGGTTCAAAAGATTCAATTTTTACTCACATTACAATTACTGACAACACCCATGATTCAAGAGTGACGAAATTCAGACTTAAGACTCTCTAGGTTTCCATGACATAACCACAGAACACTTGGGGTTGTTATTTCTCAGGACATGGTAATGCAATCATTACCAGAAAGCCTGACAGTAATGGCTAACAAAAATTCTTGGGAGGGAAACAACACAGCAAAGTAACAAACCAGGCTTCTTACTATATAGCTAAATTCAAGAATATGTAATTCAGGTGAAACCTTGCAGGAAAGCAACAAACAATTAACATTATAAGAACAAATGTGGGAATAGAAGTAATAAACTGGGAAGAAATTCAAAGAAGTTTAAACCAACCAAAATCATTTGTCTGTCCATGATACTTTTGTTTAAACCAATAGTATGATGCACAGCTTTAATATTTCTAATTATATAATATATACCTTTGAGCTTTGCTCCAGTTATAGCTTTAACAGACATTAAAAACGATTACAAAAGTTACAAAACAATCATTTAGTATCAAATATCTATAAATAAGCATCGATTGTATACGGATTAGAGTGCCAGGTTAATAATTTTGCATTATACAGAAAACAAATATCTATTTGTAACAAAGATTCCAATTCCATTTTGCGGGGACCGGCTTCTTAGATCTTCTAAAATTTTGCTTTCACTACTTCTAATGATTTCAACAATTCTACGGTTAAAACTTGTACATTAAAATCACACACTATCTTGCAAATGACTTAATCGAAAAATTAATCATATGGAATCCTGTCGGTTGCATATTGAATACAACATTATTTTAACGCTTAAATATGAAGACTCACTGGGTTCCTGGAAAAAATAAATTTCAGTTTTTTGCGTCCAATAAAGTTGGGTGCAACTTTGAGTACATTTTGTTACTCGTCCAAAAGGATTGCGTTAAAACTTGTTAATAAAAATCACACACTATCTTGCAAATGACTTAATCAAAAAATTAATTATATGGAATCCTGTCGGTTGCATATTGAATACAACATTATTTTAACATTTAAATACGAAGACTCACTGCCAGGGTTTCTGGAAAAAATAAATTTCAGTTTTTTGCGTCCAATAAAGTTGGGTGCAACTTAGAGTACATTTAATCAAAAAGATTGCACCCAACGCACCCCTCCTGGCTACGGGTATGTACCAACAAGCATAGAGAAGACACAAAATAATTCTCAATATCATGTATGTTATCTCCAGAAAGACCAAACACTGATTGAAATGTAATTGATCAGTCAGCAAAAATCTGGAAAGTATCAGGAACCTCTTTTTGAACTCAGCTGGAAAATTATAAAGGGATGACAAATGCCACAATGATGGACAAGTAGTCCACAGATAAACATGTAGTATACCGCCAGATGAGATGTATCATAGCCAATGAGAAATAGATAACATGTCTGATAAGCCAATTGGGCAGGGTCATGGCCATGATAACACCATCACTGAACAGGTCAGCAATGGAGTCAGGAAGGGGTATAATCAACACCAAAACATCTAGACTGGGCCAATTTAATGGAATGAATACTGATTGAATTGGTTTATAATCAAAACCAATGAATAATGTTAATGGCATTGCCAGTTTAGTTATAAGAAGGTACTACACAGATTTCTGTTCACATGTTTCACTTGGTCACTTTTTCAGTGTGGCATTAAATATTAAAGGTTAGAAATAGTTTATATTCATAGCTGAAAATTAGACTAGCATGTTCACAAAATTTGATAATTGTAAGTATTTTTTGCAAAGACTTTTCTTACAAGAAGTTTTAAATTTCCAACCCTTAGACACTGATGAGCAGCAAACAGCATAAAACCTGAACAGACTGCGAGATACTCGCAGGCTGTTCTGGTTTTATGCTGTTTGCAAATAGCCATTTTCACTTTGTTTCTGCGTGGGAAAGGGTCAAGCTATTTATACAGAGAACATGCAGCATCTCAAATCATCACCCAGTGTATATCTCAACATAAGGATAAAGCAACATTTTCTGGTTGGTTTCTTTGCAAAAAGACAAATCAACACAACAGTATTTAGCTATGTCATTGAGCTGTACATGTATCATGAAATTGAAAAGAACCAAGCAGATGCCGTTAACTCTTTCCCGCTCAGAAGCAAAGTGGAAAAGGCTATGTGCAAACAGCATAAAACCAGAACAGCCTGCGAGTAACTTGCAGTCTGTTCAGGTTTTATGCTGTTTGCTGCTCATCAGTATCTAAGGGTTGGAAATGAAGCCTTTAAATTTTGAATCTAGTAAGAAAGGTCTTTAATTAAATGTAACTTTCTGAGGGACTACAAATGCCTCAAAATACGTATCTAAGGGGTAAAGGGTTAAATTCTTTGCAATGCTAGGCAACAATCCTTGCTCTGAGTCGACCATGGTGAAGTGGAACTTCACACATAGAATAGGATTTTCACTGGGTACATCTCTGCAAATGTATTTTAGAGTAAAATGCCAAAAGATTGTTGCTGATATCTTCTCAACAAATTTTATGATCTCATCAAAAACTGATCAGTTGCCACCTGTGAGTATGACTGTCTATGGATAGCACACTGGCAAAGAAGATTCTTATAACTGAGACTGTGCAGTTCTTCTATGAATAGACGCTTGCATTCTTTAATTAATTAATGCATACCACAAAAACTTGATGTGTACAAGTTTTATGACTACAAATTCAGTCCCATCATGTCAGTTCACAAATAGCTTGGATTAGGCTTGTACAATCAGGCATGCAGCTTCTTGTCATAGTTAAGTACGACAAGCATGCTTAGGGAAACAGGTAACATGTTCATTGTGATAGCTATGTGAAAGAGACATATGAAATGCGTCTTTTGCACAGGCTGGTCGGCCGGTATAAAGCCACACAAGTTTTCATGGTCTCACTTGTGAACAGGGTGACTCCTGATCAGACTGCACAAATGCGCAGGCTGGTCTACAGATACGCTTGCAGCATGTGGAATAAGGCCCATTTTTTTATGACGCGGGTCATGTTATACATGTATTGAGTAATTATTTTCATTAAGCAGATTATGCCTGCAGTTTTAATTTTTTGTTAAAGCATGATAAGACTCAAGGCACACAATTAATATTTCCAAACTACATGTATAGAATTAAGAAAAAGAAATTCTGACCATGACTGCAGCCTGAAAAAGTATACTTCTTATTTCAATCTTTAGGAATAGATCTAGAAGAAAATAGCTGAGTGGTCTGTCCTGCTCTTTCTTGCTTTTCAATGATTCCACTTTGGAGATATCAAAACAACAAGAGCACCGCATAATGGGTGCCACGCTCGGCTACGGGTGGAGTTTTGAATAAATGAAAGCTTGTCAGAATTTTTGTTTTTTGTTTTCTTTAGAGGTCACAGTGACCTTAACCTTTGACCTAGTGACCCAAAAATGGATGTGGCGTGTAGAACTTATCAACGTGAATCTACATATGAAGTTTCAAAGTTGTAGGTGGAAGCACTTTGAGTTTAGAGCCAATGTTAAGGTTTTAGCACGACGCGGACGACAGACGATACCAGGAGCTGGCTATGACTCCGAAAACGCCAAGCTAAAAAATTGTCAGAAAAGTTCAGAAGATTTGTCTGGCTTTCCAACCTGCCCCTTTTTTGGATACACCAAGCACCTTGTGATATCATAGAATTTGATCAGTTTATGTTAGAGTACAAATTATTTCTAGTTGATAAAATGATTGTATGTTGGCAAATAAAAAAAAATTATTTGATATTCAGATCCATCAAAATTATTCCACAATTATGTTCATAATGTCAAGACAAAATTCTGCTTTGTCATCAATCTTTGACCATCGATTGTTCACAAAAAGTGAATTGTGAAACTCAAAGTGTCAGCAATATGGCTGAAAAATCCTTAATACAAATTGCATGCTACATTGACATTCTAGAATTGTGCCATGGTTGCACTTTAGTACAAGTGCCAACACTTTGGAATTGCTTTCCCTTACTGTGTGCTCCAGCTTGACCTGAGAAGAAGGCCATAGTACTCTGAGGCTCAAATCAGAACAAAATTTGAATAAAAATACATGCATTATAAAATATAACATACACATATAACACATGCTATATTGAAAATATCACCACATTGGTGCAAAAAGGTACCATGTGCCTATTAATTTAAATGTCACATGGAACCTTTTTGCTCCAGTGGCAATATGCCACAGGAATAATAATACCCAACTATTTAAATGTGCTTTCCATAAAAGAGCACTGCGCCCTTTTCAAACCCTAGCTGGAGCACTCACTGCCATTCTGTACCACAGAGAACGCAATTTCTGGCTACTTGCATCACACCACACTGAATCTGGGTTTAATGTTGGAACCAGACTTGCATCTTGGGACCAAACATCAACTTGGAAATTTAAATGTCTAATCACTCACTTTACTGAATTATTCTGTGGTGGGAACTTCTGGGAGATCTGATAAAATAACATACCTAGAAATACATTCCCAGAAAATGACAAAGGAACCCCATTATGAGATGTATCAGTCAGTAAATTGGTGGTAATTATCACCAGTTAGAGCATCAAAGATGGAAATGAGAAGGTAACACTGTTGGTATTGGGATTTCATTTGTCTAGAGTTACTGAGAACAAATCCACAAGTAATTACGGGGATGTTGCATCACAAATTGCTACTCAAATATAACCAGGGTTTAAATACTACCATACCTGGTTACTTCTATACTTGGTGTTAAGGTCATAAATGTGGCTTTTTGAGTAGTAATATGAGTTGATATCATTCAATTCTACTTTGGTATGTTTAAACAAGAGCACCGCATAACGGGTGCAACGCTCGGCTACGGGTGCAGTTTTGAATAAATGAAAACTTGTCAGAATTTTTTATTTTTTTAGAGGTCACAGTGACCTTGACCTTTGACCTAGTGACCCCAAAATGGGTGTGGCGTGTAGAATTCATCAAGGTGCATCTACATATGAAGTTTCAAAGTTGTAGGTGGGAGCACTTTGATTTTAGAGCCAATGTTAAGGTTTTAGCACGACGCGGACGTCAGACGGCAGACGACACGAAGAGCTGGCTATGACAATACCTCTGGTTTTCTCCGAAAACGCGAAGCTAAAAAGAAAGGACACCATAATATAATGTCAACTTGAAGTTATAAATTAATATTTGCATTCACCATTCTGTCACCTAGGATACAGTACAAAGCACTAACACATGAATTCATTTTAGTGCTACAATAAAGTAAAATCAAGTGAAATTAATGTCAAGAGACCAATCTCAGTGTGTGTTTTTCCACCATTTATGGAATGGGGCCGGAAATCTTCCATTGGGAATTTTTAGCTCCCGTTTGGGAAAATTTATACTTTTTCCATTGGGAATGGGGCCCGATTACTGGACACGATTTTGAATGAAAACAAGAGCTGTCACCATAGGATGACTTATGCCCCCTATAAACGCTTGATAGAAGTTATGAGCTTTTTTTCGAAACCTTAACGCAGATTTCGAAACCTAAACCCGGACCCTAAGTTCAAGGTCAAGGTCACAGGGGTCAAAATTTGTGTGCGTCTGGAAAGGCCTTGTCCATATACACATGCATACCAAATATGAAGGTTATATCTCAAGGGACATAGAAGTTATGAGCATTTTTAGAAACCTAAACACAGATTTCGAAACCTAAACGCGGACCCTAAGTTCAAGGTCAAGGTCACAGGGGTTAAAATTTGTGTGCGTATGGAAAGGCCTTGTCCATATACACATGCATACCATTATGAAGGTTATATCTCAAGGGACATAGAAGTTATAAGCATTTTTTGAAACCTAAACACAGATTTTGAAACCTTAATGCAGACCCTAAGTTTAAGGTCAAGGTCACAGGGCTAAAAAAATGTGTGCGTAAGGAAAGGCCTTTTCATATACACATGCATACCATATATGAAGGTTATATCTCAAGGGACATAGAAGTATTGAGCATTTTTCGAAACCTAAACGCAGATTTCGAAACCTAAACACTGATCCTAAGTTCAAGGTCAAGGTCACAGGGGTCAAAATTTGTGTGAGTAAGGAAAGGCCTTGTCTATATACACATGCATACCAAATATGAAGGTTATATCTCCTTAATGCAAAGTGTGACTGAAAGACGGACAGACAGATAGACGGACAGACAGACGGACAGTCCGATCACTTTATGTCCCCTTTTCTTCGAAAGGGGGCATAAAAACTACACAGAATCTTAACAACAATACCTACACAATTGCCATTTCAATAACTATTCTACTTTATTTTTTATTATACTGGGGGTATATTTCAACTGCATTTTTGACTCAAACACTAGTATTTTTAAGTAAAATAGACCATTACTACAGCATTGTGCTGTTGCTATTTTTCCCTTCCAAGCAAAAAGAAGCTGATTTTTGCGATGGAGAAGAAACAAATGAGAATATGTTACTGTAACCAAACATCTCAATATCATAATTTAATATTACCTAAGTGGAAAATTGATAGTGATACATGATAAAGAGCTCAGCCAGCTCAAGTTGCCTGGTAAATAACTCATTAGGATAGAAAGCTAGATAAAGTGATTGATAAGGGTGGATCATTAATTGGTGTTTAATGAAGCATCACAAATTCACACAAATCAATGAAGGCAGGCATTCCTTTGTTGCAAAACATAGATAATTCTTTGGGTCTGACCCAATGGCTATAATTTGTATATGAAACATGTAGACAGAAAATATAATTGTTTTAACGGTTTAGTTATAATTTATGAATGAGCATACCGGTAATCTGGTTGTCAAATCAAAACTATTTTAAACGCTAAGCATTTGAACATCTTTATCATAAAATTACTTTGCATACACCTAATTTATCTAAAGACTTTTATCTCAAAATAGTTAATGTAATAGAAGACAGCTACATTTTGACACATGATGCAAGACCCCTGACAGATTTGTACTTTTATAAAAATGAAGCTTACAAGTGTGTCCACGTTTAATGGAAAACATTTAGTTTTAGATGGATGGAAAACTCAATATGATCAGCAAAACAATAACTGTTGTTGAAAACATTTAAATATTGTGTGCAAGTAAAAGCTGATCATTTTGTGAGAACTAACCACCAATACTTCAGTTCAAGGATCTGAATGTGTTAACCACAAACCACCATAAGAATGATTAATTGCCACTAGAGGAATGACTCCACATCTAATTTCATTGCAAATCCATCCAATTCATACATTTAATCAAAGGGCAATACCTGCTGGCACATGACAAGAGACCAGGGGGCCAATGCTGGAAACATCTTTGTTACCCTGGTAACAATAGATGCTGGGCTTATCAGCTGTTATCTGACAGGTGCTCCAATAAATTGCCTCCCATATTATCAGGACCATCTTTCTTACATTCCTTGCCCTCCCAGTGATCTAATGTGTCAGCTTTTTAAGTCATTGCCTTATGCCCAGACTATCCAAAAAACACTAAATATTACAGTCATTTTGATTTAAAATGTGTCACTGCACTTGTTTAAGTAAACTGCTAAAATAACAAATAACGGGATTTTTTTTTTTTTTACACATGGAGTTTATCATCCGCAACTTATTATAATGTAACTAATGCTAGGTTTACATCTGGCCACGATTACCACGATGTCCCCGATTCCAGAGCATCGTGGCGAACGTAACAGAGCGTGGAGTCGAATCGGGGTGATCGTGGGGGAGCGTAACGGAACGTGGTTGAATTGGGGACATCGTGGGCATCAGGACAGGTTTTAAATCAAACTTAAATTTCACCACGATTGCCCCGATTCATTTTCTAATGTCAAATTGTAGGTCAAATCGCAGGAGATCGCAACAAAGCAGCTTTGTCGTGGGAGATCTTAACAGGACGTAACGGAACGTGGTGGAGCGTGGAAGCCAATCGTGTTGATCGCAACAAAGCGTAACAGAACGTGATGCAAATCGTGGTCTCGATCGTAGCAACAAAACATGCTGATTTTGTAAAGAAGCGTAACATAACGTGGAGTATACCATTTAATCGAAGAGCTCCCCGATTTTTTTGCCTCTGGCTAATCGGGGAGATCGTGGCCAGATGTAAACTTAGCATAATATGTGACATTAAAAAAATGGCATGCAAATCTTATTATGGTAAATAAACTGTAATGAATGCTCAAGAAGTCATCATGTACTACTATTTACCACTCTAAATCTATGTTTCAACAGGCATAAAGAAAACTGTTCTTTAAGGTAATAATGCACTCAAATCAGTCTCTAGAAATACAACAGATGCACACCTATTCCAACCAATTCGAATTCCCAGTCAATAAACACTGGCTTAATTTTAGACTGGTTTTCAGTAAAACCTGCTGTGTGGAATCTCTCACCGGGCAAAAACCGAACATGCCAGTCTTTGAAGCAAGCTTAGAGGGAGTTTTTCTGAATGCTTGAATTAATGGCTATGAATATGCTCATCTTCTTGTCTAAGCAGAAGGATTCAGCATATACAGCTATAACTCTAGTTTTATGAGTCTTTCATTAAAATAAATGATGTGAATGTGGCCATCTCTCTAAGGAATCTCCATGGAGATGAAACAAAATTTAATCAAAATTATGGGAAAAACTGACAATAAAAAGAAATGTTATGAAAGTGTTTTTAAACTTCATGTCTGCCACAAATATATCTTAATGTGCATATATTTATTCATACAATAAATACAGTTTTCTAGGAAGGAGGATACAGAGTTGATTTTGTTAACCCCCGAAAAATGTACTTTTCTGATACTTCGCTTTGAACAACATTTTTTCCTTGAGTTGACAAACTGCTCTATCGCCTTCTAATATTGTAATAGTTAATTTATATAATGCTAAACTCTGACATTGCATTTAAACAATTTTTTTTTACAAACCTTGATTAGTTTCCCAGTCTTGGTTCCAGCAAAGGCTACAGTGTAATCATAGATGTGATGGATGGTCAGGGATGTGAGAACATCTTTGCTGAACACCACTGCTGCCTCAGCCCCCACAGGACTCTTCCCATCAATCCAAGCATTCATTTGATAAGACTCCCCGCAGTAGTTGTCCGTTATTTTCGACTAAAAAAAGAAATTTAGCAGTCCAACCAACCAACAGACCAACTCACCCTTATGTTGACTACAGTGTAGACCAACTTAATACTTCGCAATGACCAATACATTTTGCAAACGAAATAAAGTTAAGTTGAAGTTTGTATCTACGCCATAATGAGTCAAAAACAGTGTTTTTTTTATGGCAATTTCGGGGCCGATAAAAAAAGAGTATATATTTTTCCCCCATTTTTTCGAAAAAATCCCCTCCAAAAGAAAAATTTTTTTTTTTTTTTTTTTTTTATGAAAAATTATGATAAATATATAGGGCTCAGCATTTATGGTTGTCCTAATGCCCCTGGCAAGTAAAAGTTGGGTCTGGGCAAGTTATTTTATAATCTAGTTGTCCGCCCGGAAAAGTGCAAAAAAGAACAAAGAGCATTTAATTTAGACTTCAATTGCTGTAATCATTTTGTTAAATGTTCAAAAATAAAAAAGGTTTTTTGGTGTATCATTTTGGTTTATTAAACAATATGAGGTTTACAGTTGATGTGATATTTCATGTTTGGGCAAGTTGCTTTACATTCAGTGCAAGTAGATTTGGAAGTACTGGCCCGGTACCCCGGCGAAATGTTGTTCATGATTTCATGAACATTTCAAGCCAATCATGAACTGTTCATGAACGGTTCTGAAAAAGTTCCTGAGCTTGGTTCATGAACTTTTGGACATGAACTGTTCTTAAGACATGTTCATGAACTGTTTATGAATTATTGTTGAACATTTCACGGTTCATGAACAGTTCTTCATCTAACCATAAATACTTAGTGATGAACATTTCATGCACAAGTATTTCTAATGACTTTTCTGAGACAGACTTTAAGGATCCATCATGAATAATTCATGAATTCCTTTGTGCTAGATGTTTCATACATATTTTTGAAAGTATTATTGAAATGTCTAGCATACAAATCTTGTAGATTTGTGAAACCTGTAAAGTTAGTATGAAAATGCATAGTACTTTCACCACTGTAAGTTTGAGTTCTTGACCTGTTCTAGAGAATTTTAAGAACATTTGTACAAGAACTGTTTAAGAACTACCTTCAGGAACACTTTAATAACTTTTTAAGGACCTTTCCTGTTCTTGAATTATTCTTAAACTATTCTTGAACACTTTAAGAACTTTTTTGAACAACATGTTTCCTTCTGATGTTCTTAAATAGGTCTACACAATGTTTTTGAACGTATGATGGACTTTTTAAGAATCCAATATGTTCTTAAAAGGATCTGTCATTGTTCTTGGAAGACTTAAAAGACAAGTTTAAGAACGTTTTAAGGACATCTTATTTCAAGAACAGATGATATCAAGAACTCAATGTAAATTGCATTGCTGTTTTTACAAAGAAAGAATATTGTGTGCACAGGAAGTTGAAACGGAAGGCACATGGTTTATGTTATATTTGAAAATGTAAGTCTTTAATAAATTACCGGCTGAACTGATCAGCCATTGATTCCATTTCAAGTTCTTTGGCACTGTAAGTGTAACCATTTCAGGGAAACCATTGATTAGTAAATGATTCTTGAACTGAAAATGAGACTATTCATAATCAATACAAGAATTATTCATGAACATATAGTGCAAAGTTGTATTATGAAATTTTAAAGAGTATTATCAAACCACTTGTATCTCAGTTATTAGTGTTATATTTAAATTATTGTTATATGTTGCTATCAATATGTTAAGTGCTAATACAAGACTTGTTTCTTCTTACCCTGACCTGTTTGTTGAGCTTTAGTAACACTTATGATAACCTTTGCAAAATTGACAAATTCTTGTTCATGAATAGTTCATGAACACTTCATGCCACCTCAGTTCATGAACTCTTGAAGAACTATGGTTCATGAACTATTCACTTACAGTTCGTGAACAGAAAATGAGCCATTGAAAAATAGAAGGAAAATGTTCATGAACTGTTCGTGAACAGCAAAACCCTGAAGAATTTTTCAAGAATTGTGTTGTTCATGAACTGTTCAAGAACACTTCATGCCATTGATGTTCATGAATAGTTCATGAACATTTCATGCCATAATGGTTCAAGAATAGTTCATGAACACTTCATGCCACACGGGTTCAAGAATAGTTCATGAACACTTCATGCCATAAGGGTTCAAGAATAGTTCATGAACACTTCATGCAATTAGGTTTCAAGAATATTTCATGAACACTTCATGCCATTAGTGTTCATGAACAGTTCATGAACTAAAATTTCAAGAACTTTTCACAGACGTGGCTCATTTTCTCTTCACAAACTATTCGTGAACAGTTCATGAACTCAGTTCACGAACAGTTCATGAACTGTTCACGAATTATTCGTGAACTGCAGAACAACATTTCGCAGGGGTTAAGGGCAAGTTGGTTTTTCAGTTAATGTTGAGCCCTGATATATCTCAAATTTATTTCATAAACAACTAATAAAGTACAGTCCAACCTGTCAATAAAGACCACTCAAGGGATTTTGTCGTTGTGGTCTTTGTTCACAGGTGGTCTTTATTCGCAGGGTCGATCGAAACTTTGCAAAATATGCTAGTAGTTTTTTAACAGGTACCTTATCTATGCATGTGCTATATTGTTTAAATGTTTGAATACTTATGCATGTATCATGAAATAAAGGATTGAAAACACAGTTTTGTTTTACATTTGTATATTTATTACATGTTGTATTTCTATTCCCTTATGTTTTTATTATTTATTTAAGTTATCATATACTGACTCGAGCCAGCCATTGCTAGCCTTAAAGTCCAAATATCCTAACTCACACGCAAACTTCAAGGCTTTCTCCTGGGTCATAGGTCAAGACACAGGCAAGAGCCTTGCACTTGCGTCAACAAACCACTTATGCACTAAGTCATTCACTGACGCGAATTCGGACTCACGCTTAGGGCGTTTACTTTTACAGTTTACGTTCTCCGCGAATTCGTCCATCATCTCAAGTTTACGCTTTAAAATGCTCTGAATTTGAGTTTTTCCTACACCACGATCACAAGCCACTCGTCTACAACTGTGTCCTTTACCTAACAAACTAATGACCTTAACGCGTTCTTCCAACGTCAAGAACTTACGCTTGGAAGCAAAGATGGTTAACTTGAACTGACAATTTACTTGTCTATAATCTATGAACGTGTTATTACGGAGAAATTTAAGAAGAGAATGACTATCAAAATGTTTGTCTTTAATAGGCATCGTAAATGATATGAAACCGTTAATTTCCTTAAAGGGGCCTTTTCACAGATTTTGGCATTTTTTAACTTATTCATTAAATGCTTTATATCGATAAATGTAAACATTGGATCGTAAAAGCTCCAGTAAAAAATCAAGAATAAAATTAAAAAAAGGAAAAGAACATTGCCCGGACCAGGTTTCGAACCAGTGACCCCTGGAGTCCTGCCAGAGTCCTGAAGTAAAAACGCTCTAGCCTACTGAGCTATTCCGCCGAGTACTTATACGTGTAGTATTTTATACCTTATATAAGCAATCTGCGTAGTTTCACAAAATTTAACGACAAAAACAGAACTCTCCAAATTATTCAATCGTTTCGCGTTGCAACGCTTTATAATTTTTAGGTTTTAAAATCGTCAAAAGATGCATATAATGGCTATATTAGACCATGGTAAATGTTCAGTATTACTGTTTCCTCACAAATATCATAACTAAAACGAAAATTTGCGAATCTGAAACAACTTTTTTCAATTTTGTCAATTTACCAAAGCGTGAAAAGATCCCTTTAATGACTTTATGAAAGCCCCAAATTTGTCTTTGATATTTTCGGTAATAAGTACATTAATCTTGAGTCACTTAAATACAAAGGCAAATTTTTACACTTTTGACAAACTGTCAAATGCATAAAAGAAGCAAGCGGCTACCAATTAGCAATGCATGTTAAATAAACAAACAACTGCTATCGAGTGCAATAAACTGTCACTTGCCAATATCTCCATAGCAACCGACGAGTTCACTGGTAAGATGTGTATCACGTGACTACGCAGCATCCTGGCGGCCATTTTGTTTTATTAAAGTTGCGAAATCGTTGATTTTTATGATTGGAGTGGTCGTTGTAAGCTATCAAAATGAAGATTTGGGAATGTCAAAGGGTGGTCGTTGGTCTTTGTTCACAGGTGGGCTTTATTCGCAGGTTCAATATATAGTGAAATCGTTCGGGAGGAAATCGGTGTGGTCGTTATTGACTGTCGGTCGCTATTAACAGACGGTCGCTCGGGCAGGTTGGACTGTATATAACTATAATTTATATGATTTTGAATTGTTATAAAGAGTTATATTAAGTTAGTTTTTCCCAAATCAGTTAATTTAACATGAATTGCATTTTTTTCCCAAAATGGCCAGGGAAAGGCCTGATGTATCTATATTGTGTCAATATTCGTTGATAAAAACATTCCAATTTGGTCCATTTTATTGATAAAAAATGCTTACATTTTCCATTTTATTGATTTAAAAAATCCCAATTAGACTCAAAATGGCAAGGAAAACTAAGACTTGCATGAAGGCTGAACTGTTTGAAACTAATGTTGAAAAAATCATTGGTATATATTTAAGAAAAAGGACAAAGACATTCAGCTGTGAATATTACATTCATGCATACATGTGTATTCATATAATAAATATCATTACATATAAAAGAGTAAATTTTTTATTTTCCCCTTTTCCTAAAAAACGACGCGTTTTTCCCCTTTGGACGGGCCCCGCCACCATTCCCCTATAGGTGAAAAAACCCCACTGATAAACAAAAGCAATTGTTCATGGCTTAAACCTTGTTACACTATACAGCTTGCATAGAGAAAAATATTACAATTATTAGTTCCAGTAGCTCAGACCAAATCGCTTGTTATGAAATAATCAACCAGATAATTTATACTAACATTTTTGTCTTCGGAATCGATGCATGGTCTACTTGTGAAGAACTGCGGGGGTCCAGTATTACCAACCCCTTCAAAGCATTTCTGGATATTCTGGGTGAAAACTGCACGGACATTTCTCATTGGATAAACACAGATAGCCGACCCTACGCTGGGCTCGGATGACCTTGGGGGGCCCAGGGAGAAGGTCACATACAACACATCTTCGTCAACATTAATTCCTAGAGCCTGAGCAAGCACCCGCCCCGCCTTGCCAACATGCGCTGTCTGAGAGATATTATATAACGTGCCTTGGTTGGAGCATTGCAAACCGAGTTCTGTATAGGAGCCAAAATTCTGATCCTTCTGGCACACTCTAAATATTTTGGTTATGTACGAGTCTCTACTTGCGTCGGTAGATTCTTTCTGAACTGTTATAAAATAGCTGAAACCCTCCGAACTAAAGCCATATTTGTAGAAAATTGGGAAGCTATGCTTCTTTGTACTGTCCCCGTTGATCATTGTCTTGTGCATCGTCAGATGGTCGTACATTAGATTGAAGGTCACTAAATTATAACTGGCAAAGGCTGGCACTCTACTTCTCTCCCAGCCTATGTCAGTGTACTGCACACCTACATACATCGCATTCAGCTGCACACTAATATTGTCTGTCTGTTGTTTATCCATCAAGCTTGGTGCAATGAAGGCGTATGTGGATGCAGTCGCATTATTGGCAACCATGGGCTTGAAAATACGTTGGTACTGCTCATTGATATTTGTCAGATTGTACCTTGAGCATTCACCTTGGAACAGACTTATACAGTTGATGAGAGCATTATTAGAATAGTCTATCAGTAATGCTTTACAATGTGCATCCATGCTGGACAACAGCTTGTCACAGGTATACCCCTGTTGTCTCATGACAGAACACTGAGGGTTATCTTCTCCTGGACCCGTCAGTACTTCCATCAATTTCTTCAGGTCTAAATCCAATTCAAATAACCTATTAACACCACCTACAAATATCCTTGCACTTCTATTGTCATATGCTATTTTTTCAAATGCTATCTTCTGCGGCGTAGTGAACTCATTGTGTATGATCCTTTGGCTTTCTGCGTATGTGAGGATCCACAGGACAAGAACACACTGGACAATGTCCACCCAGGCCATCATTGATGCTTGTGTTGGCTTTAGCACATTAAACACTCATCCTCTGCAAAAGGGAAAAACAAATGGCTGTAAGTATGTGAGTACTTTATATTTTATTACAGCACTGGCAAGCAACAAGTGTGTGAGTATCAAAGAATTGTAGCCAGTGGTGTAGGTGAACGACTTAGCGGTAAAATAAGGCATAGATAAATTGTCTCATATTATTACCTAACGCTGGAGAAAGAATGGTAAAGGTTTAGATAAATTCATTTAACTGCTTTTTACTGATCCAGCACTGTGTGATACAGAAAGGAATATCCAATATTAATTAACTGACAATGTATCACATTGTAAATGGTAAGTAACAGTAAAAGCAGTGCAATAAAAGCAGTGCAACCAATAATGTCACCACCATTTTGCACAGTATTTATTCAATGGCAAGGTCTTTCTTATCTATGTACCCACACAACAGTGAATGACAAATGATTTACTATATTCCAGATCTTATCAGTACATAATCACCATTGACAAACAGCTTTCCTTTATCTATCCATGAATGAAACTGATTCCTGCTATATTGATCCATACATAACCAAAGTTTCAATGAATAATCTAAGGCTGATCTTGTGCACACTTAACAGGGGCATTAAAGTTTCAAGTACTTACTTTTAAATAATTTTTACAAATCCAAAATTAATGAACTTACAAGACACTCCCTCTAGGGTTCAAACACACCTGAGCAAAAGCATGCAGTTAAGCAAGTTCAATATTGTTGTTCAGTTAAATCAAAGATTTATAAATCATGTTCATATTTATTAATAGATCTTTGATTCAATGTAGAAAAGCACAAAACATAATGTTGGTTTAGACAAGCACAAAACACAATGTTGGTTAACAAGCTTTATAGGTTTGTAACAAACAAATAAGAATATAGACACTTGTTGGGACAGTAATTTTAACTGAATTTTAATTTATTTTTATTAAAAATTGCATTCTAAAATATTGTTATGCAAAATGCAGAAACATTTTAATGAATTAAACCAGATGTAAAATATAACAATGCAGCCCCCCCCCCCCAAAAAAAAAACACAAAAAACCTGTGCTCAGTCCATGTCCAAGCTTTGCAGCTGGCTTGAACAACAGTAGATATCCGTTTCCAGATTTTTTTTATGAATGTTCAAATATTTGAGGGCAAAAAGATGTCATACAAGTCATGTCAAGGCTATTGAAATGTAATTCAGGTTTGTCAAAGTTTAGAAATGAACATTTATGTTTTATAAATTATAAGCAGTTCATACATGTATTGTTTGCTATTTTCAACAATATTTCCTCCACATCACACAAGACAGAACAACCTACTCACACGTTTCACAGGTAAGCTAAGCATTCCCATTAATACTGACATTTTACATGTAGTGCCCTATTTGAATCATAGGTGGATACAGACCAGCAATAGAATTATTGTTATTTTAATTGACGAAATTGTGCAATTAATAGGTTATTACCAATCACCACACAAGTTATGTGGCAGGGCCAAGAATTAAAACCATGATTCTCAGATCTGTAGCCCAGCACTCTACAACTATATGTAAATTTATGCTATAAGTCTTGGATTCAAGCCATAAACCTACAGACTGTTTTCAGGTGGTCAGCTGATTCGTGGCACAATATATCACAGCCTATGGAGTCTTTCACAAAGATTATCCAACGGACTCACTGATAGTCTATCCAAGGTGAAGTCAAAGCAGAATGGATTCATTTCAAACTGACCACAGCATAATGGGGAGCCTCTTTAAAGTGAAGTGGTCACCTTTCACATATAGCTTTAAATCTTAACTCCAAAATAAACACCACTATCATCACCGATCTTTTCATGACAACCAACCAGCCATGATATGTCACCTTCAGCGCCACTTCACAAGTTCAAAAACATATCTAACCCCACATTGAAGTGTACAATATCCTCCCACCCTCCAACCAGATTCAGAATTTTATCCTTGTTAAGAGATTTATTTCAATACAGGTAGTGATTATACTCCACAACTGTATGGTAGTTATTATTATCCACTGTACACATTACATCAGACAGTATTTTTACCATCACAAATGTTTCGACATAAAAGTTTAATGTCTCAATAACATTCTCCCCTGCAGGCAATGTCTCCACAACAATCATTCTTATCCTAGCACACTAGGTGTCACACACTATTCTAAATGACCCTGTACCTGTCAGAGGCTTAGGTTGTTTTAAAGTTCATGAACAAATTTAATTGGACACTAAGTAACGGAAAACACTCTTATTAAGAGCCAATATTTTCATATATTTGCATTACATTTTCATAACCAAATGCTTCTCAGTGTTATTTGTGGTTATTCATGTAAGTTTACAATAATTGGAAATGCACGCACATGTAGCTCATTTGACATTTGAACAGGAAATGCTTAACCCTTTCCCTTTTAGAAGCAAAGTGAAAATGGCTATGTGCAAACAGCATAAATCCAGAACAGCCTGCGAGTAACTCGCTGTCTGTTTAAGTGTTACCGGTATGCTGTTTGCTGCTCATCTAAGGTTTGGAAATGATGCTTAAAAAACTTGAATCTAGTAAGAAAGGTCTTAAATTAAATGTAACTTTTTAAGGGACTACAAATGCGTGAAAATGCATAACAATTATATAAGTGGTAAAAGGTTAAACAGACCACACAGGAAAATACATGTTGAACTTGAAGTTTAAGACCCATTAACTAGGTAATTGTATAATTATGAACTGATAATTATAATAAGATATATTTCTGATATCATAGCATTACTCAAAGAACTTAATTTAAAACAACTATTAAGCTAATATTATAAGCATCGCAAAACAAATATTTTTTTAGCCATTAATGCAATGAACTTCCAACATTTCAAAGCTTAATACAATTTGTAAAGCCCAAAAGATTGCTTATTTTACAGAGACTTTATCGTGAAAAGACAACAACAGTCCTGATATTTCATGTATGCTAAATTGCAGTTTACAAGAGTTATGGAACTTGGTCAGTTATCTCACACAATGAAGCGCGTGTTTCAGTTGAATAACTTTGGTGGAAAACTGAAATAAAGGTGTTGCCTGTTTGCCTTAACAACACCATAACACGGATGCCAAAATTTGGTGAGTAATTTAGCGAAAACTATTGAGAGCTAAAAAAACAAAGACTTTTGACTAATCAAAATAAATGAGATAATGATAGGTTTAATATCTAAAATTATGTCTAATGTCTGTCTTAGACCTTAATTGAGATTTTAATGTCAATGTTCATTGAGTTCCCCATACAACAGTTTTAAATATTTAGACTATCAAAGTAAATTTAGTAATTTTCAACAAAACAATTCGTTTTTAAGCGTAATACAAGTCTGTATTTGAATAGCCTTAATTAAATACAAATATTGAAAAATGTCAGACCTGAAAATAATGCTGTCCAGAAAAAACTTGCCAGCCCGTAAAAGATGATTAAATTCAGTGTTTTTTTGCCATTCAAATTTGGGTCCTGTAGGGGGCCCATTCCCAAAGGAAAAAAGTATACATTTTTCCCAAATTTTCAACATTGAATTCATCTCAAATCCAACTCTATAAGTTAAACCTAAGTAAATTTACAGCATTTGGTAGCAAAAAATGAACAATACTTATTTCCAAAATTAAGTCAAAATGACGAGAATTTTCCCAATGCAAAGGGACCCGGCCACATTCCCGAAATGGTGAAAAAACACTGCCAAGTGGATAAAAAACTAATTTGACCCAACCATCATTATAATAATGCACATGATTCAGCAGAATACAATGTAAAGTCAAGAGTCACTTTACAGGATTGAGTGGAAAAGGAAAACCACACTTAATATAGCATGCTGTGTATGCCACTTGTGATCCCTGTTCAAATGCACTCTAAGCAATAAGTACCCATACAATAGATGCATTCTATTTTGAACACCAAAATATAAGAAAATTCGCTACAGACTACTGTGACAGTGTCCGGAAAGCATGTTTTTTGCATGACTGAAAGTGACCCATTAAAACCTTGTTTTGTATCCTACATGTATTGCATTCGATCTAAATTAAAACTCACCCCTCCATTAGTTGTTTCAAATACCGCTGAATTGCCCCGTAAAACCCCTGTCCCATACTTCACTATACACTTCATACTTCCAAAATTTGCATATGTTTGTGTTTATGAAATTCTTTAACAAATTTATCGTCATAAATGGTCAATTTTTTTTTCTAAATTGATGTAGTAATTGTATATATCCCTTACTTGCATAGTATCGGCCCTCCCCATAGTATTGTTGCTTTTAACGAAAAACCTTCAAGAAGTGCTGGAAAGTTAATGTTTTTCATTTTTTAGAAGTTGTAATTTATTTGGTTATCCATGACTATATTTCGACGATCATTCTCATTATTTCGGGTGTTCATTTGAAAGTAGGTCATGTTTATGCCAGGGTGATGCTATGATTCTTTAATTACGTAACACGTACATAAATAGTTTGTTAATGGATTAATAGTAGTTTTATAAAAATTTAATTTTTTATATGCCGCTTATTTTCCAATAAAATATAAAACTATTTTTTAAACAAAATGAGCAAGAGTTTCGTTTTTACATAAAGTTACTATTTTTTAGAACACACACATGCGCATCGTAACAAATCTTAACAACCAATCAGAAGGGCCGATACTATGAGACAAGGTGTACATGAAACAGATAACTTAAGGGAGCTAAGTCTAGTCATTATTTTGTCAAAACATTGACGATTAAAATGCAGTTTTAGTTGTTATGTCAATGAATACACATTTAACTATATTGACATATAACACATGCGTGTTTTTGTATTTATTCACTTCCAAAATTTGAATGTTTTTATTAATAGACCCTATACTACGGATACACATACTAGGATTATCGGTTATTATATGCACATTAAAAAAGCGGAATTTATATAGTTAGCATAGGGAGAAGTCACTTCTCCTTTTTTCTAAAACAGGGAGAAGTTTGGAAAGTCGCAGGGAGAAGTTTGTGCGAAAAATATCAAAAACAAAACATGTTCATTTCATAACTTTTATTAATTCTAATCTATCATTAAACTATGTTTATCATCATCCCTATAACAAAACACAATCTTAATGCATGGAACATCTAGCAGGGATTTCAATAGATTTTAAAAACCAGGAGTCAATGACCCCTGGACTGAAATTTTGAGGAGTCAAATTGAAAAATGGTGGGGTCAATTTTGAAGTGCGTTAATTGTGTTTTTGTCTGTATTATTCAATTTTTTAGATAAAAATATCCTCTAAGAGTAACACAATATCTTAAAAAGTTATACTGCTTTATTAAATAACAATACCATGATACATAACACAACATATTTAAATGAATTGGTATGTTAAATACACTTCCTTATAGTTATAACACATGTAAGTCTTTTAACAGATTTAAATAATTTAAGATATGTACCGGTAGCACCTTTTCATCACATATTTATCGTCATTATATTATCATCATCCCTATGATTTTTCTAACAAAACACAATCTAAATGCATGGAACATCTCAGTCTTCGAAATTAGCACACGCCCGATCGCCCGTGGCGAGTAAAATTACTGCCGGGCACATACAAAAATTCACGTTTGTGGCCCGCCGAGCATGTAAATTATTGAAGCCAATTGACAGTTTATAAAAAAAAATTGTAAGCGGTTCTTGATATTTGCAGATCTATTTTTCAATTTTGCGAAGAAACACCTTGCCGTAAGTTGTAAAACAATGAAATTCCATTGGTTTAACAACACGCCTCTGCTTGCACACGTCATCGTTATTGTTTTTGACCGATGCAGTTCGGTCACATTCGGTTCTTATCGACGGTTTCTCTAGACATTAATCGATAAGATGCTTTTTGAATCGATCATTTCAATCAAGTAATACGCTTCCGTTTTTGTCAATGTAAACAAATGTCATTGTCGACATAGAGGCAGTATCTTAGGTATGTTGATGGGGCTAAGCCCGATAAAGCACTTCCAAAATAGAAAATTGACAATGATTTAGAGAAAAAGGAAGCCAAGAAATGGTACGAGGACACCAGAGAACGCTCGTTTCAAGAGCACTGGTGTAACGATCGACCGTCTTAATTCTAGTGATTGATTAGATGTAATTGTATTCACTACTATTGAAACAAATGTTCTGCTGTACTATGTGTAGCATGTAAGTGTTAAAATGTTGTGATTTGTTATAATTTTGGTTAAAAAAGTTTGGGCATGTAAAAAATATGTTGGGCATGTAAAAATTCTTAAGTAACTGGCCCGACTGGCATGTAACTTTTCAAAGCTAATTTCGAAGACTGACATCTAGTATATCTATTACTGTTTATCCGAAAACTATACATGTCCGAAATATGTACACTTTGGAATGCCTTACCTGTAGTAGTTTTACTTTAATAATCCAAATTTTTCTTGTTGTTATCGGGTTTAACAAACCTAATCAAATGTTTGTTAAATCAAGTTAATGCTTTCTCCATTATTGAATCACCATTACTTGCAATTTGAATCGCCAGCTTTGAATTGACACGGGTTGAATGTTAAGTCCGCCATTTACAATCTCGAAGGTCATGACGCAGCAATTTAATTCTTCTCTGATAATTTATATCTTATCGAGAAAATGTGTTTTCTCAATGTTTATGTGTAGTATTATTACTTGTTAGTATAAAAAATGAACTGTGATTCCAGTTTATATAAGATGGGTGTTACTCATAATCATCGGTGGATTAACAACCAGGGTTGGCATATTGACCGGTCAATTGAGTATTGACCGGGCCGGCGGTCAATACCCGGTTAAAACCGGTCATTACTGGTCAATAATGGTAATTACTGGTCAATACTGGTCGATTGAAAATTGTAGCATTAAAACATCACAAAGGAGCTATTATATATTAAATCAATAATTATTCTGTAATTGATACTAGCACGGATTCTAGATTACACGGATAAGAAACGGGACCGTTACGCCAAATATCTTGTCGTGTCTAAGTCACGTGACCGTGTCGTAACTATCGATCTTTTATCGAAGCGCCAAGGTTATAAATTTGATGTACTCACTCACGTATTTTGTTAAATTATAGTTTCATTTCTAGGCCGATTTTGACAAATTATATATCATTAGAAAGCTAACGTAACGTAGTTTTCAGATATATCATTATATATTGAGTTTTTCTTCTGATTTCGGCAGCCCGGCGAGTTATAACTTTAACTTTTGCAAATAACATACCGTTTTGGAGTTTTAGAATCTAGATTTACGGTTGACATGTTCGTACTTTATACCGATTTGTAGCGTTTATATTTGGAGTTCAGTTTTAAAAATAACATCTTGCTTAGGAGAATAGAATTCTGTATACGATAGAAAAAAAATTGTTTAAAAACTAAAGTAATTAAGGAATGAAGGCGGGAAAATGTAGCGCGCGTTCCTAACGCTCTGAACTGATGCTTCGGTCTTGGCGATTATGCTTTTGTTTAGATACCGGCCATTGAATTTCCTTTGCCATGATTATTATATTTTTTATGAAATATATTGAAATATTTTGTTCTAGAGACATATCCATAAAGCTAAGTATTAATGAAGCTTAATAAATTTACGATTTCAGCTCTTGATTATAACACAGAAAGGGTGTTAATTTTATGATGAAACAGCGTATACAAATGTATAGCGGACCCTCTTGATATTTTTCGGCTTTGCATACTTCAAATATAATGGGTGTCAAAACATTCATCGTTTGTTGTTTATTATCAAAAAGGTAATTATGTAAAATTATATGAAAGGTTATTAACCATAAATTATAAATTAATTAAAATTATTTAAAGATTCTTGAAAATCACGGTCAACTGTCTATGCATGTATATTGAAATATCTTTATAAGTTAACAGAGTTATAAATATATAGAATTCTAAATTAAAACACTGTATTATTTGTATTTTTCGGAAAGATTATTCATACATTCTTTATAGGACTACGAAATGACGGAGTTTTTTTACCGGTACCCGCTAAATACGTCAAATGTTAAGTATTAGATTTTTTAAATGTTTAAAATGTACATGTATAGGTATTAAGCACTTATAATTATTGTGATTTAGCTGGCTGACATCTATACAGTATTTAGTTTATGGCAATCTGTATGGGCAGATGACTATAAATGTTTTCAATACGCTACATATCTCATAAACGCAAAATTGAGTATTGGGCGTTACATTACTCCAAGAAATGACCACTAATACCACGAGAAGACATGGAGGTATCATAAAAAGTGTAATCTGACCAGACATTGCCACCTGTGGTTAGGGACCAATATACAAGTATAGGTCCCTGCTGTGGCGTATGACACCATAGTGTTATTTAGTATTGGTCGGCACAGTATCTGATCATAACGAGATAATTGGTTTGTGCTGAACACAGGGGCAATAAAACCACAGATCTATCAATAAACAAGATTATTGAGATATCTTTTTTTGAACACCGCGATAAAAATGCTCAAACCATGGACTCTAGAATACACGGATAAGAAACATGGCAACATTCTCAGAATCATCACTGCTATATGTGTAATCACCTAACAATTCGTCTAAAAATAATTTATATATTTGAGTTGAAGACGATGTACTGTTGTTTAAGTCTGAATAAACTATCTGTCTGCCTGTCTAAATCCAAGCCGTCATCGTCCCGGTGAAAAAATCTGATTTTCAATAGTTGGACATGATGCCCTGATGTCAAAATACGAAATGACCCGCGTAACACGGACCGTGATTTTCAAGAATCTTTAATAAATTGATAATTTAAGGTAAATAACATTTCAAATAATTATACATAATTACCTTGTTGATAATAAACAGCAAACGATGAATGTTTTTGACACCCATTTTATTTCAAGTATGCATGCAAAGCCGAATAATATCGAGAGGGTCCGCTATATACGCTGTTTCATCATAAATTTTACAACCTTTCTGTGTTATAAACAAGAGCTGAAATCGTTAATTTATTAAGATTCATTTATAATAAGCTTTATTGATATGTTTCGTGAACAAAATACTACAATATATTCCATAAAAAATATAATAAGATGGCAAAAGAAATTCAATGGCCGATTTCTAAACAAAAGCATAATCGCCAAGACCGTAGCATCAGTTCAGTGCGTTAGGAACGCGCGCTACATTTTCCCGCCTTCATTCCTTAATTACTTTGGTTTTTAAACAAATTTTTTTTCTATCGTATACAGAATTCTTTTCTCCTAAGCAAGATGTAATTTTTAAAACTGAACTCCAAATATAAACGCTACAAATTGGTATTAAGTACGAACATGTCAACCGTAAATCTAGATTCTAAAACTCCAAAACGGTATGATATTTGCAAAAGTTAAAGTAATAACTCGCCGGGCTGTCGAAATCAGAAGAAAAACTTAATATATATTGACATATCTGTTTACTGCGTAACGTAAGCTTTCTAATGATATATAATTTGTCAAAATCGGCCGAGAAATGAAACTATAATTTAACAAAAGACGTGAGTGGGTACATCAAAATGTATAACCTCGGCGCTTCGCTGTACGCTAATCGTAAAAGATCGATAGCCACGACACGTAAAAACGTGCGGTGGTAAAACATAAAATTTGTATTTCTTGTGTTTAACTCGCTATAAATCCATTAATAACAACAGGAATATACTAAAAGTTATATTTTTTTGAAAGAGGAATTAATAAGCAACAAGATAACGTATAAACCAATAAAATCGGATGAATAGTTTTTGCATAAGATTGAATTTACTAAAGTAAGGGTCAAATACTCGATTCATCTCCTGTCAATATACACTCCGTGATACAAGTAAACTTTTTTTTGAGTCATTTATTGTAAAAAAAATCATTAAAGCTGTAAAAAATTACTTCTTTATTATTTATGGAAATGGCCTCAAATACATAAGGACTCAGGCAATATCTTTATCTCAGTGTATCGCATCTGTTACTAAAGTATTATTACTTTTGTAGTTACCATAGTATTTCACTTATCTATTGATATATCTATTTGATAAGCAGATGGACAAACAGAACTCTTGTGCTTTCTAGGGTCATAAATCTGGCCCCTAAGCCTTAATTGGTAATAAAATGCATACAGTGTTATGTCTCTGATATTGACAATGAAGCAAATCTGCCCTTAGGCTATTTCATATCACTCACACAAAAGGATGTTACTTGCTATTAATTTAATAGTAACTTCTAACTGTTCTCCTTTCTGTATTAAGAGGGTTTTTTCCTATCATATTTAAAAGTTCAATTGGTATTCAAATGAATAAGCAATCAAAGTTCTTGATTTTGACAACAAAATGTTTTCCAATTGTGGGTGTACTCTAGACTCTTCTTTTCAATTATTTTTTTCTTTTAATAATTATTTCTTATAATGTTTATCACTTTTATATCAATGGAAAATAAAAGATTTTTTATCTATTTTGTTTAAAAAGTATTTAAAGAAATCTATGCAAGAAAACATGACAAGTAAGGGTCGTGTCAAAAAGGTGCCATTTAAGGCCCTATTATCAGTTTTGGGTGCCCCATCCTGTATAGGTGCGAAGACTGTGGGGACAGTAGGGGCATGGGGAACAACTCATACACAGTAATTGACAGGTTCTTGTTGAATCAAGCACAGAATTCTCTAAGCATTCATAATTCATTAGAATTGAAAAAAAGTTCAATCGACCAGAAAAATCCAATTGACCAACTTTTACTAATTTGCAAAATTTTGAGAGATTGGCCTACAAATTGCATGAATAGGTATAAAATATTGGTTATTAATAGCTTAAGACATTATTGGCAACATGTCTGTTTAATTTATATTATCAATATTGTTTAATTAGGCATGGAATATTAATCAAAATTGGGGGTAAAGTTCAATTGACCAGTAATGACCACTTCGGGAGTATTGACCGGGGCGGTTTTAACCGGTTAAAACCGGGGGCGGTTGATTGGTGCCAACCCTGTTAACAACTGACAAAACTCGCTGGACTTAAATCTACTGGAAGTGTAAGAAAATTCAGACTGGTTTATATTTCACAATAACATACACGTATTTAATGTATGAATGTAAATTTAAATGTTAAAACCAGTCAATTATTGAGAAGTCAAATCGGCCGCAAGTTAAAACGGTCTCGAAATACGTCAAGTTAGCATATTAGGGGATTATTTTGATTTTGATTAGGATTTTTTTGTATTTTTTTCGGAAACTGAGACAGGTCTAGTTCATTCAAAGAAGGGAAAATATCCCTGCATAGACTCCTGTCCCCACCAACTCGGAATAAAAGTGTGTTAAATGTTTTTTTGGTAAAAAAATGCACCTTTCTGTAGACCATGAATTGAAAAGGCAACAATTTTACAACTACAAAAATGCTATTCTTTTATTAAAAGATTAACAAAAAACTGATCTCAGTAAGATGTTTAAGAAGCAAAACTTAAATTACTAACAATGTTTTCAGTAGGCATATTAAAAAAAATAAAGGGAAAATACAAACTTAAGTTTCCTTTGTTAAAATGCAGAAACGTTTATGTGTATCACTATCTTGCAGGATAAATATTTATGCACTTGATAAAAAAATGATAGGTTCTGACATTTAATGCAACATGGTATTTGAGGAATATTTACTTGTGGATAAATGATTTAAAGGACAATCATATTAAACTTAACTTTGTTGGAAAACTGCCTTTTTATGACGAAAATCCTTCAATATTAACTGCCGTAGAAACAAATTCAACACCACTGTCAGCTTTTGTTGTTAATTTTTTCTCCCTGTAGATTCGCGGTGAATAGGTTAAACAGCACTAATTTAAAATTTAACATGAATAATCAAATCTCTGACAGGGCTCCCTCTGGCCCAAAATTTTCTGTAGCCAAATTTACCTTTTTACTATTGAGGATTTTATGGGTGATTATGTAGAAATCCTTGAAGCCAAATTGAATTTTTTTGTAGCCATATTTCCTTATTTGTAGCCATTGGCTAATTTGGCGAATGGCAGAGTAAGCCCAGTCTGACATCAGTGTTTTTTTTAATGAAATATTCGGCGTTATTAGGCCCCATTCTCCCATCTAGACTAGAGTATATATTTTTCCACAAAATATTTGAAAAATTTCCCTCTCAGAAGTGTTATTCAATTTTAATCAATACCTCATTTAAAGATGTTTTTCGTAACAAATTTATTTACTATAATTTGCCTGATTTTCCGCATCTGCGTGTTTACTTTCTTTTAGCCTTTACTCATTTACTGCAAACCGTACGTAGTTCACTATCACGACTTTCGCTTAACGACATCTACCGCAAACCATACGTATTCCACTATGTTGCACAAGAGCAAGAGCTATCAGAAAAAAATTGACAAAAATCTGTTTTAATTTTAATGGTAGGTGAAACAAAGAATTATTTTAAATCGTGCATTTTAGATGTTCTCAGAAATGGTTTAAACACAAGGGACAGAATGAGGACGATTTTGGTAGAATTATATTGCCTGTACGAACTTCAACATTGTTGAAAAGGCATACAAACTTGATCGGTGTATTATATGCTCAATGTATTATCAATGGCCAATTATTGCTAGGGCATTTACACACAATAGCATATTAGATTGCAATGTTACAATGTGTATATTGGATTAAAAAACATGTTGTTTTGCCGTATATATTTTGGAATAATGTTTTTCTCTCTATGTATGGTGAATAATAGCGTTAAAACTTGATTTTGAACTATTACTTGCTAAGTATTGAAATTTCCCCTTTTTCCCCTTTTAAACGCGAATGTTCCCCCCTCAGGGAACCCGACCCCTTTCCCCCAAAACTGAAAAAAACAACACTGGACATACTATTCAAAGTAACAATCAATGAAGTATATAATAATTTAAATATATGGAGTTTAAGACAACACATAAAATAAATAGCAGAGTTATTTTCAAGCAATGTCGTATTTTTTCGTTGCGACAATTAATTAAACTTTAAAATTTCAAAAATTGTTAAAGTCTGAGTTTAACGACATTTAAATACCAAAAATCGATTCCAATATGTAGCGAGAGATGTTTCCTGTCAGATTTTACAAGAATTTCACACAAGTTTGTTAATAAACAAAATCAAGAGGGCGGTAATGAAATACCGCGACTTAACCCAACTCGCGCGTTAACCGGGTTTGAGTAGCTATATGCAATTTTGGATGAGGTCCATACAACCAACTTTTTACATTTCATACAACAGAAGAAACTGTTTCTATACATAAAAAACAGGAAATATTCTAAAGATAGAATCATGTATGCCATGTAATTTATGTCAATTATGTAATTTTGGTCACCAAAAATATTAATGTGCCCTGCCCTTCTTTTAGTTCTTGAAACTGAAAGCATGATTTTCTTTTTTTAAATCTCATTAACTACACCAACTTTCGAAATGTGACGGAGAATAGCATACGAATCATACTTACTTACGATAAATCGTCAATAATATACCACTGACATGCACGTGTATACACAATACAATCCAGTAAAAACAAAACAAACAAAATAATTAATCCTCACTTCTTGAATATCTCACCTAGACTGAAGTTACACAACGTGTGCGCATGTGCATACGAAACCGGAAATAGTGTGTAGAATTAGTCGCGCCGGTTGTTTGCAAACAAAGGTGTTGTTTTTCCTTGATGTCTTCGGAAAACTACAAGGGTATACATATTTCTCTTTGTTGTCTCTGTACAACGATTTTTATTTCGCATTTCGGATCAACATTTAAAAAATGTCACATTGTTCAAGTTATTTATATTTCAATTTAAACGATTTCTTCATTTTTGTAACTGCAACCGGCTGCATTCCACTAAATGTTGTTGAAATATTTTAAGTTCTTTTGGCAACTCAGGGAAGAGGGGGGTCAGGTCATGTGTGATGTCACACATTTGTTTGTTAAATTTTATTTCAAATTAATCATTTTTAGTTTGTTTTTATCATTAAATGGCTTTAAAAATAATTTTCAAGAATATTATAGAACACTTGAATAAGTTTTATGTGAAAAAATATGCTTTTAATACTATGCTTGAACTGGCATGTATGCAAAGATAACCATAATGACGAAACAACAGTTATAATTGCATTTAAAAATCTTATTTCAACTAAAATAATCCAAATATATCCATATTTAAATCATTTTAAAATTGTATTCATTAAATTTGCCAGAGCTCCAGATAAGGGCCGTACAGCCGTAACAGGGCCCTCACACTACTTTGGGGGAAGGGGTCCGCAGCACTTAGGAGGGGGAATTTTTGCGGCGTTTCCTTTTTTGGGGGATTTTTTTACTTACTCTCTCATTATTTCATTTGTACATGTTTGCACTATATTAATTGCATTTTTCATAATTTAGTATGTTTGAAAAGATTAAATTGAAATAGAATTGAGATATAATAATCATAAGACACATCTTTCTATTTAAAAAAAAAAAAAAAATTATTATTTTTTTTTTTTTTAGGGGGAATTTTTCCACCCAAAAGGGGGAAAAAGTAAACTTTTCAGGTGGGGGACTGCCGCCGAAATTCGGCGGCAGATTTGATAAATTGAGGGCCCTGCGTAAATACGCCTTTTTCATGAAGATTTACACATTTATTTTTATTAATTGGACGTACAATTACGACATTAATATCCATTTTACGCATTTACGAAAAAATCTGGCCGTACCGATAAGTCTGCGTCAGCGCGGCGTGATTTGTTGGTCTCCAACCTAACGGTGCTTTTCGTTAATTTAAATTACCGAAAAGTTGTAGACTGGGTTCATATATTATTGTCTATTCTGTCGCATGATTTCCTGTTACTTGTAAATCCGTCAAAAACAATAATTATGTCTGCGCGCAATTGAATGCCGGCTTAACGGAAAGCGGCTCAAAACAACACTTTGTTGTCATATAATGACTACATGCAGTGTCGTCTAACCATCCTGACATTAAATCTGTAAACCCAGAAAAAGACATTGTTGCCCCGATATTAAACGATTTGATTGCATCGGTGGCGTAAAACGTTAGAAAACACAATGGGAAACGGATGAGACAGTGAAATAAGTGTTCATTTACTTAGCTTACTAGTTGGCTTGTGTTTTCTAGTAAAGAAAAATGAAGAAATAGTATTAGTCATGAGTTTTAATGTGTAGTTGTATTAGCATCACAATTCAGAATGGAAGACCTAATACAGTAACTGTTTAAGAAGTTACATATATTTATTATAATTGCTGCAAATGTTTCTGTAAAGTCAGTAATACACCCTTCAATATCCAAGAACATGGGTAGTGCAGTACTACCTGTATTTTTGGATATGGTAATACAGGTACTAATTGATTTTAAGCGTTACTCCTTATCTTTCTGTCAGTGGCAGTACAGTTACTAATTTCACAAATCCTTATCTGGAGCTCTGTTTGCACTTGAATTGCAAAGTGGAGCAGACAAATGAACTTAGGTTAAGAACACTGTATTGAAATAAGGTCACTTAAGACTGCCTTGCCGTTGGGCTAGCTCTTTAGGGACGCAGTTAGAGTGTCTTTCTTCCACTCTGGAGAACCGGGTTCAATCCCGGATGGAGCTCTTTTTTTTTCATTAATGGCCATGAGGTAAACACAAACAGTGATTAAGTAAATGGGTCTGAGTAATGGTTTCAAGGAAGGCCACGTGGATCCCGCTTGTGTAGCATATGGCGCTTGTGTAGCGGATTGCGCCTTGACAGAATGGTGACACATTAAGAGAATGGAGGAGTGTAGTGAAAAAGGTCACTTCCAACAGTCTTGCTGGCCTGCTATTTCAATGTCTATTCTAGAAAGCCAAAACTACAGGGGATATTCCCCCTTCACTTTCAAAAATAGGGGTTGACTTTTCAGAAACAGGGGGGGGGGGGGCAATTATCAAATACTATTTTTATACATCTTTGTTTTAATGTTTAATCAGGCCTCGCTCGACACTAACGGTGTCCCGGGAACCCGACGACACCAGATTTTGACAAGGGTCACCAGTTCTTTCAAGCTGGGTGATCCTCTGGGAACCCTAAATTTATAGAACCACTTTGTATTGATTGACCATTTAAATCCGCATAATAATCTTTTATTTTTTGCCTTGTTTATAAGAAGAACTTTCGAAACGGTATGTAGAGTATTTTTAGTTGTTCACATTAGCGGACAGCTAATGTTAAGAGTGAGTTTTGCAAGTCAGTCTGCTCTTAACTACGCTAGGTGGAGCGTCGTTGTATGGACAATCGATATTGGCCAATGAGAGTGCATGCTTTGCAATAGCGACAACACTCCTAGGCCTGCACTACCAGCAGAAAAATTATGCAGACAACAAATAACGTTCATGCCATATGCAGTGTTCGAACAACACTGTGCGTTTAAAATGTGGAGCTACCCAGGCACATGGGTTATATGGAAACTTGGAACTTTACTCTTTCGGCAACAATTACGGCGATAAACGCCAACTTTAAGACTGACGTCAATCAACAATAATGATTACCAGTTAACTCTGCCCTTATACGCATTCTCGTTACCGATTGGACGCTGAACAGCTCAGTTTGACGACTAGAAAGTTACCAGAGAATTTCTCAAGTTGCATCTGTGTCATCATACATGGCTGTGTAATGTGACTTTATTATTCGATTATTTAATATCTCTTAAGTTATCAGTGTGTCTCATGTCGCTTTTATGGCGATTAAGCGCGGAGCATGATTAACAGAATGAATGACCAGATTAACTGTTGTGATTTGTCACGTGTATTAGAAAACAGATGCGGATTATCTGATGTCAAGTGACTTCCACCGTTTGTAAAACGGTCGTACAACTGCCGGTTTGGGGCGTAATTTACGCCCGAACGTCCATTAACAGAAGCGTTGGAACATATATATTAAGATTTTGCAGACTATATTGGGTACTACCAGTATAACAAATTTTAGACAATCGGCTAGTAGACCTTTTCTTATTTCTGTTATTTTAACACTGTTAAACTATCAAAACAGAATTAGCTGTGACACGACACCAGACTAAAAATGAATACATTGACAATTACCACCAAATTGTAATACTTTATGTCCATCATTTGCTGGGTCCAGACTGAGCTGTTAGGGCTAGTAAACTTTGGTTCGGGCTAGTGAAAAATTCCATCTGGTAACCCAAACAGGCTAGTGGTTTAAAAAGTGAAATTTGCACACTGCGTAAGTGTGTGGTTTTGTGACTGTTTGTTGTCGTTGTCACCAACCACAATTGTAACCTAGGTTAACACTTTAACGATAAAATCACGGCAAGTTAGTTAGAAGACTGGTGATGGCAACAGGGTATAATTCATGCGGAAATTGTGCATTGCATGCAAAATACAGTTGTTCATTTATTTGACTCGTAAAGAATTAAAACAAATTAAAGTTGAATTCATTACAATATACCACTAAAATGTTTTGTTGAATTCTCAAATTGGCATTAATAAATTTGTAATCTGAAACATACTTCTGAATTTTAATGTTAACGCAATATAAACTAATTCTAGCTTAAAATAAACAGTGCTTTGTGTATTTCTGCTGTTTCTTTGTCATAGAAAAAAGTGCGTGAAAACTATGCAGACGTCATGTGAAAAGTGTGGGTGTATTTATTGAATAGCAAGTCAGGCGACATACTTGTGTTCAGTTGGAAAACCCCATCCTGATTGGACATTATTTCATAACATCTTTAAATAGTCACATATGCCAAAATTCATTTGCTACTTAAGAAAAAAGGCTAATGTTTACATTTATGAAATTCTTGAGTATACTATTAAAAATGGAATATACAGGATAATCTGGCAATGAAAAGCGACGGGAAAAGTAGTAAGTATGGAGTAATTGTAACAAGTTGGGCTGATACGGATGCATTAGGGAATCGATCAAGTTGGGATTATGCGTATCTATGCGTGAGAAAAAGCGTTCCAACAATGAAATAAATGTCGTTATTAATAACTTAATAGTTTTTTTCTAAAAGAGTGATACAGGACCCAAATAACGTCATAAATAACGTATAGAGGGCTATCATCTAAATAAAAATGTGTACTAGTATGCTACTTGTACTTATTTGCCCTAACGCTGTGCGACGAAACTGAAGGGAACCCTAGTTTTGGTGAGGGTCACCAAAAGTTGAAAGTAGGGCTCCCTCCGGTTAGTGTCAAGGCCTGTTAATTGTTTTACCATAAACATGATTACATGTACATACTCTCAGGTCAGTGAATACTGTTAAATAAAACAGAACTTTCCATCGTAATGCACTGACTTGACTAAAAAATAAATAATTAATATGTTTCCATAATTATGATATTTTGGTATCCTTTTAAGTAATACAAATAAACATTTACAGATTTGCATGCCTTTCATGATATCCAGGGCTCAGCGTTACAAAGTTTGATACAACAATCTATACACCCAAGCTTTCCATGTGGATTATGTGACGTTATACATTCAGCATGATTTTTTAGCTCTAGTCCAGTCAATCTACACTTTGACCTCAAACTATTTGCTACAGATTTTCTGAGTGTGTAACTATGTTGATTAAAGCATTATATTAATCATATAAAAAGTCTAGAAAAATCCATGTGGGGGAAAGTTGTAAAATTTATTAATTTTATTTTAATGATTATAAAAGATATTTTGTGGACCGTCTCGACTTCTGTAGATCTACACACAAATAGCATCGTCTGCATTTCATCGATACTCCGTGGATTTCGATAATTTTTTTAAAAGCCGGAAAATTGTCTATAATGGACTAAATCGAATGAGAAAAGTAAGTTAATCAATATATTTTATTAAATAATTTATATTTTAGCGCATACAGGTTTTTACGGTGCAGAATGTCCGTAAATGAAAAATGTTACGTGTTTTCGAGTTTTCACATTTTTGTCTTATAACTTGTGTGACTAGCCAGTGTTTGTTTTGGTCAAAAATATCTGCTATAAGGTTTTCACTGTACAGTTCTTATCTCAGAGTGTAACTGTAACTGAAAAAAAAAACTGCAGTACTTGAATAAACGTTGAACATGCCCAATTATATTGCATCTGTTCATATAAAGAAGACAAAATAACAAATAAAAACAAATTTATTTGTCAAACCACTGAATTATGTAAGCATGATAAATTCACAATATTTTCCCAAACGAGCCGTTTCATCGTAGCAAAATTCCCAAAATGGCCAATTTTGTCGATAAAAAATTCCCAATTTGGTTAGACTCCTTTTCAACCCATGCGAAAGACGTCAGACCTCGAACATTTCTGATAAAATTTGCTGAGGTCAGGTATCTTTCCCGAAACTGGCGGTCCTCGTGTCCGAAACGAAAAAAACAATAAGTAAAACTTTGTTTTGGTTGGAAATGAAAATGAAACTACGGATATGTAAAAAAATACTGACTGGTATGAATTAATCTACTTTGATAGACGATTTGACGATGAAATAAAAAGATTTGTTACAAACCAGTCGAACTTGCTATCTTTACTTGTGACATAACAAACTCGTAGTGCTATTCTTTGAACCTGTCAAATACTGCGCGTTGTTTTGTGACGTAAGCAACACAACAAATTTTTGATTGGTTGAAATGAATTTTACTGGTTTCAAATCTTGGGATGATCGTAAAGTGAAAGCGGGGAACCATACGACCTTTGCCTGTTGGTGTCAACATTGAAAGCGAAAATCAGCACTTCAACCGGTTGCGAATACATGTATTTTTTATCAGGTGATTTTGTTTCATATTGTATTTGTTTTACGTTTTTGCAATACCTTTTATTTGTGTAAAGTCTTAATCTATTAATTTCTGAGCCTGATTATTATTTTTTAAATTAACACTAAAACTAGCTGTAGTGTGTCACTGTCAGACTCATAATGTCATTTTCATTGCTACGTTATTTTGACGGGGCTAAGTCTGGCGAAAAAAGAAAAAGCCAGGTGAGTATTGACCAAAGAGCAGAGGAAAATTAAAAGAGGTGGAAGGCTTATGAAGTAGAAAGACGTGCCGAAAGAGGATTTCATGAGGTTTGGAAAAAGGACAGGCCATGGCTCCAATTTAATGATGTTTTTTGAATTGTAAAACATTGTGAACGAAATAATGATACAAATAAACTATATTAAAGGTATTCTCTGGTATTTGGTTAAAGTAGAACAAGGTCTGGTAAAATCTAGTGAGGTCCTGTAAATTTTAAAAGTTATAGGACCTCATGTCCTGTAAGATTTTTTTGTATTTCGCATGGGTTGCTCCTTTTCCCAAAATAGGCAGAAAAACCCCTGTCTAAGGTCACACTTTGAGTTCAAAGGTAAAAAATGGCCATAAATGAGCCTGTCCGGCAATAACTATGTAATTCATTGTGAGATTTTAAAATCATTTTGCACATTTGTTCACCATCATTGGACGTTTTGTCACGCGAAAGAATTACGTCAATATCTCCAAGGTCAAGGTCGCCACAACTAAAATTAGATTGATTTTGAAACAAGGGGGGTAACTTTGAACAATCAGTAACAATGCACATTTTGAATTAGTCTCTCTTTATCAGACTTTTTTTTATCCCCGCCAAAAAAAAATTCGGAGGGACATAGTAATTGGTCCCGTTCGTCTGTCTGTCCGTTCGTCTGTCTGTCCGTCCGAAACTTTGTCCAGAGCATAACTCCAAATCTATTCAATGGATTTACTTTAAACTTAGAATATAAACAGATGGCAACTAGGAGAAGTGCAGTGATGAAGAACCATAACTCTATCTACCTTAGTTTTTTTAATTATCTCCCCTTTTATATAATTTCAAAGTAAATTTTTGTCCGGATCATAACTAAAAATCTACTCAAGGGATTTACTTGAAACTTAAAATATAAACAATTGGCAAGTAGGAGAAGTGCAGTGACTAAGAACCATAACTCTATCTGCCTTAATTTTTGAATTATCTCCCTTTATTTAATTTCAATGTAAATTTTTGTCCGGAGCATAACTCTAAATCTACTGAAGGGATTTACTTGAAACTTTAAATATAAACAGATGGTGTGTAGGTTAAGTGCAGTGACTAAGAACCATAACACTATCTAACTTAGTTTTTGAATTTTCTCCCTTTAGTTAATTACAAAGTAAATTTTTGTCCGGAGCATAACTCTAAATCTACTGAAGGGATTTACTTGAACTAGAAATATAAATAGATGGCAACTAGGAGAATTGCAGTGAACATGAACCATTACTCTTTCAGCCATAGTTTTTTAATTATCTCCCTTTATTTGTTTTACAAATAGTATTCTACTCTCTAAAACAAATACAAGCAAACACATTTCGGCGGGGATTAGGCATTACTGTGACAAGCTCTTGTTTCAAATTGAAATCAAGGTCGCCACGAGTAAAACAAATTGAATCTTACACAAGGGGGGGTAACAAATGCACATTTTGAATTGTCTCCCTTTATCAGACTTTTTTTTCAAATTGAAAACCTGGTATTGTGAAATTTTGTCCCTTGTTAATGGGATAAAATGGAGAGCCCGCTCATTTGTAACAGTTTTCTATAGGTATCATGATCTTTTTAAACAAATAAGTATTTTTTCAGTAAAGTGCAGCCGGGCGTTTGAACGGTTAGAAAAATGTCGGATCAGTTTGGGGACTTCATAGCACAAACGCGCGGTTGCACTTTACTGAAAAAATACTTATTTGTGGGCTCTCCACTTTATCCCATTAAAAATGGTAAAATATTTCAAAAATACATCATTTAAAATGTTAACTGGGTTGCGCTTTATTCTCCCAACACAGATCCGAAAAAGTCACGTATAGGCACCGTGCAATAGGCTATTGAAAATTATGCCTATAATGCAAGGGAGACTACTGCATTTAAAAGAATTACATACAACATTTATCTCCCTTTCTGTATTTTTTAGGAGAGTTGAATAGAATTTAATAAGTGAATAATAGATTACCACTAACTATCGGATTTTGACATGTCTGAGAAAAATCTATATAAATTAAAAACCTTTTTGTCACAGAATTCCAGTTTAAATGGCTTCATTTCCAACTCTTAAGATAAAAAATGAGCTGCACACAGTTAAAAACCTGAACTTACTGCATATTTATCGCAGGCTCAGGGATCATATTTTTTTCGGTTTTGTCGGTGCTAGAACGAATTGGGTCATGAAAGATTGATTGCAAATCCCAAACAGTCGGTCTGATTCTGTTTGCTAAAATTCCCATGTCATGAAATCGATTACACAGTGCACATGCTTACACACCCTTATTACATTCTTATCTCGATAAGGTGTGATAAACCAATTGCTTCAGTCTCTAAACCGGTCAGGACCGCTTTATTGCATGTCAGATCAAGAATCAAAAACTTGTGAATAGCAGATTAAAAAGTCGTGTCCGAAATTAATGAGGGTGGTCGAAAATCTTGCAAACTGTAAAAATCGCAAAACAATTTAAGAGATTTAAGCCCTGTGATGTACATATCGATCAATTATCGGTTTCATTGTGTGTCTATTGATAGTTATCATTGTTATAGCGGTTTCTTTGTTTTGTCTGCTAAGGTGACTGCACGGACTGGTTTATAATCGGTCTTTGATGTTAATTGACGTGCATGTGAGACAAAACAATATCTTGCAATTGTAATTGCATTAAAAAGAAATGTTTATAGCACAACCTCCGCACAAACATTTGTTTGGTTCCGTGCATGTTTGTAAGCTATGATCGAGTCGACAACGATTTAAAACATCGGTAACAACTTACACAGATTAAAGTGATCTTTTCACGATTTGGTGAATTGACAAAATTGAAAAAAAGTTGTTTAAGATTCGCAAATTTTCATTTTAGTTATGATATTTGTGAGGAAACAGTATTACTGAACATTTACCATAGTCCAATATAGCAATTATATGTATCTTTTGACGATTTGAAAACCTAAAAATTATAAAGCGTTTGAATAATTTGAAGAGTTCTGTTGTTGTCGTTTAAATTTAGGAAACTACGAAGATTGCTTATATAAGGTATAAAATACTTAACCTGTGTATACCCGGCGGAATAGCTGAGAGGGCTAATGCGTTTTTACTTCAGACTAACTCCAGGACTCCGGGGGTCACTGGTTCGAGCCCTGGTACCGGCTACTTTTTTTTCCTTTTTTTAATTTTATTCTTGATTTTTTACTGGAGCTTTTAAGATCCAATGTTTACATTTATCAAAATAAAGCATTTAATGACAAACTTCAAAATATGCCAAAATCTGTGAAAAGGCCCCTTTAATAATAAATGACAGGGATGAAAACAGTGTCTGATGAAAACAGCACACGAAACAACAATGAAATAGCAAATGATAAAATCAATTGAGAAAACTCGTATGTTCTGTTAAAAAAAAAATGCCTAAGGGAATATATATAATGCCTAAGGTATATATTATAACGTAATTGTTCATAATTTCGGATTTTAATGTTCGGATACTTTTCCCGATCCAGACCGATTGATGTTGCGGGAAAATGATCCCTGCGCAGGCTGTTCTGGTTTTATGCTCTTTGCAGATAGCCATTTTAACTTCATTTCTCAGTGGAAAAGTGTTAAGTATTCAGTGTGTTTTTATGCCCCAAAAGGAAGGCAAATTAATTTTGTCTTTTAAAAAGGCGACATATAGCAGTTCCTTTCTCAGCCATAACCTCTCCATATATTAATGAATTTTGAAATAACTAAGCACACATGTCCACTGTCAACACAATGTGTAGCCTGAACCTCACAGGTTAATGTCACACTTAGTGGTAATGGGCTTATTTAGACATAAAACAGTTTGAAAATTCGCATTTCGGCCATACCTTTGCAATATATTGAGGGATTTTGAAATAATTTGGCACAAAAGTAAACCACCATACAACAATGTTTTGGGTGTGTCAACCTATTCCCTCAATCAGATGTCAGAGCCTCCCAGGTCAAAAGCTGTATAAAATTCTTTTCCCCGCCATTAATTAACCATATATTGATGGATTCGATATATAACTTGGAACAAATGCAATCCATCATAATTTGACAAGTGGCCTGTAAAACTTGCCTCCCTGTCAAGGTCACACTTAAAAGTTCAAAGGTCAGATGTGGCCATACAACAGTTTGATCAGACTGTAACTTTGTCATTCATCATGCTATTTTAAAACTAGAAATGGCGCGGCAGAGGCCGACGCGTATCCCCACGCCGAATGTTTGACCTAGGTGTGCCCCAGGGTTGGTAATGGGGCCATGCATAGCTGAGATTGACCGTATTGTCATAAGAGAAGTTCATCATCAATTAGAAGTGAATTGGTGTAGAAATGAAGAAGTTATAGTAAAAGGCAATTTTGGGTGGGTGTGACATATGTGGGCAGGGCGCCCCAGGGTTGGTAATTGTGCCATGCATAGTTGAGATTGACCATATTGTCATAAGAGAAGTTCAGTATCAATTTGAAGTGAATCGGTGTAGAAAAGAAGAAATTATAGTAAAAGGCAATTTTGGGTGGGTGTGGTCTATGTGGGCGGGGCCCCAGGGTTGGTAATGGGGCCATGCATAGTTGAGATTGACCGTATTGTCATAAGAGAGGTTCAGTATCAATTTGAAGTGAATCGGTGTAGAAATGAAGAAATTATAGTAAAAGGCAATTTTGGGTGGGTGTGGTCTATGTGGGCGGGGCGCCCCAGGGTTGGTAATGGGGCCATGCATAGTTGAGATTGACTGTATTGTCATAAGAGAAGTTCAATATCAATTTGAAGTGAATCGGTGTAGAAATGAAGAAATTATAGTAAAGGCAATTTTGGGTGGGTGTGGTCTATGTGGGCGGGGCCCCAGATTTGGTTATGGGGCCATGCATAGTTGGGATTGACCCTAATGTCATAAGAGAAGTTCAGTATCAATTTGAAGTGAATCCGTGTAGAAATGAAAAAATTATGGTAAATGGAATTTTTTGGTGGGTGTGGCCTATGTGGGCGGGCGCCCCAGGGTTGGGATTGGGGCCATGCATAGTTGAGATTGACCCTAATGTCATAACAAAAGTTCAGTATCAATTTGAAGTGAATCCGTGTAGAAATGAAAAAATTATAGTAAATGGAAATTTTTGGTGGGTGTGGCCTATGTGGGCGGGGCGCCCCAGGGTTGGGAATGGGGCCATGCATGGTTGAGATTGACCGTATTGTCATAAGAGAGGTCCAGTATCAATTTGAAGTGAATCGGTGTAGAAATAAAGAAGTAAATGTAAAATAACCTAAAAAAATGAGTGATAATTTCTGACGCGGCCCCACCCCAACCGCTATAACTTTTGACCCAGGGGTCAGATCAAAATTCCAAATAGTGCAGGGTCGCACATATGCTCATAGCTACCATGTGTGTAAGTTTCAAGGTTCTAGTGCTTTTAGTGTAGGAGGAGATAGTGGCCAGGACGGACGGACAGACAGACGGACGGACGGACGGCGGAGATAACCACAATATCCCCACCTTTTTTTCAAAAAGGGTGGGGATAATAAATAAACAGAAAATGGCTACCATGAGAAGATTGCACTTTTATGTCAACCGTCTCCCTACGTTTAAGGTCAAGGTCACACTTAACTTAGATTTCAAAAGTAAAATTTGACCAAAAAACAGCTTAAATATTTCTGTTCCATCCTTTGTCATGGCATTGTATTTATGGCTTTTTAAATAACCTGGCCCAATAGCTATTCATCATTAAGACAACAAGTAACATGTTATACTTGACAATAGCTTTAGTAGCTTGACATTAACTTTGTCATTCATCACACTATTTTTAGATAATGTACCCCTGACAATCATGAGAACACATGTCATGTGTACATCCTGTCTCTCTACCTCATAGGTCAGAGTCACACTTAGAGATCAAAGGTCAAATTTGTCTATGTAACATTTTGTCGAGGCTGTAACTTTTTCTTATATGATTTCAATTTTAAGACAACTTACCAAAAATGACTACCATGAGGAGGCAGATTTTTGGGTGCATCACCTGACCCAGTACTTCACAAGTCAAGGTCACACTTAGAGATCAAAAGTCAATTTGGCCATAGATAGCTTGTGTTTGACATAAGCTGAGTTTCAAGATAAAATTAGAATGTGGGGGCAACTCTGTTTAGAAACATATGTCATTTAATAACAAAATTATATGGTGTTAAGACTTTAACAATAACGGTGACTTACACGAAAAACACACAGGTGGAAGTAACGTACCCAGGATAGTATTTTTCATATATATTTTTTAGGAGCCCAATATATTCAAATAATTATATAAAATCATGTTTAATGAGAAAAAAATTGACAAAGAGCCATGAAAAAAATACCCACCCTCTGATATTGGAATAATAACAAGGTCATTAACTAGACTTTATTATAGACCTGTCTTCGCGGGCCGCAAAAATGTCAAATAGCTTTAATCCAAAGCATCCATTGATCCTACTATGGGCAATTGGACAAACTTTCAAAAAAAGTTAACTTCAAAAATATCTGTCCAGCCGTTAACTCACAGTCGGTCGAAAACCGAGCAATATTTCGAGTCCGTTTGTCAACACGAATAAATCTTTTACAGACTTTCAAACAATATTTTTTAGTTTTTGCCCCTTAATCGATAGCTCCCGTCCTATTCCTTTGAAAAAACGAAGCGTGTCAAATAATGCATGCATATGCAACCACTTACCCCTAAAAACTAATTCCAAAATGTTATATTTTCTTTGCAACAACTTTGCCCATAGGAGGATCAATGGATGCTTTTGATTAAAGCTACTTCTGACATTTTTGCGGCCAGCGAAGACAGGTCTATGATCTAGTTAATGACCTTGTTATGATTCCAATATCAGAGGGTGGGGATTTTTTTTTCATGGCTCTTTGTCAATTTTTTTCTCATTAAACATGATTTTATATATTTATTTGAATAAATTGGGCTCCTTAAAAAATAAATAAAAAAAATACTATCCAGGGTACGTTACTTCCACCTGTGGAAAAACACGTCTAATTCATGTTTTTATATTTGAGAATTGTATTAAGTTATGAACCTCTCTATTTGTTAGTCAACATCGTTATTAACAATGCTATGTCTCATATATAAACTGAGATTCATTTGTTTAGAAGAATGGATGTTTTCAGATGTATTAAAGGTTTGTTCGAACAAATATTAATAGTGATGTCATAAGATTGTGATGATGCAATTAAAGAACAAAAATAAATTAACAAAAGTGAAACATTTTGTTTTTTATTGTTATCAATTAAATTCCTTAAGGTGATAGGGAAAAAGGAAATAATAGGAAACTTTGCCACATTGCGCTATGGACACTTCTTGTTCATTTAGGTTTATCCGTTTGTTCTCTTAATAAGTTTGTACATTCTATCAGAGAAACTCTTCAACAATTTATTGCTGTAAAGTCTTGATCGCTCATGGACCATCATGGTCCTCTTTAAAATAAAATGAGTGATAAAATATGATTATAGATATGTTGTAAAATAACTGAAAACTAAGTAGAATATCATGATTTTAAAGTCAGGATAAGTAACTTCTAGCCAGGATAATAATTAAATGTTATGGCACAAGTCAGACTGGACAGGTGATTTAATAAGTTAATGTCCAGCCAAGATCTATACTTGAAGGCTGGTGTAAGTTAAATGCACATTTTTAGCTCGACTATTACATATGAAATATATATAGTGGAGCTATCCTACTAGCCCCGGCGTGAGCGTCTCCGTTAGCGTTAGCGTGCAAATGTTAAAGTTTTCGTACTACCCCAAATTTTTCTTTGTCCCTTGACATATTGCTTTCATATTTTGCATACTTGTTTACCAACATGACCCCAACCTATAAACAAGGGCAGACCACTGTATCAAGCATTTTGACATAATTATGGCCCCTTTTACACTTAGATAATTGAACATTTTGCTTAAATTGCCATAACTTCTTTATTTATGATCACATTTTATTATTACTTTGACAAAACAAGACTTACCTGAATGCTACAATGGATTCCACCCAAACAATACCCCACGCCCCTACCGAGAATCCCTTCCCCCCCCCCCAACTCCCCCCCCCCAATTTTTTTTTAAACATCATCTTATAAATTTCCACACCTCACATTATACCCCCCTCTCACCACCCTACCCCCCCCCACCCTCCCCCCTCCAATTTTTTTTTAAAACATCTTCTAATAAATTACCACACCCCACATTATACCCCCCTCTCTACCCCCCACCCCCCTCCCCCCCAAAAAAAATAAATATTTTTTTTGTTCCTTTTTTATTTTTGAAAGATCGTCTAATAAATTATTGAATATGAACAATTTCCCCATGATGGCTTACGTTATACTGTCAAGCACTCGAATAGTCGAGAGCGCTGTCCTCTGACAGCTCTTGTTAGCCACCTATTAACCCTTTGCATGCTGGGTAATTTGTCTTCTGCTAAAATGTCGTCTGCTGAATTTATAAAATTAGCATTTTCTTTGATCTTTTTCAAAGAATACTATCAGAATAGCAAACAGTTTGGATCCAGATGAGACGCCACGTTCTGTGGCGTCTCATCTGGATCCAAACTGTTTGCAAAGGCCTTTACAATTCAGCTCCAGCGCTTTAAGGGTTAACAGATGATATTGAAGAGTTGGATCACAGGTCTATGATTTTGTTTCCACTCTTTGTTTCTTTTTATTGCCTGCATGAATTTGAGGTCAAGGTCACACTTCAAGTTTAAAGGTCAAGGATTTTCTTTCCAGCACCATGACCCCTAAACACAAGTAATTATTGAAATGTTTCAGATTATTATTCCCATTACAGTACAAGTTATCATGTATGATTCTGAAGTTCAAGGTCTTCTAGTTACATTTTTAGGCCAAGGGAGGTAAGGTCTTTTCTGGATTTTAAAGTAACTTTGTGGTAGTGATGATAATAATGTGGCTGTGCGTGGTATACAGCAAACATGTCTAATGATCAAGATTAGTCTTGTTGATGCCCAAAGTATCATGTTAGGGCAGATATGTAGGGATTGTCCCATCCAGTATCATGTTAGGGCAGATATGTAGGGATTGTCCCATGCATCTGTCTGTCCGTCCATCTGTGACAAGTATCATGTTAGGGCAGATATGTAGGGAATGTCCCATTCATCTGTCTGTCCGTCCATCTGTGACAAGTTAAGTAGATTTTATCATTCATATAAAACCATCACCTATTCTAATAAAAAATATTAATCTTAAATGGTTTTTGCCAATGACTGTTCCTTTTTCACCCATGTCACCCATTCTGACTTTGAACTTTACCATGCGGAAATTGGGGTATTTAATTATAACTGAACAAAACTGCCCTCTTAAGGCAAATAAAAAAGCTGAATAAAGAAAGAAAATCAGAAAATTAAAATTATAAAATGTCTTGGGTTTGACATTCATGTATGTTTATTCTTTGAAAGACATATCTTCATGATCTGTTTTTGGAGTCATCAACATAAGAGCTACAATGATTAATCTCCTGTCGAAATGTTTTGAACCTCCATTTTCTGCTTTGCATCTTATATACTATTAGAAAAATGTTAATGAAGCTTACCTCAAACTTAAAGGATATTTAGAAGATGTGGATGAGAGATTAGTCTGTCTTGCTGTCTGAAGGTCAAGGGTGTACTTCAAGGTCAAAGGTTGAGCCACCAATTATGTTTTTGCTCAATATCGCATGAAGCCTTTGAAGGAACTTCATCAAACTTTGCTAAATTGTTTAGGACATTGAGACAATATTTAAAAGACACCAGTCCATCATCTCTTTCACCATTTGACAGATGTTCATGAACCTTGCTTCAAATATTAATGTTTTTGAGACAATGAGCAGAATGAATGGATCAGTCATGCCTACTCAAGGTCAAGGTTGTAGTTCAATGTCAAAGATTTGAGCCTCCATGTTTGTATTCTCTCCTTATTTCCAATAACCTTCGAAGGATTTTCATGACATTTGGATAAAATGTTTAGGTCCCACTCAGATGCAAAGTGAAAATGGCTACATGCAACTCTCAGTCTGTTCAGGATTTATGCTGTTTGCTGCTCATTAGCATCTAAGGGTTGGAATTGAAGCCTTTAAAAGTTTAATCTAGGAAGAAAGGTCTTTAATTAAATTCAACTTTCTAAAGGACAACAAATGCATCAAAATACGTATCTACGTGGTAAAGGGTTCAAGGGAGGGAATGTGCTATGGCCCTGAGTTGTTGTAGTTGTCTCCCATGGTCTGCAATTACTATGCATTCACTATACAGGATATCTTGATGATACCTGTATACCGTAAAACGTTGTGTATAAGGCGCACATTTTTACCCCCAAATTTAATATTAAAAACTTGATGCGCGTTATGCACAACTACCGCCATGCCAAGACATTTTTTCCCTGTCAGTTACCCAGTTACGGTAACTCGCGTCATTCTTTTCCCCGTTGTTTTAACTGTAACTATGTTAATAATTGTGTTATATTTACGATCTGAATATAGATGGACAAACGTTATAAAGTTAACATTAATATTTTCTATCTTTTTCAGGTACATACAGAGCATTGAAATCAAATAAATTTGAAGAAGAAAATGAAAAACAAGGAAGCCATTTTTATTTAAACTTTATTGTTTTTTCCCACAATATTATACCCTACTGGACTAGGGTTACACAATTTATTTGGGGGGCACTCGTCGATTTACAATAGCATGTCGGCAAGGTCTTTCACAATATATTTATTATTATTTTTCTTGCTTTTCAAATGTGTTTATAAAATTGATGTTGTGTTTGTTTACACTTTTTCATACGTCTTGTTAAGATTGGGGTTGTGATTATCAAGCAATTTGCGTCATCTGTCAAGTTTTGTGTAGCTGGGCTATTATCAAAACATGCGAACCTGCAAACGACTCACACCTCCATTGTTTGTTTAACCCCGGATATGTCAGTAATGGTGTTGATAAATTTGAGTCGTTATAGTCTCCTGTCAATTATAGACGCTAGAAAAAAACATGTGAGATGGGAAATGTAAATTGAATGCGCGGTTTTGAATAAGTCATTTGTGAATAACCCCCTGCCAATACCAATACAAAATGTCAGTGTCTTAGTTATACCAAGCACACTAATCGGTCTGCAATGTGTACTCTTCCACGATAAAATCGTAGACAGTTACTTCGGAGACTCGATGGTATCCTCGTGGAAATTGTGCATTTCATGCATAATTAATTTAAATCGAAACATTTACGTGTAATATTATAATTAAAAAAGAAACACTAAAACAAGTTGTATCTTTATCGTTATCGTCTTTAAGATAATTAATTATTGAAAATAAAATAACAAGTGAGATCGGCAATATAAATTAAACGATTTTCAGTTAACCTACAGTTAGGAAATTTTGCCTTAATTTTTTTTTGCTTCAAAAACTTTTTTTCCCGATTTTTTTGCTTCAAAAAGTAGATGCGCGTTATACATAAATGCGCGTTATACACAGCGTTTTACGGTATTCTTCTCGATACAGATTTAATTTATAAAGTAAATGAAATGGAAAAAATGGCGGTACTTAATTTGTTTTATAAATGATGTTTGAAATAAAAATTGATGCACAAATGTTATTAGTGTAGTAAATATGGCTTACATTTAAGTACGAGTTTCTTGTGCGATAATTTTAGCTGGTCTCCATGCCAAAACCTGATAACTATTATTGCTGTGCTCTTGGAAAACCAGGCTTAATGCATGTGCGTAAAGTTTTGTCCTAGTTTAGCCTGTGTAGTCCCTACAGACTATAATCAGGAACAACACACCTTTTATGGAATTGTTCATTTATTTATTTTAAAGGAGGTCTCTAAGAAAAAATACAGTCTAGGTGAAAAATGTTGTGCTGGACAAGCCTGTGTGTATTCTTTGCACATATTATATTGTGTGTGTTTTTATAAGCTGGTTGATTGAGAAATACTGATACACATGAAAATCATGTTGCTGGAACTGAGCCTAAGTTTACAATAACAGATCTTTACTATAGATGTGATCTTTACTATAAATCTGTGTTTTCAGGAAAAATGCCCGAAAATGATGTCTGTGCATGAAGGTTTGTGTCTCTAGTTACATAATTTATTAAATGTATTTATTTTGTTTCTACAGGAATGAGGAAGCTAATCAGTTAATGACAGATTTCTGAAGAGTTATAGAGCCCCATAAGACTGCCTGTCTACAACATGCATGACTGGCTCTCACATAGCATGATCTTTGATAACAGAAAGTAGTGAAATACTGCAAAACCAGTCAAACTCTTGATCATCGGGAGGCTGTCTGAAGGAAGACAAAAATTCACAGGTAAGCTTGGTTTCTGTTATGTTTTCTTTGCAGTTTTACGGCCTTTTTTCTGTGAAATGCTTTGTAAAAAAAATATATTATGTTGTATGTATGTTTTTTCCCCAGAAATCAATTATTTTTTTCAACTATTTCAAAACATGTTGTCGCTTCATAAATATATATATGTGCTTCTTCGTCATAATTATAGTAAAGAAGCAATAATGTTATAAATATTAGTTGTAGGTTTATGAATTTATAATAGCACATTTTCGTAAGTGGCTTCACTAATATGCAACAATTTTCTTAGGATTGTAAAAACATAAAAATGGTCAATGTTTACAAAAATATATATTTTTGCTTTTCTCTTTGATAACTTCTGGTTTAATGCATAGGTGTAAAGTGTTGTGGCAGATTAGCTTGTGTAGTTTGGTAAGGTTAATCAACTTGTATTGTGTTTTTCATATAAAGGAAGTCTCTTCTTAGCCAAAATCCAAGTAAGGCACATATTGTCATCTGTTAAAAGCTAGGGACAACACTTAACGCACATGCATTAAGCCTGGGACAACACTTTACACACATGCATTAAGCCTGGGACAACACTTTACATACATGCATTAAGCCTGGGACAACACTTTACACACTTGCATTAAGCCTGGGACAACACTTTACACACATGCATTAAGCCTGAGACAACACTTTACACACATGCATTAAGCCTGGGACAACACTTTACACACATGCATTAAGCCTGAGACAACACTTTACACACATACATTAAGCCTGAGACAACACTTTACACACATGCATTAAGCCTGGGACAACACTTTACACACATACATTAAGCCTGAGACAACACTTTACACACATGCATTAAGCCTGAGACAACACTTTACATACATGCATTAAGCCTGAGACAACACTTCACACACATACATTAAGCCTGAGACAACACTTTACACACATGCATTAAGCCTGAGACAACACTTTACACACATGCATTAAGCCTGGGACAACACTTTACACACATGCATTAAGCCTGAGACAACACTTTACATACATGCATTAAGCCTGAGACAACACTTTACACACATACATTAAGCCTGGGACAACACTTTACACACATGCATTAAGCCTGAGACAACACTTTACAGACATGCATTAAGCCTGAGACAACACTTTACACACATGCATTAAGCCTGAGACAACACTTTACATACATGCATTAAGCCTGGGACAACACTTTACACACATGCATTAAGCCTGGAACAACATTTTACACACTTGCATTAAGCCTGGTTTTCCCAGAGCAAGGCTAATGCTTTACTCAAAGCAGCATAATCTTTTGTATTTAAGAAATAATGGACAATTCATTGGTGATGAATAGCTTAGTGTTATGTTGCTTGCATGAAATACCTTTTTACTTAAGAGTACATGATTAAGTTAAACTCTATTTCATTTATTTGTGACCTGTCGGCATCAAAATATGGAACAGATTTTACCGACACAGTAAGTTCATATTATTTTATAAATTGTTTGCTTAAATTGTAAGATTAGAATTATCACCAAAGTAATGGACTTCTCCATCTCAAAATTTTCTTTAGCCAAATTTGTGTCACATAAGCAAAATTATTCTCTGTTGGACCATTTCATGGGCTTCTATGAAGAAAAAGTTGTAGCCAAATAGAAGTTGCTGATGTCACAAACTGGCAAAATTTGTAACCAGTAGAGAAAACCTTGAAAGTGTCTAATTACCAACAAAAAAAACAAAACAATCTTACTAAATTCATTTCTTTGAGATGTGAAACAATTTATATTGTCGCATAAGCGTTCGATAATGTCATGCGCAATTTGCCGTAAGGACATCAATCGTGTTAACTGCAGTTTATTTCGTGGAAATTATGGCAACTTGGTCCCATTCTCCTATTGTCAATTCATGGGTATAATAACGTGGGATGAAATGTACAACAACAAAGTCCTAGATGAATTAAAGTCCAATTTAATATCCAATGCAATTTCTGTATATATAGTTCATTTCTCCGAATATATACATTTCCACATTCACAAATTCATCCATGCTTAACCCTTTCAGTGCGGGAACCGAATTTTGAAGGCCTTTGCAAACAGTTTGGATCCAGATGAGACGCCACAGAACGTGGCGTCTCATCAGGATCCAAACTGTTTGCTATTCTGATAGTATTGTTTGAAAAAAAATCGAAGAAAATGGTAATTTTAGAAAATTCAGCAGACGACATTTTAGCAGAAGACAAATTTCCCAGCATGCAAAGGGTTAAGTAAGATAAATACAGTCTCATGAATACATGATTGGACCTTTCTCTGTCAGTTCACATCTAAATCTATGCTAAGAGTGTATATATTCAGACAAAACATGGAACATTTAAATTGAATGTATTCACTCAATGACGTGGTAGGAAACTTGCCAGACGAACTTATTACGTGTGACCGTTTTTACGGAGATTGTTATTGGTTGATTATATTGTAATACTCGAGGCGATAAGATTGCACTTTTGATAAACATTTTAGGCCAGTTCAACAAGAGTTATTGATGGTCCGGCCAGAATAAAATTATTGAGGCAAAGAAACTGCAATTATACATATATGAGCATCTGAAAATGTTGACCCTTCAAGTTACTGGTCTATAATGCATGAACAAAGTATGTTATAGGTATGCCTGATTTCTTTTTTACGTTTTGTGAGATATTTTAATCAAAATTCTTTTATTTTGTTTCTACTTTAATATTCTTCATAATTAAACACTTATTTCATAATTAAACACTTATAAATAATTTTCAAACTCTGTGTATTCCATTTCTATTATTATAACTGTTATGATAAAAGATTTATTAATAATTTCTAAATGTGATTATTTATAAAAAAAAAAGAAATCTATTCATAATTTCCAAAATCTGTACAAAAACATGTATCAATAATTTTCAAGATTTATGTATTATTTATACATAATAATGTTTGATAAATTTATTTATAATTTTAATATCGGAAAGTATTTATTACTAAACATAATAATGACCAATACATTTATTAATAATTTATAAAATTCAAGTATTATTTTTATGTCCCCCACTACAGTAGTGGGGGACATATTGTTTTTGCCCTGTCTGTTGGTTGGTTGGTCTGTTTGCGCCAACTTTAACAATTTGCAATAACTTTTGCTATATTGAAGATAGCAACTTCATATTTGGCATGCATGTGTATCTCATGAAGCTGCACATTTTGAGTGGTGAAAGGTCAAGGTCAAGGTCATCCTTCAAGGTCAGAGGTCAAATATAGGTGGCCAAAATCGCTCATTTTATGAATACTTTTGCAATATTGAAGATAGCAACTTGATATTTGGCATGCATGTGTATCATATGGAGCTGCACATTTTGAGTGGTGAAAGGTCAAGGTCAAGGTCATCCTTCAAGGTCAGAGGTCAAATATATGTGGCCCAAATCGCTTATTTTATGAATACTTTTGCAATATTGAAGATAGCAACTTGATATTTGGCATGCATGTGTATCTCGTGGAGCTGTACATTTTGAGTGGTGAAAGGTCAAGGTCATCCTTCAAGGTCAGAGGTCAACTAAATCTGGCCCAAATCGCTTATTTTATGAATACTTTTGCAATATTTAAGATAGCAACTTGATATTTGGCATGCATGTGTATCTCATGGAGCAGCACATTTTGAGTGGTGAAAGGTCAAGGTCATCCTTCAAGGTCAAGTCAGACAATCCGAAACTCCGTCGGACCTACAGACATGTCCGACATAAAAAGTCAAGGGCCGATCGAAATTCTTAACTCGTCGGCCCGGAATGTCCGATAAAATATTTTCAGGTTTTTACAATGAAAATCAAGTTATTTATAGAACATCGGCGGACTTTGCCGAACATGAAATACCATTGTATTCGCCTATAAGTTAACCCGCTTTTGATTGGTTCAAAATCATCTCGGCGAAAATCGCCCGTGTTCGAAGCTGAATTTTTTTCCGGAATTAAACAAACAAGTAACGGTGGTTCCCTGCACTTTTGCGATGAGTAAATGGGGGAATGCGTAATGCCGGGATCGATTCGTTTAACCTTCGTTCGACACGTTTTTTCGACCGAGTTAAGTTCGCGACTTTTTACAGAAGACCAAACAAGTGCTAGGCGTTACCTTTCAACAGAGACGCACGGAGTTCAACGGCAATTATTAATAATCAGGTGATTTAGTTTTCATTTTTCTTATTTTGTATATTGCATTTTATCCGTAATGTGGAAATTTTTAAATATTTCAAAACCTGAAAGTCCTAAAAGGCATGCAGACGACGATTTGCAAGCGCCCACTAGCAAGTGGAAAAAGTATGAGGATAAGCGCCCCCCTCGTAAATGACTCTTTATTGAACTGCTGTTGGTAATTTGTTTCTTATTTTCTACCTCCAGACTGCCTCTATCAAACCTCGTGGAGGGAGAAGAATGAACTATTGTAGGTCCAAAAATGTCAGCATGATAAGTGATGAAACAGTGGAACATGTTGAGGATGAGGAAACAAGTACAGGTAGGATATCTGTTTGTAGTGATTTTATTGAATATTTCACATGTACTCATAATCATTACTTACCAGTCTTGCATTGACAAATTTATTTTATAATCCCTAAACAAATTTGTAGTACATTTTATCTTTTTTTTCCTCAGCACATACCACCACTAACGAGCCAGAGCCTGGGTTGATGATAGATGAGGATGATGAAGATGAAGCTGAGGACGATGACATACACCTTTTAAATAAATATGACACTGACAGTGATTATTGCAGCGACTTTCAGGCTGAGGACTTTAACATTGAAAGAATAATGTGCTTCTCCAAACAATATGATTTAGATTAACATGATAACATGATAATAAAAACACTGTGTCTGTATTTCTAACGTGTTACTTTTTTGTCTCAGTTTTTTATTAATTTTACTAATTTTCTTTGGTCTGACAGAATAACCTAAGGTCTGACAGAAAACTCTGACCAGTCAGACCAAATGTCTGACAGGAGGCTGTTGAGTTTCGGGAAGTCTGTCAAGTATATGGGTCAAAATTGGGCATGTAATGTCACTTCTGCAATATTGAAGCTAGCAATTTTATATTTGAAATGCGTGTGTATCTCAAGGAGCTGCACATTTTGAGTGGTGAAGGGTCAAGGTCATCCTTCAAGGTCAAACATCATATAGGGGGACATTGTGTTTCTCAAACACATCTTGTTATATAATAATATTTAATAAATGTTTTTATAATTTTAATATCCAATAGTATTCATAAGGTTACAATATCTTTACTGAAGAAAACAACCTTTTTTTCATTCATTCATGAATTAAAATAAAGTGTTTCCCATTCCAGTGGAGATATCAATCATTATTGCACAAAAAGCAAACAAAAAGCCTCTTTCTGGCAAACTGGGCGGAATGCATGGGCGTTAAGTGTTGTCACAGATTAGCTTGTGCCGTCCAGATTTATCAGGGACATCTTTTTCTGCTTTTTTGAAGAAAAAAATTAAAGAAAGACTCTTGGAGAGAGGAACATATCTTGTACACACATTCTAGAATAAATATGTTTAAACCAAGAAAGTCTCTGATAAACAAAATCCAGTCTAGATGAATTGCACAGGCTAATCTGGGACGACACTTTACGTACATGTTATTTAACCCCAGTTGTCCCAGACCAAGGCTCTAATATATTCGGGACTGCTGCCGAAACTTGTTTTAACTTATATTTAGTTTTTTTCGGTGATGTGCATTTAAAACCTATTCATATTGAGTTTGTCTTCATCCATGCGCTGCACATCAATTTGTTACCTGCAGAAAATGGTCTCAGTGAAATTGACTTGTAATTGGCGTCTGGTAAAACTATTTACGCATCCAGCCAAGGGAAACATAGGTGCAGAAAAAGCATCCCTTAGAGTTCATATACATCAAAGGTACTCCCATAACACTCCAGTATCAACATATGAAATGGCTTACAGTTATGGGTTTTCTTGAAACTAAATAACATAATGTCAAGAATGCATGATGGAAACATGTGTTTCAATTCTTTCAGGTTTCTTCTGCAAATATTTCATCTGAAAAGTTAGCTGTTTTCTTATTTGACTCCAGTGTATAATGTATGGATGAACAAGCAACCGATTATTTAATAGTTTATTTTGATGTTTGAAAAATAATGGAGATTACAAATATTTCATAATTTGTAGCGAAATTGTAGCTAATTTACTTCCCTGCTTTACTAAACTGTAGCATATTTTTGGCAGCAAATTAGTATCTTGCTAAAAAGAATTGTCTAGCCAGAGTAATTTATGTTGTATACATGTCTAAAAACTAGATTTTATTGGTTTAATGCAAAAAGTATTATTTTACATGTATGCACTTGCCTCTTTTTTCTGTGCAATCATAATTATATTGTGTGCCAACATAATCCCTATTAGATTAGGGTCTACTCATGTGTGTTTTGTTTTAGCTCGCCTGAGCACACCTAGTGCTCATGGGAGCACATCTAGTGCTCATGGGGAGCTTTTAGGATACCGCAATATCACTCTTTAAGAGCTAAATGTGTGTGACATGTATGAGTTTACTTTTTCTTCAAACATCTTCTCGGACAGGCCTATGTAGGTATCCAGAGCTAAAAATAGATGTTCTATTTGGTGTGTAACATTGTCTAGTTGTTCTCTACTAACTTTTTATCCCGCGCCATAGGCGGAGGTATATTGTTTTGGCGGTGTCGGTCTGTCCGGCACTTTTGTGTCCGGAGCCATGTCTTGAAAGTGCTTTGGCGGATTTTATTGAAACTTGGTATGAGTATATATATGGATAAGAGGATGATGCACGCCAAATGGCATTGTACACCATCTGTTAATAACGGAGTTATGGCCCTTTGTATCTTGAAAAAATGCTTTTTTAAGTGTCAAATATAACACTTTTGTGTCCAGAAGCATATTGGGGGGGGATAACAGTTCAACAAATTTGCTTGTTTATAATGCCCCTGGGGTTAAAAGAGGCGAAGACACAGGGGTTGCATGATTTATACAGACTTGTATAGTAAATAACTTAAAATTTGTTTTAAATGAAACAGCAAGGGGCCAGGGTTTTAATAATTGGGGTGTAATATGGTGAGGGTGGCCTTTTATAAAGTATGTTTAAATAAACCCACTGGGTTGGAAATGTGACCTTTCCTTGGGTTAACTTGTTTTCTTTGTATGTCTAGTAAACACAACTATAAACAATCTTCTCTGAAACTCCAAAACGGTTTAATATGTTATGACCCTGGGGGTAAAAATTGGGGTTCATAGGGGTTAATTGTTTCCTAATGTTTATAGTAAAAACCTACCCCTACCTACACCTACGCTGCAGTGTGAAATCAATAAAGCTGGACACTGTGATTACCCAATCACTGTTTTTTTCATAACTATTGCAAACTTAAACGCCCTAATAAAGACATCGAGTATTAACGGGCCTTAACAACAGAGGTTTGGAAACCACTATGCCCATTGCACAATTATTTAATATATTTACGCTAATTGACAATTGTTATTTATCAGCAAACTGTTAATGCACATAATTCTTAAAGGATAATGAGTGTTAATAAAACACAACATAATTAAAATTCTGCACTAGCTTTTATTGATTAACATGTAGAACAATAATTATGTGTTAATGACATGAAGCTAATATTACGACAAAGAAATAGCACAGTTCATCGATAAGCATGTAAAAAATGTCGGAGATTACTTTCTGAAAAGACTAAGTATTAGATTCAAAATGTATAATATTAAATTTTGAATCTGAATTCCCAATTTAAAGGGCCAAAAAAATTTGTAAAGAAACAGTATTTAATTTATAAAATGGTCAAAGTAATTAGGTTATATGACAATAAACAAAACAACCGTATATTTGCATATACATGTAATTGTTTATATACGTATATGTTTTTCGGATTTATTTTTTTTCATTTATGTGGTACAACGACGGTCGGTTAACCGGTTAACCGCTCGAATAGCGAAACAGGTTAACGGGTTATGCATTTGCTTAGGTTTGCCACCCTGAGTAAAATCTTTTATTATTTTGTTCTCATACTGTCTCAGACCATTTCATAGTGTTGACACACAGAGAAAAAACACAGCTATCCAAACATCCCACAATTTTGCCAATAACAGTTTAGTTTCTCCATGTCTAAGGGGAGTGACCTAGGACATAAGGCCCTCTGGTTTGCAGGTGAGTGACCTAGGACATAAGGCCCTCTGGTTTGCAGGTGAGTGACCTAGGACATAAGGCCCTCTGGTTTGCAGGTGAGTGACCTAGAATAAGGCCCTCTGGTTTACAGGTGAGTGACCTAGGACATAAGGCCCTCTGGTTTGCAGGTGAGTGACCTAGGACATAAGGCCCTCTGGTTTGTAAAACAGAATATGCTCATGAAACTCAGCATGACGGTTCATACAAAAAACGTAATAATATAAAATCTGCATGTACATGTGAAAGCAAGTTGAATGATCTATTGCCCTTGGAGAGGGAATTTTCGCTTTGGTTTTTCCAGTACGGGGGATTTTAATTTTGGAATGTTAAAATGACACAACACAATTTTCTCCTGTAAAATCAACCAATCAAAATAACGGCGATATAAGTTACATTACCTGTTTCAGCCAAATGAAATTTCCAAACACAGCACATGTTCAACTAACTGACTGGTATGTTTTGCTGTTCGAGTCTTTCCTGTAATTGAGTTACCACTTGAAATGGTGTACACATAAAATAGCAATTAAAACTTATTCTGAATTCTAGATTTGATGATTTTTTAATTCTCAGTATGTTTTACGTACAAGTGAGAATTGTTATGAAAAAAACTTTTTTTATGCCCCCGGATCGAATGATCGGGGGTATATTGTTTTTAGCCTGTCTGTCTTTCTGTCTGTCATTTCGTCATTCTGTCCCAAAACTTTAACCTTACATTAAAGTTTTGCAATAACTTTTGAAATATTGAACATAGCAACTTGATATTTGGCATGCATGTGTATGTCATGGAGCTGCACATTTTGAGTGGTGAAAGGTCAAGGTCATCCTTAAAGGTCAAAGGTCAACAACAAAAAAGCAGTCATTAGGGGGCATTGTGTTTCTGACAAACACATCTCTTGTTTAAGTGGGGGAAGCTGCTGAATTTCAGGGGTAAAAAAGACAGATCAAGGGCCCTATCTGGTCTGTTTATGATCAGTTCTTCTAGCAGACACATGACACAGCAACAGCATAATGCAGTTTTGTAAACCTACCTTTAGTGAGCCAAAAAAAGACTCTTTTCTGAGCTTACATGAGCATGAAGCTTTTGTAGTCTGACACTTTCAGTTGTCCTTTGTCAACATTTTGTTTCAAATAACTTCATCCCTGAAATCGCTTGTTGATGTTTAACCGTCAGGAATGAGGAATGTCTCTCATGTTGTTGTCTGAACTTCATCTACTCAAAGGAATATCATTTTAATCCCTCGCCACAAAGCTGGTGGATAATTATAGAAATGCCCTTCGTCTGTCGCTCCGTCAGTCAGACTGGCATTCAACCTGTTTTATTGAGACGATCTGCAGAAGGCATGAGACAGTCATATTGGTGTTGGGTCAATGTTGCACTTCAAAATGTAAGGTTTTACCCTCTATTTACATGTGCACTTCATAACCATTTGAAGGATTTTCATGAAACTTTGCTGAAATGTTAAGGTCATTTTTACAATCTGTAGAAGGCATGAGTCAGTCGTGCTGGCTGAAGGTCAAGGTCACATTTGAAGGTCAAACATTTGAATTTCCATGGTGGTGTCTGCTTCATTTATGGTAAGCCTTTGAAGGGTTTTCCTGAAAGGATCTTAAGGTCATTCAAACAATGTGAAGAAGATATATGTCAGTCTAGTTGGCTGAATGTCAAGGTCTTTCTTAAGGTCAATAGTTCAGCCTTCATTGTTTATGTATCTGCAACATATCTTCTTTACAAATTGAAAGATTTTCATGAAAAATTAATTTAATTCAGAAAACATCCAGAAGCTACAGGTAAATCATACTGACTTTACCGTAATTACTCTATGTTTTCGGACACTCTAAGTTTTCAGACACCCCTTTTTATAGCAAAAAAATTTATTTTTCGTGATTTTTAATTTTCGGACACACGAGTTTTCGTCCATATTTAATGTCTCTAAGTTTTCGGACATTATATTTTACAGCGCTATTTTACCAAATTTCGGTCCTGTTTTCGAAATCTAATGACACTTTGATCATGCGGTTTTACAACCAGATGAACATCATAAAACATGGCAGGTGCATGTCTGTGGGCAATGGACCATTGCATTTGCGTTATTGGGTAAATGACCTTGTAAACCGGTATTAACCAATGGTTTCGACTGATAGCATAAGCGTTATGACAATTACTAGGGGTAGTGCCAATTAACAGTTCAATTATCTACCGCAATGATACAACCCCTTCTCAGTAAAATAACTGTGACAAATACTAAACGCTTCAAAGTGTGATGCACACTTGTGCAAGTTTTACAACAATGGAAGGTGTTTACAACAACTATCGGAAATGAACAAACAAAGAATTCATACTTGTTTATTTTTGTGTTAATTACAGGTTCAAACTAGCTAGAAAATTCAGCATTAAAAAATATTTAAAATGCAGTTCCAACATATATAACTGTAATTTATACTATACGGCATGGTATTTTACAAGCGCGTGCTATTACCGGTAGTCGTTGATACAGTTGACGCTATTTCCTACACTTTAATTTTCGACTCTAAGTTTCCGGACACCTATATTTTGTGAATATTTTTCGTATTTTTCGGACACAGAAAAAAAAATCTTTTGAAGTGTCCGAAAACATAGAGTACTTACGGTAAGTCAGGTAACCACATCAATGTCAAAAGAATCTGGGTGGTTGTCTCGTCGACTGCCCTCAAAATTAGAATGCCATGGAAACCAAAATCTTTAAAGAATTTATACAATATTAATCTTGTAATAACAATTTGTTTTCTGTTCTTCTAAGAAAAACTGATCTAAGTCAATTTAGGCTCAACATTGTTTTGATTTTATCAGAACAGCGTCAGAACTGTGGCTTTATGACATTATATTAAAAAAACTATAGATGATATCCAATCAGTAAGCATAGTTATGGTGTATAACACTGGACAACCGTTCCTGAAATATTTTTTTTACTGGAAAACTAGATTCTGTTAAATCAAACACCAGTTGAGAAAGAAAACTCGTGAATTTTCTTTACACTGACTATGGTCCTCGCCTAAAATATCATGGAAAATATATAACCTGTTCACTATTGCTGTTTTGTTTGTTCAGAATAAGAAGTGAAGATTTTATACTCCAGACAAAATGTGTATATTGGCATGTTGGTGTTTTCTATAGAATGTATTAAGGTGAAATAACATCATTAAATATTAACAGCCCTGGTTATTGCAGATCATGCCTCATGTTTTTTGCACTTCAAACCCTAATGAAAACATGTCTGGAATACAGCTTTCATTATGATCCTTACAGATTTCTGCAGTCTGGCTTCACATGGCGTTAAAATAATAAACACCACTTTGTAAGTTTGTCTTCTGCAGTGGATATGTTTATTTTAAAAAGATCATTATCTCAGTATCTTCAAGGGGGCTGGGTTGGAGGTAGCAGGGAATCTGTATGTTGTTACATTGACCATATGTTCCAAAAGGAATGTGCACCCATGCATCAGGACCATTCTTGGCTGAAAATCACTCAGTGAAATGGGGACTTTTAGTAGCATGAAGATGTCTGTAATCAGTTCCTTAAAGCCATGAATTAACAAAAAGCCGCCTGTACCATTTTTTAGCTCACCTGAGCCCAATGTCACAAGGAATCCTTATCCTTATATTGCTATAGTAAAACCTTGTTAGCACTCTAAAAGTTACATTTATAGTTCACTGACTTCATGAATCTTGGTCAGTACATTTTGTTTTAAAGACATCTTGGGCTGCACAAAACAGGTCAGTTCTTTTGTATATCAGGTGAGTGACTTTGGACCTTTCAGGCCCTCTTGTTTCGTAATGTACATAAAGGCATGGACCCTTGTTTCTTCCTGTAATTCAATAGCTAACTAAACTTCTGTAAAATGTTATATAGAGTAAATAAGTTGAAAGATAAAAAAAACTTCAAAATAGTAATATTTTAATTATGATTGTATTAATTATGAATTAGGATGATATTTGATTTTAAAATATTTTACGCAAGTTGGTAGAAATATTAATTGCATTAGCGTGCCAAATATGGCAATATGACATTTGTTTACAATCAAGTATACAAATCACAGATTGGCTTCTGGTGGGGCTAATATCTTACACCTCCAAGAAACATGGGTTCATCCCAATAATAATTGATGGATTGTTATTCCAAGACAATAATGTCATTGATGCTTGCTGATGGTGATAACATGGCCGAAACTAATTAATTCTGCTCTTTTATAGAGCTCTTAATGTAATGTAATCCATATGTTACCAGATTATTTGATGCATCTTTTCCACCAATAAATAAATATGTGTTGAAATGTGTACCGTGAAACCATTATTATTCGTCCGACAATAATTTTCTCCTTTTTCGTTCTTCGACCGATGGACGAATTCAAGATCATAACGAACAATCATGTCCCATATTTAAAACAAATAAGACTGAATTACCATAGGCATGAGGCATTTAAATCCAGCGTAATCCACGCATATACACAGGGCTTGAAATTAACACTCGCACACTCGCAAAATGCGGGAAAAAAAGATTGCAAGGTAAGTTATAAGCCACTAGTATTTTTTGCAAGTAAAGAAATAGTGAAAAAAACGAGTTATATTGCTTAATGCGTTCGACGGCGTGAACGCTAAACCGTAGGTCAATTTTTTGAACGTCCGAATACCCATATGCGGAAGCGCGCACCTTGTTTGTTGACTGGTATACTTATAATACAGATACACAGATGGTATTGATACAAAGAACATGAAACAGTCGACTATTCACACTCAAGTTATATTTGGTTTTGACACAAAGGGGTGTTCATTATTCAGTTTACTGACAACTGACATTTCCTGTAAAACGTGAATGCAATAAGGCTGTATCGAATGCGTCGACTTCGTTTAGGTATTATAGTGTTGATTAGCGCTAATTGTCAACAACTTTATTACCCATTGTGTTTGACTAATTGGCAATTGGCTTCGTTGTTTAAAACACCCGTTAACGATTATTCAGTCCCACTTATCCGCTAATCATAACAAAGAACGTGTCAATGACATAAAATAATAAGGGACAGTTACTATCACCTAAAATAACAGACTTGTTAATTGGTATATGCCAAACAAGGCCCACCTCCTCCAAGTGACTACCAAGTGTCACCTCTCTTTCCCCAGCACGATTTTTTCGCAACCGCGTATTACATGTATTACAAACAAATCGGAGGTTTTTTGTTTTTTTTCAAAACCAGAAATGGACGAATTTAAGAGTGGACGAAATAGTCATTTTAATGAAAAGGGCGAAATTTTGTGCCGACGAAAATAAATGGTTTCACAGTATATGCTTGTCTACATATTGAATTGCTTATAGCAATCAAACAGAGCTTTTTAGCTCACCTGTCATGAAGTGACATGGTGAGCTTATGTGACCGTGTGATGTCCAGCGTCCGTCGTGCGTGTGTGCGTGCATGCATCCGTCAACAATTTGTTTGTGTAGATAGTAGAGGTCACAGTTTTCATCCAATCTTTATGAAATTTGATCAAAATGATTATCTTGATGAAATCTGAGTTGGGATTGTATTTGGGTCATCTGGGGTCAAAAACTAGGTCACTAGGTCAAATAATAGAAAAACCTTGTGTATACAATAGAGGTCACAGTTTTCATCCAATCTTTATGAAATTTGGTCAGAATTTTTATCGTGATGAAATCTGGGTTGGGATTGTATCTGGGTTATCTGGGGTCAAAAACTAGGTCACTAGGTCAAATAATAGAAAAACATTGTGTAGACAATAGAGGTCACAGTTTTCATCCAATCTTTCTGAAATTTGATCAGAATGTTTATCTTGATGAAATCTGGGTTGGGATTGTATTTTGGTCCTCTAGTGTCAAAAACTAGGTCACTATGTCAAATAACAGAAAAACCTTGTGTAGACAATAGAGGTCACAGTTTTCCTCCAATCTTCATGAAATTTGGTCAGAATGTTTATCTTGATGAAATCTGGGTTGGGATTGTATTTGGGTCATCTGGTGTCAAAAACTAGGTCACTAGGTCAACTCATAGAAAAACCTTGTGTAGACAATAGAGGTCACAGTTTTCATCCAATCTTTATGAAATTTGGACAGAATGTTTATCTTGATAAAATCTGGGTTGGGATTGTATTTTGGTCATCTGGGGTCAAAAACTAGGTCACTAGGTAAAAATAATAGAAAAACCTTGTGTAGACAATAGAGGTCACAGTTTTCATCCAATCTTTGTGAAATTTGGTCAGAATGTTTATCTTGATAAAATCTGGATTGGGATTGTATTTGGGACATCTGGGTTCAGAAGCTAGGTCAACTCATAGAAAAAAGTGTAGACAATAGAGGTCACAGTTTTCATCAGATCTTAATGAAATATGGTAAGAATGTTTGTCTTGTTAAAATCTGTGTGGGATTGAATTTCGGTCATCTAGGGTCAAAAACTAGGTCACTAGGTCAAAGTTTTTAAAAAACTTTTGTAGACAGTAGAGGTCACAGTTTTCGTTCAAACTAAATAAAATTTGGCCAGAATGTTAATCTTGATGAAATCTGGGTTAAGATTGTCTGGGGTCAAAAACTAGGTGACTAGTACAAATCATAAAAAAACCTTGTGTAGACAATAGAGGTCATAGTTTTCATCTGATCTTAATGAAATATGGTCAGAATGTTTATCTTGATAATATCTGATTTTGGATCGTATATGAGTCATCTGGGGTCAAAAATTAGGTCACCGGGCCAATGCTAGTAAAACCTTGTGTAGATGAAAGAGGTGTAGATGAAAGAGGTCACAGTTTTCATCACGTCTTAATGAAATTTTGTCTTGATGAATTAGTTTATGAAATCTGGTTGGGATTGTATATGGGTTTGATTTAATTTAGAATTTTAAGTTGATGTAGCAAGGTTAGTCAGGTGAGTGATTCAGGGCCATCATGGCCCTCTTGTTTCGATTTCCTGCCGCAAACGTAACATTATGGAATACCACTTACTATTTCCATGGAAATTCTCATTTGTATGCATTTAATACCTCTTTGTAAAAAAAATGTGCCAAAAAAAGAGCCACATGATTGCTTTACCAGAGGTCTGAAACTTCAGAAAATATGGATAAAAACATTAAGATAAACAGCTTCATAATGATGTATGGAACATGAAATCATAAATTTGAGCTCTGCATTGCCTTAGACAGTACTGCACTAATGACAAGGGCTTATAAATCATTGTTCTGTAACCTTCCGTTTCATTTTGAATAAAGCTCGCACTGCTTAGCAACTCCTCTAGCATGTGCACCCTCTATTGATGCTTTTGTTCAATGCTCAGTCTCATTAATGCCTATTCAAACATAATATTATACCTTAGAGGATGTCAACAAATACACCACTCTGGGATTCCTTTGATGTCATTTTCCACTGCACTGTCATTATCATCTGAATTCAGTATTCACCTCTATAATGTTCATTGATCAGATATTTAATTATATCCAGTCTTGATGCACGGTCAATATGTTTTTACTGTTAATGTTTCATTATTTTATTGCATGGTAAATTTTTATTAAAAACATTTTCAGCTGAAAGCTTTGCTTGCAAATTTTTGGTTGCTTAAATGTTGATAATAGAATTTGATAAAATAATTTTATACAGATAAGAATTAAACTGACGTGAGCTTGCCAGACTAATAACATGATAAATTGTTGAACTAGATTGTACAATGAATGTAGCAATATTCATGTAAGTAGTACCCTTAACAAATATCAGCTGGAACTGAGCCTATGTATTATTGTTAATACGCAGATATGATAATAATTTCCTACCAAAGGTGGAGAGAAACAGTTTTGGGAATGTCAGTCCGTCCGTTTGTCTCAAACTAAAGTGCTATATCACAGAAATTATGTAAGAATTCAACATGTTACTTCATGGGTTTATATATAGTCTGAGTAATGCCATGCATTAAAACAATAACCTTACTCCTTTCTTATTAAGAGTTATTGCTCTTTGTTTTATTTTGTTTGAAGTCAGTCTGCCACATACTTTACAGGGCTAAATATCAGAAACTGTACAAGATTTCACTTAGATCAAACTTCATGGGTGTATATACATCAATACAGAGAAGTGCCATGCTTAAGGACCATAACCCTACACTTTCTTAATTAAGAGGTTTTCTCCTTTGTATGTTTTGTATGATGTAACTTTTCAGGGCTTTTTTTCAAATACTGTACAGGATTTCCAAATACTGTACAGGATTTCAACATGAAACTTCATAGGTTTATAGATATGAATCAGGAAAAGTCCCATCCTCAGTTACTGTAACCCTACACTTTCCTAAATAAGAGTTATTGTCCTTTCATGTTTTTGTATGCTCTAACATTTTAGGGGTATATCTCAGAAAGTATACAAGAGTTCAACTTGAAACTTCTTTGTATAAAGATATCATTGAGGAGAACTAATATGGATAAAACAATAACACTACACTTTGTTATTTTACAATAAGGAGAAAAAAGCACAACCCTTCAAACCACTTTTATTTTAGTTTTGCATCCATCAATAAACAATATTTATTTTGCAGGGGATATCCGTTTAATAAATTTTCTCGTTTTCTCCCATATGCCAACTATAAAAGAAAGAGGGCACAGGGACCCATATTCCCAAGATGTGTGGAACAAAACCCTGCTGTTGCACTTATAAAGTGTTGTTTGAACTGACAATATAGCAAGCTAGGACATAATAATTATTCTTGTGAAGTATGTTCTGTTGTGAACGGTAATCATGGTCATTGTGTAAGTTAACTGACCAAGTTCCACTACTGTGATCTGCAGATTGCCGTCAATATTTCTGTGAGGAAAGAGTCACTGATATGAATACAGTTTGTCCTCAATAACTTCAGTGATGATAGAGTCCCTGATATGAACACAGTTTGCCCTCATTAACTTCAGTAAAGATAGACTGACTGTTATGAATACAGTTTGCCCTCAATAACTTCAGTGAGGATAGAGTCACTGATATGAATACAGTTTGCCCTCAATAACATCAGTAAGGATAGAGTCACTGCTTTGAATACAGTTTGCCCTCAATAACTTCAGTAAGAATAGAGTTACTGATATTAATACAGTTTGCCCTCAATAACTTCAGTAAGGATAGAGTCACTGATATGAATACAGTTTGCCCTCAATAACTTCAGAAAGGATAGAGTCGCTGATATGAATACAGTTTGCCCTCAACAACTTCAGTGAGGATAGAGTCACTGATATGAATACAGTTTGCCCTCAATAACATCAGTAAGGATAGAGTCACTGCTTTCAATACAGTTTGCCCTCAATAACATCAGTAAGGATAGAGTCACTGATATGAATACAGTTTGCCCTCAATAACACCAGTACGGATAGTTACTGATATGAAAACAGTTTGCCCTCATTAACTTCAGCGAGGATAGAGTCACTGATATGAATACAGTTTGCCCTCAATTACTTCAGTAAGGATAGACTCACTATTATGAATACAGTTTGCCCTCAATAACTTCAGTAAGGATAGAGTTACTGATATGAATACAGTTTTCCCTCAATAACTTCAGTGAGGATATAGTTAATGATATGAATACAGTTTGCCCTCAATAACTTCAGTAAGGAGTGACTCACTGATATGAATACAGTTTGCCCTCAATAACTTCAGTGAGGATAGAGTTACTGATATGAATACAGTTTGCCCTCAATAACCTCAGTATGGATAGAGTTACTGATATGAATACAGTTCGCCCTAAATAACCTCAGTGAGGATAGAGTCACTGATATGAATACAGTTTACCCTCAATAACTTCAGAAAGGATAGAGTCACTAATATGAATACAGTTTGCCCTCAATAACTTCAATGAGGATAGAGTCACTGATATGAATACAGTTAGCCATCAATAACATCAGTAAGGAAAGAGTCACTGATATATTAAAACAGTTTGCCCTCAATAACTTAAGTGAGGATAGAGTTACTGATATGAATACAGTTTGCCCTCAATAACCTCAGTAAGGACAGAGTTACTGATATGAATACAGTTTGCCCTCAATAACTTCAGAAAGGATAGTCACTGATATGAATACAGATTGCCCTCAACAACCTCAGTAAGGATAGAGTTATTGATATGAATACAGTTTTCCCTCAATAACTTCAGTAAGGATAGAGTAACTGATGTGAATACAGTTTGCCCTCAATAACTTCAGTAAGGATAGAGTCACTGCTATGAATACCGTTTGCCCTCAATAACTTCAGTAAGGATAGAGTCACTGATATGAATACAGTTTGCCCTCAATAACATCATTAAGGATAGAGTCACTGATATGAATACAGTTTGCCCTTAGTAACTTCAGTAAGGATAGAGTTACTGATGTGAATACAGTTTGCCCTCAATAACTTCAGTAAGGATAGAGTCACTGCTATGAATACTGTTTGCCCTCAATAACTACAGTAAGGATAGAGTCACTGATATGAAACAGTTTGCCCTCAATAACATCAGTAAGGATAGAGTCACTGATATGAATACAGTTTGCCCTCAATAACCTCAGTGAGGATAGAGTTACTGATGTGAATACAGTTTGCCATCAATAACATCAGTGAGGATAGAGTAACTGATATGAATACAGTTTGCCCTCAATAACTTCAGTGAGGATAGAGTCACTGATGTGAATACAGTTTGCCCTCAATAACTTCAGTAAGGATAGAGTCATTGATATGAATACAGTTTGCCCTCAATAACTTCAGTGAGGATAGAGTCATTAATATGAATACAGTTTGCCCTCAATGACTTCAGTGAGGATAGAGTCATTGATATGAATACAGTTTGCCCTCAATAACTTCAATGAGGATAGAGTCACTGATATGAATACAGTTAGCCATCAATAACATCAGTAAGGAAAGAGTCACTGATATATTAAAACAGTTTGCCCTCAATAACTTTAGTGAGGATAGAGTTACTGATATGAATACCATTTGCCCTCAATAACCTCAGTAAGGACAGAGTTACTGATATGAATACAGTTTGCCCTCAATAACTTCAGAAAGGATAGTCACTGATATGAATACAGATTGCCCTCAACAACCTCAGTAAGGATAGAGTTATTGATATGAATACAGTTTTCCCTCAATAACTTCAGTAAGGATAGAGTAACTGATGTGAATACAGTTTGCCCTCAATAACTTCAGTAAGGATAGAGTCACTGCTATGAATACCGTTTGCCCTCAATAACTTCAGTAAGGATAGAGTCACTGATATGAATACAGTTTGCCCTCAATAACATCATTAAGGATAGAGTCACTGATATGAATACAGTTTGCCCTTAGTAACTTCAGTAAGGATAGAGTTACTGATGTGAATACAGTTTGCCCTCAATAACTTCAGTAAGGATAGAGTCACTGCTATGAATACTGTTTGCCCTCAATAACTACAGTAAGGATAGAGTCACTGATATGAAACAGTTTGCCCTCAATAACATCAGTAAGGATAGAGTCACTGATATGAATACAGTTTGCCCTCAATAACCTCAGTGAGGATAGAGTTACTGATGTGAATACAGTTTGCCATCAATAACATCAGTGAGGATAGAGTAACTGATATGAATACAGTTTGCCCTCAATAACTTCAGTGAGGATAGAGTCACTGATGTGAATACAGTTTGCCCTCAATAACTTCAGTAAGGATAGAGTCATTGATATGAATACAGTTTGCCCTCAATAACTTCAGTGAGGATAGAGTCATTGATATGAATACAGTTTGCCCTCAATGACTTCAGTGAGGATAGAGTCATTGATATGAATACAGTTTGCCCTAAATAACTTCAATGAGGATAGAGTCACTGATATGAATACAGTTAGCCATCAATAACATCAGTAAGGAAAGAGTCACTGATATATTAAAACAGTTTGCCCTCAATAACTTTAGTGAGGATAGAGTTACTGATATGAATACCATTTGCCCTCAATAACCTCAGTAAGGACAGAGTTACTGATATGAATACAGTTTGCCCTCAATAACTTCAGAAAGGATAGTCACTGATATGAATACAGATTGCCCTCAACAACCTCAGTAAGGATAGAGTTATTGATATGAATACAGTTTTCCCTCAATAACTTCAGTAAGGATAGAGTTACTGATGTGAATACAGTTTGCCCTCAATAACTTCAGTAAGGATAGAGTCACTGCTATGAATACCGTTTGTTCTCAATAACCTCAGTAAGGATAGAGTCACTGATATGAATACAGTTTGCCCTCAATAACATCATTAAGGATAGAGTCACTGATATGAATACAGTTTGCCCTCAATAACTTCAATGAGGATAGAGTCACTGATATGAATACAGTTAGCCATCAATAACATCAGTAAGGAAAGAGTCACTGATATATTAAAACAGTTTGCCCTCAATAACTTAAGTGAGGATAGAGTTACTGATATGAATACAGTTTGCCCTCAATAACCTCAGTAAGGACAGAGTTACTGATATGAATACAGTTTGCCCTCAATAACTTCAGAAAGGATAGTCACTGATATGAATACAGATTGCCCTCAACAACCTCAGTAAGGATAGAGTTATTGATATGAATACAGTTTTCCCTCAATAACTTCAGTAAGGATAGAGTAACTGATGTGAATACAGTTTGCCCTCAATAACTTCAGTAAGGATAGAGTCACTGCTATGAATACCGTTTGCCCTCAATAACTTCAGTAAGGATAGAGTCACTGATATGAATACAGTTTGCCCTCAATAACATCATTAAGGATAGAGTCACTGATATGAATACAGTTTGCCCTTAGTAACTTCAGTAAGGATAGAGTTACTGATGTGAATACAGTTTGCCCTCAATAACTTCAGTAAGGATAGAGTCACTGCTATGAATACTGTTTGCCCTCAATAACTACAGTAAGGATAGAGTCACTGATATGAAACAGTTTGCCCTCAATAACATCAGTAAGGATAGAGTCACTGATATGAATACAGTTTGCCCTCAATAACCTCAGTGAGGATAGAGTTACTGATGTGAATACAGTTTGCCATCAATAACATCAGTGAGGATAGAGTAACTGATATGAATACAGTTTGCCCTCAATAACTTCAGTGAGGATAGAGTCACTGATGTGAATACAGTTTGCCCTCAATAACTTCAGTAAGGATAGAGTCATTGATATGAATACAGTTTGCCCTCAATAACTTCAGTGAGGATAGAGTCATTGATATGAATACAGTTTGCCCTCAATGACTTCAGTGAGGATAGAGTCATTGATATGAATACAGTTTGCCCTCAATAACTTCAATGAGGATAGAGTCACTGATATGAATACAGTTAGCCATCAATAACATCAGTAAGGAAAGAGTCACTGATATATTAAAACAGTTTGCCCTCAATAACTTTAGTGAGGATAGAGTTACTGATATGAATACCATTTGCCCTCAATAACCTCAGTAAGGACAGAGTTACTGATATGAATACAGTTTGCCCTCAATAACTTCAGAAAGGATAGTCACTGATATGAATACAGATTGCCCTCAACAACCTCAGTAAGGATAGAGTTATTGATATGAATACAGTTTTCCCTCAATAACTTCAGTAAGGATAGAGTAACTGATGTGAATACAGTTTGCCCTCAATAACTTCAGTAAGGATAGAGTCACTGCTATGAATACCGTTTGCCCTCAATAACTTCAGTAAGGATAGAGTCACTGATATGAATACAGTTTGCCCTCAATAACATCATTAAGGATAGAGTCACTGATATGAATACAGTTTGCCCTTAGTAACTTCAGTAAGGATAGAGTTACTGATGTGAATACAGTTTGCCCTCAATAACTTCAGTAAGGATAGAGTCACTGCTATGAATACTGTTTGCCCTCAATAACTACAGTAAGGATAGAGTCACTGATATGAAACAGTTTGCCCTCAATAACATCAGTAAGGATAGAGTCACTGATATGAATACAGTTTGCCCTCAATAACCTCAGTGAGGATAGAGTTACTGATGTGAATACAGTTTGCCATCAATAACATCAGTGAGGATAGAGTAACTGATATGAATACAGTTTGCCCTCAATAACTTCAGTGAGGATAGAGTCACTGATGTGAATACAGTTTGCCCTCAATAACTTCAGTAAGGATAGAGTCATTGATATGAATACAGTTTGCCCTCAATAACTTCAGTGAGGATAGAGTCATTGATATGAATACAGTTTGCCCTCAATGACTTCAGTGAGGATAGAGTCATTGATATGAATACAGTTTGCCCTCAATAACTTCAATGAGGATAGAGTCACTGATATGAATACAGTTAGCCATCAATAACATCAGTAAGGAAAGAGTCACTGATATATTAAAACAGTTTGCCCTCAATAACTTTAGTGAGGATAGAGTTACTGATATGAATACCATTTGCCCTCAATAACCTCAGTAAGGACAGAGTTACTGATATGAATACAGTTTGCCCTCAATAACTTCAGAAAGGATAGTCACTGATATGAATACAGATTGCCCTCAACAACCTCAGTAAGGATAGAGTTATTGATATGAATACAGTTTTCCCTCAATAACTTCAGTAAGGATAGAGTTACTGATGTGAATACAGTTTGCCCTCAATAACTTCAGTAAGGATAGAGTCACTGCTATGAATACCGTTTGTTCTCAATAACCTCAGTAAGGATAGAGTCACTGATATGAATACAGTTTGCCCTCAATAACATCATTAAGGATAGAGTCACTGATATGAATACAGTTTGCCCTCAGTAACTTCAGTAAGGATAGAGTTACTGATGTGAATACAGTTTGCCCTCAATAACTTCAGTAAGGATAGAGTCACTGCTATGAATACTGTTTGCCCTCAATAACTACAATAAGGATAGAGTCACTGATATGAAAACAGTTTGCCCTCAATAACATCAGTAAGGATAGAGTCACTGATATGAATACAGTTTGCCCTCAATAACCTCAGTGAGGATAGAGTTACTGATGTGAATACAGTTTGCCATCAATAACATTAGTGAGGATAGAGTAACAGATATGAATACAGTTTGCCCTCAATAACTTCAGTGAGGATAGAGTCACTGATGTGAATATAGCTTGCCCTCAATAACTTCAGTAAGGATAGAGTCATTGATATGAATACAGTTTGCCCTCAATAACTTCAGTGAGGATAGAGTCATTGATATGAATACAGTTTGCCCTCAATAACTTCAGTGAGGATAGAGTCATTGATATGAATACAGTTTGCCCTCAATAACTTAAGAAAGGATAGAGTCACTGATATGAATAAACTGTGTATGCAGGCAATTATTTTCTTTGTTAGTGGCTGGGATTGCATTATGGCTCAATTGGGTCAAGGTAATTTTTGCTGATGTTTTTTTATTTGTTAATTACATGCAAACCTTGCTCTGATCTAAATTGATCAGTAATAAGCTGAAAATCTTCTTTCGTGACATGGTCACATTTCTTGTTTTTGATGATTTATTTTCAGCTTTAAGTTCACATATTCTACAAGACTAGTACATTATATTCATTTCAAATATGTATTAGTCAGTCTCCGCAAAACATGGCTGGACAGACGGACATGTCCTGTAAAATTTTGTAAGGTTTAGCCTCCTGATTATACTATTTTACCTTGTTTTTTACTCACCTGATTTCCATTTAGCAGACAATAAATAGTATGTCATTGTTTTTCAGCATAAATAACAAATAACAATAAAAAAAACAACGGAAATCATATGATAAGATTGGTTTAATGAAAAGTGTGTGCCATTCAACAATGTTTAATGAAAAGTGTGTGCCATTCAACGATGGAGAATACATTTTGAATACAAATAACATATTTTTCTTAGAAATTTATGTATTGAATTTCATAGAATGAATGAGTGATTGTAAATAATGTACTCCTTGCAAACAAAAATGCATCTAACAAAATTATCGTTCAAAAAGAAAAAATACAAACATGGGATGATTTATTTGTTAGTGGATCAGTGTATAATACGATTCATGTGCATATTTTGCTTTATTATGTTTATCACTATACAGCTTAATGTTATGGCATGATATTGAAATGGAAGATATTAAAGGTAAACATATTAAAAATATTAATTGATCTTAGTTAAATTCATCAATGGCACTCAAGTAGTATGAGTATGTTTATAGGTGTAAATATGTCCCCAAACTGAAACTAACAAGATTAATTTATTACCCCATATGGGGTTTCAAGCTTTTTTTAACCTTTCTTGAATTAACCATTCGTTAAAATGTTCTTTTTATGCCCCCGGTAGGGTGGCACATAGCATTTGAACTGTCTGTCCGTCCGTCAGTCCGTCTGAAAACTTTAACATTGGCCATAACTTTTTGCAATATTGAAGATAGCAACTTGATATTTGGCATGCATGTGTATCTTATGGAGCTGCACATTTTTAGTAGTGAAAGGTCAAGGTCATCCTTCAAGGTCAAAAGTAAAAAAAATACAATCCAAGGGAAGTAACAAGCTTTAAAAGGGAGATAATTTCTACACATGCCAAATGATATGTTGAAATTTTATTTCAAAGCGGTGCAATAGGAGGCATTGCGTTTCTGAAAAAGGGTCATCTCTTGTTGAATATACCTTTCCTGCCTCTATGCCCTGTCTGGTAAAACATTTATAATTGAGGAGGGTGAGATTTACAACTGGCTTATAGATTGGGGCTCCTCACAGGCATGTCTGTCCTGCAAACTTTGACAGTCTTTGGCCATGTCTGGGTAATTATCTGAGAAATGCTGTTCCAAATCCATGACGGCCTAGTCACTTAACAAGATAATCATAAATCCTATGATTAAATGATACAAATATCAATTTGTGTGGTTGTCATTGCATTGTAATTTATAATTATGATCATCGTGAATCACACTGTCATGATATTGATCCCAGCAATGAAACCTGGTTATTTTACTTTTATATTCTGTAGCCAGTAGGTCTTGTAAAAAAAGAAGACCTACTGTCTTGTTTAAATTTGTGACAAGCTTGGATATGACTGTATTAGTGGTTTATGAATCAGATGACTGACCTGAAGTTAACAATCTACTATCAAAGCAGAAGATGAGCACAGCGCACTGTCGTGACATAGCTCTTTTTAATTTTCCAAGAAATTTTCAGTTTAGTGTGGTGATATTTTATAACGTTCATAAATCAAGAAAATGTCTTGATGTGATCATTTTTTATCAATTATAAAGCTGTTTTAATCTTGTATACAAATTTGAAGTCATTAAAATACCTTTGCATAGCCCATGCTATTTAATGCATAGAGGGCAATTCTGAATATAGATTAAAGCTTTTCTTTTTTGTGCATTGCAGTGGTTTAGCTTTAAGCATTTTTGTTGGTTTTAAATTATGCAAAATGTAAGCCTGTCACTTTCTTATGAACATTGATACACCAGGGTTGCTTCATATCACTGATCTGTTTGTCCTTAAGGTTTCAATTCTTGTATGCGGCTGTGTAAATTTTACAAATGGACATTTGTATGCAAACTTATTTTGATACTCTCTTTTGAGTGTAAAAAGATCCAGACATTAACCCTTTCAGCGCTGGAACCGGATTTTGAAGGCCTTTGCAAACAGTTTGGATCCACATGAGACGCCACAGAACGTGGCGTCTCATCAGGATCCAAACTGTTTGCTATTCTGATAGTATTCATTGAAAAAAATCGAAGAAAATGCTAATTTTAGAAATTCAGCAGACGACATTTTAGCAGACGACAAATTTCCCAGCATGCAAAGGGTTAACATAACTCAGAGCAGTCCCATCCAAGGTTGTGAGTCAAATTACAATCTTTGTTGAATTAAATTTGAACCTTACTCTGGGAAAACAGGGCTTAATGCATTTTCTTACAAGTCCCACACAGGCTAATCAGGGATTTCTTATAAGTCCCACACAGGCTAATCAGGGATGACACTCTCCCCCTTAACTGGATTTTTGCTAAGTAAATAATGTAAATGGAAAATACCATAAAAGCTGATAGTGTCGTCTGATTAGCCTGTGTTAGTCTGCACAGGCTTAAATCCAAGACAACATTTTTCGCATATGCACTGAGCCCAGTTTTACAAGGGTAAGGCTCCTTTGGCTTGGAGATTATAACTATATATTTATACGAAGACACAAACTTGTCCAACAAAGAACCCCTACACTTTCAGCATTCAACATTCAAACTTGGAAGCATGGGTATAAGGTTATTCATGTGCAACTTTTTATATTTAGAAATATCATGAATCGGTAACCAATGAATAAAGTTAGTCTGATGATCTTGCATTTCACCTGAAAGCCTGTCGGACATTGCCGACGAAAATTTAATAATGTCCATGGGCTATCATGGCCCATGTCTGAAACTTGAACATCCTGGTTAACAGCAAGCATATCAGTGTCCGGTTAGTGTTGACCATTCCTAAAAGCAAGCTTTTATGAAAACTTCGTTGAATTTTACTTGGGATTTGTTGGTTGAAGGGTCACTGTTACTTAAAAAAGAAAAATGGAATATGCTGTATTATTTCAGTTTGGAGAGAGGTATTGCAGAAAATCCTGACTATATATAGCTTATTTGTTTAGGGTTGCTGATATTCATATCTAGAATGGGAGTTTATTCAGGGCCAGTTGGATACAGGTCAAGGTCACTTATAAAACTGTGGTTACTGCTCGATAAAATAAGATAGAGATATTGTACTGAAATTTTGTAGCTTACATATCTACAATGTTTTGAATTTTAAAAGGGACCAGTTGTGTTGATATCAAGGTCATTGTTTCCTGAAATAAAAATAACATCCACAGTAATAGCTAGGGTATTGTTCTGAAAATGTGTATGTTGGTAGCCCACACGCTGACCTAGCTCTTTATTATATACCTTTTTAATGCTTTTAACAAAATACAGGTTGTATCAATCGTTGAAATAAATCTCGTATTATGCGACTCGCTGTTTTCCGATTTAGTATTACCATACTAGCCGTACTTTTTGACCCATTTAATGACATCACATTATTCGCACAGTAAATAGGAAATCCCTGCTTTATATTACGAAATATTATACGTAGTATATCGTGTGACGTCATTTCTGTTACCAAACACAATTATAAGTGAATCGGTGTAAAAATGAAGAAATTATAGTAAAAGGTAATTTTTGGTGGGTGTGGTCTATGTGGGCGGGGCGCCCCTTTAGTTTAAGTAAAACTCTCTGGAATTTAAGAACATGTCAGACGTAGTGTTTTTTAACAGTAAACTATTTTTTGAAACATCGAACAAATGCAAAACATATTTCGGAGTGTTTGTTTGTCATGCATAAATGTAACTTTTGATAGGAATACAATAAAATAGTGTGGTTTCAACTAACTTTCGATAAAGACATGGAAGAATAGAAGTGGAAGTGCATATTGTTTCAACGTTTTTGTTATAAAGTTGTCAACTAAATTGTTATAAACATTGGATTAACGATGCATGTCATTAAGGTAAGCGTGTCGGAAACCTGTGTTTTCCAGGTTCAAATGTTTACACGATAATTTACATAAACTGTATTCATACGCGTCTTAAATAAACTATTACGTACCGTTTTAGTTATTGTTTTGTCAGTTTTGTTAAAGCAAAAAAAAAAAAGTTAACTGTTTGTGTTAGTTGTTGCATATAATAAAAGGAATATTACGCCGCCTTGAGTGTGATGCGAAATAGCACAAGCCACTTGACTGATACAAACTCTTGGAACAATTGACTAGCGTAATATTCCCTATGTATTTCATTTGAAACCTGGTACAGTTGGATCAGTGTAACCAGTCACTGTAATTTTTATGAGCCGTGCTCTTAGACAAGGGGGTTTAATGCATGTGCGTAAAGTGTCATTCCAGATCTGGGACGACAGTTTCTGCCTTAACTTGATTTTTGCTAAGAAGATACTTTCTTTAACCCTTTCCCCGATAGATGCGTATAATCCCGAGTCTATCGATTCCCCGATACATGCGTTTATTACCGTCTCTATCGATTACCGCATACATGCGAATTTGGCCGTGTCTATCCATTACCCGATAATCCCGTATATTCCCAATGTCCATTTTCAAATGCAAATTCTGATTGATATTAACGACAAAAGTGCTCAAGAAAACTCATAAACACAAACATCCGACATTTTTCTAAAGTGTCAAATAAATTTCGGCATATGTTTCTATTTAAAGATTTGATGAAATAGGTGGCCAATCGGGACAATGGTATTCAAATTAGCGTAAATAACATAATGTGGTGTGCGCGCATCGTGTACAGTTATTGTTCTGTTACAAATTGTAGCCAGAAATAAATAAATGTATATGCCCATGATATTTTCGTGTCAGGTCTTTGTTTGGACAAAAAGAGCGCGAAAATAGGCGTGGGTGTATTTATTTATAACAAAAACTGCGTAGCGCAGACAGCAAAGTAAAAGCTTCGTAGTGAATTTCCATTTAAGTATTGGGGCATCTCGCAAATGATTTTGACATTTTCCTGAATGAAATAAAAGTAATAAACGCTGTATCATTTTCATATGTTAGTTCCTTCAATATTGCAACAATTATTGTACTGTATCTGATTGCACGCAAAGTGCCGTGTACAGTTCATGAATATTCTTTTACAACGACCAATTAACAGCGTCATCTATATTTAGATTTTATGCAATATGTACAAGTCATTTTCTGGAAATTGGGAGAAAGTAAAAGTGATTTTCGAAAATAGACCAACGTTTTTTTCCATTTAATTTGTCATAATTATTTATATTTTATGTTGTCTGTGTATGTTTGTTTGGTTCTCATTTATCTTATTAAAATTAATATCGTGATGATAAATGTTTAAAGCAAGTCCCGTTTCCGAGATCATTTACGAGAATTACTTCAATATATTTACTGACATATAAAATCATGGTTTTGACAGACGACACGTGCTAATCTAAAGTTGGTGTTTTTGTAATACACAGGATATTGGATTATCGCTGCTTGATTGAGCAATAAAACAAAGACGCAGTCGGCGGTTTTCAGTAGACCTTTTGTACTGACCAACATAATAATTAATAATGCATGTGCTTATCTAACATTTAGGGATAAAACACACGGGATACTAGACACTTTGGGCTTGTTTGGGCCATAAAACGCAATCCCGGTGGCTTTTTTCAGTAGCACACGTGTCCAGAAACTAACGAGTTCGGGTAATAAAGCACAGAGATTATGATCTGAAAACTGCATGGAGTCTGAAATAAAAACAAAATGCCGACAAATCAAAAGATTAATCTCTTAATGTTACAATTCAATATTTTAAGGTGGGGTTCTCACTGCACTTCTTGTTGCATTCGCATACGCTTGTTATCCCCACGCTTTTTGAAAAAAAGGTGGGGATATTGTGGTGATCTCCGCCGTCCGTCCGTCCGTCCGTCCGTCCGTCTGTCCGTCCGTCCTGGCCACTATCTCCTCCTACACTAAAAGCACTAGAACCTTGAAATTTACACACATGGTAGCTATGAGCATATGTGCGACCCTGCACTATTTGGAATTTTGATCTGACCCCTGGGTCAAAAGTTATAGGGGTTGGGGTGGGGCCGCGTCAGAAATTATCACTCATTTTTTTAGGTTATTTTACATTTACTTCTTTATTTCTACACCGATTCACTTCAAATTGATACTGGACCTCACCTATGACAATACGGTCAATCTCAACCATGCATGGCCCCATTCCCAACCCTGGGGCGCCCCGCCCACATAGGCCACACCCACCAAAAATTTCCATTTACTATAATTTTTTTCATTTCTACACGGATTCACTTCAAATTGATACTGAACTTTTGTTATGACATTAGGGTCAATCTCAACTATGCATGGCCCCAATCCCAACCCTGGGGCGCCCGCCCACATAGGCCACACCCTCCAAAAAATTCCATTTACTATAATTTTTTCATTTCTACACGGATTCACTTCAAATTGATACTGAACTTCTCTTATGACATTAGGGTCAATCTCAACTATGCATGGCCCCATAACCAACCCTGGGGCCCCGCCCACATAGACCACACCCACCCAAAATTGCCTTTACTATAATTTCTTCATTTCTACACCGATTCACTTCAAATTGATATTGAACTTCTCTTATGACAATACAGTCAATCTCAACTATGCATGGCCCCATTACCAACCCTGGGGCGCCCCGCCCACATAGACCACACCCACCCAAAATTGCCTTTTACTATAATTTCTTCATTTCTACACCGATTCACTTCAAATTGATACTGAACCTCTCTTATGACAATACGGTCAATCTCAACTATGCATGGCCCCATTACCAACCCTGGGGCGCCCTGCCCACATATGTCACACCCACCCAAAATTGCCTTTTACTATAACTTCTTCATTTCTACACCAATTCACTTCTAATTGATGATGAACTTCTCTTATGACAATACGGTCAATCTCAGCTATGCATGGCCCCATTACCAACCCTGGGGCACACCTAGGTCAAACATTCGGCGTGGGGATACGCGTCGGCCTCTGCCGCGCCATTTCTAGTATTACTTGTTATAACTTATATCCTCGTATTATTTATAAGAATACAGACTTAAAATTTATATGGTTGGAATGAGAATTTATTTCTCTACAATATTTACATTGACACAAATGATGTGAAATGCAAGAAACTAAGTGAAAATTAAGCCTAAACAAGACAGGTGTTACAGTTGAGAATGTTTCCATTATTTTCCCAATAACCCTATTGAGATGGTGTAGTCAGGCTTATCAGCTGTATATGGAGTCACTGTTATCAGAACAGCAGGACTGGTATTGGCCTGGAGTAGCAGATCAGATAAGAGGTCTATCAGGGAAAGGGTTAAACAGATAATATCATAATAACAGAGAGTTTTGTACATGCGGACTGCAAAGGCTTATCAGTGATGACACTACCCATTTACATTTAACCCTTTGCATGCTGGGAAAATTGTTGTCTGCTAAAATGTTGTCTGCTGAATTTCTAAAATTAGCATTTTCTTCGATTTTTTTCAAAGAATACTATCAGAAAAGCAAACAGTTTGGATCCTGATGAGATGCCACGTTCTGTGGCGTCTCATCTGGATCCAAACTGTTTGCAAAGGCCTTCAAAATTCAGTTCCAGCACTCAAAGAGTTAAACCCCCTTTTCACAGTGCAAGGCCCAAATAAAAAAACTTTTTTACACTCAATGTTGAGTTTGGCTTAAGGTATAGCTTAGAATTCTGTGGTATACCTAAGGTAGCAAATGCATGCATATCTTGCTTGTGATTGCACAATTATAAAACAAAAATCCTGATAACTCAATGTTTGGAACCTGATTAAGTGGTGTTGCCATGTTTCTTGTTTGAAAAATTACATATCAAATGGGGAGTCAAAATATCATACCAGCCATTTTTACTAGCTTATAATATTTTCACGCCCCATTTCCACCTCTGATTACTGCCATGACTTTGGGAAGAGGAGAAAAAACCTATACCTGACAAATTGGTGTATTATTATAAAAAACCCAATGTGCATACATGTTACAAAGCATCTTGGGTGGTTAATGGTCCGTGAAGAAGCAGCTGCCATCAGGATGTTATGTCATTCAAAAAACACTTAAAAGGCGGTGTGGACGTGTAAAAATTCAAAATACAGGCTGGGCTCAAAAGTTGTAGATGTAGTTGTCATTTACTGTTCACTCAATGATATAATTGAGCCTCACTCTGCGAAAAAGGGGCTTAATGCGTATGCCTTTGGTGTTTTTGTAAGATCAGCCGATGGAGTCTGAACAGGCTTATCAAGAATGGCACTTTCTGGATTATTGCTAAGATGAGACTTTTGATTAATTTAAATGAAAAATACATCAAGAGCGGAAAGTGTCGTACTTGATTAGCCTGTGCAAATGGCACTGTCTAGTCTGGGATGACACTTTTCTCACATGCATTCAGCCCTGTTTCCCAAAACTAGACTCAAGTAATGTTTAACCCTTTCCCCCATAAGAAGCAAATAGCAAAAAGAAAATGGCTTTTTTAACCTGGGACAAAAAACAAGAACAGCCTGTGAGTAACTCACAGTTTGTTCAGGTTGCATGCTGTTTGCTGCTCATTATTATCTTTGGGTTGGAAATGAAACCTTTGAAACTTGAATTTAGCAACAAAGGTATTTATTAAATTTAACTTTCTATGCGTCAAAATACATATCTAAGTGGTGAAGGGTTAAACCCACAACCCATGCTTAATACTTAACTTTTAAGTGGCAGCTTTTGCATAGACCCTGTAGCTATGTTTACTACAGGGTTATCATTGTATACAGCCAATCACAGTGTTACAGTAGTGCGATAGTAGAGGGAGAGATTGATTCTTATAGCACATGGTCCACTGCCTCTGGGACTGAAAGAACACTCACTAGCTTTCTGGCTGGCTGTTGGGAATCTGTTTGTGCACTTCACAGTTCTGTTTTGGATTTTTTTCAGGATTTTAGCCCAGAATGAAATAGGTAATTAAATTGGCGTCTCTCAATGTGTGGCCATTGTTTGGCCTGTTCATTTTTTTGGCCAATTTCTTTATAAATGATAAGAAACTTCTAACAATTTTGATTTGATGAACAATTAATACTTTTGCAGCTCAATTTTGTATGGTTGAAGTAATTGTGTGTATTATCATTAATATGCAAGTGTTTTTGTCCCCTACAGGTCTCTTTGGAGGGGACTTATGGTTTGCACTCTGTGTGTCCGTCTGTCTGTCTGTGAGTCTGTCTGTCACACTTTTCTGGATCCTGCGATAACTTTAAAAGTTCTTAATATTTTTTCATGAAACTTGAAACATGAATAGATGGCATATGGACATTATGCACGTCATTTCATTTTGTTCCTACGTCAAAAAATCTGGTTGCTATGGCAACAAATAGACTAGAAATACTGCTGAAAATGGTGGTTTTCTGGATCCTGCAATATCTTTTAAAGTTCTTAATATTTTTTCATGAAACTTGCAACATGGATAGATGGCAATATGGACATTATGCACGTCATTTCATTTTGTTCCTACGTCAACCCCCCCAAAAAAAAATCTGAAAATGGTGGAATTTCTGACAATGGTGGAGTGGGTAGGGGACCATATTGCTTGACAATAGCCTTGTTTTAATATAATGATCTCCTTGATGGATGATTCAGTATGTGTTTACATGTTCTGCATTCATTTTATTTTCAGAGGTGTATTTCTAAATTAAAGCCTTGTTTATACCAGCTGATAAACAGAATGTATTAAACATTTAGTTCATGAACTAATAGGCTTGCAATCTTCTGTTTTATGTAAATATCTAGGTTGTTATAGTGTCAACTTATTATTTACTGTGATAGATTCATGTATTACATTGATTATGTAACATAAGTATGTTTACACATATAAAACAGATAAAAAATTACATAAATTATTTTGAATTTCTTTGCATATAACTTTTTAGGGATTTAACATCTTGATAAGTTTCAGCCATTTCTCTGTATCTAATTATTTGTGTAATCCTGTTTTAATAGAAATCTAATGCTTATAATCTTTCACTGCGGCCATTGGCAGCAACTTCAACTCTTAGGATGAGTTTACATACTTAATGTACTTAATACTTAACAAGAAATGCAAATGATTATTTGTAAAAAAAATGTGGTTTTAAATTTGTAAAGATTATATTTTATCAATTACTTATACATTATTCTGATCAGAAACATGTCATAAGAACAGAATATTGATGATCTGATTCACAAATGGAAGTAATTTAACCCTTTGCATGCTGGGAAATTTGTCGTCTGCTAAAATGTCGTCTGCAGAATTTCTAAAATTAGCATTTTCTTCTATTTTTTTCAAAGAATACTATCAGAATAGCAAACAGTTTGGATCCTGATGAGACGCCACATTCTGTGGCGTCTCATCTGGATCCAAACTGTTTGCAAGGCCTTTAAAATTTGGTTCCCGCACTGAAAGGGTTAACCTACTATATTCCTTTTGAATTATTTTGTAATATGAAAGACACAACATTGAAAATCACTGTCTATATGCTTTGAATAAGGTTAACCATGGTCAATCTGATATCATGATCATTTCAACCATGGTTGACCATGGTAGGCAATGGTCAGTCTTGCAATGCTCATTTCTACCAAGGTCAACTATGGTCACTCGTCAAAATTAAAGAAATATGATGGTGACAATGGTCGTCATTTGGCAGGGTTGATCAATGTGAAGGAGCAAGTGACAAAATGTCAAGATTGATTTACTAATACTGCAGTTTTGTGCCTGCCTGAAATGAGACATAATGTGGAGGAAGTCATCATTTTCAATGACTGATCTAGTTTTTTATGACTTGATCATTGTTGGTAATAAAACAATAAAAACAAAGTACTTTAAGTGAATATGTATCAAATGTAAACAGAATTTCCATATTCAGATTAGTTTTATGAAGATATACATTATGTTGTACATTTCATGACGTCTGTTGCTTAAAAAGTGTTATTTCGTACATGTAGTAAATTTCAATGCAGGTTTTTGTTTTCATTGCCCATCTTTGTAGTACTTTAATAGCTCTTGCTTTAAACATTTGCAAGACAGATTTAGTATTCCTTTGTAGTATATAATACTGGCTGTCATGATAGCAAGTTTTTAAGTCTGTCAATTTTTTTTATGGTGACATATGTCATGTTTTTAGCACTCCTTAGCCATAACTTTGCCATATTGAGGAATTTTAAAATAACTTGGCTAAAATGTAAACCACCATTAAGCAATGTGCCACATGCAAAACCTTCCTCAAAGGTCAACGGCGCACATATTGGTCCAAGGTCCAATTTGGTTATAAACAGATTGAATATTCTGTCTCTGTTGTATTTTTGTTTTGTAATAACTTTGCACAAATGGGATACATAATGAGATGTAAATGTAAACCTTTTCTCCAAAGTCAAGGTCACACTACAAAGATCAAATTTTGCAACTACAACTGCTTATTGGGACTGGAAGTATATTAGTCATCATCTATTTTAAGATAACTTACCACATATGACAGGCCTTTTCTGCTCCATTTTGGAAAAACGCCACATTGGAATTTTGGGAATTTCGCGTCATGAAAAACCCCATTTTGGGAAAAAATTAATTGCAAAACTGGCTCAATTGGGAAAAATAATCGCCTGTAATTAGTGTTTCTTTTATTTTAAAGAAGCTGTTAACTGGTAAATAACGACTATTTTGATAACATATTATTAAAATTTAACAAAATATTATGAACATGTGTGATAAATACAGGTTTTTTAAATCTGATTTTGGGGAAAAGGCCTGGCCTTTTTTTAGGTGAAAAAAATAGCGTGAAACGCCGGATTTTGGGGAAAATAAGGAAAGTCTTAAATAATCAATTTTACATATTTTACTGTTTTGAAAACAAATTCAAGGCAACACATAATGTAATTATGCAATATTTTTCTATTTTCTACACTGGATCTGGTTAACTTCTATATTTAAAGGTTAAAAAAAATAAATATATATATATATATGTATATTTTATTTTATTTTTGAATTGGGAATTTTTTTTTCAATTGGGAAAAAAACAATCAGATTTGCATTGGGAATGGGGCCGAATTTCGGACCCGTGGCATTAGGGAGGAAAAGGCCTGTATGACAACCCTGAGGACACGGCTTTGTGAATATTTTGTGAATATAAAGGGCATCTTCCTACCTTAATGTTCTGGGTCACACTAAAAGGTCAAAGGTCAAATTGGGTATAAAGCTGCTTGTCCAGGCTGTCATGTTTTCATTAATCATTCAATTTTAAGACATAATTTTTACTTACCGCAAATTATTATAATTAATAGACAGAGTGTGGCTGTATCACCTGTTACATAAAATCAAAGGTCAAGGTCATACTTAAAAGGTCAAAAGTCTAATTTGGTGATAAACAGCTTGTATTTGACAGTGAAGTCTGTACAGACTAGTCAGGGATGGCCCATTTTGCTTAAATGGAATTTATTATATAACGAATGTCCCTTCCAAATAAAAATCCAGTACATGCGAAAAGTATCATCCCTCATTAGGCTGTGCAGACTGCACAGGAAAATCTTTGCCGACATTTTAAGCACAAACATTAAACCCAGTTTTCCCCTATCTAGGCTAAAATAAAATAAGCTAACATCTGGGAAACATATGCAGTGCTCTGGGCACAATGGCAATAACTCTTAAAGTGAATCACTATCCTTCCTTGCTTTATAAATATACCAAGCGTTATTATATATGCATTTGTAAGAAGGATGGAAGACACATATCAAAACTCCATAGAAGACAGTATCTGCTGTGTTATACAGGCTGAATCAGTCTCCATTGCTCTTGTCAAAACCTGGCTTTTGTTTTCAGCATGTATTGCTTGCTATTTAAATTCCAGACCAACTGCCCTTTGATAAACACCTGAAGTCTCTGGCAAGACAATTTTTGTTATACTACATAACTATCATTTGATTTGTAAATGGCATTTCAATTGACTTGAACATGTCAAAGGCATTGCTCAATTTTTATTTTGTAAAGCATCCTGTCAATAACTGTCAAAACTGTAACTTGAGATACATTAGGATGAAAGTGAAGTATTATTTTTCAGCTTTAAATTTCTCTTTGCATTAATAACAACGTTTGCTTAGTTGAGCGTAAAAGTAAATGTACAGTAATATTTAAGTCAATGCATGCATGTATCAAGGGAAGGCTGCAATTTCATGTGGAAACAGTTGTGGCAAAATTAAATCAGGGGTTTTCCCAAACTTTGAAACTGTTTGAAAATTAAGAATTACCTTGAACAGTGCTTTAAGACTTAGGGTAGTATTCAACTTGTAGGATTAGCTTGTTGTCAGAGATTGAGAGTTGCTGAGTAAAATTTTCAGAAAGTAGTCTGTCAAATTGAAGGATGGCAATCAACTGAGCATAGCAGTCCAAGTGAAGGATGAAAGGTAATTTTCAATTTGACAGAAATAACTCTAAAGGGTGACATACAACAACGATTGGTAGTCTCATTGAGTAATTTCATTCATATTTAGAATTGTTTATAGTCAAATTTGATTGATAGAAGTCAAAATCCACTACAGTCAAACGAAAGTACTGATATGGTATAATTGTGGAGTACATTCAAGATATTGGTTAGCGAGGCTGTTTTCGGAGAAAACCCGAGCTATTGTCATAGCCAGCTCGTCTGCCGTCCGCCTTAGGCTTCGTGCTAAAACCTTAACATTGGCTCTAAAATCAAAGTGTTTCCACCTACAACTTTGAAACTTCATATGTAGATGCACCTTGATGTGTTCTACACGCCACACCCATTTTTGGGTCACTATGTCAAAGGTCAAGATCACTGTGACCTCTAATATCAAACTTTAACATAGGCTCTAAAATCAAAGTGCTTCCACCTACAACTTTGAAACTTCATATGTACATGCACCTTGATGAGTTCTACATGCCACACCCATTTTTGGATCACTAAGTCAAAGGTCAAGGTCACTGTGACCTCTAATATAAAACTTTAACAAAAACCTTAACATTGCCTCTAAAATCAAAGTGCTTCCACCTACAACTTTGAAACTTCATATGTAGATGCACCTTGATGAGTTCTACAGGCCACAACCATTTTGGGTCACTAGGTCAAAGGTCACTGACCTCTAAAAAAATAAATTCTGACAAGCTTTTGCAGCCCACCGTGGCACCTGTTATGCGGTGCTCTTGTTTTACAAATTATTTCAGAGCTGAAAATTATTTTCCAAGGTTTACAAAAGTCATAGACAGACAGAGAGTCACATTTTGGATATGCAGACTTATTCAGATATACATTCACATTTGGTATATAAAGTCACATTCAGTATAGACTGTCACATTTGGTATAGACAGTCACATTCAGTATAGACTGTCACATTTGTGATGTAGACAGTCACATTTAGGATATAGACAGTCACATTTGGTATAGAAAGTCACATTCAGTATAGACTGTCACATTTGTGATGTAGACAGTCAAATTTAGGATATAGACAGTCATATTTGGGATAGACAGTTACATTCAGTATAGACTTTCACATTTGGGATATAGACATTCACATTTGGTATAGACAGTCACATTCAGTATAGACTGTCACATTTAGGATATAGACAGTCACATTTGTGATGTAAACAGTCACATTTAGAATATAGACAGTCACATTTGGGATAGACAGTTACATTTGTAATGTAGACAGTCACATATGGGATGGACGGATACATTTGGGATGAGATGTAGACAATCACATTTGGGGTATAGACAGTCATAATTGGGATAGACAGTCACATTTGTGATAGACAGTAACTTTTGGGATAGACAGTCACATTTGTGATAAACAGTCACATTTGGAATGTAGACAGTCACATTTGGGATGTAGACAGTCACATTTGGGATGTAGGTAGTCACATTTAGGATATAGACAGTCACATTTGGGATGGACAGATACATTTGAGATGTAGACAGTCACATTTGGGATGTAGACAGTCACATTTGGGATGTAGACAGTCATATTTGGGATAGACAGTCAACATTAAGGGTATAGACAGTCATGTTTGGGATAGACTGTCACATTTAGGATATAGACAGTCATATTTGGGATAGACAGTCACATTTAGGATATAGACAGTCATGTTTGTGATAGACTGTCACATTTGGGATAGACAGTCACAATTGGGATATAGACAGTCACATTTGGGATAGACTTTCACATTTTGGATAGACACTCACATTTGGGATACGTACAGTCACATTTGGGATATAGACAGTCACATTTAGGATAGACTGTAACATTTGGATAAAGAACGTCACATTTGGGGTATAGACAGTCATATTTGGTATAGACATTTACATTTGAGATATACAGTCGCATTAGAGATAGACAAACATATTTGCCACAGACAGTCACATTAGGGATACAGACGGTCACATTTGGGATATAGACAGTCACATTTAGGATGGAAAGTAACATTTGGGATAGGCTGTCAGATTTGGGATATAGAAAGTCATATATGGGATAGACATTTACATTTGGGATAGACAGTCACATTTAGGATATAGACAGTCACATTTGGGATATAGACAGCCACCTTTGTGCTAGACAGTCACATTCTAAATAGACGGTCACATTTGGGATAGATAGTTCATTATGATGCTTTTCAACCATAGTTATGAAGAAAAAAACATGTCAAGCTGATGATTGTGATTACAAGTAAGTGGGAAAAGGAAATGAAAAAGGCTTACTTCTAGTTCTTTTCTTGCATCTTGCCATTACCAATAATGGCTGTTAATTGTAAATGTATGTGAAAAGGCATTTTTTTTATTGTTTAAATAAAGGAAATCAAACACATGTTAGTTCTCAAAAACACACACAATTATCAATGTTGTCTTATGAAAATCTGCTAAAGTGCGTAATAAACTGCTTTTGCTTCAGCAAACTGCTTTCCATTTTGTTGTGTTGCAAATAGATGCAATAAATTTTAATGAATTTAAAAGATGGTGTCTGTTGCTATGGTAATTTGAAAGCATTTAGTGAGTGCACACATGCATGTTTGGCACATAGTTCCCTCTTTAAAGGATATTGATTCTGGCGTCCTCTGTGTGATTTATGTCCAATATCAACATGAATATGAGCCATTTACAGCAGGGGATGGTTGCCTGATAAATCTAATGTTCTTATTATGCTAATTGTGATCATTGGCGGCTGCATGTGTTTTGTCAAGTGGGGCATGGTTAGAAGGTGACCATAATTAAAAATGAAAACACCATTGAAATGCTGTGGAAGAACATTTTGGAAGTCAATTGAGCTACCATCAAAGTTTTTTATTAGTAGTCTGCACTCATCCAATCCTTAAGGCAGTTTTTTTAGAAATAAAATAAATCACCTTTAAATTTATTTTGTAAATGTAATGTAATGCTATTTATGTTGTTTGAATTAATCACTGTGTGTTTAGTTTAAGTATATGTTTGAATAGAAAATTATTTAAACTTTAAATGATCATGTTTCATTAATTTCAAGAACTTTCTCATTACTGCAATTACTTGTTACTTAAACCATTCATCAGATGCTGAATTGAGATTCACTCACAGCACCACAAAGTTGGACAAGGAATCTGAGGAGTTTAATTGAAACAGAATATTGAGATTTCATGGTAGAGTTTTGCTGTGTTTCCCTGTATAGTTATAGACTGTACCCTTTCATTTACAATAGGCCCTTTGTTTGGGTTTATGGCTTTCTGCCACATCTTAGTGATTGATTCTGACATGATAAGAGCAGTAACTCTTGGTTGTCTTACAATCAAGGGATATAATCACTACCTGATATAACATTAATGGGATTTTTAAACCTATGTTTGCTTTCACATCAGTCAATTCAACAGCTGGTAATGATCTGTTTTGAAAACCCTTGGATGCAGCTAAAAGAAATATAGCTCTTTAGCACTTAAATACGTATTTTTATACGCCCGTCTATGACGGGACGTATTATGGTATACCCCGCGTCCGTCTGTCCGTCCGTCCGTCTGTCCGTCCGTATGTCTGTTAATGTCGTACGCTACGTCAAATATCCTTCGATGGATTTTTTTCAAATTTCAACACAATCTTAATATTGATAAACCCTGATCCCCTTTCGTTTTTGACGGAATTCTGAATTGTCGTTCCAGAGTTATGGGACTTTGTTCGTCAAAATTTCGTTATTTCATTGAATGTCCTACTGTAGCTATATAAAAATGTTAAGTTGTTATAACTTTGGTATGCTTGGACCTAGAGTCTTGAAACTTGACATGAAGGTTGGCCAGAACTAGTAAGTAACCCCTGGACATTTCAAGGTCATTCATTTGAAGGTCAAGGTCACTGTGACCTTGAATGTAAAAATGTTAAAGTTCTTATTTCATGTTATAACTTTGGTATGCTTGTACCTAGAGTCTTCAAACTTGAAATAAAGATTGGCCAGTACTAGAAGATGACCACTGGTCATTTCAATGTCATTCATTTGAAGGTCAAGGTCACTGTGACCTTAAATGTTAAAATGTTAAAATTGTTATAACTTTGGTATGCTTGGACATACAGTCTTCAAACTTGACATGAAGGTTTGCAAGCACACTTAGATGACCACTGGTCATTTCAAGGTCATTCATTCTAAGGTCAAGGTCACACAAGGTCACTGTGACCTTAAATGTTAAAATGTTAAAATTGTTATAACTTTGGTATGCTTGGACATAGAGTCTTCAAACTTGACATGAAGGTTTGCAAGCACACTTAGATGACCACTGGTCATTTCAAGGTCATTCATTCTAAGGTCAAGGTCACTGTGACCTTAAATGTTATTGTTGTTCATGTATCCTACCGTAGCTCAAATATCCCCCGATGGATTTTTTATACGCCCGTCTATGACGGGACGTATTATGGTATACCCTGCGTCCGTCTCTCCGTCCGTCCGTCCGTCCGTCCGTCCGTCTGTTAATGTCGTACGCTACGTCAAATATCCTTTGACAGATTTTCTTCAAATTTTAACACAATCTTAATATTGATAAACCCTGATCCCCTTTCGTTTTTGACGGAATTCTGAATTGTCGTTCCAGAGTTATGGGACTTTGTTCGTCAAAATTCCGTGATTTCATTGAATGTCCTACTGTAGCTCAAATATCCTTCGATGGATTTTTTTCAAATTTCAACACAATCTTAATATTGATAAACCCTGATCCCCTTTCGTTTTTGACGGAATTCTGAATTGTCGTTCCAGAGTTATGGGACTTTGTTCGTCAAAATTTCGTGATTTCCATGCTCATGTACTTATAAAATAAACCATGTATTCAAATACAAATAAACTGAAGTAAAAAAATGATTCAAAGGGTTATTTATTACCTTACTACTTCATTGGCGAACGACGGGCGTATCATGCGCTCATGGCGCAGCTTTTATTACTCCTGTGAAGTCCTTTAGAAAGTTACATTTTAAAGACCTTTCTTACTAGATTCAAGTTTGAAAGGCTTCATTTCCAACCCTAAGATACTGATGAGCAGCAAACAGAATAAAACCTGAACAGAATGCAAGTTTCTAGCAGGCTGTTCTTGTTTTATGCTGTTTGCACATAGCCATTTTCACTTTGCTTCTTATGGGGGAAAGGTTTAGTGTGCAATTTCAAGTATTCCTAAATGCTGTAAAACTTTTTGTGTTCATTTTATGCACATTGTTAAGTTAGAAGGGTGAAGATGTGATAATGTCTGTATGTTTGACATCTGGTCCATATTGGGATACTGTTTCACAGAAATGCATTGTGCTAATGTGAAAGATTTATGAACCATTTTGTCTCTTTCCATGATCTTGTAAGTTTTATCAGCTTGTAAAGCACAAGACCTTTTTTCCCTGCTTTTTCCTGCAATATTTCAAAATAATGTTGAACTTCCTTTGTTTTTTAATTGAAGCCATACTTTTTGTCCTGAATTGTCTTGTTTTCACCTTTTTTCGTCACCAGATCGATTGTTAGCCAAGCTTCAGTAGCCTTGGTTAAGGTTATAGCTTGGCAACATTGACCTGCTAGTGACCATTGTGCATGATTACATGATATGTGTCGTGTTATGAGAAAACTGGGCTTAATGCATGTGCGTAAAGTGTCGTCCCAGATTAGCCTGTGCAGTCCACACAGGCTAATCAGTGACGACACTTTCCGCCCAAACTAGATTTTTGCTAAGAAGAGACTTTCTTTAAACAGAAAATATCATAACAGCGGAAAGTGTCGTCCCTGATTAGCCTGTGCAAACGGCACAGGACAGGCTAATCTGGGACGAAACTTTACGCAAATGCAATAAGCCCAGTTTTCTCAGAATGCGACTCATATGATCTGCACCCTGGGAGATTATGGGTCTTATGCCATATGTGGACAGAATAGCTTCCCACCAGACTGTATGATTACATAAGATCCATTTTCCCATGATGGGGCTTATATTAAAGTACTCTTATTATTTATTTACGAGAATAGTCTCTAACTTAATTATTATAATGATCTCATTTATTTTGTGCAATACATGTATGGAAAAAACTGTATATTAATATTATGGGCGCCTTTTAGCCTGTTATTTATGCTAACAGAGTTCACAAGTATCAGTTTCTGGGCTGAAATCAGAGGCGTACTTAAAACAAAACTTCTCCCAGCAAATTGTAGTAGGTAGCACATACATTTGTGTTAATTAAATGTGATATATGAGAGTAACCTACAAGCAATACGCCTGTCATCAGTAAGATGACTGCAACTTAACTCCACAGTGCCACACAAAGGCTGTCTCAAACTCATAAAACAGTTGGCATGTAGGCTACATTACACTACATTCATATTTCAGACTACGGAAACATTATAGTTGTTTTTGTCTTGAAGCAAACAAAACTTATGAATGCGAGCCTGCCTTAAACAAAAGTTTGGATGCAAAAATGTTATTGTTGTTTTTGTCTTGAAGCGAACTAAACTTATGAATGTGAGCCTGCCTTTAACAAAAGTTTGGATGCGCTTGGAAAATATTATTTGTATTGAGCTAAATCACTGTTAACTTATACAAAGTTTTCATACACACATACAACAAAGTTTACTGAATAAGCATACAAATCTAACAGAGCGTGGTTATAAAGTGACAATCTATTGTATCTATTTATGCTTTCAGGTTCTGCCAAAATGAGGACCACTGACTTCTTAATAGCTGTTGTTGCCTTGGTAGTCATGACAATGGGACCAGGGTCACATGGGCTTCAAATCGTCGGCACATACCGGGACCCGTATGGTGAAGAGTTGTTACAGATGGCAATGGAAGAAAAAAGTGAAAATCTGCTTGTTACAAGTGCCAAAACTATAGCTAAACTTAACAGTGATCTCAAGTTAGGGTATTTACATAAATTGGGATTAAATTTTACCAATTCTAATACTATTGTGATAAATGACGAGCAAAACTTGGTAATACTGTGTTCTAGCCAGTCTGGCATGTGTGCAGTGGTCTCGTACGTGGATCTTTCCAAAGTACTTGCAACCAGCAAGGTTCCGATCATGACTCTGGTTGGAAACACTTCAAGCCTTGTTGCGTATAATCCAGCAAGTCAGACTGTGATTGTTGCTAACAACTTTGTTCAGGATGGCGACAAATCGTCCCGATATATCCCAGTGCTCAGCTCAAGGTCATTCAGTGATCTCACGCTAGTCAACGGTGAACAATCTGCTCTTTACACTTTGAATCTCAACAAAATACCTAAAGATTTCTTTGCTGAATATCTTTACTCATTCTCGAAAGGCCAGTTCACTTATTTTGTTACCAGACAGTTGAATCCAAAAGCTTTAAAGGTGCAAACAAAAGTCTCGCGAATATGCCATAGTGACCTTAAACATAGCGCGCACATACAAATTCAACTGGATTGTGTTGTAGACACAAAAGTACAATTCTCGGTAGTGCAGGCTGTCTATTATGAGACAAATTCCAACAAATTATTCATGTCATTTACCAAAGGATACTCAGACAACATTAAAGATTCAGCAGTCTGTGAATTTGAGCTGCATGCCATTGACAAGATGCTGAAAACGTCGGTTGAGGAATGCTACCATGGAAACGGGTTGACCGGACCTGCACACCTGCATGTAGAATCAACCTGCACACATCTAGTAAGTGCATACATGAGTGTGTTATGGGGGGATTTAGTGTGTGTATGTTCATTTACTCAGGCTTCAGATGCAGTTCATGAGGTCCGAAAATCGTTTTTATGTCCCTGGATCGAATGATCGGGGGTTTATTGTTTTTGGCCTGTCTGTCATTGTATGTGTCTGTGTCCCAAAACTTAAACCTTCTTCATAACTTTTGCTATATTGAAGATAGCAACTTGATATTTGGCATGCATGTGTATCTCATGGAGCTGCACATTTTGAGTGGTGAAAGGTCAAGGTCAAAGGTCAAAAACAAAAAAATCAAAGCGGCCCATTAGGGTCATTGTGTTTCTGACAAACACATCTCTTGTTTTCAGGGAAAATTGTTACAAATTAAGAAAGGGTTATTCAAAATACAAGTGTAGTAAATTTTTTTCTTTGTATGCATCAAACTTGATTGTGTCATATTAAATTTTAAGACATTGATAAGAATAAGGGAGTGAAAATAATAGTGTGTCACTATGTAAGTTTGTAATATACGTACAATTATATGAATACAGGCCTTGAAGAATTTTTCCAGAGCCACTTGCCCTGCAGGGCAAGTAGACCTGACAATCCACTCGCCCTTCACTTTAATCTACTCGCCCTTTTCCAAGCTGAGTTTTTATATTTCAGACGAACTTTTACTGAAAGACACGCTTGATTGACAAATGGTTACAATATGACTAAATTTTGGCTAAGGCTTCTGATCACTAATTATTCTGTTTATTAATATTAAAAAAATCTGTTTATTTTTAATTAAATGTAATAAGTATTATAATTAACCAGTTATGTATTATTTTTGTATTGATATTTACATTAAAATGATATTTTATTCTTCACGGAATGACCAATTTATTTAACTGTTTTTTTTCACTTTTAATCGATCAGCTAAGAGCACTGACACCTACGAAAAGAGCTCAGCTGATTTCAAGAATTATTTTTACTGTGCCCGTGACGTCGTTTTTAATTGTCAAAACGAAAGTGAAGTTTCTTTGTGTATTACACCTATTTTTTGTTCGTTCGAAAATTTGTTTGCAATTTGTATCAATGTGGCTGGAGTTCTGGAACTGAATTTATATTTCTCAACTTGAAAAACAGCACTCGCCCGGTCGGTCGAGTATTTAACAAACTTTACTCGCCCGAACGTCAACTTCACTCGCATATGCGAGAGGTCGAGTGGATTCTTCAAGGCTTGGAATACCTGTAGGACCAGTGTATTTTTCCTCCTCTTGAGGAAAGTTGGCGGGGCCTTTTCATTTGAGAATTCTAGACAAAAATATTACAGATAAGCATAATGACATGTTTTTATTCTACTTTGAATGAAATAAAACATAAATAAAATGCTTTTTACAAAAGCAAAATTACTTGGTTTGATAAAAATTGGTGGAATTACTCATACTTACAAAAAAGCCTCTGACTTTGTCATATTTTGTCTGAATTTAGTCAATTAAAAACCAACCCTATATTGAGAAGGGACTATTGAAATCAATTACAATTAAAAAAACACTGAGGACATGACAACTCCATTAAATATGTGTTATCCAAATTTGAGTTTCCGACTTCTGAAAACTATTAGGCACTTCCTTATTAGTTGGTCGCGTTAGCGGCCAGCTAAATTTACAGAGCATATTTTGCAAATCAGTATGTGCTTTGAAGCCTTAAGTACGGCAAGAACCGCAACTCACTCTGCTAGGGACAATTACCGCTGCCTGTCTGCAGCAGACGACAAATGATTCTGCTCTAGCAGTGAGTGTATATACCCTCTAGCAGTGAGTGTATATACCAGATTGTAAGACGATATTGGTCAGTCTAGTGTTTATAATTGAAATCTGTACATATTAGCTGCTTTCAGGAAAAACGGGGCTTAATGCACATCAAATAAGATTAGCCTGTGCACACTGATTAGCCTGTGCTATGCGCACACGCTAATCAAGGACGACAACAGCAAACAAATTCAGTGCCTTCAGCGCTTTGATCAATATCGTACAATGGTGACAAATGTAAGGAATGTTCATTTAATAACCCAGTCTTCTCAGGGAATACACTGACAATCATCTGAACCAAGAATAATGTTCATGCCATGAAGTTATTTGCTGTGCAATGTGTCAGGGCTCGCGCAAGAGGGCGACATGAGCGACTTTGTCGCTTTCTTACGCAAAATGTCGCCTTAAACTAAAGAAATTGTAGATAAAAAGCGACATCCAGTCTCCCTCTTACTGGAATTTGTTTACATCCGGTTTTCTCGATGTCAAGGTCTGATTCAATTTTCAATACACAATCAAAATGTCGCACCCTGGAGCTTGTCGCAATTAAGCGACAGGTAATTTAAACCCCGCACCCGATTCTCCCAACTTCCGAACTTATCCAATCGGCGATCGATATTCATCAAGTCAGCGTTCAAGTCACATTGTAGCTTGCCAATCAACATTGAGTTCGCTCACACATAATTTTTGGTAATTCATGCGCAGACACTGTATCAAGTTAGTTGGAAATACACAGTTGATATTGTCGTCTGCCAACACGGCCGATGGCAAGCGTCATATTTAAAGATAAACAAATAAAAAGGAGCGTAACAATAAATAAATTATTTCTAAGCTGATCACTTTACACCGTTCTACTGACTATCGATCTGAATTAACAAAAGGATGATAATTAAATAATTAGATCTATGTCGATGATGTTACACCTTTCTGCCGATTATCGTTTGATAAAAAGATAATTACATTAAGTTGTTTTTTAGCGACAAACTATGCTATTGTAAAGCAATATGTCAATTAAATTGTATATTAATTACGTATTTGCTAGGCTACTGGTTTTCTTTTATGCAGTCAAACGATATGCACATTTTATTTCATTTACAAAACGCGTACAATTTTTCGAATGGTCGTTTTCGGATACATTATTTTTCGTCGATTATAATTTATTTTAGAAGTTGACATGGGGTGATACGGACGGTGTGGTTTATAATATTTCGAATTGTATTCATCAGATATTGAAATTGGAAAGACTATAAAAATAACAAATAATAGTTAACAAAGCATATGTTAAATGTCATATTTCAAACATAAATATTTATCTGGTCTGAGCTTATGTTGGCTACTGCTTCATATACATTTTATCTTCGAATTACTTTAGTCTTTATGATATCATATATATATATATATATATATATATATATATATATATGTATATATATATATATATATATATATACATCAAAATGGATTGAATATAGAGCTAGTAAACTTATAGTTATTAATTATGTATACTACAGTGGTATACTGCAATAATGTGATACACATGTATATATGTGTGTTGTAACCCCCTACACGCAAACCCTTGTACGTGTCCGAGAGTTTCTCCACTTCTCCCTAAAGTCTCCTCACTTCTCCCTAAATCAGTGTCCAGGGAGAAGTCACTTCTCCCTAAAAGTTGAGCCCAGCGTGAGCCCTGTGTGTCATGTTCATTTGTCATCATATTTGTCAGGGCATTATGGATTGTACTGGGGGATGTATGGTAATTCATGTAGCCCGATACCCTTTGACATTGTCATCCAATGTCTTTTTCAATTGCTTTTGTATTCAACAAGTTACTTGTCTATGCAGGATTTAAGATGGAAAGCAATGGAGAAAACATGGAAAGTGATCTGTTAATGAATCCTCTGAAAATTGAAGTGGCTTTGCAATTCAGTGTTCTGCTTTAAATTAACAAGGTGATATTCCGAATGATTACAAATAAATTATAAGAGACCATTTTTACCTACCCTGTAAAAAATGGAACTTGTAATTTATTTCATGTCTGTTAGGAAATAATTCCACCCTCCTAAAGAATTGGCGGCCCTAGAAAAAGTGTTCTACAAAATTAATTACTTATTTGTGTTGCTATGAGCAAAATGTGCTTAATATATTATGAACTGTGTTGTTAGACTCAATATCTTAGAAGCTTTAATCTATACAAAAATCTTAAAGGTCCTCTTGATATTTAAAAAAATGCATTATATATGAAGCGTATTAAAAATAGATTGATCAGATCACATTTCTTATAGTCAATTGTTGTAATTTCGAGAAAATTTTGTTGATTTGTGAGTTTCTTATTGCATGGATGATGAAGAATTTAAGACTGTTAATAAAACCTGGCTTCTTGCGAGGGGAAAACATTCCAACATCTCGACCACACTCAAGTTCACATACTCTCGCCGACCACACTCAAGATCACATACTCTTGCCGACCACACTCAAGTTCACATACTCTCGCCGACCACACTCAAGTTCACATACTCTCGCCGACCACAATCAAGTTCACATACTCTCGCCGACCACACTCAAGTTCACATACTCTCGCCATGTCTTCTCACTCAAGTTCACATACTCTCGCCATGTCTTCTCACTCAAGTTCACATACTCTCACCGCGGTGTCTTCTGTTATTTTATTAACTTGTTTCATACTTAATGCATTCAAACACATTCCAACACTGAGCAGTGCACATGCTTTGGGGACCCATACATATAAAACAAATCGCCTGTCCCATTTGAAGACCTGGCCAAAGCAAAGTCATGTTTCGTGCCATTAATCAGCATATTACTGCGCAGAACAAATATGTGCCAAATTTTACAAAGAAAGACATTTTATTGTTACCCTGAAATAACACTCTTAATACTAAAGTGGATGTTTAGAATAGTTTTGTTCAGTCTATAATCTATTATATTGGTATGCATGTTCTTATAATTATTCTGTTCTCCAAAAAAATTGTTTTTTTCCAAAAAAACAAAAACATGTAAGGATATCAGGTAAGAATATTAGAGCCGGGTTCTGATAAAACTGGGCTTATTGCATGTGCGTAAAGTGTCATCCCAGATGAGCTTGTGCAGTCCGCACAGGCTAATCAGGGACGACACTGTCCGCTTAAACTCGATTTTCGGTAAAAAGGGACTTCCTTTAAAGGGATCTTTTCACGCTTTGGTAAATTGACAAAATTGAAAAAAGTTGTTTCAGATTCGCAAATTTTCGTTTTAGTTATGATATTTGTGAGGAAACAGTAATACTGAACATTTACCATGGTCTAATATACCCATTATATGCATCTTTTGACGATTTTAAAACTTAAAAATTATAAAGCGTTGCAACGCGAAACGATTGAATAATTTGGAGAGTTCTGTTTTTGTCGTTAAATTTTGTGAAACTACGAAGATTGCGTATATAACGTATAAAATATATCAAGAATGTGTAATCGGCGGAATAGCTCAGTAGGCTAAAGCGTTTTTACTTCAGGACTCTGGCAGGACTCCAGGGGTCACTGGTTCGAAACCTGGTCCGGGCAATGTTCTTTTCCTTTTTTTAATTTTATTCTTTATTTTTTACTGGAGCTTTTACGATCCAATGTTTACATTTATCGATATAAAGCATTTAATGAATAAGTTAAAAAATGCCAAAATCTGTGAAAAGACCCCTTTAAACGAAAAATACCATTAAAGCGGAAAGTGTCGTCCCTGATTAGCCTGTGCGGACTGCACAGGCTAATTTGGGACGACACTTTACGCACATGCATTTTGCCCAATTTTCCCAGAACAAGGCTCATAACATTAGGAACTCGTCCAAAGAAATACCCATTATGATGCAAAGTTTATGATAGGTTAAGTTCTTTCTGGGAAAATGTTGCAAAAATAAGTGTTGAGATGTCTGACATGAGATTACAGAGGAGTTATCTTTTAAAATGGCAAATTGTTTCATAATATGATCATGTCAAGAAAAAACTACTTCCAAATCACCATGTGGCTTTTGGCATGTTTCCTACCAATATGTTCTGCGATTAGACGATTATATGCAGCAGGGGCATGTGTTTATTATTTAGTCAAGTGATTTAATGTTAATTAATCTGATAACATCATTTATCTAGTGCTGATTTACATGATGCAACATCTATGTTGCTGGGCCTGTTGTTGTCATTGTGGTGCTTTCAGTGTCATGAGACTTAATTCAACATGCTGTAACTTGTGTGGTGTTTGGTCATGAAATCATGTCTACAACCAATCTATCTCTACCTCTGATTCATTAATGGAATTTAAGAGTTACTGCTAACATTTTTTGTAGCCGTTATTAAGGCTTGATTGGTCATTGTCGGCCCGGATACTTCTTACCTGTACCCCGGGTACTCATAAGTATACTTACATGTACCCCGAAACGGTAAATATACTTAAACGTACCCGGTTGATATTAGACTGTACCCAAGTTGTATTCCTGACCAAATCCGATGTCGTAAAACGCGCTACCTCGCTACCTGTTACCTTAAAACAATATTGTTTATCTTAAACAAACTTTTCTTTTAACAAAACTGCATCAACATGCTTTTTATGCCCCCTTTCGAAGAAAAGGGGGTATATAGTTTTTTACTGTCCGTCAGTCTGTCACACTTCTAATTCAAAAAGTTTTCATCCGATCTTTACCAAACTTGGTCATAAGTTGTATCTAGACAATATCTAGGTCAAGTTCGAATATGGGTCATGCCGGGTCAATAACTAGGTCACAGGGTCACTTCGTGCCTTTCAAGGATTTAGTATTTAGGTTTCGAAAAATGCTCATAACTTCTATCAAAGCGTTTAAAGGGGGCATATGTCATCCTATGGTCCAGCTCTTGTTGAGTTTGAGTTTGGATAATATAGAGGCCATTTAACAGAAAATTTTACATAAATGGCAACATGATTAATTAATTTTTAAAAAGTAGCCAATAACAATAACCAATATAGTGTTAAAATTCCCTGGTACGTTTTAGTATATTTACCATAGCCGGGGTATATGTACGTATACTTAAGAGAACCCGGGGTACATGTAAGTAGTACCCGAGCTGACTCAATTCAGTATTCAGTATCAATTAGAAGTATATCGGTGTAGAAATGAAGAAATTATAGTAAAAGGCAATTTTGGGTGGGCGGGGCGCCCCAGGGTTGGTAATTGGGCCATACATAGTTGAGATTGACCGTATTGTCATAAGAGAGGTTCATTATCAATTTGAAGTAAATCAGTGTAGAAATGAAGAAATCATATCAAAAGACAATTTTGGGTGGGCGTAGCCTTTGTGGGCAGGGCGCCCCAGGGTTGGTAATGGGGCCATGCATAGCTGAGATTGACCGTATTGTCATAAGAGAGGTTCAGTATCAATTTGAAATGAATCGGTGTAGAAATGAAGAAATTATAGTAAAATGCAATTTTGGGTGGGCGTGGCCTATGTGAGCGGGGTGCCCCAGGGTTGGTAATGGGGCCATGCATAGTTGAGATTGACCGTATTGTCATAAGAGAGATTCAGTAACAACACTGGCAAATTCTGATGTGTTAAAGACTGGCATATTCTGCTGAATATACAACACCAGCATATTCTGCTGTGTACAACAATTGAATATAAAGCATTGTACAAATTACTGGCATATTCTGATGTGTACAACACTGGTACCGTAAGTTACCGCGTATAGCCCTCCCCCATGTATAATGCGCATGCGATTTTTTAAAGCCAACATGGAGGAAAAAAGAATTAAAGACCAAAAAAACTGAAAACAGGATCGAAAATGGCCGCTATTTTTAGCTCGGCTGTCAAGGTTTTGAACAGCTGCACCTTGATGAATTCTACATGCCACACCCATTTTGGGTCACTAGGTTAAAGGTCAAGGTCACTGTGACTTTGAAAAAAAAAATGAGCTATTGTCATCACCTTGGCGTCGGCGTCAGCGTCCGGTTAAGTTTTGCGTTAAGGTCCACTTTCTCATAAAGTATCAATGCTATTGCATTCAAACTTGGTACACTTACTAACTATCATGAGGGGACTAAGCAGGCAAAGTTAGATAACTCTGGCGTGCATTTTGACAGAATTATGTGCCCTTTTTAGCTCGACTTTTATATATGAAATTTATTTAGTGGAGCTATCCTACTCACCCCGGCGTCTGCGTTAGCGTTAGCTTGCAAATGTTAAAGTTTTCGTTCTACCCCAAATATTTTCTTTGTCCCTTAACATATTGCTTTCATATTTTGCATACTTGTTTACCAACATTACCTCAACCTATAAACAAGAGCAGACAACTCTATCAAGCATTTTGTCATAATTATGGCCCCTTTTCCACTTAGAATATGCAGTAAATGTTAAAAGTTTGCGTACTATCCCAACTATTTTCAATGTTCCTTGACATATTGCTTTCATATTTTGCATACTTGTTAACCATCATGACCCCAACCTATAAACAAGAGCAGACAACCTATCAAGCATTTTGTCATAATTATGGCCCCTTTTCCACCTAGAATATGCAGCAAATGTTAAAGTTTGTGTACTACCCCAAATATTTCAATGTCCCTTGACATATTGCTTTCATATTTTGCATACTTGTTTACCAACATCACCCTAACCTATAAACAAGAGCAGACAACTCTATCAAGCATTTTGTCATAATTATTGCCCCTTTTATACTTAGAATATGCATATTATTGATAAATCTATGTTAAAGTTTGCATACTGCCCCAAATATTTCCTATATCCTTTGACATATTGCTTTTATATGTTGCATACTTGTTAACCTACATGACCCCAACCTATAAACAAGAGCAGACCACTGTATTAAGCATTTTGACATAATTATGGCCCCTTTTACACTTAGATAATTGAACATTTCGCTTAAATTGCCATAACTTCTTTATTTATGATCACATTTTATTATTACTTTGACAAAACAACACTTACCTGGATACCACAATGGATTCCACCCAAACAATACCCCACGCCCCTACCCAGAATCCCTCCCCCCCAACCTCCCCCCCCCCCAAACATTTTTTTTAAACATGATGACATCTTATAAATTACCACACCCCACATTATACCCCCTCTCACCCAAACCCCCCTACCCCCCCCCCCCCCAAAAAAAAAAATATATATTTTATAAACATCATCTTATAAACAACCCACATTATACCCCCCTCTCACCCACCCACCCCCCTACCCACCCCCCCCCCCCCCCGAATTTTTTTATTTATTTTTATTTTTGAAAGATCGTCTAATAAATGACCACCGCCTACATTATACCCCCTCTCAACCCTCCCCCCCCCCCCCCCCCCTCAATTTTTTTTCCTTTTTTATTTTTGAAAGATCGTCTAATAAATTATTGAATATGAACAATTTCTCCATGATGGCTTACTTTATACTGTCAAGCACTCGAATAGTTGAGCGCGCTGTCTCCTCTGACAGCTCTTGTTGAAATACTGTCCGACCATCCCACCCAAGAATCCCCCCCCCCCCCCCCAAAAAAAAAAAAAAAATGCACTTTTTTTGGCATTTTTGGAAAAAATGTACTAAATGACCACACCCCCACACTATACAACCACACCCCCCCCCCCCCTCCAATCGACCCCTCCTTCCTTTGTGATTGAAATTGAGATAGGTCCCTTCACCTTTAAAAAGAAAAATAGATGAGCGGTCTGCACTCGCAAGGCGTGGCACCTGTTATGCGGTGCTCTTGTTATATTTCGCAATGAATTAATCTGGGTCATTGGAAAGTTTAATTATGCACTCTTCATGGAAGAAGCGTTTATATGATCAGGAGCATGAGTTTAATGCATAGCACTATATTTGACAATTTTAATTAGGGCCGTTGTCGTCTTTGTGGTTCTTTCGCCGTCGTCTAGAGTGGTCTTCCGTCAATGTCTGATGCGTCGATGCGTCGATGCGTCGTTCAGACGATTCAAACAAATGTTTAAAACAACACTGTTGAACATTTATTATTTATACGCACAAAATGGAGTTGCATATTGTCACGTTCTCAAGTGTCAATTAGTGTCTCAAATGTCAATTAGCGTCTCAACAAGTCGTGGCAAAGTTTACTCAATAAAAGCTGGCAATCAATTACAAAGTACAAATAGACGTCCTTTAACACTTACCGTTACACGCATAAAAGACGTCGTTCACACCTACCTTTGGCTGCTCTCCGCTATGTCGACAGCAGTACACATCGGAATTCATCAATGAAGAAGTGTAAAAATACAAACAAAGAAATGGCCGCAATTTTATTCAAACAAATTTATTTTTGCACAAAACTTCTTCTAAGCCGTTCATATCTACCGGTACCAACTTCTTGTTGTTCCGACAACGGCCCCTTCAGTCTGTAAGATTATAGGGTGAAGTTTCCTGGAAACATAACAAAGTTTTTGCAATTAATCAGCCAGGATAGCGTTGTGTCAATGTATTACATGCACAAGCTTTTTATGCCCCTGGATCGAAAGATCGAAAGATCAGGGGCATATTGTTTTTGGCCTGTCTGTCTGTCTGTCTGTCTGTCTGTCTGTCTGTCTGTCTGTCTGTCTGTCTGTCTGTCTGTCTGTTGTCTGTCCTGACTGTCCTGTCTGTCTGTCTTTCTGTCTGTCTGTCTGTCTGTCCCAAAACTTTAACCTTGGTTAAAGTTTTGCAATAACTTTTGCATTATTGAAGATAGCAACTTGATATTTGGCATGAATGTGTATCTCATGGAACTGCACATTTTGAGTGGTGAAAGGGCAAGGTCATCCTTCAAGGTCAAAGGTCAAATATATGGCTTCAAAGCGGCACAATAGGGGGCATTGTGTTTCTGACAAACATCTCTTGTTAATTTAAAATTTAGAGGTAAAACACTATGCGCTATATGTGGAAATTTATGGTATATTCTGCTCACTGTGCAACACAGGAATATATTGTGTTGTGTATAACACTCAGGGTTGTCATTATGATTGTAAACAAAGGATTATTTTGGAAAAGTAACCGATTCAGCCGGCGGTCATGGGGGCCGTCTAGGCCCCCTTGTAGGTCCAGGGCAAGGCCCCGACAGAAAACGAACTCTACACATTTTAGGGACAAAAAACTGCTATTCTCAGAGCATAAAAAGTTAAAATGAGGTTTAAAAAGAATAGAAAATTTTAAGATTTTCACATTTTTAGTATACTGTACAATGTAAAAACATATTATATTGATAGATCTTTGCATGTTCCAATTCCATCCATTACCCGATAATCCAGTATTATTACAATTTCTTTCTTTTCAAAACCAAATTACGGTCAATATTGACGATGAATGTCGTTCGCCATTTCACGCAAGTGCATATACAAATTGAATTGTGGGATTGGGGAATTCCCATTGAACATGCGTGAATCACGTGACGCAATTTGAGAGCATTGAGAACCGTTTAAATTAAGTAATTATGACAAATTAACGACTCAATATAAACTGTTACGTGTACCTCCTTTCAGAAAAGTTTGCGAAAGTAAATGTGAATTTCTGAGAATAAAATCTGGATCGTGATATAACTTGTCAGGTCTGTCATTCATGCATGTAGACCTATATGTATGCATAGTTTGGCAATCTAAAAACACGTTATTTGCCTACTTATTACATTATGTGTTATGACCATCTGTATAACAAAACAAATCATTTAATTGAAGTATTTTCAAATGCGTATAATTAAATGTGTTATCCGAAATCGTTTTAAGATTTCATTATTCACGGAAAATTAAGAAAATTCTAGCAACAGAGACACATATCTCGTGTTTTTCATGTACAGATGAAAATCATGCCAAAATTAGACTTCATGTATAACAACATGTCATTTTTCCTCGGGGAAAGTGTGGACTTTAATATTTAGATGCTGAATAACAACTTCGTAGCGCAGAGGTTGCTAATATCTTTTATTTTGGTAGAAAATCAAAGAGCATATTTTAATATGTGGAAACCTTTTCTCTAACTAAAAAACTAGTTAATTACGCTCTACAGTGCTACATTCGTTGAGATACGGTCAGTAATAATCTGTGAAATGTACAGCTATTTCAGTGTTTTTTTCACCATTTTGGGAATGGGGCCGGGTCCCTTTGAATTGGGAAAATTCGAGTCGTTTTGACTAAGTTTGGGAAATTAGTGTTGTTCTTGTTTTGCTAACAAATGCTTCAAAATTGAGGATACAAGTGTGTCCAGTATTATATTTACTATGGTTGATCTTATATGGATGCAAGATGAACAAAATATTGTTCTAAAAAAAAAAAAAAAAAAAAATTTTGTTTTGTTTTTTTTGGTTCCATTGGAAATTTTTAGCTCCCATTTGGGATAAATATATACTTTTTTCCATTGGTAATGGGTTCGGTTACCGGACCCGATTTTTAATAAAAATAAACACTGTATTTGATACAGTTTCACGTGGGGTCGGCGTGTATTCGGCTGCCTGAGGGCTGATTGGTTGACGTGCTTACCAAGAAGAATTTGATTGACAGCTGGAAAAATCAATATTGCCCACTCGCTGAGAAATTCATTGAAAACTGTAGCTCTTAGGCGGAGTAAATGGACTGACTGAATGACCGGGCGTCTCTCTACTATACTACGGTTTATTAAAATTCCTCGTCAATTATTGTCGGTTTGCGTGATCAAAACTTCTGATCGCAATTTTAAAGATTCTGAAAAAATAACCGATTTTCTGCCGATTTTAACCGATGAATTCGATCGGCAATCGGTTAATAATTACAACCCTGAACACTAGCATATTCTGTTGAGTACAACATTGGCATATTTTGCTATGTAAATTATTGGGATATTCTGCTTCTGTTCTAATAATTCTCTACAAATGGACTCTTCAATTCTGTATTGAAGTATCAGAGAGGTAGGACTGATATGTAATCTAGCAAATGTTGCATGCCTCTGCCAGCTACCACACTGGATTGTCAGTCAATTTTTGCATCAACCCCAACCAGCTTTTGTGACTGCAATAGCAATTGTTGTACACATCTAGGTGTGAGAATTGTGATAATACCGATAGGGTTTTGTGAAGTGGATGTGTTTTATTAATAAAATATTTTTTGCATAAACCTGTGGCTCATATTTTGTGGCTTATTGTACGAAACACATTTTTGTCTGAGGTTGCGTCTTGGAGTATAGGAAAGATGTCTGGAGATTGCCAAAAAATGTGATGAATATAAAAGACAAAAAACATTTGGTGTAGGTAAACTATTTAGCAAGTGCCTGATATGTATGCTTAAAATAAATGTATGCTTTTGGGTGAGCGCCTTTAATATTTGTCCCCAGTTGAATTATACTATTGTTACTAAGTTTCAGTTATGCTCTGTGTTCCCTGACTAATGCGGAGGGATAAAGTTTATCGTTGTCTGTCTGTCCCTCCCTCACAAACTGTTCAGGGCTTTATTTAAAGAAAACATTTTAAAATTTCAACATGACTCTTTATTGGTGCATAAATGGCAATGTAAAGTGCCTTTCAAAAGAACCTAAGACTCGCTTAAATTAGAGACATTGCCATTTGTTGTTTTTGTATGATGTAAATTTTCAAGGCTATACAGTCAAAACTGTCCTAGCGGTCAACTGAAAATTGCGGTCAACTGCAAACACCCGTCATTCCAGATCCCCCCTCTCCCGACAAAAATCATTCTATATTACACTTGAGAAAAACGGTCAACTGTTTATAACAGCCATCCACCGGTATTTTTTCACTCCGAAAGTCATTTTTTAACTGACAAGTCCGTAGCTTCAAGTTGCAAAACGTAAACACACAAATTCGATTGTCTTTTTCCAGGTAAAAAGCTAACACAGCTTGCTTTTGGAAAGTCCATGAAACCGGGATGTGTTCAAATAAATTTGTATAAGCTTTTGGAATCTGTTTTGATTGTCAACAATACTGGTATGCTTTACTTTAAGTTTATAACAACGAATCCACTACTTATACTTTTTCAAGACAATTGATGTCAATGACACGCAGCGACCAAAATTAAAAAATATTTTCCATTAAATTTTCTATGAACTTTAGGATTTACTTAATGAACGGAATGCATGAGTAAACAATAATATTACCATTGATGAACTCATAAGTTTAACAATAGGGTTGAATTTAAATCACTTTATATTATATAAATTTGTATTATTCAATAGAAATTATATATGTATTATACTTAGTTATCTGCAATGAGCATTTGTTTGCATTACACTGTGCAAAAGACTGGGTTGCTAACAACCTAACAATACTACCATCTGACCAAGAATCTAAAATGTTCTCATCTGAGAACAACCGTCATCTATCTAGATACAATAGTCACTTTGGCATTTCCAGTGAGTTGACTAGGTCATCTGTTCTCAGTTTTGATTGTTTATCATACCGCTACAAACCTTATGATGGGGGGGGGTATATTGTTTTTGGCCTGTCTGTCATTCTGTAACCAAAACTTTAACATTACATTAAAGTTTTGCAATAACTTTTGAAATATTGATCATAGCAACTTGATATTTGGCATGCATGTGTATCTCACGGAGCTGCACATTTTGAGTGGTGAAAGGTCAAGGTCATCCTTAATGGTCAAAGGTCAAATATATGGCTTCAAAGCAGCGCAATAGGGGGTATGTGTTTCTGACAAATACATCTCTTGTTTTGTATTAATATCATGTTTGCACAGTTAAGTTTTTTTGGTTCAATTTGCAGCTGCACTAAATTTAAGTATAGTAAAATGATTGCTGGGTTACTAGAGACATGCAGTATGATATATGGTGTATGAAATTGAAACAATCCTCCTTTTGCACATTATTTGGGCTTGAAAAGGTACCGTTTTGGTTCTATATGAACCGCAAATTGAACATTAATGCAGTGCATATGAACCTCCCTTTGGAGAGCTCACACTGCAGCTGTTCCAACATGTGCGCTTAATGGGTATTGCAGAGCAGTACACAGGGTTTCAGCTCTGTCTGATAGCAGATAAAGTAAATACTGGCTCCATAAATGTTTTTGATGGTTCTTTTCCATGTGTTTTATGACCAGCAATAGCAAAGAAATGATTATGTTAGTAGGCAGGGGGTTTAATTTGAACAATGCTGTATTAATTGTTTAGAAAATATTTGTAGTTGTAATAGTTGCTAATTTTTAGGAAATCTGAGACGGATAAAAAGAATTTCTTGTGTCTGTAGGACTGATTCTATCTTTTTATAGAGTTACAAATAAAGAAAGTAAGGAAGAATAATGGTCATTTGATTTTCGATTAAAAGATTTTCCTTCAGTTGTGTTACCAGTGCAAGGGTGCAGTATCAACGGGGTTTTCAGGGGTTTACACAGTCATGGGCTTGACAGAATGTTATCACACCGTTTAGAACTTGATTTTTGCAAATACCTTAAAATACATTAAAATAAAAGTCACGTGATCTTGCACCCTGAGTACCATTTTCATCCTATTAAATAATTGATTTAAAAATGCTATTATTGCCAAGCTGGTTGACTACTTTGTTTCCTTACACTTAAAAGATAGTCCATATGCTTGTCATTGTTGCTTAAATGTATTAGTAATTATATAGTACTAAATGCCATATTTTCATTTGTTACAGGGGGTCAAATTACTTAGGGTGGTATATCAGATATGGGACATATTCGCACTGTCTTGAATGTGCACAATTTGGATTACAGTTTTGTAAAAAAAATCTTACCAAATAAGCATTGATAATTTAATTTGAAATAACAAATTTAAATATAAATTGTCAAGTACCAATTATACTAGTTTTTGGATAATAATTACCAGTTTTGGCATTTATTATGCCCCCCTTCAAAGAAAAGGGGGTATATTGCTTTGCTCATGTCGGTCGGTAGGTCGGTCGGTCCGTCCACCAGGTGGTTTCCGGATGATAACTCAAGAACGCTTGGGGCTAGGATCATGAAACTTCATAGGTACATTGATCATGACTCGCAGATGACCCCTATTGATTTTGAGGTCACTAGGTCAAAGGTCAAGGTCACAGGTGAAGGTCACAGTTATTGGAAATAGGCATTTTTAGCTCATCTATTTTTTGAAAAAAAATTATGAGCTATTGTCATCACCTTGGCGTCGGCGTTGGCGTTGGCGTTGGCGTTGGCGTCGGCGTCCGGTTAAGTTTTGCGTTTAGGTCCACTTTTCTCAGAAAGTATCAATGCTATTGCATTCAAACTTGGTATACTTACTTACTATCATGAGGGGACTGGGCAGGCAAAGTTAGATAACTCTGGCGTGCATTTTGACAGAATTATGTGCCCTTTTTATACTTAAAAAATTGAAAATTTTGGTTAAGTTTTGCGTTTAGTTCCATTTTTCTCAGTAAGTATCAATGCTATTGCATTCAAACTTGGTACACTTACTTACTATCATGAGGGGACTGGGCAGGCAAAGTTAGATAACTCTGGCATGCATTTTGACAGAATTATGTGCCCTTTTTATACTTAGAAAATTGACAATTTTGGTTAAGTTTTGTGTTTAGGTCCATTTTATTCCTTAAGCATCAAAGCTATTGCTTTCATACTTGCAACACTTACTAACTATCATAAGGGGACTGTGCAGGCAAAGTAATGTAACTCTGACTGGCATTTTGACAGAATTATGTGCCCTTTTTATACTTAGAAAATTGAAAATTTGATTAAGTTTTGTGTTTAGGTCCACTTTATTCCTACAGTATCAAAGCTATTGCTTTCATACTTGCAAGATTTATGAACTATCATAAGGGGACCGTGCAGGCAAAGTTATGTAACTCTGACTGGCATTTGGACGGAATTATGGGCCCTTTATACTTAGAAAATTGAAAATTTGGTTAAGATTTATGTTTTGGTCCACTTTACCCCTAAAGTATCATAGATATTGCTTTCATACTTGGAACACTCACAAACTATCATAAGGGTACAGTAAAAGGACAAGTTTTATAACTCTGGTTGTCATTGTTACGGAATTATGGCCCTTTTTTGACTTAGTAACTTTTAATATATGGTTAAATTTTGTGTTTCGATCCACTTTACTTCTTAAGTATCAAGGCTATTGCTTTCAAACTTCAAATACTTACATGCTATCATGAGGTTACTGTACCTGGCAACTTGAATTTTACTTTGACCTTTGAATGACCTTGACTCTCAAGGTCAAATTATTAAATTTTGCTAAAATTGCCATAACTTCTTTATTTATGATTAGATTTGATTGATACTTTGATGAAACTACTCTTACCTGACATACCACAATAGACTCCACCCAAACCATCCCCCGTGCCCTCCCCCCCCTCCCCCCTCCCCCCCCTCCCCCCTCCCCCCCCCTAATTTTTTTTTTTTTTTTTTTTTAAGATCATCTCACAAATGACCACCACAAACCCTCACACTATACCCCCCCCCACCCCCCCCCCCCCACCCCACCCCCCCCCCCAATTTTTTTTTTTTTTTTTTTTTTTTTTTTTAAGATCATCTCACACAAATTAACCACCACAGCCCTCACACTATAAACCCCCCCCCCTCCCATTTTTTTTAAAAACTGTTATGTTTGAAATACCGTCCAAACCATCGCACCCAACACCCCCACCCCCCCCCCTCCCCATCTCGCCCCCCCCCCCAACCCCCCCCCCCCCCCCCCGATTTTTTTTTTTTTTTTTTTTTTCGCTTTTTTGGAAGATAATGTAATAAATGTCCACAACCCCACACTATACACCCCTCTTCACTCCACTCCTCCCTCCTTTGTGATTGAAAATGAGAGTCCCTTCACCTTTAAAAAGAAAATAGATGAGCGGTCTGCACCCACAAGGCGGTGCTCTTGTAAGGATTTAGCATGGTTCAAACAAGGGAAACAACTACCGTTTATACATGTTCTTTTTATTACCGCATTTGCCTCCCTATAATTCATTTAAAATCTCATTTTACAGCAGAGATTCCAAATCTGACCTGTAAATGAGACCCATTATTTTTCTGCCAGTGCTAGGTTACCTTTTCCCATTTGATCATTCTTAAGTATTGGTATTGTACTACTACTGCTGCTGCTGCTGCTACTACCACTACTACTACTACTACTACTACTACTACTACTACTACTACTACTACTACCACCACCACCACCACCACCACCACCACTACTATTTACTGCCAGTGCTAGGTTACCTTTTCCCATTTGATCATTCTTAAGTATTGGTATTGTACTACTACTGCTGCTGCTGCTGCTACTACCACTACTACTACTACTACTACTACTACTACTACTACTACTACTACTACTACTACTACTACTACTACTACACCACAAAAAACGTATTAACACAATGGCTGCTACTACAACTTATAGCCCATATAGGGGGGCATGCATGTTTTACAAACAGCCCTTGTTTTTTATTTTTTTATTTAACTGGAGTGGTATTCCAGAAACAACTTAAGTCATTTCTTAAATAATTTAACTAAAGTTCAAAATTACAATGTTTTGTTTTTCTTTACTAGATAAGGAACTTCACACGTTTCTTTTGGTATTCCTCAAATAACATTGACATAATGATGTTTTTTTTAATGTAATTCTTGATGCCAAATTATTGCAATAGGACATGAAACACTTAAGAAAATTTTCCAATTTAAGGATAAGAATAAAATTTAACTTAGGATGCTTCTGGAATACAATCCCTGAACTATATTTATGTTTATTATGCCCCCCTTCGAAGAAGAGGGGGTATATTGCTTTGCTCATGTCGGTCTGTCGGTCGGTCTGTCGGTCCGTCCACCAGGTGGTTGTCAGACGATAACTCAAGAACGCTTGGGCCTAGGATCATGAAACTTCATAGGTACATTGATCATGACTTGCAGATGACCACTATTGATTTTGAGGTCACTAGGTCAAAGGTCAAGGTCACGGTGACCCGAAATAGTAAAATGGTTTCCGGATGATAACTCAAGAACGCATACGCCTAGGATCATGAAACTTCATGGGTAGATTGATCATGACTCGCAGATGACCCCTATTGATTTTGCGGTCACTAGGTCAAAGGTCAAGGTCACGGTGACCCGAAATAGTAAAATGGTTTCCGGATGATAACTCAAGAACGCATACGCCTAGGATCATGAAACTTCATGGGTAGATTGATCATGACTCGCAGATGACCTCTAAAGATTTTGAGGTCACTAGGTCAAAGGTCAAGGTCACGGTGACCTGAAATAGTAAAATGTTTTCCGGATGATAACTCAAGAATGCATAAGCCTAGGATCATGAAACTTCATGGGTAGATTGATCATGACTCGCAGATGACCCCTATTGATTTTGAGGTCACTAGGTCAAAGGTCAAGGTCACGGTGACCTGAAATAGTAAAATGGTTTCCGGATGATTACTCAAGAACGCATACGCCTAGGATCATGAAACTTCATGGGTAGATTGATCATGACACACAGATGACCCCTATTGATTTTGAGGTCACTAGGTCAAAGGTCAAGGTCACGGTGACCTGAAATAGTAAAATGGTTTTCGGATGATAACTCAAGAACGCATACGCCTAGGATCATGAAACTTCATGGGTAGATTGATCATGACTTGCAGATGACCCCTATTGATTTTGAGGTCACAAGGTCAAAGGTCAAGGTCACGGTGACCCGAAATAGTAAAATGATTTTCGGATGATAACTCAAGAACGCTTTTGCCTAGGATCATGACACTTCATAGGTACATTGATCGTGCCTCGCAGATGACCCCTATTGATTTTCAGGTCACTAGGTCAAAGGTCAAGGTCACAGTGACAAAAATCGTATTCACACAATGGCTGCAACTACAACGGACAGCCCACATGGGGGGCATGCATGTTTTACAAACAGCCCTTGTTTTTTTTCAGTTTTAATAAAACATTTCAAATACAAAGTTATTACTTTATTACTTTTATCATTGAACAAGTTTTTTAACATTGAACAAAAAGGACATTTTAAGAAATCTGAGGCTGTACATATACAAACAAAGTATTCCCTTACAATCAGCATAACCAATAGTGAAAAATGATCATTAAATTGGGCAATGGCCTAAGTCACGGAGAAAAGCAGAAATATTAGACCTTTTCAAAAATGAGTGATTTCAGAGTATCAGCTAGGTTGAAAATCCTTATTTATAGGTTGTTTGATTTTTGGAAACCCCCATAGAAGTCTGGTTTTCTCCACCCTTACTTCTTTGATCCTCGTCAGCCCCTAACAACAGGGTGATGTTTGACATATCTGCTTGCAAAATGGCTTTGACAGTTGTTTTACAATTCCAGAATGCCAAGCCGGATGAATGCGGGAGGTCCAATCATTCAGAATATTACAGAGCCATTCAGGGGGTGTCTCCGTTGTTTGAACGACCCCTGCTCACTGTTCCTGGAACATTTGTGACATCCCTTATTGCAAACACTGATCATAAATATGTGAGCCTGTATCTTGGAACCAAGAATGGCTCAATACTCAAGGTAAGACTTAAATTGCCAGTAGACAAATATCCGCGGCTCTGTAAAAAAACAAATATCAGCGGCTCTGTAAAAAAACAAATATCAGCGGCTCTGTAAAAAAACAAATATCAGCGACTCTGTAAAAAACAGGGGTTAATGTATGTGCTTAAAGTATTGTCCTACAGTAGCCTGTGAAGTCCGCACAGGCTTATCAGGGATGACACTTACTACTAAATTACTGGATTTTTGTTTACAAGATACTTCCTTGAAACGACAAAATCCACATAATAATAATTAACCCTTTGAGCGCTGGAACCGGAATTTGAAGGCCTTTGCAAACAGTTTGGATGGGTCAAGATGAGATGCCACAAAACGTGGCGTCTCATCAGGATCCAAACTGTTTGCTATTCTGATAGTATTCTTTGAAAAAAAAAATCGAAGAAAATGCTAATTTTAGAAATTTAGCAGACAACATTTTAGCAGACAACAAATTTCCCAGCATGCAAAGGGTTAAGCCGAGAGAATAGCCCATGCTGGGCAGTGAGCTACACTTATGGCACAAGCCTGAAGCCCAGTTGTCCCAGAGTGCGACTCAATTATTACACACTATTTGTTGTCCAATATTTATTACACACTATTTTGTTGTCCAATATTTATTACACACTATTTTGTTGTCCAATATTTATTACACACTATTTTGTTGTCCAATATTTATTACACACTATTTTGTTGTCCAATATTTATTACACACTATTTTGTTGTCCAATATTTATTACACACTATTTTGTTGTCCAAAATTATTTGTCAAATCATTTTATCTAGGTCAGTTTGTTTCTGTATCCTTGTGTTTATCTGTCACCAGTGAAACATGTAAGATGATTTGACCACTGAATCCTTGATTCGCAAGACTTTGTATCTAATGGTCAGTTGCTTTGATTCCTAGTAATGTATTGGGGACCAGGATTTAGTGTATTTGAGTGAAACTCAGTCAGCCAATGCATTTATTTCCATGAATATACAACTATACATTATTTTGTTTTTATACCCCCATTACCATGGTTAATGGGGGCTATATAGGAGTCACTTTGTCGGTCGGTCTGTCCCGAAATTTCATGCGATCTTCACCAAACTTGGTCAGAAGTTGTATCTAGATGATGTTAAGGTCAAGTTTGAATATGGGTCATGCCAGGTCAAAAACTAGGTCACGGGGTCACTTAGGGTGTTTTAAACCAAAAGTTTGTCCGGACCATAACTATGTCATTTATTGTTACATTTTAAATGACTTGGTACATTTGTTCACCATCATGGGACGGTGTGTCGTGTAAAAAAAGTATGTCGATATCTCAAAGGTCAAGGTCACACTCGGAGTTCAAAGGTCAAATGCTTGTCCAGGCCATAACTTTGTCATTTATTGAGAGATTTTAAAATCATTTAGCACATCTGTTCATCATTGAATGGTGTGTTGCGCGAAAGAATTACGTCGATATCTCCAAGGTCAAGGTCACACTTAAAGTTCAAAGGTCAAAAATGGCCATAAATGAGCTTGTCCAGGCCATAACTATGCCGATCATTGTGAGATTTAAAAATCATTTGGCAAATGTGTTCACCATCATTGGACGGTGTGTCGCACAAAAGAATTATGTCGATATCTCCAAGGTCAAGGTCACACTTTGAGCTCAAATGTCAAAAATGGCCATAAATGAGCTTGTCCGGGCTATAACTATGGCGTTCATTGTGAGATTTTAAAATCATTTGGCACATTTGTTCACCATCATTGGAAGGTGTGTCGCGCGAAAGAATTATGTCGATATCTCCAAGGTCCATGTCACACTTTGAGTTCAAAGTTCAAAAATGGCCATAAATGAGCTTGTCCTGGCCATGACTGTGTCGTTTATTGTGAGAATTTAAAATCATTTTGGTCTTTTGTTCACCATCATTTGACGGTGTGTCGCGCGAAAGAATTACGTCGATATCTCCAAGGTCAAGGTCACACTTTTAGTTCAAAGGTCAAAAATGGCAATAAATGATCTTGTCTAGGCCATAACTATGTCATTCATTGTGAGATTTAAAAATGACTCTGTACATTAATTTTGTTCACAGTCATTGGACGGCGTGTCATGTGAAAGAATTCAAGAGTTCAAAGGTCAAAATGGCTATAAATGATAATGGCTTAATAATTTTTAAAAATAGCCATAAATTAGATTCTCTTGTTTTGTGAAGACAGCATGCAAAATAGTCTGTGTCAATGCGGCATATGGGGGTATACATCATGTCTGTGACAAAGCTCTAGTTAAGAAAAGTCTGTAACCGTTTTTAAATTAACAGAAGCTTTTTCATGGATGTTACCTGCACTCAAAACCATTTGGTATCTCTTTGTAATGCTCATATAAATTGATCTATTTAAAACAAATTATTCCCATTCTTTTAAACAAAATGCAGATCCATTTATTCATTATGTTTTGGTAATTTCTTGCAGTACGTTATCAGCAAAGATGGCCTGGTGTCCATGGTGAGTGAAGTTGTTCTTGACCCAGGCCAGGAGATCAAAGGTCGCCTGTTGCTTGCACCCAGTAAAGACATTTTGTATGTGAGGACAAAGAACAAGGTAATGTACATAGTAAAAGATGCATACAATAATATTTTGTTAATATATTCCATGTGTATTTTCCAAGATAATATCCATAAACATTTGCGATGAACGTGACATTGGCTTCGGGCAGCTCATGAGAATTACGAGCCAACAACTTGACATTACCTTCCAAGACTTCTAGGGATTGGTCCATGCTTTTGCTAGCTAAGCCCCACACCCACATGCTCTTATTATCCTATGGATGTTGGTGCCATAGTATTTTAATGGGAGCATGATTTAATGGATAACAGTTCTACAAAAATCCACTTCAGTTGGCTTTTCTGCACCTGGAAATGGTGGAAATCATTCCTGTGAAACCATAAAATTGCAATAAAATATGCTCAGAGAAAGAACAGGGTAATACAATCAATAATTATCAAACATTGTGATGGGATTTTGCAGGAACCCCCCCCCCCCCCCCCCCCCAAAAAAAAAAAAATAAAAAAAAAATGAAGAGTTTGAAATCTGCTAAAATGAAACTTACACATTTTTGAATTTATTGTTTTGTTATCAATTTTCTCATATTCCTTAAAGTGCTTTTAAAGTGTTACCTGTGTGTAAACCTGATTGTTTTCAATTCCTGTATGCTAAAAGGAAATTCTGTCTCAAAAATTCTGACTTCTTATGACTCAAACTCATTTGGACCATGTGGTTCACACTTTTGAGATTCTTAGTGAAATTTCAAGCTTTATTGGGACCACTTGGTCAACAGTTTGGAGATCCTTCTCCAGTGCTAGCCCAAGCTTTTGATCTCGGGGTCAGTCGCAACAAAATTGACTAAAAAAGCGTTAAGTCATGTCATTCAAAAAAGGGGTTTTATGCATTCTCACAGTCTGTTTTGGAGCTACCTTTCAAGTTTCTTTAGCTACCTTGTGACTTTCAAATTGCACACGGTTTTGTTTCCTATTGAGCTGACATGTAAGCTCCAGACCAGATTTCACAGCTGTGCAGGCTGGTCTGGAGCCACACTGGCCAGTCTGGAGTCACACTGGCCAGTCTGGAGCCACACTGGTCGGTCTGGAGCCACACTGGCCGGTCTGGAGCCACACTGGCCGGTCTGGAGCTACACTGGCCGGTCTGGAGCCACACTGGCCGGTCTGGAGCCACACTGACCGGTCTGGAGCCACACTGGCTGCATTGGGCATGTAAACTATCTTAGCATGATGTCAAGCTCATATATGACTTCAGACCTGCAAAGTGCCAAGTACGAAAATAGAATGAAAGACTTAATAAAGACTTAAAACCCATGTACAATGTTGCATTTATTATTGAGATTGGAATACTTTTTAAGAGACATAATCTAAACCTTTTATTTAAATAATTTATTTATAAATACAAAGTTTGTGTTCACATCAATTCTTAAATTTTAATAAGAACAACATAACCTTCATTTATTATATACCAATTTAATTTGCTTAAACATACTTGATCTTTCTTCCAGTTTTCCATTTATTGATCATGTATGTTGTCAAGCATATGTTTATGAATGCTTCTTTCTTCCATTTTACTAAATGGGAGCCCATTTTGCACATTCACATATAAAAGCTGCTGTATACATGACAGATCTCCAAGGTATACCTGGATCATTGTGGGGTTTGGTCGTCATGCCAACAGTGTTCTATGTCCCTGGACCCACTGTGCGGATGGTGTGTGCTAACCAATAGGTGCGTACATAACAAACAGAGTAATCCATCTGGGCTAGAAACCTGTGTTAAAGCCATGGTTGCATAACCTCATTCTTTCAATGCTTCCAATAGGTTTTGAAATTTTTGTATAATATTATTTTAATGTTTTAATCTTTTACTCATGTAATTAGATATATATAGAGTGTACGTTAATATATTAGAAATTCTCATCAAAATGTCTAGGGACCCACCTAAACAGTTAGATGCCACTGGCCCCTTCAAGATTCCTTCCCTGTTATATTAGGCATTGTTTATCACAATGATTTAACCCTTTACCACTTACATGTAGATACGTATTTGACGTGTTTGTAGTCCCTTAGAAAGGTACATTTCATTAAAGGCTTTTCTTACTAGATCCAAGTTTTAAAGGTTTCAGTTCCGACCCTTTGATACTGATGAGCAGCAAACAGCATAAAACCTGAACAGACTGCGAGTTACTATGTGCTGTTTGCACATAGCCATTTTCACTTTGCTTTTAAGTGGGAAAGGGTTAAGTTCAGAGCATTGCTTTTCTATGCACGTTTTACAGCTTAATTATGTGTACCTTATATTTAGCTTTCCCTTGGAGTTTTAATCAAGGATTTAGTTCAAAGGAAATGTTTCACTAACAGCTTTTGTACTGTTGTGATTTTGTATTATTCTGTCGTTAATAGACATCATAACAGAAAATAAACATGAATTCAATACCTCTACAGTGAAAACAATGCCAAAGTCAATTCATCTAAGTTTTTTAAATGATAAATACTTTTTTAACATAATTAAAGAAAATATAGCTATAATACATTTTGAGTGCTTGAGAATTTCAGCAGAATGATATTCTAGCTTTTACTGCTATGAAATTCAGACTGCTAGCATAATCTTGCTCTGTGCATGTTTAAGGAATGTTCATAAATAGAAAGAAAACAAAATAACAAGTACATAAATCCCAATGGACCTGAATGTTAGAATAATGATACAAGTTAACTAGTTATTCTTGTATCCATATAATGAGACATATCCAAACAGGCAATAACTTCTCAATTATTGTAAACCATTATTGATCGTACAGCCATGAAAACAAGAGAACGGCCACTTTGTTCAATTTGCTTTTATTTAGGAAAGTGTGCCATCATAAACAGACCAAGATATGATTTCCAGAGTGGTCATATTTTAGTTATTATTTGTCAGTTAACGAGTTCGTAGACCATTCTCGGATGTTTTAGGCAAATTGCTTTTGTGCTTATTGCCTGATTCTTTGGCAGAATTCAAAAACGCAATTGTCTGTGCAAAATTAAAGAGGTCTTTAGTTGCTTATTTTTGGCAGAGTTTTGGATTTATGTTTGTTAGGCCACGACTTTTTTTTTTATTGGTTTACAAAAATTATTTTGAAAATGGTCCATCGGGCGGTCGAAAAAAAAAAAAAAAAAAAAAAAACATCATTGGAAAAAAAAGTTAATGCTAATAACATCAGAACAAAGACAACATATCTTTTATAACCTTAACACAGAGACGAAAAATCAAATTATGCAATGAAACACATCTATATCTTCAAATGAAATGAGTCACCTAAAAGCACCTTTTGTAACATCAGGCAATTTTAAACACTCCATTAAATGACATGCGTTCTTCTCCCATTAAAACGAAAAACTGCGCTTCATTTCCGTAATTCGATGCGCACCATTACGCAATGCGATGCCCGTTGCATAAATCTTATATAAGATAAACTACTCATACACAAAGTTTGTGTTTGCTCTTATTGGACTTATGACATCGTCCATGAAAAAAAATCGAGGTAGATCGATCCCCGCGTCGTCGCGGTAATGTTTGTTAAAGTTGTTGTTGTCGTGAAAACTCGTTGATTTACAACGCAACACGTCTTTTTTAAACTGACGCGAATTAATACAATCATATTTGTCAACTTGGCTTTTGCTTTATTTTGATAATTTAAGGTAGTGCACCTCTAATGATTTCCCGCGATTTCTTCGAAGGTTGAAGAGCCTACTATTAGGTGCCGTAGCCTAGTGGTTAAGGCGATAGACTAGAAATCTTTTGGGATATTCCCGCGCAGGTTCGAATCCTGCCGACGACGTATACTTTTTTGCGACGCGTTTGATTTATTTTCTAACGTAATTTGATTTAATATGGCATATAAGCTATATTTATTGTTAAATATGTTGCAATTTTTATGCACATTTTTCAATTATTAAAATTAAAACAACGTTATGGCGAAATTGGGTGATTTACTGTTGAAAATACGAACCATGCATGTTGCATTTTTATTTTTATTTCAAAAAGTAAACGGTAAATCTGTCTAGTTCTTGGTATTTTTGCTGTATATAGTGTTTCTATAAAAACTAAGTTTAAAATATGACTTAAATGATACTATTTTGAATTTTATGACACTTTGTTTTTAACCGACCCCAATTTTTACTTGGCTGAAATCACTTACATTTCATGGTGCTCTTCCATAGATAAAAATTTGTAAAAAATAAATGTCTGTAAAAGAATACTTATTTCATCTTGTTTAAACTTTAAACACCTTTACAGCATCTGTACACACCAACTGCATGCCCATATTTGGAAATTTGAATGAATTATGGAACTTTTATATACCCCAGGGGTGAAAATAAACTGGACAAAAGCCGAGCGTGGGGGTGGTTTTGAAAAAATCGGTATATTTTTTTAAAAAGCATGGAAAGCCTATCTACAAATTTGCATGTAGTTCAGTGAAATGATGCTGATTAAGAAAATAATTAATTAGATTATATTTGGATATGTGCCCATTAGAGGTGCACTACCTTAATCCAAAGTTTAATGTTAGCAAGTGTTTTTACTGGAATTGTAAACAAGGAGCCAGTTAAAGTCTTCTGAAAATGTGCAGTCTGTGTGAATTGACAGTTTGACGTCATCAAAGGAAAGCCGCTTGCTGTCTGAAGCAATAAAGAGACAAATTTCGCGCCGACAAAATTGGCTTCCTTTGTCTAGCAATCAACATGCCGAACCAATCGTGCGTTTGTTTCTCAATTGCAATCCTCCAATTTAATAATAGCACGTGCATAGCTCCGCCTTCGAATCTTTTGCAGAGAACGGAGGCGGAGTTTAACGGTTAATTGAGCTAGTATTTTTAATACGCAAGTTGAGTTCCGATTTGCCGAAATTTCTCGGCCCTAAGCATTAAAACGACAAATACATTTATCAATGATTTTCCGAGATATACCGATTTGTTCCGATTTCCAAACTTTCTGTACAGTTCCTATAAACTATGGCGGACGTGTGTACAAAATTCCTAAACACATATATCGTAAATAATGGCAGTGTTTTATTGGATTATTTATACTAATTATCAAATTGCAAGGTAATACTTTTTTATCTACTATAATATCGGGTATGTTTAATATAATAAACATGTTAAACAATATAGTTGCGTCACAGACTCGGAAATAAATTTTGATGCGGTCGACATTTTACTGACGCTGATTTTCCTATTGTCTGTAATTAAATAAATTTTGAGAAGTGCCCATAAAAGGACTGGTACATACTGTGTCACATTGAAAAATATCCCGATCTCTGTAATATATGTGAACCAATCGTTGATTGTACTTACTTGATTTTATTCGCAACCGTACTCAAACCGGATCGTTTTTTTTTTCTCGTTTCGCTCGTTTTTTAGTGCGGTCGGGAATAAAATATATAAAAAAAAGACGATTTTCCGATTTTATTTTTTTTCCCATTTTCCAAAAATTAGGGTCGGCGGTTTTGTAAACCAAGAAATATAAAAGTCGTGGCCTTAACTTGAAATTAATTGAGGTCAAATAAAGTGCTTGAGAAATTTGTGATTAACTTATAATGAAAATTTAAAAATTGTTATTTACAGTCAACATTTTGATATTTTTAGCTCATCTATTTTTTGGAAAAAAAATGAGCTATTGTCATCATGTCAGTGTCGGTGTCGGCGTCGGCGTCCGGTTAAGTTTTGCGTTAAGGTACATTTTTCTCATAAAGTATCAATGCTATTGCATTCAAACTTGGTACACTTACTTACTATCATGAGGGGACTGGGCAGGCAAAGTAAGATAATTCTGGCTTGCATTTTGACAGAATTATGTGCCCTTTTTATACTTAGAAAATTGAATATTTTGGTTAAGTTTTGTGTTTAGGTCCATTTTATTCCTTAAGTATAAAAGCAATTGCTTTCATACTTGCAACACTTACTAACTATCATAAGGGGACTGTGCAGGCAAAGTTATGTAACTCTGACTGGCATTTTGACAGAATTATGTGCCCTTTTTATACTTAGAAAATTGAAATTTTGGTTAAGTTTTGTGTTTAGGTCCACTTTTTTCCTAAAGTATCAAAGCCATTGCTTTAATACTTGCAACACTTACTAACTATAGTAAGGGGATTGTGCAGGCAAAGTTATGTAACTCTGACTGGCATTTTGACGGAATTATGTGCCCTTTTTATACTAAGAAAATTGAAAATTTGGTTAAGTTTTGTGTTTAGGTCCACTTTTTTCCAAAAGTATCAAAGCCATTGCTTTCATACTTGCAACACTTACTCACTATCGTAAGGGGACTGTACAGGCAAAGTTATGTAACTCTGACTTGCATTTTGACAGAATAATGTGCCCTTTTTATACTTAGAAAATTGAAAATTTGGATAAGTTTTGTGTTTAGGTCCACTTTTTTCCAAAAGTATCAAAGCCATTGCTTTCATACTTGCAACACTTACTATCGTAAAGGGACTGTGCAGGCAAAGTTATGTAACTCTGACTGGCATTTTGACGGAATTATGGGCCCTTTATACTTGAAAATTTGGTTAAGTTTTGTGTTTTGGTCCACTTTACCCCTAAAGTATCATAGATACTTGCTTTCATTCTTGGAACACTCGCAAACTATCATAAGGGGACAGTAAAGGACAAGTTGCATAACTCTGGTTGTCATTTTTACCGAATTATGGCCCTTTTTTGACTTAGTAACTTTGAATATATGGTTACATTTTGTGTTTACATTCACTTTACTTCTAAAGTATCAAGGTTATTGCTTTTAAACTTTAAATACTTTCATGCTATCATGAGGGTACTGTACCTGGCAAGTTTAGTTTTACCTTGACCTTTGAATGACCTTGACTAAACGTCAAATTATTTGACCCCCCCGAATCCACCCTCAATCCCCCCAATTATTATTTTTTTAATTAAAGATCATCTAATAAATGACAACCACACCCTCACACTATACCCCCCCCCCCCCACCCCCACCCCAACCCAAAATATAATTTTTATGCCCCCGGTAGGTTGGCATATAGCAGTTGAACTGTCCGTCAGTATGTCAGTCAGTCTGTCTGTCAGTCCGAAAAAAACTTTTACAGTGGCCATAACTTTTTCACTTTTTAAGATAGCAACTTGATATTTGGCATGCATGTGTATCTCATAGAGCTGCACATTTTTAGCGGTGAAAGGTCAAGGTCATCCTTCAAGGTCAAATGTCAAATTTATGGTGTCTGTCCGTCCGAAAACTTTAACATTGGCCATAACTTTTTCAATATTGAAGATAGCAACTTGATATTTGGCATGAATGTGTATCTTATCGAGCTGAACATTTTGAGTGGTGAAAGGTAAAATGTCAAATATATGGCGTCTGTCCGTCCGAAAACTTTAACATTGGCCATAACTTTTTTAATATTGAAGATAGCAACTTGATATTTGGCATGCATGTGTATCTCATGAAGCTGCACATTTTGAGTGGTGGAAGTTCAAGGTCAAGGTCATCCTTCAAGGTCAAAAAAAATAAATTCAAAGCGGCGTTCTCATAAAGCTGCACATTTTGAGTGGTGGAAGTTCAAGGTCATCCTTCAAGGTCAAGGTCATCCTTCAAGGTCAAAGGTAAAAAAAACAAAAAACAAATTTCAAAGCGGCATTATCATGAAGCTGCACATTTTGAGTGATGGAAGGTCAAGGTCATTCGTCAAGGTCATCCTTCAAGGTCAAAGGTAAAAAGAAATATCAAAGCGGTGTTATCACGAAGCTACACATTTTGAGTGGTGTAGGTTCAAGGTCAAGGTCATCCTTCAAGGTAAAAGGTCAAACAAAAGTTATCATGAAGCTGCACATTTTTAGTGGTGGAAGTTCAAGGTCAAGGTCATCCTTCAAGGTCAAAAAAATTAAATAAAAATTTGAAAGCGGCGTTCTCATGAAGCTGCACATTTTGAGTGGTGGAAGTTCAAGGTCAAGGTCATCCTTCAAGGTCACGGTCATCCTTCAAGGTCAAAGGTCAATTTTTTTTATATCAAAGCAGCATTCTCATGAAGCTGCACATTTTGAGTGGTGGAAGGACAAGGTCATTCTTCAAGGTCAAGGTCATCCTTCAAGATCAAAGGTCAAAAAAATAATAATCTCAAAGCGGCGTTATAATGAAGCTGCACATTTTGAGTGGTGGAAGTTCAAGGTCATCCTTAAAGGTCAAGGTCATCCTTCAAGGTCAAAGGTAAAAAAAATAATATTTCAAAGCGGCCTTCTCATGAAGCTGCACATTTTGAGTGGTGGAAGTTCAAGGTCAAGGTCATCCTTCAAGGTCAAAGGTAAAGAAAATATAATTAAAAATAATTTCCAAGCGGCGCAATAGGGGGCATTGTGTTTCTGACAAACACATCTCTTGTTTTTTTCAAACATGGTTAAAAAACACAAATATTTATTTGTATTATTTTATTTTTAAAATACCATCCAACCATCCCACCCAAGAATCCCCCCCCCCCCCCCAAAAAAAAATATATTAAAAAATTTGCATTTTTTTGCATTTTTGGAAGATAATGTAATAAATGACCACACCCCCACACTATACACCCCTCTCCACTCCACCCCTCCCCCCTTTGTGATTGAAATTGAGATAGGTCCCTACACCTTTAAAAAGAAAAATAGATGAGCGGTCTGGACCTGCAAGGCGGTGCTCTTGTTTAACAACTTGTCATAATTTCATTCAAATGTTATTGTTAGTTGGTGTACAATCTGACAAATACCGTTTCTGTGTCAAACAGTAAGATTCCTATCTGTTAGAAGGGCTTCATGCTTTGTATTGTGCATCAAATGAGCTGCAGCATGCGAAAATAAGTCTTATCTCATATGAAGAAATTGCACAGTCTTGTCTTGAGCTTCCCCATCCTTTAAAAAGTTACACAAGGTTCCTTAGACTTCATAGTGTACACGGTAGGTCTTGACTACTCCGTGCAAATGTACATGTTTGTGTGAAGCTATGCTTGCAATGTATGGCATAAGACACATTTTCAAACAACACAGCTTAAATATTGTAATAAGCAGGGATCATATTTTTTTCGGTTTTGTCGGTCCTTGACCGATTGGGGTCATGAAAGACCAATTGAAAATCCCAAACAGTCGGTACGATTCTGTTTGCTAAAATTCCCATGTCATGAAATGGATTACACAGTGTATATGGTAACATACCCTAATGATATTCTTACCTTGATTAGGTGTGATAAACCATTCGCTGCAGTCTCTAAACCGGTCAGGACCGGTTTATTGCACGTCAGACCAAGTATCAAAAACTTGTGAACAGCGGATTAAAGACGCATCTTAAAAGACGCGTCTGAAAGCACGCGCTGTAACTAAACAAAACATGCCAATACATTTTCCACCATGGTAATAATCCGGTAATATAATTATGAATGAAAGTCGCGGATCTGATCGACAGAACAGCCGACAGTTATTTTTATGGGCGGAACTTCACATAAAATAGTACACAAGAAAAATAATATACATTGTATAAATCTTTAGTAAAACCGTGTTAGAATCGAAATAATTTGTGTACTTTATACTTTGTTGTTGAATAACTCACAACCGGAAAATAAGATGCGTGGTTTCAAATGTTTCGCTCTCGTGATTAAATCCCTACGCATCTAAACTATCGGCAGTTGGTTATTTGACAACAAACTATAATGTACACGAATTATTTCTTAATTATTTGTAGTGTATTTGTCAGTAGCCAACCTGCGCACAGACATTTGTTTGGTTTAGTGCATGTTTGTAAGCTATTACCGAGTCGACAACAATTAAAAACATCGGTATAGACTTACACAGATTAATAATATTGACAACGATGAAAAAGTCTGATAAAACAGCACACGAAACAACCATGAAATAGCAAATGATAAAACCAGTTGAGAAATCTCGTTCCGTTTAAAAAAAATGCCTAAGGGAATTTTACTTGTACATTTAATATACCACCTTCATGAATGGCAAAATCAATGGTATATATTTTAATGTAATTTGTCATGATTTCGGACATACATTTTTGGTACTTTTTCCCCATTTATATCCGGACCAATTGATGTTGCGGGAAAATAGTATCCCTGGTAATTAGGTAATGCACAGAAAATATTTATTATTATCATGAGAGTTATCTTTTCATAAACGTTTCTGATGGACATTTTATTGACAAAAAAACCCATAAAAATCAAAACGAAAAGAGACAAATACCACAATACGGTAATGATTTAGCATATTGTTTCTCTGTGCATGAAAGTGACTGACACCTCTTGAGTACGTTGAGTAAGTAAGCTATGTTTTCTACCAGGACTACTATTTAGTACAAATCTCTTTTTTACAAACGAAAATCTTTTTCAGCGAAATGTACTTTTTTCTGAGAACACAAATAGTCAAGCATGTAAAAATATTTAAGTTTAACTTATTTTAACTAGAATTTTTACACTAACTTGGAATAGTTAGATAGCAACATTAAATATTTGAGAAAGCATGTATGTTAAGAAAGCATTATTAATCAGATTCGTTCTACTTCACCCTCAGCAGACATTGTATTTGCGTATAACAATATTATTAATGAAACATTCATTGGCTTTATAATAATTCTCTAACCTTATAAATTGCATTATGTTGCCAGCTCTTTATATTAATGGAACAGATGTACCGTATGTTTGCTTGAACAAGTTAAGAACATTACCATGACATAAATGCAAGCTGTTGCTCTCAATTCCTAAATTTATGAACAGATTAAATGGATATATGGGAATTGTTGCAGAGAATTAATTACTTTATGATAACATGAGGTCACCATATGTCATCAATAATTTGAACACATAACAGCTCTCACTTCATCCTTTTTCTTTAACCATTGAAATGAATTATGTGTTTTTATCCTGAAAAAGATGGATGGTTAACAGAAACATGTGTTTGCTGATATCAATAATCACTGAAGAATTTGAAGAGTAAAACATTTTTTATTTTAAGAAAATAGCCATACTGTCATTATGGTGAAATGGAATTTAATTAATACAAAAATTAAACTTTTAAAATCTATTTTCTGCCATATAATTCTATTAACTATTTTATAGATAAAAAAGATAAAATACTTAATAGAAAATTATTCTTACTAACATTTATGTGACAAAGTGAGTTTGAACTGTTGGTTGCAGTTCTTACCTCGATATCTAATAAAAGGGTTTTCAAAATTACATATTTTTCACATATTTATCAATTCGTCAAATAGGGAGACCCCTTATTATGAAAGTACAATTTCCACTTTTACTGACAAAACATGAAAATGAGATGTCAATGGTGCATAATAATTTAAAAGAACACATGTCATTATTGCTCCATTTACATTACGTATAATGAATGCTACTGGAAACATTATTGACTCATAAAAGATTCTGCCCTTAAAATCACATCATAAAAGACATTGAATACTGAAATTATTATGTGTGAAATGGGATATTTATGTTGAAATGCTCTTGAATGTATAATTGGATTGAATAATGCACTTCAAAAACTAAATTGCAAATAAAAAAATATTTCAAAGTTGTGGTGACAGAGGCTTTTAGTTTATCAGAGGAATGTGTTTTGAGCAATAATGTTTAATTTTACAACACCTCTTTATATGATTTATAAATGACATTTAAATTTCCACTCATGCACATTTGTAATGAAAACATAATACTATCATTCAATGTATTGAATAACAAATGAATACTCAAGGGTAATGTAAATGATTCTCCATAACCCCTTTCTGTATTGATACCTACCCTATATACAGTCCAACCCCTACTTCCGGTCACCCCTCATCGCCGGTCACCCGGTGTAGGCGGCCGGTCTGTGCCGCGACCGTCGATAAACACTATATAATGCACCCCTCTTAAGCGGTAACCCCGTTTCTCCGGCCAGCGGCCAGCAATTTTGCATCCCAATTGTTAAATTCCCCCCATATGAGTGGTCATGCGCAAGTAAGTCAGTCATGTACATTGGCAAAATTACACAGACGCAACGGCGAAAAAATCGATACGTACTTCCAGTCTGCGGTTTAGGCCCTGTAGTACTGAAGCGTGATGTGTGAAAAACATTTTGACAGCCAGTTTGCAAATTGCAATTAATTAGCGGCGGATTATCGGGTTAAAAGCAATATGCAACCGTTTGATCTTTTTATTTCCACACGTGCGAATATCACCTATTATTTCTGGAAAGGAGATTCTTAATTTATAATTTATTAATTGTAGCTCATACTATTTCAAGCACACATTTATGAAAATTATCGGCTATTTAAAAGTTAAAAAGAACAACAAAACTTTAAACCGAAATCAACTGATCTACATGTTCTCTGTGCTACAAAGTTTTTATCCAAAAATCAATACACGCATGCTTTCGAACCATGGGTATGGCGTGACATTGTACATTGGTGCATAATTTTCGCGCGCTTTTGTCGGGATAAAGGAAATACAGGATGCTAGAATTTGTAAACGTCTCGTTAACATTAAACAATCGGGAGTGTGTTTCGGATTACAAATTTTTATTCTCATTTGGGAATAAAACAAAACATTTATATTTGTTTTATATTAACAATGATTTCAATATTAATTTTGATAAAACCCTTTACGCGGCGAAAAAACGTTTTTATAATATTTTGCATAAAAACCACGATTACCAGGAGGATTACACCCTGTTGCTATTATCAGTCTCTTAAGTAACTGGCCACGATTTTATCGTGAAGGAGATCACTGTCGGGACCAATTCGTGCGGTAGGTATTCAAAGCCATAAAACTGCAATAAACCGATTAAATTATCGATTTATAGTGACACGGGAGTTATTCACGCATAACTGATTCACAACTGTTCCCATCTTAAGTGCATTGGGGCCATACAACGTGCATTGTGTAAACAATGAATCATGAGAATGATTCTTTTTCATTGACTTGATTTTGATGATGATGATATTGATGATGATTAGAAAGATGAATAGAATATTTTTTTGAATGAAAATGTTGTCTTATAGCTGATTTTAGAAAGGAAGAAATATAATTATTTTAAGTCTATACATTGTTTAGTACATGTACACATATTTACCATTTTGTTCATACAAAAATTGAACAGTTGGCCATGCACTCATCAACTCCAGACTCCCTATGACCCAACCCCCTCTTAAGAGGCCACCCCGCCTAAGCAGCCAATTTGGCTGTTTCCCATGACTGGCTGCTTAAGAGGGGTTGGACTGTAGTGATAATAGGCCAGTGCTCCAGCTAGGCCTAAATTTGAGGGCACCCCGCCCTTCCCTCCTGAACCTCCGCCCTGCCCTTCCTAGGGCCCCCCTGCCCTTAAAAAAAAAAAATAATAATATTTTTTACTTATGATAATTTATAAATCTCTTATTACATTACAAGTAGTTTATTTATTTCTCATTGTAGACATTATATTTAAATGGTTTAAAAATAATGGAAATAATATATTCTAAAAATTATTAATAACATATAAATTAACATGCAACAGGAAGCATTTCAAAAAAGCCTGCGCGCTCGAAAGTCAAAGTGCCCTTTTAGCAAAATACTGCGCGTTGAAAGTGCCCTTTTGACAAAAAAGCCCCCCTGCCCTTTTTAAATCCTAGCTGGAGCACTGCTAGGCAATGGGCTAGCTTACAATCTAGGTTTTTGAAAGATTCTTTACTACTGCAAAATAAAAATGATTGTGAGAATTCGGCAGGCTTTGGTAAGTTGCTAATCTAAATGAGTTGCGGTATGAGATGTATGTGAATGATGAAGTGTTTCCCTTGAAAAGCCTGTGCAGTACCCACAGGCTAATCAGAGGAGACACTTGACCTTCGCCTTAACTTGATTTTTGCTATTAAGAGACTTCCTTTAAACAAAAATATCATAAAAGTGGAAAGTGTCATCCCTGATTAGCCTGTGTGGACTTCACAGGATAATCCAGGAGGACACTTAAAGCACAGGCATTAAGCCCTGTATTCCCACGCCTCATATGGTCATACAACAGTATCATATTTGATAACTAATAATTTGAACACATTTTCCCTCTACCCTATTGCAGTTGCACCATGGAGTCACAGTGTGGTAAGGGAGCCGTGAGCCCAGCATGGCTGCCAGCCCAGACCGGGTCTTGTGCCCAGATGAGGGATATCACACCCACAATGGTGTCCTACAGGCTATTGACAGAGGATAACCAGGTAAATATAGATACTAGTCTTTAATTTGGCCTCATTCTGGGAAAACTGGGCTAAATGCATGTGCTTAAAGTGTCCCATAATAGCATAGGATAATCAAGGAAGACACTTTTCTCTTCGACCAAAGGACCAAAGGTTTGTTTAGAAGATTCTTTCTTTGAACAGAAATTCTGTTAAAGTGGAAAGTTTCACCCCTGGTTAGCCTGTGTACACTGCACATGTTTACTGGGACAACACTTTATGACATGCATTAAGTCCAGTTTTCCCAGAACAAGGAACATATATGTTGGAAGTCTTTAGTGCGCTTTGTTTTGATTATCACTTGCTTTTTGTATTGAATTATTAAAAATGAATATCTCATAAAGGTCGCCGTGGCAAAGTGAGTGTGGTGTCCGCCTAGCAATCATGAAGTTACAGGTTTGATCCTACTGCTGAAGCATTCTCTAGATCTCCCTCAAAGATACCAAGTACTGGCTCTACCCAGGAGACCAAGTACTGGCTCTACCCAGGATACCAAGTACTGGCTCTACCCAGGAGACCAAGTACTGGCTCTACCCAGGAGACCAAGTACTGGCTCTACCCAGGAGACCAAGTACTGGCTCTACCCAGGAGACCAAGTACTGGCTCTACCCAGGAGACCAAGTACTGGCTCTACCCAGGAGACCAAGTACTGGCTCTACCCAGGAGATGGATTCAAGAGCATTTCAATAAGCCTTTTTACCTATGCATTTAAGTTAACTCTTTCAGTGCTGGAACCGAATTTTGAAGGCCTTTGCAAACAGTTTGGATCCAGATGAGACGCCACAGAACGTGGCATCTCATCAGGATCCTAACTGTTTGCTACTCTTATAAGTATTCTTTGAAAAAAAATCAAAGAAAATGCTCATTTTATTAATTCAGCAGACGACAAATTTCCCAGCATGCAAAGGGTTATATAAATGTGTTTAAACTAACCTAATATCTCATTAATCATTTATATTGCGGACAATAGTTTAAGTACATTTATCATGAAGGACGTAAGGTGACATTATTTGGTCCACTTCCAGATAAGGTTCAATCTAGACAAAATATCTACAACCAGTTTGAGCCAACTTGAAATACGCTGCAGTTTTATAGTCCTGGGAACCAAGCACGTTACCATAGCAACCATAGATGGGGATGCTGTCAAATGTCGTTTACCAGAGAGAACCAAGTTGCCTACCCTGCCTCATGGAAAAGGTAATATTGCATAGGAATTATTGCCCTTGTATATAAGACACTTTATAACTCGTGCAATTATTGTTTTTGTCAAATTAAATAATGAAGGGTTGAATATGAGAATGCATGAGCATTATGCAACAGCAAATTTATGTGCAAATTAATATTTGGAGCTTTTATTCAATCGAGGCAGGTCTTTGGTGCATGTTTTGTTAATTGTTATTAGGGTCTTACAGATGGTCTGAGAAGAAGCTGAATGTGTACCTGTATGGTTAAATTGAAGCATTTTTTAACGAAGATGACAATACTGGTTATTAGATTTGGGTTGTTTGGTGGTTTCAAGCCAATGACCCAAGTTTTGTTATCAACCTTGAAACTTTAGATGAAGCAAACTTATATGTACACTTATCTTAAAATTGTTTTTGGGGCTGGTTAACAAAGGTCAAGGTCTGTGATACAAAAAATGACAAACTTATTACATGAGTTTTGATAGAGGTATTATATTGCACAGAGATTTTTGTGTAGGTAACATACATGCGAAACTAACTTGGGATGGTGTTGGGGGCCTGTCAGGTCACGATCGCTAATAAGTAAATTTTTTTTTCAATATAGCTTGTTTTTCAATGGATTTCTTTTACTGGGATTGTGTGAGAAGGAAGCTTTCATGAAGGATTGCATATAGGGTCTGTTGGGTCTCGTCATTGACACTAACTGTAGAAAATAGGTTTTAGGTCAATGTGTCTTCATTTAAAATGCTTAAATTGTGTGTATATATCATGCATGCATGCGTAATAAGATTGGGATTGCTTTTAAATAAAAGTAAAATAATGCATAAAACATTGAAAACCTGTTTTCATGGCATTGTATGTTTGTTGTATTGATATATGCGGGTACTTTAGTCTGTTTGTGTCTATCTTAAATGTGTTAGATGCAAGCCTGTTAATGCCTTTTGTTGATTTCAGTGATTTGGGCAGACAGAGGTAAATATGCCACTTGACCTGGTTTCCCGAAGTTGTCACTCTATAACAAGTACATGAAGACAAAACTTGTTCAATGCAATACAACATATCATACTGTTGGTACTGCCAGCATACTGTGATGCCAAAACAAACTCGACATATTTTACCACTTCTCGACTTAAGCTGGTCAGCTTTGAGTAAAACTTATTATTTTGAAGTCAACTTTAATCAAGAACTTACTTTTAATCTCTTGGTCATCATAGCTAATAAGACCTGATTAATTTATAGTTAGGACTGATTAATTCATAGTGAAGTATTCTTGAGAAGTGATATAGAACTGATTTACCCAATGTGAATAAGAACATATTAATTCATAGTATGAAACCTGATAAATTCATAGTGAATGAGACCTGATTAATTAATTGCGGATTAGACCGAATTAATTAATGGTGAATAACCTTATCAATTCATAGTAAATAAGATACCATTTATTTGTATTAATTACTTATTTATTAAATTCGAGCTATGTTCAAACAAGTCTTGTCTTCATCTCAATATTAGTAGCTTCAAAACTATTTTCTATTTTTGCTCCTGTGCTCTGAACTTATTCTGATAATATTTCTTATATTGCTGAGGTTAGGAAATGTAGTCATTTAATTTTTAGTTGCCTATTTAAAAATGGGACTTCTTATGGGAACAACTTCCTGGCACCTAGGACGATCAGTTTTCCTCTCTATTTCAAGATGATCTGTTTAGATCATCATAAAACTTATTGATTCTAATAGAATTTTTTTGTCGGAATAATATATTGACCATTGGTTCATCAATCAGACGGATTGCGTGAAGTGCTTATGAATTAAATACCTTGAATTGCCAAAATGTGCCAAATTGACCAAGTCACTCTTTAAATTAAAATAGGTTTATTTAACTTAGGGTAAATATTTGTGAGCATTTAATTTTAACAAAAAGCGATTACAAGCCAGATCACATTACACAATTATGGCCCTTTTTCTTGCAAAATATTGCTATCAGGGTGTTCTGTACAAAATTGCAATGAAGAAAACAAATGATACCATGGTATTTTTGTCTCTCTTTTTTTGTGTGCCAAAATTTGTACCACACATTATTTTATGTCACAGATCAATTTAAATTAGACCATAACTGGGTGAATTTGAGACAAGTTGGCACTCTTTGTCTTTAATTGATTTAGGCTAAGTATATTCTACTTGGGGTCACAGTTATAGTCTTGTTTATAATTGAATATTTATCCTTTATTACATTCTGTTCATACTGCATTTCCATTCATGTTCCTTGAATATTTATTTTGTACTTTAATCTCATTCTGCTAATAGTTAAACAAAATACATCTATATTGTTGATTGCTGCAAAGCACTTTCTACCTATGTACCATATTGAAAATACGGTCACTTATATACTACATTAAAACAGGTGTAGTGTTTTTTAACTTTCTTTTTTGAAATTGAAATCATGTGCAATGTCTGTGCAAGTGAATATAAATGGATTTGCAGGACTGGTTTGGCTCATGTATCTTTCCTTTACAAAAGTTAGTTTCTTATTTCTTCTAGGTTCTCCACTTTACAGCTTTGGTTCTGGGATTATGTTTGTTTGTCTCACTTAGGAACGCTGTGGATCACTCTCCTGTAATTATTGTACATGAAAAAAACAAGTTTCTTAGAAAGTGTAGAAAGTCAATTTTAGAAAAGAAAAATACATACTGCATTAATTTGATTAGCGGTACATATTTTAATTTATTGTCTTTATTTAAGAAAATCTGGAAGAAATCATGTTTATTCCTTTATCCCAAGCTATGCAATCCCATAGCGTTGATGAAAAAATTAGGAAAACTATTTTACTGGCTTAAGTTTATGGAAAATAATTCTGGGACAGTTTCCACGGTGATGGTTAAATGGATCAGCCCTAAACTCAGCTCGGATCCATCAAAATCTAATTTATGCATGTTTTGTTTATAATGCACTTTTATTCAATTGCGGCAAGTTGAACAAAAACTAAATAAATTAAAAGGTATTTTAACTGATGGTAGTTGATGGTAGAAATGTTTAAGACATGATCAATATTTAGACAATTCAATGTCAACATCTACATTTTACAGTAGAAAAATAACAAAAGCCCTCTTTTTTTCTTTTTTTTTAAACAGACTGTTTTTAGATTATGAAAATTAGTTGTAGTATATGAAGAGAATATTAAATTAAGCAATTAAGCAAAAAATTAAACTATGATATCCCCTGTTAATGAAAATGCACTGATGTCCCAGAATTTTGTTTCAGACCACACTGTTCTTGAAGTACAGTTCCAAGTGGAGGGCCAAACCATAGTGAAACGAGACGTGTCTCTCTATGACTGCCAGCTGAACACAAAGTACGGGGATGTACCATGTGTGCAGTGCTTCTGTTGCTTAGTGCTTGATTTTCAAATTGGTCCTTGAAAATTGCTAATAAACTACTAAGAATTCCTGAAAGTGCTGTTTGGTTAAAGTTACTTGATGTTGTCGTATTTTTTTAGATTTTACAGAATACTTTTTTTAAAGCCAAGCTTGGTCACGCGCATGCAAAGTATTTTAAGTAACTTTAGTTACCCAGATAAAATTTAGGGGGAGCATATAGTCGCCGCTTCATCTGTCCGTCCGTGTGTCCGTCCGTGCACAATTTTTGTCCGGGCTATTTCTCAGCAATTAATGACCGGAATTCAATGAAACTTTATGGAAAGCTTCACTACCAAGAGGAGATGTGCATATTATCAGCGGGTTCTGGTCGGATGATTTTTCACAGAGTTATGGCACTTTGAAATTTGATATAAAAATATTATTGTCCCCCCAACTACTGTGCTCTCAAGACGTTTCCTTTATCTGAATATATAGTGCAATATTGTGACAAAAAAAAACCTTTGGGGAGCATCTGCCGTCTCTTCTTTTTATGTCCCCCACTATAGAAGTGGGGGACATATTGTTTTTGCCCTGTCTGTTGGTCTGTTGGTTGGTTGGTCTGTTGGTTGGTTGGTTGGTTTGCGCCAACTTTAACATTTTGCAATAACTTTTGCTATATTGAAGATAGCAACTTCATATTTGGCATGCATGTGTATCTCATGAAGCTGCACATTTTTAGTGGTGAAAGGTCAAGGTCATCCTTCAAGGTCAGAGGTCAAAAATATGTGGCCAAAATCGCTCATTTTATGAATACTTTTGCAATATTGAAGATAGCAACTTGATATTTGGCATGCATGTGTATCTCATGGAGCTGCACATTTTGAGTGGTGAAAGGTCAATGTCAAGGTCATCCTTCAAGGTCAGAGGTCAAATATATGTGGCCCAAATCGCTTATTTTATGAATACTTTTGCAATATTGAAGATAGCAACTTGATCTTTGGCGTGCATGTGTATCTCATGGAGCTGCACATTTTGAGTGGTGAAAGGTCAAGGTCACTTTCAAGGTCAGAGGTCAAATATATGTGGCCTAAATCGCTTATTTTATGAATACTTTTGCAATATTGAAGCTAGCAAATTGATATTTGGCATGCATGTGTATCTCATGGAGCTGCACATTTTGAGTGGTGAAAGGTCAAGGTCATCCTTCAAGGTCAAACGTCATATAGGGGGACATTGTGCTTCACAAACACATCTTGTTTTTCCTGCTATTAAGCTGATACTGTAAAAAGAATGGTACTGACTATTCGATTTAAGTATGTGCCACATGGCTACTTACTGATCCTGCACTGTGAGATAAAAGTATGTGCCACATGGCTACTTACTGATCCTGCACTGTGAGATAAAAGTATGTTCCACATGGCTACTTACTGATCCTGCACTGTGAGATAAAAGTATGTGCCACATGGCTACTTACTGATCCTGCACTGTGAGATAAAAGCATGTGCCACATGGCTACTTATCCTGCACTGTGAGATAAAAGTATGTGCCACATGGCTACTTACTGATCCTGCACTGTGAGATAAAAGTATGTGCCACATGGCTACTAACTTATCCTGCACTGTGAGATAAAAGTATGTGCCTCATGGCTACTTACTGATCCTGCACTGTGTGATGAAAGTATGTGCCACATGGCTACTTACTGATCCTGCAATGTGAGATAAAAGTATGTGCCTCATGGCTACTTACTGATCCTGCACTGTGAGATAAAAGTATGTGCCACATGGCTACTTACTGATCCTGCACTATGAGATAAAAGTAGGTTCCACATGGCTACTTACTGATCCTGCACTGTGAGATAAAAGTATTTGCCACATGGCTTCTTACTGATCCTGCACTGTGAGATAAAAGTATGTGCCTCATGGCTACTTACTGATCCTGCACTGTGAGATAAAAGTATGTGCCACATGGCTACTTACTGATCCTGCAATGTGAGATAAAAGTATGTGCCACATAGCTTCTTACTGATCCTGCACTGTGTAATAAAAAGATGTAAATTCATTTTGGGCTTGAGCTAATCCGTTGACGATCGTCCATCATCTGACCCCATGTCATGCTGTTCAGGGTCAGTAAGAAGCTGTTTAACCCTTTACCACTTATATACTTATTTTGACGCATTTGTAGTCCCATGGAAAGTTAAATTTAATTATATACCTTTCTAACTTAATTAAAGTTTTAATGGATTCAATTCCAAGCCTTAGATACTGATAAGCAGCAAACAGCATAAAACCTAAACAGACTGGGATTTACTTGCAGGTTGGTTTTATGCTGGTTGCAAAAGCCATTCCACTTTGCTTCTTATGGGGGGAAAGGGTAAACTAATAATATTAGCCCACAATTGTTCATTACGATCCCTTTCTGACACATATTCTGGTTTCCAGCATGTCAGAGATCTGCTTTATGACTTTTAGTTGCACGAGCTGCACTGAGAGTACGTTTGGCTGCAAGTGGTGCCATGTGCGGGGGCTGTGTGTCAGTGATGCAGCACCAGCATGCCCAGATCAGGTAATTTAGAGAGACTCTCATGCCAAAATCAAAAATATACTTTAAAGCCTCTCTCTAAAAGATTAGAACATATGGGTCCTGGCTTTGTAGGGCTATCTGAATTGTAATTTTGTAGAAATTTCGATTGATAGGGTGTGAAACAAGACATTTTGTCTGTCATATTAACCCTTTCAGCGCTGGAACCGAATTTTAAAGGCCTTTGCAAACAGTTTGGATCCAGATGAGACGCCACAAAACGTGGCGTCTCATCAGGATCCAAACTGTTTGCTATTCTGATTGTATTCTTTGAAAAAAATAGAAGAAAATGCTAATTTTAGAAATTCTGCAGACGACATTTTAGCAGACGACAAATTTCCCAGCATGCAAAGGGTTAAGTAGATCAAACTGATAATCTTATGACCTCCAAAGCAGTAGAAATTTATATAATCTGGCAGGAGTTGCATGATATCATATTGTATCATAGTTGTGTTAATCGCATAGCCACATATTTTAAGTGATCAGCAATGAGCACTCTGGTTAAGCACATATGGCATTCCATCTCACCAGTGAATGTTTGTTATAGACTACAGCCGCAGTTCAGTCCCCTGTCAAGTGTCCACGATTGGAGACCACTTCATATGACACTGACGTGGTTGTACATTCCGGCCAGAATAAGAGCATCAGTGTACGCGTGGCGGACATTCAAGTGTGTAAAGTCTTAATGGAGTAAAAGAAATATTTGTATATTTAAGACTAATAGTCGCACATTTTACTTATATATTGCTGATGTTGGCTCATACTTCCTGGGAAGTTTTAGTAGATGTACTGACAGGCAAAATTATATCTTAATTACTGTAAAACAAAAACAAGCAAACATTTCAATACAAACAAAGATATAAAAAAGATTATTTGCAACACCTTTTTTTATGGAACAATGTCTTAAATTTGTTAAAATTGTGTTCTTCATTTGAAAGTCTCTTTAAAAAGAAATTGAGCCACATTTTATAGTCTCATGTCACACATTCAGCCACGTTAGTCTCATTTCACTTGTTTTTGCCACATTTTAAAACCTCATTTCCCATTCTGTACCACATTTAAAAGTCTCATTTCACAATTTTTGCCTCATCTAAAAGTTGCTTTAAATTTTGTGCCTCATTTGAAAGCCTCATTTCACACTTTTTATGCCCTCGGTAGGGTGGCATATAGCAGTTGAAATGTCCATCCATCCGTCCGAAAACTTTAACATTGCCCATAACTTTTGCAATATTGAAGAAAGCAACTTGATATTTGCCATGCATGTGAATCTCATGGAACTGCACATTTTGAGTGGTGAAAGGTCAAGGTCAAAGGTAAAAAAAAAATCATTTGGCAGGTACAGATCATTTTTACAAGGGATGTAATATTTTTTTAAGGGATATAATCAAACAAAAATATAATAAATCAAAGCGGCGCAGTAGGGGGCATTGTGTTTCTGACAAACACATCTCTTGTTTGAGTCTCATTCCACACTTTGATCCACATTTTCTAGTCTCATTTCACAGTTTGGGCCACATATTCCAGTCTCATTTCACACTTTGAGCCACATTTTCCAATCTCATTTCACACTTTTAGCAACATTTTTCAGTCTCATGTGACATGGTCAGCATTTTAAAGTCTCTTCACACTTTGAGCCATATTTTCCAGTCTCATTTCAAACTTTTAGCAACATTTTTCAGTCTCATTTCACATGGTCGGCATTTTAAAGTCTCTTTTCACACTTTGAGCCACATTCTTGAGTCTCATTATACCCCCATTACTGGTAATGGGGGCTATATAGGAGTCACTTTGTTGGTCTGTCCCAAAAATTTCATCCGATCTTCACCAAACTTGGTCAGATGTTGTATCTAGATGATGTCTAGGTCAAGTTTTAATATGGGTCATGCCGTGTCAAAAACTAGGTCACGGGTTCACTTAGTGCGTTTTAAACAGAAAATTTGTCCGGACCATAACTATGTCATTTATTGTTAGGTTTTAAAATTACTTGGTACATTTGTTCACCATCATGGGGCGATGTGTCGTGTGAAAGAAGTATGTCAATATCTCAAAGGTCAAGGTCACACTTTGAGTTCAAAGGTAAAATGCTTGTCGGGGCAATAACTTTGTCGTTTAGTGTGAAATTTTAAAATCATTTCCACATTTGTTCACCATCATTAGACGGTGTGTAGCGCAAAAGAATTACGTTGATATCTCCAAGGTCAAGGTCACACTTTGAGTTCAAAGGTCAAAAATGGCCAAAAATTAGCTTGTTCAGGCCATAACTATGTTGTTCATAGTGAGATTTTAAAATCATTTGGCACATTTGTTCACCATAATTGGACGGTGTGTCGTGCGAAAGAAGTATCTCAATATCTCAATGGTCAAGGTCATACTTTGAGTTTAAAGGTAAAAAATTACCATAAATGAGCTTGTCCCGGCCATAACTATGTCATTCATTGTGAGATTTTTAAATTATTTGGAACATTTGTTCACCATCATTAGACGGTGTGTCGCGCGAAAGAATTATGTCGATATCTCCAAGGTCAAGGTCACACTTTGAGTTCAAAGGTCAAAATTGGCCATAAATAAGATTGTCCGGGCCATCACTATGTCGTTCATCGTGAGATTTTAAAATCATTTGGCCCATTTGTTCACCATCATTGGAGGGTGTGTCGCTCGAAAGAATTTTGTTGATATCTCCAAGGTCAAGGTCACACTTTAAGTTCAAAGGTCAAAAATGTCCAGGACATAACTATATTGTTCATTGTGAGATTTTTAAATCATTTGGCACATTCTGTTCACCATCATAGGACAGTGTGTCGTGCAAAAGAATTACGTCGATATCTCCTAGGTCAAGGTCACATTTTTAGTTCAAAGGTCAAAAATGGCCATAAATGAGCTTGGCCGTGCCATAACTATGTCGTTCATTGTGAGATTTTAAAGTCATTTTGCACATTTGTTCACCATCATTGGACGATGTGTCGCGCAAAAGAATTACTTCAATATCTCCAAGGTCAAGGTCACACTTTGAGTTCAAAGGTAAAAAATGGCCATAAATGAGCTTGTCCGGGCCTTAACTATGTCGTTCATTGTGAGATTTTAAAATCATTTGTTGACCATCATTGGACGGTGTGTCACACGAAAGAATTATGTCGATATCTCAATGGTCAAGGTCACACTTTGAGTTCAAAGGTCAAAAATGGCCATAAAAAATCTTACCATAACTATGTCATTCATTTTAAAATGACTCTGTACATTTATTTTAATCACAGTCATTGGATGGCGTGTCATGCGAAAGAATTCAAGAGTTTGAAGGTCAAAATGGCCATAAATGATGATTGCATAATAATTCTTAAAAATCGCCATAAATTAGCTTCTCTTGTTTGTGAAGACAAAATACAAAATAGACTGTGTCAATGCAGCATGTGGGGGTATACGTCACATCAGTGACAAAGCTCTTGTTTCAAATTCTTTGCCATATTTTGGTGTGCAATTTTACCAGCTTTCTTGCAGCCTGACCAGATGGTCAATGTCCTCTGCCTGTTCACGTACAGCGGGGAAGTGAAGTACTCCACGGGGAAAATCATGTCCTCCAACCTAGAGTGTGAGGCTCTCCAGTTTGAGTTCTCTGATGTTACGTTGCCCATAGTAACCGCTCAGTTCACTGTGACGAGTGGGAAGCACAGTGTTCCATTGGATAATCCACAGAATATCAAAGGTGTGGTCGCCTTGAGGTGTGATACCTTTTAGTGTTTATAAAAAAGATGCATGTGACTGGGTATAACATCCTTTAATATTAATGACAGCTTATTTGTTGTTTTTTTTTTGGTTTCTTGCTACAATCAAGGGTTATAAGCTTTGTTGTTCCCATTTTTGTTGTAATTATTCTCTTGTCTGTTGGCCTAGATATGATCAGATGAAATTAATTTAATGCAAATTCTGAAGGCTTTTAGGAATAACGACTTTTATAGCAGGTTATTTTCCATTCTACATCAGGATATTACTCTTCTCTATATGATATGATGGCCCTGAAAAAAGGAAATGAAACAACACATACTGTTACCTATCTAAAATGAGGTATTAAAGTGTGTTTTTTCCATTTCTAGTCCGCATCTACAAGTGTGGTACCATGGTCACCAACTGTGGTCAGTGCCTAAGTATGGACCCGGAGTACGAGTGTGGCTGGTGTGTGGGTGCGAGCCCCACATGCTCCCTTCAGACTCACTGCCCTGCCTCTGACTGGCTCGACCGCTCAGCTGTCTGTCCCAACCCTCAGATACTCAGGGTATGTGTGGCTTTAATGCAGGTGTGTAAAGTGTCGTCACAGATTAACATAAGCACAGGCTAATCGGCGACAACACTTTTAACTTTTATAGAATTTCGAGTTTAAATGAGGTCTTTTCTCAACAAAATTCCAGTTCAGGCAGAAAGTGTAGTTTATGATTGGCCTGTGCAGACTATAGGCTAATCTGGGGCCAACATTCTACCGCGTCTATGCATTAAGCCTTATTTTTATACTCCCGTTAAAAAAAACTGGACATATAGTTTCACCTTGGCGGCGGGCGGGCGGCTTCCACTGCAGTGTCTGCTCTTTATTTCAAATAGTTTTAATCCGATCTTCACCAAACTTGGTCAGAAGTTTTATGCCGAGTCAAAAACTAGGTCACAGGGTCACTTAGTGCATTTGAAGCATTTAGCATGGTGTCCGCTCTCTAATTGAAGTAGTTTTTATCCGATCTTCACCAAACTAGGTCAGAAGTTGTATCTGGACAATATCTAGGTCAAGTTCAAATATGGGTCATGGCGGGTCAAACACTAGGTCACGGGGTCACTTAGTGCATTTCAAGCATTTAGCATGGTGTCGGCTCTGTAATAGAAGTAGTTTTTATCCGATAATCACCATACTTGGTCAGAAGTTGTATCTAGACAATATCTAGGTCAAGTTCGAATATGGGTCATGCAGGGTCAAAAACTAGGTCACAGGGTCACTTAGTGCATTTCAAGCATTAAGCATGATGTTCGCTCTCTAATTGAAGTAGTTTTCATCAGATCTTAACTAAATTTGGTCAGAAGTTGTGTCTAGACAATATCAAGGTCAAGTTCAAATATGGGTCATGCCGGGTCAAAAACTAGATCACAAGGTCACTTAGTGCATTTCAAGCATTTAGCATGGTGTCCGCTCTCTAATTGAAGTAGTTTTCATCTGATCTTCACCAAATTTGGTCAGAAGTTGTGTCTGGATGATATGTAGGTCAAGTTCAAATATGGGTCATGGTAAAGTTATCAAGTTGTCCAAAACCTACAAATGGGCGTATCTTGTGACAGTTTGGCACTCTTGTTCTAGTATGAGTGACATTTGGAAATGCTAATTAAACCCCACTCCAATCAAGAATTACAGTCCTGAAATCATTTGGGCTGTCTGTCTTCCTGGGAGTTTATGAGGTTAAATTTTTTATTTATTAGCGAGGCTGTTTTCGGAGAAAACCCGAGCTATTGTCATAGCCAGCTTGTCCGCCGTAGGAGTCGTGCTAAAACCTTAACATTGGCTCTAAAATCAAAGTGCTTCCACCTACAACTTTGAAACTTCATATGTAGATGCACCTTGATGAGTTCTACACGCCAAACTCATTTTTGGGTCACTAGGTCAAAGGTCAAGGTCACTGTGACCTCAAATATCAAACTTTAACATAGGCTCTAAAATCAAAGTGCTTCCACATACAACTTTGAAACTTCATATGTAGTTGCACATTGATGAGTTCTACATGCCACACCCATTTTGGTTCACTAGGTCAAAGGTCAAGGTCACTGTGACCTCTAAAAAAAATAATAATCTGACAAGCTTTCACAGCCCAGCGTGGCACCCGTTATGCGGTGCTCTTGTTTTTAAATAAGCAGTCTACATAGCTTATCAGGGAGGACAATTTCTGCCTAGACTGGATTTTTGTTTAAAAGAGACTTCTTTTGAATTAACAATTCCATAAAATTATCTTCCCAAATTAGACTGCATAGCCTGATCTGGGACAATTCTCTACACACATGCATTAAGACATGTTTTTCCTGGTTTTTTATGAGCCTAGGGTAAGTAACAAGTTTGAACACCAAAAAAACTCTTAATTAAGTATTGTATTTTTGTTGCATCAATTCTGTAAGTCTGTCCTCACACACAAACTTGTCTGAAAATGTTCTGTATGCACTTGCAAACATTCAACAATAAAACGAGATGCAATGCTCTTTATGATATCAAGATGTCCATGTGTGATTTTTATGTCCCCCACCACTATAGTGGGGGACATATTGTTTTTGCCCTGTCTGTTGGTTTGTTGCTTTGTTTGTTTGCGCCAACTTTAACATTTGCAATGACTTTTGCAATATTGAAGGTAGCAACTTGATATTTGGCATGCATGTGTATCTCATGGAGCTGCACATTTTGAGTGGTGAAAGGTCAAGGTCATCCTTCAAGGTAAAAGGTCAAATATATAGCTTCAAAGCGGCGCAAAAGGGGACATAGTGTTTCTGACAAAACACATATCTTGTTATCATCTTTCATTAAATGTGAATAACATTATGAAATTTATTTCTGTATAGTTTGTTTTCTTTAGTCATTACTTATTCTATCCTCCAATATACATTGAGCAAACATGTTTCAGTTTAACCCCTTGAGTGCCCCAATCAATGGTCGCAGCAACGTCACAGTGACAGGTTTGAACCTGGGCAGGTCCTACACGGACCTCCGGGTCACTGTGGCAGGGGTCAGGTGCTCCGTCCAGTCATCTGAATATGAGGTCTCACAGAGGTACTAGTTTAAACCTTAACCACGCAGTAATTTGTTTTGATACATAAGTACAGTCAAAACTGACCTAACGGCCACACAGGTCGATACATCTGTAGTCGAGAAGACGCTGGACGACCTGTAAATAAATCTCAAATAAACAAAACCTAACGGCCACCTGAATTTACCAGTCACCTGCAGACGGTAAGTCTGGAATCCCCCCGATGAAAAAAACTCTTTATTACACTTGAATTTAACATAACGGCCACTATATTCCACTCTGAAATTCATGTTTGACCTGAAATCAACGGTCACGTGTAAGTCGTCTCTAGTCGCCAAAATTAAAAACACAGCACATCATTTGTCTGTCTTTTTTGCGGTTAAAGCGTCTGAAAGCGGTAATTGTCTTTGATATTTTTAAAGCGGCCTGCTGCGAGTAAACAAATAATAAGGTGTTGAGAAGGTTTGTTTTCCGGGGATAGTTGTGGGGGTATCTTCAAAAGAAAATATGTCAGAGTTTGTGACATGTTTAAAGTAATTATCGCTCATTAAATGACCGCTAATTAGTACATGGTACTTTCAATGGTACAATTACACCGTTCTATCGGTTTATGACAGCGAATCCTCTTTTTAGACATGTACGGACTCGACGTCAACGGCACGTGACAAACTTTATTTACTGAATGAACGAGATGCATGAGTAACAATTATACCAGCGTTGATAACGTCATTGCTTTAGTTTAACAAGATGAAATTAAATCAATCTATAAGATATTATTCTGTATTATTCAATGTACACACGTAAGTTATTTCTGTTATTATGCTTAGTTAACGGCATTGAGCCTTTGTTTTACACTGTATGCAAACGAGTGGGTGGGGTCACGACGTAGCAATACTACCAATTGACAAACCGTCTTAAAATTGTGATCCGAATTTAACGGTCACCTGTGGACAACGGTCACTTTGGTCGTTTCCCTTGACTGATCGCTGTTCTTAGGTTTGACTGTAGTTGCATATTTAATCAAAGACCTTTCTTACTTGATTCAAGTTTAAAAAGCTTGGTTTCCATCCTATATTTATGTCCATGACCGGTGCAGTAAAAGGAATATCATGCAATATCACCTTTACCTTGACCTTGAAATGATTCAATTTGGCCATTTTTTTATGAACCCTTTACCACTTAGATACATATTTTTACGCATGTGTAGTCCCTCAAAAAGTTTAATTTAATTTCTAGATTCAAGTGTTAGAGGCTTCAATTCCAACCCTTAGATACTGATAATAAGTTTTGTGTGGCAGCACTTGAATCAACAGTTTTGCAAATAAAGCAACATGCAGAGCTCCAGATAAGGGCCGCACAGCCGTAAATAAGCCATTTTCATGACGATTTATGCATTTATTTTTATAAACTGGACGTACAATTACGACATTAATATCCATTTTACACATTAACGAAAAAAATCTGGCCGTACCGATACGTCTGCGTCAGCGCGGCGTGATTTGTTGGTCTCTAACCTAACGGTGCTTTTCGTTAATTTAAATTACCGAAAAGTTGTAGACTGGGTTCATATATATTATTGTCAATTCTGTCGCATGATTTCCTGTAACTTGTAAATCCGTCAAAAACAATATGTCTGCGCACAATTTAATGCCGGCTTAACCGAAAGCGGCTCAAAACAACACTTTGTTGTCATATAATGACTACATACGGTGTCTTCCAACCATCCAGACATTAAATCTGTAAACCCAGAAAAAGACATTGTCGCCCCGATATTAAACGATTTGATTGCATCGGTGGCGTAAAACTTAGAAAACACGATGGGAAACGGATGAGACAGTGAAATAAGTGTTCATTTACTTAGTTTACTAGTTAGCTTGTGTTTTCTTGTCAAGAAAAATGAAGAAATAGTATTAGTCATGAGTTTTAATGTGTAGTTGTATTAGCATCATAATTCAGAATGGAAAACCTAATACAGTAACTGTTTAAGAAGCTACAGATATTTAATATAATTGCTGCAAATATTTCTGTAAAGTCATCACAACACAATGTATTTAGCAATTCTATGGAAACCTTAAGAATTTGTGTGGAAATGGGTTTAAACTATTGTATATGTCTATATATTTGACATACATATGCCCTCGTATATATAAATCCTGTTGTAACTTGATTGCTATTTTCTCGTTGTACCCAAATCATTATGCAAAAAAATTGACTTCAAGTACTATTTTGACTGGCTACATATTCTCTGTATAGAATTCTATATTTCTATGAGCATGAATTACATTTCATTAGCCCAAAACAACTGATTTGTTGTTTTATTGCTTGAGTGAGGTTTTTGTCTCCTTTCCAACAGGTTTGTGTGTCAGCTGAACAGTCCAGCAAGGGTCAAAGAGGCTCCTATAACCGTCACTGTGGCGAGCCAGTACACTGTCAACTCTACAAACATGTTCATGTTTGTTGTAAGTCAAGTCTCTATTTCATACAAATGAATTGTATAAAACTGACATGAAGCATAATACGTGGCACGCTCTGGGAATACTGGGCTTAATGGATTGTGTAGTGTTGTCCCAGATAAGCCTGTGTTGTCCTCAAAGGCTTAAAACTTGGCTTAATGGATTGTGTAGTGTTGTCCCAGATAAGCCTGTGTTGTCCTCAAAGGCTTAAAACTGGGCTTAATGGATTGTGTAGTGTTGTCCCAGATAAGCCTGTGTAGTCCTCAAAGGCTTAAAACTGGGCTTAATGGATTGTGTAGTGTTGTCCCAGATAAGCCTGTGTAGTCCTCGAAGGCTTATCAGGGATGACACTTTCTGCTTGTAGTTTTCGTATCATGATAGTCTCTCTGTAGTGAAAATCAAGTTTTGGCAGAAAGTGTTGTTCCAGATTAGCCTGTGCAGTGTGCACAGGCATTAAGTCCAGTTTTCCCCAAGGGTTATTCTTAGTGTACTTTGAAAGGCATAAAGTGCTGTGACATAACAAAAAATGAATTGATGTATATGTGCAAAACTCACATATCTGATGTACGCTAAGCAGATCTAATAGTTTCACAATCAACCATTATATGATGTGCATAAAATTTTATCTCTGACCATGATATCCATTGTTCACATTTATACAAAGCACAGTACCATAATTATTCTAAGTTTTTGAACACTTACAAAGTTTTTAAAAAAATTGTGTCAGAAAATTTAGATACAAAAAATATTAAAAAATTACAGGTGTCCAAAAATTTTGAGAAATAAAAGCAATTAATCCATGTACAATTATTTTATTTTGATATACTTTTATTTTTCTGCTGTAAAAAAATTAAATACAACTACACAGTTATGCTATCTCTTGCCCGAAATGATATAGAACACAAAGGTAAAAACATTAAACATTCTGCTTTCTTAAAAAAACTATTGCAAATGCTTTTGGGTGAATCCATTGTATTCTACAGGTATACATGGTTATTTACCCAACTTCGCGAATGTAATGATCGATTGCCCTCAGGCATGTATCTTACAGATTTTATGACCTTAATTGGACTGTCAAAATCCATGACCGAAATGTCACAAGATAAGCGGAAACAAGGCCAAAGTCTGTAGAATAGCGCCGTAAAATTACCGTCTGAAAAAAAAAGACATTAATTATGGAGGAAGACCTGTATGTCAGAAAATTAAGAGTAACGAAAAAATATTTATTTTTGCTAAAAAAGAGGGTGTCAGAAAACTTAGAGTAATTACAGTATATTCAGTTGAAGTGAGTCTATTGCTCTGATGTGTATAAAAGGAATCATTGCATGATCAAATGGTTGACCTTGAACTCAAGTTCCTTGTACCTTCCTTATTCTAATGCATGTTTACTTTATACCTTATACTTCCAAACATTCGTTATTTGTCAACAATTTTGAAAGAAAAAGGTGGCTTGTAGTTTTTTAAAGATGTATTTTTACTGTGCACAGGAGACTCTATTCTTTATTATTATAGGACCCTAGTGTGACAGGTGTGAACCCCTCAAAGGGCCCTGTCTCAGGGGGCACAACTCTACAACTGAGCGGGGAGCACATGAACACTGGAACCATGACAACAGTGGACATTGGGGGGAGCCCCTGTCATGTGATCAGGTACAGGTGAATATTGCATATGATCATTGCTCTGTGAAAAGGGGTCTTAAATCATTTGCCTAAAGTGTTGTACCAGATTAGCCTGTGCAGTCCACACAGGCTAATTAGGGACAATACTTTTCACCTAAACTGGATTTACATAATTGTTCAGAAATAAGACAGCTTGAACTCTTTAGACTTGCTGACTGTTCATGCATGTAGAAAGTCTTTTTCAATAACTTTACTTTTGGATTCCATATTGGAATTATGTTCATTATGTGCAAAGGTATTAAATACCAGTACCAGCTATCAGTAAACATGTTCGAATATATAAATATGGAAAATATATCAATCATTTTTAGCTCATCTATTTAAAAAAAAAATAATTATGAGCTATTGTCATCACCTTGGCGTCAGCGTCCGGTTAAGTTTTGCATTTAGGTCCACTTTTCTCATAAAGTATCAATGCTATTGCATTCAAACTTGGTACACTTACTTACTATCATGAGAGGACTGGGCAGGCAAAGTTAGATAACTCTGGCGTGCATTTTGACAGAATTATGTGCCCTTTTTATACTTAGAAAATTGAAAATTTTGGTTAAGTTTTGTGTTTAGGTCCACTTTATTCCTAAAGTATCAGAGCTATTGCTTCCATACTTGAAACACTTACTCACTATCATAAGGGGACTGTGCAGGCAAAGTTATGTAACTCTGACTGGCATTTTGACAGAAATATGGGCCCTTTAAACTTTAAAATTTAAAATTTGGTTAAGTTTTGTGTTTTGGTACACTTTACCCCTAAAGTATCATAGAAATTGCTTTCATACTTGGAACACTCGCAAACTATCATAAGGGGACAGTAAAGGACAAGTTGCATAACTCCGGTTGTCATTTTTACGGAATTATGGCCCTTTTTAGACTTTTGAATATATTTTAAAATTTTGTGTTTAGATCCACTTTACTTCTAAAGTATCAAGGCTATTACTTTCAAACTTCAAATACTTTCATGCTTTCATGCTATCATGAGGGAACTGTACCTGGCAAGTTAAATTTTACCTTGACCTTTGAATGACCTTAACTCTCAAGGTCAAATTATTAAATTTTGCTAAAATTGCCATCACTTCTTTATTTATGATAAGATTCCCCCCCCCCCCCCTCATTTTTTTTTTAAGATCATCTAATAAATGACCTTGTTTTTTGCTTTTTTGGAAGATAATGTAATAAATGACCACACCCCCACACTTTACACCCCTGTCCCCTCCACCCCTCCCTCCTTTGTGATTGAAATTGAGATAGGTCCCTTCACCTTTAAAAAAAAAATAGATGAGTGGTCTGCACCCGCAAGGCGGTGCTCTTGTTTTTCCTTGATATGGACCATGTCTTTAGCTATCTGTAACCACATTATGGCTTCTATTCATTGACCAAATAGGCCTGGTAAGTAATGATTTCAGTGTGGGTTTAATTTATGCTATATACTTCTGTCTGAGGATAAATTGATAATAATGTGCCCAAGATACTCAATCTGCATCTTTATACTTTATACTCTTTCAAAACTTATATATTATGTAAATTTACCTCAAATTCCTTATAAATCAGAGAGGACTTAACTTATGTTCAACATCTGAAGAGAAAAGCATAAATGTCTGGTTGTCATAGCATAATTGACTATTAAGAACATTTTTAGCGCCAATGTGAGTACCCTGGAGTGTGTGACCTCTCAGCAGATCGCCAATGACAACAGCCTTGACATTGAGGTCAACTTTGGAGGTCATAGGAAATTGGCACCAGAAAAATTTACATATGTCAGCGACCCAAATATATTTGCCATTGAACCAAAGGAAACAATTCTCAGGTATTTTACAAATTCTTGTTTATAACTCTGGAATATATATCCTTGAGTGTGGGTAGGTTTATTTTCCTTACTTACAGAATGTATGTTGTGTAATTTCAACAATATGTACCTACACATGTAATGCATACATTTTTTCAAAATTGTGGTGAAAAGGGATAAAGCAATACATACATTTTTCAAGTTGATCAAAGGTTTCTAGCAACAAAGTTTATTTCTTATATATTTCTGACTCAAGCTGATAATTTTATTTGGTTATATATATATATATAATGTTAAAAATATAAATATTGTAATTACGACAATTTATGTGATGTAAGTAACCTAGATTTGTAAAACATTTGCATGAATACTCAGCACAGACGGATGATTCTGGATAGCAACTGAGCCTCACTTTGGGAAAACTGGGCTTAATGCAAGTGTGTTACGCGTAATCTCTAATTAGACTGTGCACAGGCACATCTTGGACAACACTTTACCTACTTGCATTCAGCCACACTTTACCTACTTGCATTCAGCCACACTTTACCTACTTGCATTCAGCCACACTTTACCTACTTGCATTCAGCACAGGCACATCTTGGACAACACTTTACCTACTTGCATTCAGCACAGGCACATCTTGGACAACACTTTACCTACTTGCATTCAGCCCCATTTCCAAGTAAAAGGCTACCGGTAAACTGTTCTTGTTAATTTCAGTGGAGGAACATCGGTGACTGCCATGGGCCAAAACCTGATCTATATACAGAATCCAGAGTTCTTTGTTGAGCATAACAACAGGAAATACAAAACGGTAAAATTAGATATAAAGTAATGCTTATATTATGCTCATAACAAAAATCAAAAGTAAAGGTTATAAAATATTAATTTTGAAGGACAACAATTTCATATTAAACTTTGATTAGGTGTGAAAACTCTGGAGATTAAACCTAGCGAACTGAAACTGCTTTAAAACACTGTACAGTATAGTAAAGTTCTAATTTCAGCAGCAAAAGTTGTTATCATTTCAAGATGGAATCATAATTTAGTTTGTTTTATTGTTAATAATAATCAACCAAGAAATGAGCTGTTTTCTTGAAAACCTACTATATGCATGTACGTTTAAGTGATTTTTATGCCACCGGATCGAAAGATCGGGGGTACCGTAATTACTCTATGTTTTCGGACACTTAAAAATAATTAAGAGTCGAAAATGGAAGTGTCCGAAAATAGCGTCAATTGTATCAACGACTTCCGGTAATAGCATGCGCTTGTAAAATGCCATGCCGTATAGTATAAATTACAGTTATACATGTTTGCACTGCATTTTAAATAATTGTAAATGCTTAATTTATTTGACAGAAAGTTACTTCAAGGTTGTACTTTGACCAACTAGTTCAAAAATGAGCATGTGATGTACCGATACACGCTTGTATAAACCTGTAATTAACGCAATAAAAAAGCAAACTATGAATTCTTTGTTTGTTCATTTCCGATAGTTGTTGTGTAACACCTTCCATTGTTCGTAAAACTTGTAATAGGGTGCATCACAATTTGAAACATTTAGTATTTGTCACAGTTATTTTACTGAGAAGGGGTAGTACCATTGCAGTAGATAATTGAACTGTTAATTGACACTACCCCTGGGGTAATTGTCATAACGCTTATGCTATCGGACGAAACCATTGTTTAATACCGGTTTACAAGGTTATTTACCCAATAACGCAAATGTAATGGTCCATTGCCCTCAGGCATGCACCCGCAATGTTTTATGATGTTAATCTGGTTGTAAAACCCCATGATCGAAGTTTCATTAGATATAAAACAGGTTCGAAATTTGGTAAAATAGCACTGTAAAATATACTGTCCAAAAACTTAGAGACATTAATAACAGACGAAAACTCGTGTGTCCCAAAAATAAAGAGTCACGAAAAATAAATATTTTTGCTAAAAAATGGGGTGTCCGAAAACTTAGAGTGTCGGAAATCATAGAGTAATTACAGTATATTGTTTTTGGCCTGTCTGTCATTGTATGTGTGTGTGTGTCCCAAAACTTTAACCTTCTTCATAACTTTTGCAATATTGAACGTAGCAACTTGATATTTGGCATGCATGTGTATCTCATGGAGCTGCACATTTTGAGCGGTGAAAAGTCAAGGTCAATGGTCATCCTTCAAGGTCAAAGGTCAAAAAAAAAAAAAGCGGCGCATAAGGGGGCATTGTGTTTCTATAAAAACGCATCTCTTGTTCTCAAAGTTGCCCTTGCAGTCTGCACAGGCTATTCAGGGACCCTTACTGCCTAGAATGGATTTTCCAGATTTTCTTTAAAGATGAAATTCCATAAAAGTGTTGTCCGTGATAAGCCTGTGCAGTCTTCTGCTTTATTCACGAGCATTAATATAAAGAAGTGAAACTCCAGCTGCTCCAGTAGTATTGCATTTCTATGATCAATATGTTTGTGGTCCTTTATATATGGCAAGTGACCAATTGCCAAAACAGTACTTCACAATACAAAGCCATTTTCCCATAGCATGGCCTTAATTAAAAACACTGATAAATACTAATGCTTGGTCACTCCCCCTATGCATCTCAGAACTCCATATCATTGTTAATTAATTCATTAGCAATAAAAAAAACAAGAGTGTGGTTCTTAACTCCCCCCTGTACCTTGTTTCTGCCAGGCCTGCCATCAGCAGCCTCTGACTGGTTGGTTGATCTGCAAGACCCCTAGAGTGGTGTTTGCCGGAGAACTGATCACTGAAACCAGTCCTCGCGAGGTGCCGTATGGTTTCAACCTCGACGGTGTCACCACCTACCGGAACATATCTGCTAACCCTGATTTTGGCCCACTGCTCTACTATCCGAATCCTGAAATCGAGGTCTTTGGTCAGCCTGGCACTGCAAACGGGAAAAAGTTTGAAAAGGAGCACAAGCTTGTTATTAAGGTACTGCCAGTGAGGGTGGGATTATAATCTTTAGCATTGGTTATATAGGAAACTGTTATTGTTATTAAGGTACTGCAAGTGAGGGTGGGATTATAATCTTTAGCATTGGTTATATAGGAAACTGTTATTGTTATTAAGGTACTGCAAGTGAGGGTGGGATTATAATCTTTAGCATTGGTTATATAGGAAACTGGCTATATTGTGTTGTAAAATTGTATTTTTTGTTTGTAATTGAAAACAATGTTGCACAGGGTATTTTAATTTCTCTATGTATTGAAAGGTATGAAGCATTAAACTTTCTACTTACTTTCGTCCTGAAGTTTGCTTATTCAACTTTTCAACTACGAGGCGGATCTAAAACTTTTATAACTTAACTTAACTTAACTTAAATGTTATGATGATCATCAAAAAAAGGAATTTTGACGGTGACCAGGGGAATTTTTTCCATTTTTTTTCACTTAAAAATATGTTGTGGACTTATCTATGTCAAAACATGTAATGTGGTAGCTTTTGTGTCTGTGACACATTTATACTTTATTTTGTCTTTAAAAGTCATAAAACTAGAGCCTCACCATTTTTAAACATATTTCAATATTTTCCAGGGTAATTTCCGTCGACTGAGTCCATTCATGCAAGATGTCAACATAACAGTAGGAGGCAGCGAGTGCAGGAAACCTGTGGCAACTGACGATGCTCTGTCATGTGACCCTCCCGCCCAGCCTCAAGTTGTTGATAGCCATGGAAACGCACTTGTTGTGGTGAGGACCATTTGACGCTCACCATGGGAAAATGGTTCTTTGTACCATGAGCAGTAAGAGAAGCCCCAGACCAGCCTGTGCATGAATGCAGTCTGGTCAGAAGCTCTGAGGGTAGCTCCAGACCAGCCTGTGCATGAATGCAGTCTGGTCAGAAGCTCTGGGGGTAGCTCTAGACCAGCCTGTGCATGAATGCAGTCTGGTCAGAAGCTCTGGGGGTAGCTCTTGACCAGACTGTGCATGAATGCAGTCTGGTCAGAAGCTCTGAGGGTAGCTCCAGACCAGCCTGTGCATGAATGCAGTCTGGTCAGAAGCTCTGGGGGTAGCTCTTGACCAGCCTGTGCATGAATGCAGTCTGGTCAGAAGCTCTTAGGGTAGCTCCAGACCAGCCTGTGCATGAATGCAGTCTGGTCAAAAGCTCTTAGGGTAGCTCTTGGCCAGCCTGCGCATGAATGCCTGTCTGGAGCCAACCTCGCAGCATATGGCTTAAGACACATTTTTGTATGACACTGTTCATTTGTTTTTGGGGTTTATAATAGGAAATTTAAAAAGTCACACAAATAATAGTACGAAATATTATTTCTAAATTGTTTTGAAGTAAACTTCTTATAAGAGGCTTAATGGTTATTGAATGGTGGGAAATGTATTATTTTACAAATCTGTATATAATGTTTTTTATTTGTGAATATTATATAATTAACAATATACCAACAAGAAAGCAAACATTTTAGTTGGTGATTGGACACATGAGGCAAGAAGTCGGTCTCATGAAGTACTTCAACCATGACGACGCTGAGAAACCAATCGCCATTGGTATAATCCTGGGCGTGGTGATCCCTATCATAGCGATCATCATACTCCTGGCAGTCTGCGTGATCCGGCGGCACAGGAAACATCGGCCGAGCGCAGGCTACATCCCTGACGTGTGGAAGGAGGAGACGCAGAAGGAAGAGGGAGAGGTGGAACTCAACCATGTGGCCGTCAAGGCCGATATGAACGGATCCATACCTGATGATAGAGGTGAGTAGTCAGATATTAAGTATTGTATACGAGAAACCCTCTTGAAAAGTTCGGGGATAAATGTGTGGGTCTGTAAGTTTATTCCCAGATGACAGTGTCCAGTTTTCACTGGCTAATCAAGGTTGACACTTTCCACTCTCTGTAACATTTGATTTCAATAAAGTATTTTCTAAACGAAAATCCAGTCTATGCGAAAATTGTTTTCTCTATAAATTAGCCAGTGCACATTACTTTAGCTCGTTTTTTTCCTGTGCCCTGCTCATACACATGATAAGTACTAGGTCCGGAATTCAGCTATTATTGTACTTAAAATTGGCAATATTAGACAAATTTTATATTTGCAATACATTATTTCCTGTTTAAATGATTCTAAATAATACCTACCTTATCTAACTTTTAGATCTTTAGCAAGTTTAGATATTCAAATACCTATCAATTAAATTGCCACAGATGTAACAAAGTTTATGAATTTAAGCAATTACATTTGTAAGTGTTGGCCTTCATGGCTCTAAAAATAATTCTGTCATGCATTGAATATTTCTGCACAATGTAAAACTGTCTTTGTATAAGGAAGATAAAAACAATGGTTTGTTTACATGGTAAAAATCAACTTTAAATAACAAAATGGTCAACATCTGATAAATATTTAATTTTAATGTAACATTGTACCTCTTTATACCAATGGGGTGAAATTTTAATGATGTTATATCTCATGGTATTATTTGCCACTCAGTCAATATATTCCTGACTGAAATGAAAACCAAATGTTGGAAATCAAGCAAAGTGACAATTAATGAAAGTTGAAACAGAACAAAAATCTGTGAATGTTTAGTTTGTTCCTTGCATTACAAATGTGTAACTGTAATTTAAAACCCTTTCCCCTATAAGAAGCAAATTGAAAATGGCTTTTGCCAACAGCATAAAACCAGAACAGCCTGGGAGTAACTCCCTTGTCTGTTCAGGTTTTTTGCTGTTTGCTGCTCATCAGTATCTAAAGTTTGGAGATAAAGGCAAAAATACTTGAATCTAGTAAGAATGGTCATAAATTAAATATAACTTTCTAAGGGACTACAAATGCGTGCAAATATGTGTCTAAGTGTTAAAGGGTTAATACAGTCAATGACATAATACATGTGTATAACAGACTTAGAGCCATACCTAGAGGAGCTGCTGAGTAAAGTGGAGGCAGAAACAACGAAAGCCAGCATTCAACAGATGCTGATATCGCGTAGAAATGTCCACATTGGTGATATGGTTGGAAAAGGTGAGAAATACCTCTGACAAAATGTAGAGACTGCTTCCTTTTGTTTTGAGATTTTGAGATTTACTGTTAACTGCTTTGTCTACAAATTGAAGGCATGACTTTGAAATAGTGTCTATAATATATCTTTGTTTGTTAGTTAAATTGCAATCAATGTGTTTGCCATTCAAACAGCTACAATTGTGGCATCACAGACTTAGTGTTGTTAAAATATTTTTACTGTCACCAGTGAATATATATGTTAGTCATGCATGGATATAAGTGTGAATTTGTATCATAAACACTGTCACTGTCTCAAGAAAAATATTGCTTAAGTTGCTAAAGAACAAAATAATATTCAGATTGAAGTAAATAAGTTGTGCAATTAAAGGCATGTTGCTTTCATCTGAGGCATGTCATGAAAAAATAGGTATACATGTACTGCCATATGCAGCCAGCATAGCTACAGACAAGCCAAAACAGCAATAATGCAGTATTGTCAGGAGCTATATTGGACTAATTATGGCACAACATTTATTTTGGCATGACTCAACTCATTTCTCCTATTCACACATTAATTTTTATGCTCCCCCCCCAAAAAAAATTGGGGGGAGCATATAGTCGCCGCTTCGTCTGTCTGTCCGTCTGTGCACAATTTTTGACTGGGCTATTTCTCAGCTACTAATGACCGGAATTCAATGAAACTTTATGGGAAGCTTCAATACCAAGAGAAGATGTGCATATTGTCAGCGGGTTCTGGTCGGATGATTTTTCACAGAGTTATGGCCCTTTGAAATTTTCCAATAGCTGTAAATATAGTGCAATTCTTGTCCGAGCTATTTCTCAGCAAGTAATGACCGGAATTCAATAAAACTTTATGGGAAGCTTCACTATACCAAGAGGAGATGTGCATATTATCAGCGCTTTCTGGTCGGATGATTTTTCACAGAGTTATGACCCTTTGAAGTTTTATATATAAAATTCTTGTCCCCCAAACTACTGTGCCCTCAAGACGTTTTCTTTTATCTGAATATATAGTGCAGTATTGTGTCCAAAAAAACCTTTGGGGAGCATCACCTGTCTCTGACGGTTTCTTGTTTTACGTTTATCAACATGTTTGCTGTGTTTTCTGTAGGTAATTTTGGTGTCACTCACAAGGGGATGCACTCATTCAGGGGTGATGAGGACCCTAAAGATGTGGCAGTGAAAACTCTCCAAGGTAGGCTTTAAAGACCATTCAAGGCTTCTCTGCTGAATGTGGTCAATGTGTTGTCAGAAAACAGCCAGTTTCAATTCATGTTCATAAAATTTTATGTCAAAGCGATAGCGTCAATTTTGTAGTCAAGAACTATAATCAATGAATTCAGTGCGAATAGGTAGTGAATTGCAATTTTTAAATAATCGTTAACAGTCTTGTAGTTTGTATATTGTTGCTATTGGTGATTTTAACATCGGCCTCCCATAAAGTCATCTGATATTAAGTCTTTTCTCCAAGTAATGTTAAAAAATGTTTTTCTTTGGACCTTTGATACAGGCACAAAGTCTGACAGTGAGAGTGTATCCCACCTGCTGCAGACGACATCTCATCTGCGCAACTTGCAGCATCCTGGCATTGTGCCAATTATTGGTGTCTGCATCACCGTAGCAGACGACCCCCTCCTGGTCACCCCGTACTCTCACATGGGCAATCTGAAGTCATATGTCAGGGATTCAAATAAGGTTGATTGCATTTCCATTGATTGTATGTGGTGAATCATTGTATGTGTCTACTACTATTTACATTCAAAAGGAACCCAGTTGGTTCTGTTTTCAATATAAATGCGGTATTTATAAGTTTCACCAATGCAAGAGGGCTTAATGAATAACACATACATGAATAAAATAATATAGTAAATACAAGTTAATTTTGATGCAATTGGAATTAACCACTACCCCATTTCTGAATGACAAATTCTCAACATAAATAAAATGTTGTGTACTTCTCAAGTTAAAACAATTGTATGTAAATCCTAATATTGTGTAGTATTGTGTAATAGTTTCATTTATTTTGTGCCTTCAGGACTTGACAATCCAAGATTTACTGGACTTTGGTCAGCAAATTGCAGATACCATGGATTATCTTAGCAGCCAGTCGATTGTGCATGGCAACCTGGCACTTAGGAACTGCTTGTAGGGGTCTCAATGGTTATTAATAAAAAAAATGTTATAAAAATTATCAAATACTTTTAAATGTTCTGTACATTTGTTGCCTATATGACTGCAAACCTCTATGTTCAATAGGAATGGGAGTTACTTAAAACACTGTATTATGTGAAATTGGAATAAGACATCAAACTGGGAATGGACATCATTTTGGTGATTTTCTCAAACAAAACTAATCATTTCAAGATCTGAATTTATTTTTGTAATATTTTAACTATACTTCAACCTTAATAAGGAATTTTTTATGACTTTTTCATTAACAGTGATTGTATTTTTATCATTTTAACTGTATTTTAAAACTGTGTTCATGCGCGGCATGGACACAGTTTTATTTTAAGAGGAATAAAAAAAAAATCATAAAAAATCCAGTTTTGTAGTAAAATCAATTTAAATGAACTTATTATATATGCAAGTGTCTATTTTAATTATAATTTGTCAAACTAAATAAATGCAACATGTAAAACTGCATATTATGCACAGTTGAAAAAACACAATTTATTCCCAAGTTGATGTCTTATTCCAACTTCACATAATTCAGTGTTTTAATTACATCTCCAATTATTATTTTTTAAGAAATGGCACATTTTCACATAATTGTGTGTCATGGACATGGAAATAGTGCTTCCCATTATGTATTTGTTTGTAATGTACCATTTAATTGTGTGATCCTTATTGTATTGTGTGATTTGGTTTATATCTGTGTATATTACCTTTTCCGTAAAAGTACCAAAAAACTGTTTTGGACACTTCCAGCTCTACCATGCACATGCAAATGATGCCATGCTCATGCAAATAATGCAACTTTGATATACTGGACTGTTGTTTCAGTTTGTCAGATGAGCGGAAAGTCCAGGTATCCGACTACAGCCTTTACAAAGATGTGTTCTCTCCAGATGTGTACAAGAAATGTGAGGATAAAAACAAGGCCCTCGTCAAATGGTCTGCACCAGAAATACTCGAGGGAGAAGACTTCTCCACTGTGACTTCATACTCAGATGTGGTTTGAAATTGTTTTATAAATTTTGTGAAATTTCGACTAATGTCAAAACAATAGGGAAACAATCGTTGAAGTAAGCCTTTTTAACCAACAACCTGGAATTCTTTTAAATAATTTCTTTAAAGCCAGAAAATGTAAAGTCTGTGAGTTCAATCAGCTTCCTACAAAACTTCAGAGGTTGCATGACTTTAATATATGAACACTCTCAATGCACCTTCATCTACTTACCTCTTGTTGACCTTGACATTGCCAAAGTTTTCAACTTATTCAGAAGGCCGAAATTGTTGGTTAATCTTCAATGATGTATTTTGTCTAATATCAATAGGACTTGCATCAATACTAGTTTACATGTTGCCTTTGAACACTATTACACAACAACACCTGACCAAATTTTGACCTTGAACAACAGCTACATTGGGTTTTGGATCTTATTATTGCTAGTAATTTAGTGGGAGGTATATTTCAGGGAAATGTATTGTTCTATGTGATAATTTGAACATCATTGTAACCAGGGATCATATTTTTTTCGGTTTTGTCGGTCCTAGACCGATTGGGGTCATGAAAGACCGATTGAAAATCCCAAAGAGTCGGTCCGATTCTGTTTGCTAAAATTCCCATGTCATGAAATCGATTATGCAGTGCACATGCTAGCATACCCTAATTACATTCTTATCTCGATTAGGTGTGATAAACCATACACTGCAGTCTCTAAACCGGTCAGGACCAGTCTATTGCACGTCAGCCGACTAGTATCAGCGTATGACACCAATCAACGAAGATTCGCGCGGTTGTGTATTAGTCAAGCGTGAATAACCCAGTGTCAATATCAATTGATAATTTCACTGGCTTATACCTAGCAAACTAATCGGTCCGTAATGTGTGCTTGTCCACGATAAAATCGTTGACAGTTACTTCGGAGATTAAAACCTTGATGTTATCCTCGTGGAAATTGTGCATTTCATGCATGATACAGTCAGTAAACTTTCATATAAACAAAGAAGAAAATCGGATATTCTGCAATAATTGTGGGCGGAACTTATACACTGAAAGCACGCGCTGTAACTAAACAAAACATGCCGATACATTTTCCACCAGCGTAATAATCCGGCAATAAATGAATGAAAGTTGCGGTTTTGATTGACAGAACAGCCGAAAGTTAGTTTTATGGGAGGAACTTCACATAAAATAGCACACAAGAAAAATAATATACATTGTATAAATCTTTAGTAAAAATCGTGTTAGAATCGAAATAATTCGTGTACTTTATTGTTTGTTGTTGAATAACCCACGGCTGGAAGTAAAGATACGTGTTTTTGAATCACTCGTGCTTCGCACTTGTGATTTAATCCCTACGCATCTTAACTTTCGGCCGTGGTTTATTTGACAACAAACTATAACGTACACGAATTGTTTTTCAACTATTTGGTTTTATTATTGCCAGTAGCCAACCTACGCACAGACATTTGTTAGGTTCAATGCATGTGTGTAAGCTATTATCGAGTCGACAATGATTTAAAACATCGGTATAGACTTACACAGATTAATAATATTGACAACGATGAAAAGTCAGATAAAACAGTTACCGAAATAACAATGAAATAGCTAATGATAAAACCAATTGAAAAAACCTTATATGTTCCGTTTAAAAAATGCTTAAGGCAATTTAACTTGTACATTATTATACCCTCTTCATGAATGGCAAAATCAATGGTATATATTTTAACGTAATTTGTCATAATTTCGGATAAAAATTTTCGGACACTTTTTCCCCCATTTAAATCCGGACCGATTGATGTTGCTGGAAAATATGATCCCTGATTGTAACCTCATTCTTGGAAAACCTGGCTGAATGCAGGAGCTTAAAGTTCCATCCCTGACTAACCTGTGGTCCCTGACTAGCCTGTGGTCCCTGACTAGCCTGTTGTCCCTGACTAGCCTGTGGTCCCTTACTAGCCTGTGGTCCCTGACTAGCCTGTGGTCCCTGACTAGCCTGTGGTCCCTGACTAGCCTGTGGTCCCTGGCTAGCCTGTGGTCCCTGACTAGCCTGTGGTCCCTGACTAGCCTGTGGTCCCTGACTAGACTGTGTGAACTGCTCTGTCTTATCTAGGATGACCCTTGACGCACATGCATTAAACCCAGTTTTTCCAGAACGAGTCTCAATTAATGCACTTTCTCTAATCTTAGTGGTCGTATGGTGTTGTTTTGTGGGAGCTTCTGACAAGGGGCATCACTCCGTATCCAGACATAGATAACTCTGCAGTATTGGAACACGTGAAAAATGGCAACAGATTAAAGAAACCCAAGCAGTGCCCAGAAGAAGTGTAAGTCACTTTTTGAGGAATTCTCATAGTGATATGAGATTGAAATTTTGAGAATTACATATGAATATTTAAATGAAAAATTGCTAAATTTAGCCAAATTAAAAACTCATTAATATTTTGTAACCAAACTTACAAGAGCCCATAATTTGTAAGAGCAGACAAAATCTACTACGACTACTATTATTACTCGTACATTATTGCATTTACAACATTATTGTTGAATTATATATTATTGTATACCTATAATAAATGCATAATTACCATTAAGGTATTCAGTCAATATAGGTATATATGCCAAGGGGTAAATGGATTACCCTCACATTTTCTAAATCCTGATTCTGTTCCCTGCAGGTACAATGTGATGGTGCGCTGCTGGGCGTTGGAGCCCAGGTCCCGCCCCTCATTCCACCAGATAGCTGCCGACGTTGCAGGCTTCTTGGGCCATGCAGGGGACGAGTCTGGGGTAGGGGAGACAACTCCACTGCAAGATGACATCAATGCCAGGCAGGAGATTGTATAATGGGATTGCTTAGCAACAGCTGCCTTCCTTGCACTGTACAAATGTGCTGATGTAACTAGTACACTGTAACTATTATCAAAACAGTCACACTAGACAGGAAGTTGTACAAACCTTTCCCACTCAGTAACTTGATTTTAGCCATATGAAGTCACATAAAAAATCAAATTTAATTGAACAATTTTCGTAAACAATTTAAATTTTTAAGGCTTCAATTCTATCACTAGGATACTGATGAGCAGCGAACAGCACAAAACCTGGTAATGGTTTTCTGCTGGTTGCATAAGCCATTTTCACTTTTCCTTGAAGCAGGTAAAGGTTAATGGGGTTACTGAGTAACATCGGTCTCCTTTACAGTGTACCAACGTGCTGATGATGTAAAACTGTATGACATTGATGTTTGATATTAAGTTTTTATGACTGAAATGGTTAAATTATGGAACTGTACATTGTAATATATGTATGTATGAATATTGTGATTCTAGCCTCGAAATTACATGTTTTATTATTATAATGTTAGAATATCAAATGTGTAGTCATCTTAAATTGTTCACGCTATCATAAAAAACGTTCATCTTATTAGATGGTTCTGAGAATCAATTTCAGGTGTATGTGAATGCATTTGCTAAAAGAAACGTTTTCTCTATTGTTTTGTACATTGATAATGCCATAATACTAGTACCATAAAACCAACTGTTTAGTATGTAGATAAATTTTAAATCAAATGTGTAATATATAGGTTTTCTGCCTCTGCATGTAATTGCAACATGATACATAATGAAATATTGAGAGTATCTGACAAGCTTAATTTCTGTCAAGCCCTTTTGCAGCAAGCTTGATATAGCAATCACAATGGTAGAATGATTGTGCATGCGTTCATGATTTCGAGCTTATCCATACTCTACATTTGTCACTCATTGTGAAATAAAGAAAAACTTACCACAGATTACCATCATCATGATATGTCTTCATATCTTACAATTAAATGCCACACTAAAAGGTCAAAGATGCATTTGGGACATTAAACAGGTTTTTCTTACTATAACTTTGCTATTCAATATTCAATTTAAAAATATTTCAAAGGTCCTGGTTAAACTTTAAGGTAAAATGTCAAAGTTGGACATAATACAATAACTTGTTTTAGCTTGTCTGGACTTTTACTTTGTCATTTATTGTGCTATGTTAGAATAAAAAATGACCATCATCATAAGACGCCATGTCACGTGTTAGTCTCATTTTACCACCAAGTTCAAGGTCACACTTAGAGGTCAAAGGTCAAATTATCCATTTAACATCATCCAGACTGTAACTATGCCATTCATCCTGCAAGCTTAATATAGCTTACCACAAATGAGATGGAAGGTTGTCTATACTACCTATCTCCTTACTTTAAAGGTCATGGTCACACTAAGAGCTCAAATTTGGTCATGAAACAGATTGTCTGGACTATAAATATGACATTAATCATGTGTTTAAAATAATTAATCATAAATATCTACCATGAGAAGATTATGTGCGGATTGTAATATCAGTCTCCCTACCTCAAAGGTCAAGGTCAGTCTTAAGGTCAAATGTTAAATTGGGCTAAAAAGCATGTTGGCTAGAGTGTAACTGCATAATTGATCATGCAATTGTAAATTGTGTATCACAAATGCTCACCATGCAGATATGTTGTGCCTTCCCTTGGACAAAGATCAAGCTCACACTTGAAGTCAAATATGTGCATGCTGCAGGTTGTTTAATAATGTCAGTCATTATTGACCAATTGCTTGCTATGCTGCCAAAGGGATCTAGTTTCATATACAGTTTTACCATATTTGCCATATAAATGGACTGGTCAATAGATTGCTATGCACATTAACTACATAAATAGATTACTGTGTGTATGTTGATCTAAGATCAGAGCTCCATAAATAAACTGCTGTCGCAATAATAATCGTGTATGCAATCATTATAATTTATGCATTTACATGGGATTCCTGTGTGAAAGCTGCTATAATGCAAGTGTATTTTATATAATTCTGTATTCTTATGTATTGTATGGTGCATTTCTTGTAAAATTGGTGCTTTTGTTGTTCTTATGGTGTATATTATTATTTTGCTATAAATAGTTAGTTTAGCATCAAATGCATGTACTATTGTGTGTGTATCGTTTCCATGACCTTTCACTGTATGTAACTGGCCAGTTTCATTCATAAAAATACTGACATGCACATTTCATTTTTTTACCAATGCTAGTCTTGTTTCTTTTGTGGACAAAACTTGAGTTCAGTTGAAACTTTACACAACATATTTTAATAATTCATAAGCGTCTGATTTTATGTGTTTTATTTCTTAACATGATTTTAGTAAATTCTGTTTTATTTTTGCTGCTCAAATTATTGAGAAAGATCTTGAGCGAAGAGGCAGGGTGCTGTATCAGCCTACTTCACACTCCCAGTCTTTTTCTAACTTCTTAACAAAAAGTGTGAACAAATATATTGTTATATATAGTAGATGTTTGTTTGATTTTCATTGGCATATGAAAAGGCTATTCTTAACAACCTTTAGTGAATAGCTGGGCAGAAATGACCTGTAGAAAGAAAAATTAAAAGAAGATGGCAACCAGTTCCTTTCTTTTTGTAAGAAAGGATCTTACCTAATTTTTAACCACTAGTTTCAGACATAAAATTCTGCAAGTTTGATTACCATGAGGTTTACACACAAGCCTCTTACAAGCCAATAGTTATATTGACATATGTCTTCTATAAGGTGTGCCTTTAATGTACCATGGTCTATAATACTCTTGCCACCCATGATGTATAGAACTCTGTAGACTATATACTTTCTGTGGTATAAGACAATGAACATTTCTGATTTGTGTGATACAAGTTTACAACTGAGATTAAATTCTACCACAAGCTGTTTGATTTCATCAGTAGGCCGTAAAATGTTTTATTTATGTTTATGTACATATTTTACACTAATTTATGTGGAACATACAATTTTTAGCTCATCTATTTTTATTTTTTTTTAAATTATGAGCTATTGTCATCACCTTGGCGTTGGCGTCCGGTTAAGTTTTGCGTTTAGGTCCACTTTTCTCATAAAGTATCAATGCTATTGCATTCAAACTTGCTACACTTACTTACTATCATGAGGGGACTGGGCAGGCAAAGTAAGATAACTCTGGCTTGCATTTTGACAGAATTATGTGCCCTTTTTATACTTAGAAAATTGAAAATTCTGGTTAAGTTTTGTATTTAGGTCCATTTTACTCCTTAAGTATCAAAGCTATTGCTTTCATACTTGCAACACTTACTATCATAAGGGGACTGTGCAGGCAAAGTTTTGTATCTCGGACTGGCATTTTGACGGAATTATGGGCCGTTTATACTTTGGTTGAGTTTGTGTTTTGGTCCACTTTACCCCTAAAGAACTTGGAACACTTGCAAACTTTCATAAGGGGACAGTAAAGGACAAGTTGCATAACTCTGGTTGTCATTTTTACGGAATTATGGCCCTTTTTTGACTTAGTAACTTTGAATATATGGTTACATTTTGTGTTTAGATCCACTTTACTTCTAAAGTATCAAGGCTTTTGCTTTTAAACTTCAAATACTTTCATGCTATCATGAGGGTACTGTACCTGGCAAGTTGAATTTTACCTTGACCTTTGAATGACCTTGACTCTCAAAGTCAAATTATTAAATTTTGCTAAAATTGACATAACTTCTTTATTTATGATTAGATTAGATTGATACTTTGACAAAACAACTCTTACCTGACATACCACAATAGACTCCACCCTAACCATCCCCCCCCCCCGAATCCCCCCTCAATCCCCTCCCCATTATTATTTTTTTAATTAAAGATCATCTAATTAATGACCACCACACCCTCACACTATACCCACCCCCCACCCCCCCACCCCCAAAAAATAATTTTTATGCCCTTGGTAGGGTGGCATACAGCAGTTGAACTGTCCGTCAGTATGTCAGTCAGTCTGTCCGTCCGTTTGATAAAAAACTTTCACATTGGCCATAACTTTTTCACTTTTGAAGATAGCAACTTGATATTTGGCATGCATGTGTATCTCATGGAGCTGCACATTTTGAGTGGTGAAAGGTCAAGGTCATCCTTCAAGGTCAAATGTCAAATTTATGGTGTCTGTCCGTCCAAAAACTTTAACATTGGCCATAACTTTTTTAATATTGAAGATAGCAACTTGATATTTGGCATGCATGTGAATCTCATGAAGCTGCATATTTTGAGTGGTGGAAGTTCAAGGTCAAGGTCATCTTTTTCAAGGTTAAATTTTATTTTATTTTTAAATTCAAAGCGGCGTTCTTATGAAGCTGCACATTTTGAGTGGTGGAAGGTCAAGGTCATTCTTCAAGGTCAAGGTCATCCTTCAAGGTCAAAGGTCAAAAAAAATATTTCTAAGTGGCGTTATCATTAAGCTGCACATTTTAATTGGTGGAAGGTCAAGGTCATCCTTTTAGGTCATCCTTCAAGGTCAAAGGTAAAAAAAATGATAAAAAATTCAAAGCGGCGTTATCATGAAGCTGCACATTTTGAGTGGGGGTAGTTCAAGGTCAAGGTCATCCTTCAAGGTAAAAAAAAATTACAAATTTCAAAGCGGTGTTCTCATGAAGCTGCACATTTTGAATGGTGGAAGGTCAAGGTCATCCGTCAAGGTCATCCTTCAAGGTCAAAGGTAAAAAAGTAATAATTTCAAAGCGGCGTTATCATGAAGCTGCACATTTTGAGTAGTGGAAGTTCAAGGTCAAAGGTCATAAAAATAATATTTTAAAGTTGTGTTCTCATAAAGCTGCATATTTTGAGTGGTGGTAGTTCAAGGTCAAGGTAATCCTTCAAGGTCAAAGGTAAAAAAAAAAAAAATTCAAAGCAGCGCAATAGGGGGCATTGTGTTTCTGACTAACACATCTCTTGTTTTTTTCAAACATGGTTAAAAAACACAAATATTTATTTTTATATTTTATTTACGAAATACCGTTCAACCATCCCACCCAAGAAAATAAAATTATTTTTTTGTTGCATTTTTTTTGCATTTTTGGAAGGTAATGTAATAAATGACCACACCCCCACACTATACACCCCTCTCCACTCCACCCCTCCCTCCTTTGTGATTGAAATTGAGATAGGTCCCTACACCTTTAAAAAGAAAAATAGATGAGTGGTCTGCACCCGCAAGGCGGTGCTCTTGTTTATACAATGCTGTACATGTCCTGTTTTTACTGTGATGTGAAGGGGCACTATCAGCTGAGAAATAATTTTGATGTTCTTCAATCTTCATATTTATGATGTAAGTAGCTTTTGACATTTTTTGTTCCCCTTTTGATTGGTAATGACATGATCTGCATAAATGTATTCAACAATCAGTCATGTCGTGTATTATTTATTGAGGTTTTAACTTCTGTTCATTTAAGGAAGCTGTGTATACTGCTGCTTGGTTTTCTTTTTACACTTTCATGTGTCAATAAAGCTTTTTAAAAGTTTTATAAAAACTGTGTTTGGTCTTTGCTATCCCATGTTCCTTGCCAAAGCAGATAGATCTGTATATGTATTTGTTTAAGGTGGCCTCAGTTTTCTCATGTTATCAATAAATGTAATTAAATTTTCAATATGGTTATCTATAAAAGGTAAAAATTATACAATTACGGTAACTTATCAGTAATAATATTTGATTTACATGTACGATGTACTGTTTATGTGAAGTGTAATCAACTGACAGGAATATGACTATCCTTTCAATGTTAAATTATAAATATTGGATTTGTTTGTACCTTATTTACTTTATATGTATTATTTTGACATTGCCTCAATTCGTTTTTAGCGCACTTGTGCAATTCAAAGTTTTGGTTCTTTAGATCACCTGATATGAGCTGGGATTTGTCAGTAAACTTTATTCAAGCAGCATCTCCTAAATTAAAGGGCAAATTTTACCAAACTTCACTGAAAGATTATTATGCCCCCCTTTGAAGAAGAGTGCGTATATTGTTTTGCACATGTCGGTACGTCGGTATGTCCGTCCGTCCACCAGATGGTTTCGGGATGATAACTCAAGAACGCTTAGACCTAGGATCATGAAACTACATTGATCATGACTCGCAGATGACCCCTATTGATTTTCAGGTCACTAGGTCAAGGTCACGGTTACCCGAAATAGTAAAATGGTTTCCGGATGATAACTCAAGAACGCTTATGCCTAATATCACGAAACTTCATAGGTACATTGACCATGACTCTCAGATGACCCTTATTGATTTTCAGGTCACTAGGTCAAAGGTCAAGGTTATGGTGACCCAAAATAGTAAAATGGTTTCTGGATGATAACTCAAGAACGCTTATGCCTAGGATCTTGAAACTTCATAGGTACATTGATCATGACTCGCAGATGACCCCTATTGATTTTCAGGTCACTAAGTCAAAGGTCATGGTGACCTGAAATAGAAAAATGGTTTCTGGATGATAACCTAAGAACGTTTATGCCTAGGATCATGAAACTTCATAGGTATATTGATCATGACTCGCAGATGACACCTATTGATTTTCAGGTCACTAGGTCAAAGGTCAAGGTCACGGTGACAACTTAGAAAAATGGTTTCCGGATGATAACTCAAGAACGCTTCTGCCTAGGATCATGAAACTTCATAGGTACATTGATCATGACTCGCAGATGACCCCTATTGACTTTCAGGTCACAAGGTCAAAGGTCACGGTGACTTGACACAGTAAAATGGTTTCCAGATGATAACTCAAGAAAGCTTACGCCTAGGATCATGAAACTTCATAGGTACATTGTTCATGACTCGCAGATGACCCCTATTGGTTTTCAGGTCACTAGGTCAAAGGTCAAGGTCGCAGTGCCAAAAAACGTATTCACACAATGGCTGCCACTACAATTGACAGCCCATATGGGGGGCATGCATGTTTTACAAACAGCCCTTGTTTAATCTTTATTTTTGGAAGTTGCATACAATCTTCCAGAGCTAAAAAGAGACCGTAACAATTTGAATTTCAAAAATATATCAACCTTTAGGGCTCAATTGGGTCAATATTTGTAATGTAATATTATCAGTGGTCCTCTACCAAGTTTGTTAAAAACTTGACATGTACATTGTTTATTTAGTGATGCAACATTTAAGAGCATTGATATTTGGTATGTAACATTAAAGTGGTCCTCTACAAAGTTTGTTCAAATGATGCCCTTATGGTCAAAACTAGCCCTGCCCAGGAGGAAACTTGTCTGCCACATATGCTTGTTATGAAAACTCCTTCCAAACTTCAAAGCTGAGAACCTAGCTATTATGTAGTGTGGTGGTCCTGTGCAAAGTTTGTTCAAATGATGCCTCTGGGACCAAAAATGACCATGACCCAGGGATCACATGGTAATGTATATACCTTTATATCAAAATGGCTGTAAAAGCGTCAACGACCGCAAGGCCCAGAGGTTTTGTATTGGATTTGTAAAATCATACAGTGGTCATTGTCAACACTTCATTCAAGTTTTAATGAAAACAAATAAGCGTGTTCATTTTTTTATTTAAATTAAAAACAAAGTAAGCAATATAACACAGTACGAGAATAATTTATTTATTTGAATACTTAATACGATAATTATTTTATCAGACACAGGGTCATCCGTTTTTCAAATATGTGTACAGCAAAACATTTTGTGATACAACCAGGATATGGAAAAACGGAAGTTGCGTATCAAGTTATTTGAACATGAAAAGTGCTGTCTCATTTGCTTTACAAAATACGACATAGGCAATTTTGCACAGAAATATCTATATCCATATCTACGTATACATGAATAGAATGATGACGGCAAGTTTTGCAACAGTTTCCATTGTTTTCATAATGAACACTGGTTAGATTTGTCATGGAAGTTAGAAACTTGTCAAAAGCTTACTGGAGCATAAAAGATGAAGCACGATTACAAATACACAACGATCTGTAAATAATGTGTATTGATAGCTACCCTAACGATAACTATAACGTTGGGAAATGCAGACGATATGAACACAGAAGGAAAATGCAGACGGGATACTGATTTCATAAAATCGGTCGCCTAGAAACTGGACAGCGTCATGCTGAAATACTTGAGCGAGTAGCCGAACCCGTACCAGTCTCTGTAGAACAGACCGTCGTACATGGAGCCGGGGGGAGTGTAGGACCCGCATTGGGGGTAGTACCTCCCAGTAGGGAGCGTGTACGTGCAGTAGTTGTACCACCAGCCACCGCGCATGCTCAGTGCGCAGCTGTGAGCGTCCGGTGCGTCTATGGTAGCGAATGGCATGCCGTTGTTGAAAGAGAAGTCATCCGGAAGTACGTTACCAGAAGCGTAGCTGTTAATGTAGAGGGTGTATCGCGAGGAGGCGGGTCCCAGCGAGAAGTGGCGGTAGACGATGGTTTTGACATTGTGGTTGCAGTCTTGCATCGTCACCGTGAGCGTGTTGTAACCTTTGATCCGGAAAGAAATACAGAACATGTATCTGTAAATTTGAAAGGCTCTTTTCTACCTTTAGCAGTCGACGTGGATTTTTGTATTAGCAAAAAGGAAATTTAACAAGCAAGATAAAACACTTGGGTAATCATATTTTCATCATAGTGTAAACATAATTATCTCGTTTTCCCTTGTTTGCCATCGATCTTACACAAGACATAAACATGATCCCCGTCTTTGGTAGTCGAGGTTAAAGCAACTTTTTACTTGAGTCCACTTTTGATAATGTATTAATGGCTGTGTACCTAATAAAGCCTGTTAATAAATATTTCCCAATGGTAAAATGTCCAATCGATAAGATATGTGATTTATGCTTAAAGTTTCATAACAGTAAAGTTTTTTAAAGTTAAATGTTGGGCAAGATGCAAATTTGTGAACCAACAGTACATACCTTTGTCTGTCAGCGCTTTGATATTCGCCAGTCCTAACCAGCCGTCCCCTGCCGCAATGTTCCCAAAGCCTCGCTCGTAGTTATAGAAGTTCTGTACGAAGCTCACCGTGCCGAACTTCTGCACCAGTATCCCATAGCTGGCGACTCCAGACTCGAAAGAGCAGAAAACCTGTAAAAAAAGAGACAACCCTTGATCATGTAGTGATATAACGTCTTACATTTCACTTTTCAGAAATGAAACAATGTTCCTTTGCATGACATGGATCACCGAGTGGTTAAGATATTAGACTTTATGCTGAAGACCGGGGCTCAAGGCTCGGATAGAACAACATTTTGATTTATATGTGTTTTCCCTAGTTATACTAAAACCTAAATACATATTTATTTGATATGCTTAAATAATAGTAATTATTTTAAGGTAGAACTTCACAATAAACAAATATCTGGTAAAAAGTCCCTTCTGCGCTCACCACGATGGGTTCCGACTGGTTAAGGTAGATCCGGTACGCCCCTGCTTCCTTGTAGGAACCGGAAGCGAGGATTTCATCACAGTCTGGCATTTTGTAAATAGAAAAGTGTATGTCATTTGCATGCACAATCATGACGATTTAAAGGGGCCTTTTCACAGATTTTGGCATTTTTTAACTTATTCATTAAATGCTTTATATTGATAAATGTAAACATTGGATCGTAAAAGCACCAGTAAAAAATCAAGAATAAAATTTAAAAAAGGAAAAGAACATTGCCCGGAGCAGGTTTCGAACCAGTGACCCCTGGAGTCCTGCCAGAGTCCTGAAGTAAAAACGCTTTCGCCTACTGAGCTATTCCGCCGAATACACATTCTTGACGAATTTTATACCTTATATAAGCAATTTTCGTAGTTTCACAAAATTTAACGACAAAAACAGAACTCTCCAAATTATTCAATCGTTTCGCGTTGCAACGCTTTATTATTTTTAGGTTTTAAAATCGTCAAAAGATGCATATAATGGCTATATTAGAGCATGGTAAATGTTCAGTATTACTGTTTCCTCACAAATATCAAAACTAAAACGAAAATTTGCGGATCTGAAACAACTTTTTTCAATTTTGTCAATTTACCAAACCGTGAAAAGATCCCTTTAAATTTATACATGTAATAGATCTAATAACCGTAATGTAAAGTTAACCCATTTAAGCCTAGTGGACTCTCCCATCTTTCTAAATTGGATCAATTTATTTCCAAAATTAGGGAAGTCTAGTATATTTGTTTTTATATTTAGAATATTTCTTACAGATTTTTTTTAAGCAAACAGCGCAGACCCAGATTAGACGCCGCATGATGCGGCGTCTCATCTGGGTCTACGCTGTTTGCCAAGGCCTTTTTTTCTAGTCGCTAGGCATAAATGGGTTAAATTAATACATGTTATAGGTCTAATATCCGTACTGTAAAGTTAATATGTTCCGGGATGAATTCAGTTTCACCATGGTTCGATCGCGTTATGCGATCAAACTATTAGATTTAGATCGTATCTATTTTTCAATTTACATGATTATTTAAAAGTGTTAGGGATTCAACAGAGTCGATCAAACGCGAATGCTACACAACCGCTTGAATTCATTAAACCTCCATGTATTAGAATATTTTAGATTCATTACTCCGTGCCAACCAACGTGGCCATATAATTCCAGTTAGTTATCAAAGCGTTACGACCGCACGCATGTGTTCATTTCTTTTTATACATGTATAAAACAAGGACTTCATTACCCGAACCACTAATCGAGAGTTCTATATACCTTAAGGTAATCTAATTAACTGCAGATGTATTTGAAGACATAGAGGTGACAACCGAATTTTTTTTTTCTTCGCGTACGCACGTGCGACTCTGTACACTTAAACGACTTTACACGTGCAAGGACTATCAATGAGTGGCAGTGTGTGCAGCACTCGAGGCCATGTAGCCTTACGTTCACGTGCACTCGCGAACAATTTGTATGCGCTCGGGTAAGCATTTGGGAAAAAACAGAAGTCCCACCTATACCACGAGATCTTTCTGCACCACTATATTATTTAAATTAATGGACACACCACTAATTATTCTAGTTCTATATAACAGTGAAATTAAATTTATTTACAAGTAAGTGAAATATTTTTCTAGAAAAAGATCATGAGGTTCGAATTTTTCCGCATTTATGAATACTCTGCAGTCTTGTATATGTTTAAATCTACGCTATGTACCTGTTTCGACTTGTACATGTTTAAAACTTTTATTTAAGCGACTCGTACCTTCAATCATGTAAAATGTGTCCCTTATACTGTAACCAAAAATAAAATAAACACAAACCTTGATATTTTGTGAAGTCCGCGTCGTTGAGAACGGTGACGTCACTGACAGGTTCCACATCCGCCGTCGGCTGTTCGAACTCCACACTTCCGGCCGGCCTCTTACTTCCACCACGTGCACCGACCACCACAAGCGCACATAGCGACATACACAGAAACTGGCGGACCATTTGGAGCGACCAACGTGTTGGTATGATCATCTGGCGTTAAGCAAATGAGACTGACGAGTCTCACTTGCTTGATAAAATTTCAACCAACCAACTAGGAAGTAAAAAAGCAGTTTGGGATAGGTGTTTGATACACATCTAGAACCAACTTTAGATGAGGTAAAATAGCTGTATGTGAAACATGTCTATAAATAGAATGGCGATTTTGCAACTTTAAGTTGTCTGGTTACTGACTTGTTCAATGGGGTCAAACTACTAATGTTAATAAGATCACTTATCTGTCTTACATTCACAATTGCTTGTTTTCTTAAAGTATTGGACAAGGCGTGGCATGGATATATAAACATTAATTATATCCAATATTGTACAACTGCATATAATCAATCATTATCTATAAATGGTATTTCATATTTACAAAAATAAATGGAATTTTACTAGTTGTACTTTGATCACATTGTTAATTTTGCGCTTCCTAGTTTCTTGAATAATAACCCGTCAATCACTTGCGTGATGTTTGCATGGGTAAATTCCGTCATTGTGGTCTACAAAACATTTCAATTTTGGGGATCGTCTAATAATCATACAGGTACACTTTTATTACATATATATAATAGTGAAGAAAATGGGAATAATTTCAATACAAATTAAAGAGACGAATCAACAAAATAACATTTTGTTTTTAACCAGACTGACTCACTGGTGTGTATTACATTTAACATTATTAAATGAGATTATTGTTGTGTTAATTATATGACTTAAAATGTCAATTGTTATACACAATATATATTTAATAGACGACCCTCAAAATGAATTGTCAAGATTATGAAGGTAAGAAGTACAACTTTTTCATGATAAACATGGAATTTGTAGCCACTAGGAAGTAAGTAAAGATATTCATAAATATGTCACTTACGGTACATGACAATGTTTATATTTTAAAAGGATTTTACAAAATCAAACGTTGTATTTTGCAATGAGTAGAAAGATCATAAGACCGCAATATTACATTTGTAACCGTAATTCAAGCGCTATGTTAATAACAAACACGAGAAAGACATTTTACTATCGTCCCCACAAATGTCATATGGTTTTATTAAGAACAATTAACATTTGTTTTAATCCTGACGTGAAAATTGCATTCAATGACCTTGACATACTAATTGTGAAAGCAATGCTTTATTTTTTAAATGCTGATAAAATGACGACATTGCCTGCAATAAATAGATGAAATATCATAAATGAGAATGCAGTCAATGAAATCATTAATTTTAGGTTGATATTGTGACAAAATATTCAGTAAGACAGCTTTTTAATAAGAACAAGATGTGTTTGTGAAACACTATGTCCCCCCATATATTTGAACTTTGACATTGAAGGATGGCCTTTATATTGACCTTTCACCACTCAAAATGTGCAGCTCCATGAGATACACATGCATGCCAAATATCAAGTTGCTATCTTCAATATTTCAAAAGTTATGGCCAATGTTAAAGTTTGACGCAAAAAACAACAACAAATAGACAGGGCAAAAACAATATGTAATAAAAATTTGTATAATGCAATGCAGTTACATGTACCGGTATATCATACTGCATTAGTTATATGACTGAATCACGATTAAGATGGTGATGTAACTTGACTGTACTCGTGAAAATTAGTCACTTTGTGTATTGGGCAATAATTCGCGTGTGTACATGTAGTTTTACTTTTACTTTCACACACCGTGCATGGCAAATCACCATTTTCTTAAATTGTGATTGTGGGATTAAAAAAATATATTAAACCTTGAACATTAAAATAGGCTTTTGTTAAAACACTGCGCGTGTCATGCTGTATCAACTGTTCAAAAGAGAGACTGTAACACGAATAGAAAAGCCTAGATATATTAGATAAAAATCATAAAAAAAGCTTGAATTTCGTTCGATCTTTTCTGAGTAATGGGAACATGTCCGTGATGCATTTTGAAATATAAGTATTTTTTACCAAGAAAACCTTTACATGTACCGCATTTGTTTAAAATAATTGTAATATGAATCTGTATTGAAAGTTGTGTGTAAAGATTGAGCAATTCGATTTAAATCACATCCTCCAGTGGGCTTGGAGATATCCTCCGCGTATTTAACAACTTCGACATGTTCACACCATTCATATGTGACTTGTTCTGATAAAACTGGGCATACTGCATGTGCGTAAAGTGTAGTCCCAGATTAGCCTGTACAGTCCGCACAGGCTAATCAGGGACGACACTTTCCGCTTTTATGGTAGTTTAAGTTTCAATGAAGTCCATCCTTACCGAAAATTAAGTTTAGGCGGAAAGTGTCGTCCCTGATTAGCCTGTGCGGACTGCACAGGCTTATCTGGGACGACACTTTACGCACATGCATTATGCCCAGATTTCTCAGAACAAGACACATATATTAAACTTCTTGTGTGTTTCGTTACTGTGTTGATTTTGTTTACCTATAACCCGTTTTCATTTTTCCTCGTGTGGCATACTTTATATATAAATTATGACTTATATCTTTGATTCTTTTAACCCCAAAATACAGATATTATATTCATTTATATCATTTTCCTAGGAAATTTTGTTTACTGACAAGCATATATCATTTTAAACTGACGTATTTAATTGTAAATTGAATTTGTTGTAAGTTAATTACATATTTCCATTTCCTGTTAACCTCCCCGAGTTGTTTTTGTTTCGACGAAACATATCTTGACGTCACACTTAGTTAACGTCTAAATTACACGATTGTTTACATTATCAATGTTTAGGGAGCTTATTTTTATAGATAATATTCGCGGGTATTCCAATTTGATTAAGTTGACTTCTCTTTTAATGTCTCATTTATTGGACTAAGCTGAAGTTACACGTATATTTTGACACGTGTTCATGACGGTAACGTCTCAATTTCAAGTTATTTTACGCATTGTCTCAAGCAGGACTCACCGCGAGCAAATACTTTCGTAACATGGGGCATTTATAAATAAAATAAAATGATGTTTGCAAGCATATTTTGTTACAAAAACGCGAAAAATGAAATATAATAATTATCAGTCTTAAAAGAAGTTCGATGACAACAGATGGGTCGTCTCCTAGTCACGTGATATCGCCATGCGGAAGTACTTCAAAGAATAGCCGAAACCGCGCCAGTCGCTGTAGAACAGACCGTCATAGAAACGCCCGAGAGGAGTGTAGGGACCGCATTTGGGGTAGAATTTCCCAGTGGGTAGAGCGTACGTGCAGTAGTTGTACCACCAACCGGCGCGCATGTTCAGTGCGCAGTTGTTTACATCCGGTCTATCGATAGTCGAGAAAGGCATGCCGTTGTTATGGGACAGGTCGTCAGGGAGTACGTTACCGGAAGCATAGCTGTTGACGTAGAGAGTGTAGCGCGAGGCAGGCGATCCAAGCGAGAAGTGATTCCAGACGAGTGTTGTAACCACATTATTGCAGTCTTGCATCGTCACCGTGAGCTTGTTGTTACCTGCAGTCAACAGAACAGTGTTATCACTAGTAGTTCATTTACCAAACGCCAATATACACAAACAATGCCATTACAGTTCAATAGATTTGCTCGATCTATATGCGACTAGAATTACGATCCGTTTGGTCGGTTCCCACGTGGTTCCGTGCGGGTTCTGCATGAAACTACGGTAATACATACAGCCGTTTGTTACACTCGTTTGTTTGCTTTACAGCTATAGTTGTATCACGTACTTTTAAAGGGGCCTTTTCACGTTTTGGTAAATTGACAATATTAAAAAAAATGTTTCAGATTCGCAAAGTTTCGATGTAGCTATGGTATTTGTGAGGAAACAGTAAACCTTAACATTTACCATGCTCTAAAATATCCATTTTATGCATCTGTTGACGATTTAAAAACCTGAAAATCACAAAGGGTTGCAACGCGAAACGATTGAATAATTTGTCATATATTTTGTGATACTACTACGAGGATTGCTTATATTAAGTATAAAATACATCACTCACGGTATGAGCAAGGATGGCCGAGTGGTCTAAGCGATAGATTTTTACCCCAGGGGTCAGTGGTTCGAACCCAGTTGACGGTTACTTTTCTTTCTTTCTTTAATTTTATTCTTTTTTTTACTGGAACTTTTTAGTTCTAATGTTTACATTTATCAATATAAAGAATTGATTGACAAACTTCAATGCATGCCAAACTCTGTGAAAAGGCCCCTTTAAATATCAGAACATTGTGTTTGAGGCTCAACTGTACATCTCTGTGTAACACGTACCTTTGACTGTAAGAGCGTTTGTTAAGAGGGTGTCGATTCTACAACTAAAATTTACGTGTAACACGTACCAGCGCGTATTGGACCCTTACCTGGTGAGTTCTACCATACAACTACATGTCATGACTATTTTATTAGAGTACATTGTATTTAAGAATTCGCCCTGGCAGCTACATACAAAATTAAGACGTTTCAGAGCCTGCAAAGTTAAACTTTGCGGCTACGTGTAACACGTACCGGCGTCTGTTAGAGCCTTGATGCGCCGTAGACCGAGCCAACCGTCACCTCCTCCAATGCTCCCGAAGCCCCACTCATAGTAGAAGTAGTACTGCACAAAACTCACCCTGCCGAACTTCTGAATCGAAATCACGTAGCTAACGGAACCCAGCTCGAATTGGCAGTATACCTGTAAAAGTGCACGTCACTGACGTCAACTATAAATCAAAACTCAGACAGCATTTAAGACTTTTGGCGAACAAAAAAGAAACTACGTTAAAACACTTATCGAATTGTATTGGAAACTATCCGGTGGAAAAAATAAGAAACATCAAAACTCTTAAAGGAAACAATGTCTCGTTCTTATCCACTATAAAAGAATAACCTTCATAACAGAACAATCATAAACAGAAAATAGTAAAAACTAGATCATGGTCTTAACTGGGAATCACGTGTAGAAGAAATAATAATTGTTTATTGGGAATAGAAAGTCGGAAATTCTAACTATGGTTATGTAGATCACCACGTAAGAGTGCAAAGTGAATGGCGTTCGGCTACACTCACCACTACAGGTTCCGACTGGTTCAGGTAGATCCGGTATGCCCCCGCCTCCTTGTAGAAACCGGAAGCCAGGATTGCATCGCAGTCTGGAAAAATACCAAAATGTGATGCTGGATGGATATGAAATATATACATGAATGAGTTAAAAATAAATAAAGGTTGAATGAAAAACAAACGTTTACAATTTTTGTGACTTAAGCGTACAATTTAAACGAAATATATACGATGCACCCTTCATTAATGTTTACCTAATAATCAGTGATTAATGTTTACCTAATAATCAGCGGTTAATGTTTACCAAATAATCAGCGATTAATGTTTACCTAATAATCAGCAATTAATGTTTATCTAATTATCAGCGATTAATGTTTACCCAATAATCAGCGATTAATGTTTACATAATAATCAGCGATTAATGTTTACCTAATAATCAGCGGAAGAGATAAAGGTATCTTCTGTGGTAGCAAACATCATTATAAATCACAGAAAATGCATACAACCATAACATTCTCGGAGCTCATCCCACGAACAACAAGCCTCCTCATAGTTATCTTACACAGAGGAATGCCAACTAACCATGGTACTTGGTGATGTCCGCGTCGTTGATAACGGTGACGTCACTGATAAGTTCCACATCCGACGTCGGCTGTTCGAACTCCACACTTCCGACCGGCGTCTCGCCACCAGCACGAGCACCGACCAGCACGAGCGCGCACACTGACAGATACAGAAACATCATACAAAGTTACTGCCAGTCCATAGGCATTGCGACTGAGATTGAGCCAGTTATTTGCATTTATATACAGCTGCTAGCTGTTTATGACATCACATGGTAAACTGTTTTCGTGGAAAATAAATGCTATTGAATAGGATTGAACAATTAAGTGTATAACAAGCGTTGACTCTCCCTAGAGAAAAATGTAATCGATTATTTAATTACCCTATCACTTTGGACTGTATTTCCCTATCACTTTGGACTGTATTTTTTCACATAAGAATACATGTCATTGAGATATATATGTTCGTGTCTTAACAACGAACACGTGAGCATCTAGTAGGACAATGTGCAAACATACAATAGGGCGTACAATAGTATTATTACTCAGCCCGTCAGTCTGTCTTCATATTCGCATGTTCAGTCCACGAAAAAGAAATATTTAAGTGGGAGAAAAAAAAGTGCACGTTACAAGTAGCACGCGCATATAGTTAAGGGACTTAATTGCAGATTTGACTTTTTTAGTTCGTTAAATTTGTTCACTACTAATACTTAAACCAAGGTCATTTGAAAGCATAATAGCATGCGCTACCTGTTAGTTTCTCAGGCTTTCAATTGTATTTTTATTGATTATATTATATATTATATTATACCGTTATGTGGTAATATATGATTTGAAGGGATAACTCACCAGAGCGTTAATTACAGTCTCAACTCAAATGCAAACTCCCATAGAAGACTTGATAGGTGGATACCTTCGTTGTTTGTCAACTGCTGTTCACATAGAAGACTAGATAGGTGGATACCAGCGTTGTTTGTCACTCTGCTGTTCACAGAGATGACTAGATAGGTGGATACCTTCGTTGTTCATGTAACTCTGCTGTTCACATAGAAGACTAGATAGGCGGATACAAGCGTTGTTTGTCATTGTGCTGTTCACATAGAAGACTAGATTGGCGGATACCAGCGTTGTTTGCCACTCTCCTGTTCACATAGAAGACTAGATAGGTGGATACCAGCGTTGTTTGTCGCCCTGCTGTTCACATAGAAGACTAGATAGGTGGATACAAGCGTTGTTTGTCACTCTGCTGTTCACATAGAAGACTAGATAGGTGGATACCAGCGTTGTTTGTCACCCTGCTGTTCACATAGAAGACTAGATAGGTGGATACCAGCGTTGTTTGTCACTCTGCTGTTCACATAGAAGACTAGATAAGTGGATATCAGCGTTGTTTGTCACTCTACTGTTCACAGAGAAGACTAGATTGGTAGATACCAGCGTTGTTTGTCACTCTTCTGTTCACATAGACGACTAGATAGATGGATACCAGCGTTATTTGCCTCTCTCCTGTTCACATAGAGGACTTGCTAGGTGGATACCAGCGTTGTCTGCCACTCTGCTGTTCACATACAAAACCAGATAGGTGGATATCAGCGTTGTTTGTCACTTTGCTGTTCACATATAAGACTAGATAGGTTGATACCAGCGTTGTTTGTCAATCTGCTGTTCACAAAGACTACTAGATAGGTGGATACCAGCGTTGTATGTCACTCTCCTGTTCACATAGAAGACTAGATAGGTGGATACCAGCGTTGTATGTCACTCTGCTGTTGACATAAACGACTAGATAGGTGGATACCAGCGTTGTATGTCACTCTGCTGTTCACATTAACGACTAGATAGGTGGATACCAGCGTTGTTTGTCACTCTGCTGTTCACATAAACGACTAGATAGATTGATACCAGCGTAGTTTGCCACTCTCTTGTGCACAAAAACGACTAGATAGATGGATACCAGCGTTGTGTGTCACTCTGCTGTTCACATAAACGACTAGATAGATTGATACCAGTGTTGTATGTCACTCTCCTGTTCACATAAACGACTAGATAGGCGGATACCAGCGTTGTATGTCACTCTGCTGTTCACATAAACGACTAGATAGGTGGATACCAGCGTTGTTTGTCAATTTACTGTTCATATAAACGACTAGATAGGTGGATACCAGCGTTGTATGTCACTCTGCTGTTCACATAAACGACTAGATAGGTGGATACCAGCGTTGTGTGTCACTCTGCTGTTCACATAAACGACTAGATAGATTGATACCAGCGTTGTATGTAACTCTGCTGTTCACGTAAACGACTAGATAGGTGGATACCAGCGTTGTATGTCACTCTGCTGTTCACAAAGACGACTAGATAGGTGGATACCAGCGTTGTGTGTCATTCTGCTGTTCACATAAACGACTAGATAGATTGATACCAGCGTAGTTTGCAACTCGGCTGTTCACATACAAATTCGTTCTCCCCAGATATGAGCCTCGCTCACTTCCTTACATTTTCGCAGTGATGTTATTTCATGTTTGAAGTTACCGTCAATCTTCATTCTTTGCTTACTTTCAAAGTTTCTCGAACGCGCTTTCTGCGCTTGGTGATAGATCGAAGTGTACCGTTTATTCTTCCAAAGAAATTAAAAGATATACGCTGGAATTTTAACTAAATTTAGAGTCTGAGCTTAATAATTAAACTAGGGCTAACACTCATTTAATGCTTTGTGATTGGAAATGTGCAATTTTATTATTGACGAGTAAACGTTGAATTACGAAAATTGCACATACCCGTTACAATTCCACTAACTTAAATGCTTAGTTATAGTTGAAATATATTCGAAGATGAGAATCACTATGCAGCAGAAATAAGACAAATATTATTGGAAAAAAAGAAATGTGCATACTTTTTGAATGCATTAAGTCTGAAAATAACCGAACAAACAAATTTGCAAGATATGTTCACCAGGACTTTCAATTAAAAAACAACATTTGTTAAAATGTGTAAATAGATTACCCGTCAACGTAACATATTCAATGTATTATATATTTATAAGCGTGATTCATACTAATTTTTAATGATTTTTATAGAGCTCCTGAAAATAATTATTTAGTAAATGATTTGCTAATCAAGCTGTTAACATCATGTGAAGCGCAAATACCAAACAGCAATGCTAAATTATCTGAAAATCAAAAACATCAGAAAGTACCTCACCAGGCAAGCAACTGAAATTCTCGTGCTATCCCTAGTCATATCACATCTTGACTATTGTAACGTTATCCTTTATGGAATGTCGCAAAGTGAAATCCAGAAAATGCAACGAATTCAAAACATGTGTGCAAAACTTATCCTCAACCGTGGAAAATCTGACAGCTCTAAACAATCTATTTACGAACTCCATTTGCTACCTGTTCAAAGCACGAATCACGTTTAAAATTCTAACATTCATGTTCAACTGCTCAATTGGGAATGCGCCCCCTTATCTGACAGAACTTCTTTCACTTATTCGCGGATGTCAACAAAGCTTAGCAACTGTTTCTAGATGCCAATATAAAACACTACCTAATTTGAATTCGAGCAAAATTTGAAACATCCATCTTGTTAAATGTAGTTTGGATACTGAATAAATACGTTCTGAGTTAGGTTTTAATATCAACGTAGGTGTGCGGAGTATTGAAAATATGTGAAGTGGCGATTGAAATACTGTACGAAGATGTGTACTGAATATTGCGCTATATGTTTCTATATTTCTTTTTAATTGAAAAGATGTACAACGATGTGTTTCGATTAGTAAGGGTTGTATGAGTTTATGATTAAATATGTTTGATATGTTTTATATTGTTTACGTATTTTTTAGACAAGCCATTCAGTACAACACCTGCGCCGTTGTTTGCATGCGTTCACCCCGGTAAACTAACTTAGGAATCCTCAATAGGAATTCGCTTAAAATCATAAGTTATCTATCAGGGGATAAATAAATTGACAGGAAAACTGTCAAAACGGAACCAAAAGAGGTGAGTTGTTTGATTTTTCACATATATGCTTTACTTTGAGATCGTTCATCGCAAAACGCTCAATGATATTCGACCGCACACACATTATATATGGTAAATGTGTACTTAATAAAGATTTTTCTTGAGAATCCGTCCCGAAATCGCTCTGTTTACAAATGCAATACAAAGTGTGTTTTCTGGTAAAATTATATTTGTAAGTATATATATTTTTTAAGTCAGAAAACGGAAAAAAAGAAAATACCATAAACAACAGTGGAAACAAAAACAAATTAAGCGACAGCGGATGGGTCGCAGATGGGTCGTCTCCTAGAAATGGGCAAGCACCATGCGGAAGTACTTCAGTGAGTAGCCCCGACCGAGCCAGTCATTGTAGAACAGACCGTCATAGAATCCACCCGGGGGTGTGTAGGGACCGCATAGGTCGTATTTCCCAGTAGGTAATGTGTCCGTGCAGTAGTTGTACCACCAACCGGTGCGCAACTGCAGAGCGCAGTTGTCTGCATCCGGTCTATCGAAAGTCGAGAAAGGCCTGCCGTTGTTTTTACACAGGTCTTTAAGGAGCATGTTACTGGAAGCGTAACCGTTGACATACAGACGATATTGCGACTCGGGGGAGCCAAGCGAGAAGTGGTTCCAGACGAGTGTTTGAATCATATTGTTGCAGTCCTGCATCGTCACTATTAGCACGTTGTTACCTGTAGTCAACAGAACATTTCAAAGCATGTATTTAGCATATGCCAACACAACGCATGTCATAACATTTTAATAGATATTTCCCTTTAACATGTACCACGTTCTCCGACTAGTGACATTGGTAGTCCCGTTTTGTCGTTACAGCCTACTATATCTAATATAAAACAACGTGTAACACTTACTTTTGTTAGAGGCTAAATTAATTTGTGTAGTTTCTCTACAACTACGTGTAAATAGTGCCTTCGACTTGTATGGTCATCATTTGATGGCCTTGAATAACATTTAACAACTACAATTTACGTGTTATGCGTCCCGGTGTCTGTTCGAGCATTCACAGGTAGATTGTACTCTTCAACTACGACTTAAATGTACCAATGACAGTTAGAAAATTTCATCAAAGCGTTCTTGTCTTAACATTTTTTTGTAACACGCATCAGTAAGAGTCTTTTATATCTTTGAATTAAAGAGTTCCACTTAATAACTACGTGTAACACTCATCGATATCTGTAACAACCTGGTCTTACAAATTCTAATATACAACTACTAGTGCTAATTACCGGCGATTGCAAAAGCTATTTCTCTATACCTTTGTGTAATACGTATCGGCGTCTGTAAGAACCAAAGAGTTCCTTTTAACACGTACCGGTGTCTTTTTATCCTTTATTTGAGTTTCAAAGGGACAACTATGTTAAACACGTACCGTTGTCTTCTTAACCCTTTTGTTTGAGTTTCAGTAGGACAGCTATGTTTAACACATTCAGTTGACTACCCGAGCAAGATATTTTAGACATATACTCTACAAGAACGTGTAACAATTATATGCGTCTTTAAGAGCCTTATTAACAAATTCTTTATAGATATTTTAATTACGTTCCAGGCTCTATACAAACATTGTAGTTAATAATTTCACTATTCAACTTCGTGTAACACGTACCGGCGTCTGTTAGAGCCTTGATGTTCCGTAGACCGAGCCAACCGTCACCTCCAACAACGTTCCCGAAGCCCCGCTCATAGTTGTAGTAGTTCTGCACAAAACTCACCCGACCGTACCTCTGAATAGAAATCACGTAGTTGGCGAAGCCCAGCCCAAAATCACAGAATACCTGTAAAAAGTCACCAACATTAGCCATCAATTAAAGCTCTCGCGCCATTGAAAAACTGTTAGGTAGAAAAGAAACCATGTAACTTGATTTGTATGAAATTGTTTTGGTTTACATTCTGATGTAAAAAAAAATCACGATCTTGATTACAATGAAAGTTATATATACTTTTATTTCTTGTTATGTGTTCATACAAATCAATATTGATAACATAAGGAGAACTTCTATATGCCTGTGACCAATGTAACGTCTGGTATCATGATCATTGTCAAGGGATAGGAGATACAACTTACTTCTGCCTGTCCGACTCTCGTTTTATTTGGCACTGTACTAAATGTGGCAGCTCAAACTTTTCGCTACCCCTATCTGAACCCCTAAATAGCCTGAGTGAAAATACCATATATTCTCTTCTGCATTCCCTAAGCTCAGAAGAAAGCTCTAAAACTAGCGGTCATATGCTTGACACTAGCCATCCAAGCCCTAGAACAAGGCCAGTTGCCACATCAACAACCAATGCTAAGAATAAAAAAGTTAAACCCCCCAGGCCTCCAAAACTTTGGAACGCCTCACCATCTTAAATATAAATTGCCGCTCAGTCAAAAATAAGATGCCAGAAGTGCAACAGGTAATCTCCCAGACCAAGCCAGACATCCTGTGTCTCACAGAAACATGGCTTAAACCCGAAATAAATTCCTCTGAAATCTTTCCGGATCATCTTAACTTTAATGTGTACAGGGATGACAGGTTAAACAGCCAAGGAGGAGGGACCCTGTTAGCTATCTCCCGCTCCATCACCAGCCAGGAACAACCCGACCTTAACTTTAATAGTAATGCAATGTGGGCAAAGGTCTCCCTTAAAGGTATCAGAGACATATATATCTCTTCCTTTTACAAACCTCTCGAGAACGATGAGGAGTCCCTTAATGATTTATGGTCAACGGTAAGAAAGATTCCCAGGAATAGCTCAATCTGGATCTTGGGTGACTTCAACATGCCCAGTATAATTTGGACAACAGAATCCATTATAGAAGGCTGCAGGCATAGGAATATCTATATCTCCCAACTGGAAAATCTATTAGACCTAAATCTCCAACAAATGGTCACTTCCCCCACTAGAGGCAATAACACCCTAGATCTTTTCTTCACAAATACGCCCGGTCAAGTCCATAGCACCACTACATTGCCCCCACTGGGCTCATCAGATCACGACATTGTATTTCATGAGATGAAGGTTAATAGAGGCCGTCCCCTACAAACTGTCAGAGAAGTCAAAAGTTATAGGAAAGCTGATTGGTCAATTCTCAAAAATGACTTTAATAAATACGCAAAATCCTTTCTAGCCTTTAATTACTCTGACCCAAACTCTGCTTGGTTGTCCTTTAAGAATGAGCTTACGCGTCTAAGCTCCATCCATATCCCATCAAAACAAACTAAGGTACGTCGTGACCTGCCCTGGATAAATCCTTCCATCCTACGCCAAATTAGAAAACTTAATCGATTGTACTCCAAACTTAAGAAGACAACAACCAACTCACCTGACCTACTACAGAAATTTAAGAAGCTTAGAGGCCAAATCCAAAAGCAAATTAGAAACTCCTACTGGTTGTATTTGACAAGGTTATTTTCTCAAATGACTCACAACCAGGGGTAAATAAGAAATTTTATTCTTTCGTCAAGTCAAATAAAACAGAAAATTGTGGAGTAGCCTCCCTCAAGAGTGAAGGTCAAACTTTTACGGATCCAAAGACTAAGGCAAACATATTAAACAAACAGTTTGAGTCAGTCTTCTCTCGCCCACAGCCTCTAAGTCTCTCTCAGTCCTGTAAACAAATTCTCACCCCACAAAATCATCCAAAGATGCAAAATATCACTATCACCGAGGATGGAGTACGGAAACTCCTTAAAGGTTTAAACCCCAGTAAAGCCTCAGGACCCAACCAGATCTCTCCAAGGTTATTAAAGGAACTTTACCATGAAATAACCCCTGTCCTGACCCATATCTTCAGAATTTCTCTTAAATCACGTATTGTCCCCAATGACTGGAAGCATGCAGTCATCGCTCCCGTGTACAAGAAGGGCCCTAAATGTATACCCTGTAACAACAGACCTATTTCCCTAACCTGTATTGCCTCTAAGCTTATGGAGCACACTAGTCTCAAATATCATGTCTTTTTATGATGAACACCATATCTTAAGTCCATTCGAACACGGTTTCAGGTCAAAACACAGCTGTGAAACCCAGCTCATTAGTTTTTCCCAGGAAGTCTATGACAATCTAGAACAAGGTCAACAAACTGATATCATAGTCATGGACTTCAGCAAAGCTTTTGATAAAGTCGACCATCACAAACTTCTTCTAAAATTACATAGACTAGGCATAAACACCGAGACCATAAGTTGGATCAGGTCATTCCTTTACGGGCGTACCCAGCAGGTTGCCGTCGAGGGCCATAACTCTAACAACCTTCCGGTTTTATCTGGCGTCCCCCTAAGCTCGGTCCTCGGACCTTGCCTATTTCTCTCATACATAAACGACCTCCCTGACAGTGTTAAGAGCAAGGCTAGACTCTTCGCAGATGATACCAGTTTATCTAACAGTTACATCCACCCAGATGCACAAACCATCCAAAATGATCTCTTTAATCTTGAAAACTGGGAATCCGATTGGTCCATGGAATTTAACCCCGGCAAATGTGAAATTCTAAGAAACATCCAGCCCTTTTTCCATACAAACTTCATGGCATAGAACTTAAGACCACAGAGGCTGCAAAATATTTAGGTGTCACCATAAGTAACGACCTGTCATGGACCAATCACATAAACAATATAACATCTAAGGCCAGCAATTCATTCAGATTCATCAAAAGAAATATCAAAACTTCAAATAAAAAATGTTAAAGAGACTGCCTACAAAACTTATGTAAGGCCCCAGTTAGAATACTGCTCCACTGTTTGGCATCCTTGGCAAAAATATCTAATCTATAAAATCGAACAAGTCCAAAGATCAGCTGCCAGGTATGTCTGTAATGACTACAATTACACCAGAAGTGTCTCCCAAATGCTAAAAAAAATCCAATGGCAAACTTTAGAACAGCGTCGAAACATCAGTAATGTCATCCTATTATACAAAATCCAAAATAATTATGTGTGGGTTGACCATCACCACCTAACACCCACCAGAAACCTGAACTACCTTGTACCATACTCAAGGACACAGTATCACTCCAATTCATTTTTCCCACGTTCGTTTGTGGAATGGCCTGCCTGTGTCCTTACAAGCTAATCCCAGTTTAGGTATCTTTACTGGGCAGCTGCATCCTTTCCACCAGTTCTAAGTCTACTCTGATTTTAACCTTTTATCTTAGTCTTGTAGCTTATTTTATCTTTTTATCTGCACCTAGTTAATTGCACTTAACATACGATTAACAGCTATTTTCTGACAACGCGCCTGCTTCTGATAATCGTTAATACGATTGTATAGCAGTATCATGTAGATGTAGATGTAGATGTTGACTACTGACTCGTGGAATGCTAGGGTAAAAGTAGTCGTTTCAAAACATATGTCTTAATACACCTTACACTAGCACACCCAAATCGCTTATTTCTGATAAAACACGTCTTTAAACTTTAAAGGCACTGTTACGTAAAGAACACAAAGTATCATGACTACACTCACCACTATGTGTTCCGACTGGTTTAGGTAGATCCGGTACGCTCCCGCCTCTTTGTAGGAACCGGAAGCAAGGATTTCATCGCAGTCTGGAAATATACATGAACCACGATCTGTCATTCATACGATTACAAAAATATGTGGAAGTATATTCATTCAACACTCATTGGGTCCGAGCAGTCTCCTTTGTGTGGAACGCCGGGACTCAGCAGAGTGTTCATTTCAGAAATATGAGACTTCCCGGAGTTCCACACTAAGGAGACTGCTCGGACCCCATATCAGTATTCATTACAATTGGTTTTCTCGGACCTCATATAAATTATCACCTACAAGAGAAATTCTCGGACCCCAGATTACTAAGTCCCTAAAGGGTACTTCTCGGGCCCCAGATTATTTATTCCGTACAAGGATACTTCTCGGGCCCCAGATTATTAATTTCCTACACGGATACTTCTCGGGTCCCAGATTATTAATTCCCTAAAAGGATACTTCTCGGGCCCCAGATTGTTAATTCCATGCAAGGATACTTCTGGGGCCCCAGATTATTAATCCCATGCAAGGATACTTCTGGGGCCCCAAATTATTAATTCCCTACAAGGATACTTTTCGGGCTCCAGATTATTAATTCCATACAACAATACTTGTCGAGCCCCAGATTATTAATTTCCTACAAGATAACTTCTCGGGCCCCAGATTATAAATTCCCTACAATGATATTTTTCGGGCCCCAGCTTATTTATTCCCTACAAGGATAATTCTCGAACCTCAGATTATTTATTTACCACCAAGGTGTCTTCTCGGACCCCACATTATTTATTCCACACCAAGGTGTATCATCGGACAGATTATTTATTGCCCACCAAGGTGTCTTATCGGACCCCAGATAATTTATTCCCTAAAAGGGGAATTCGCTGACCCGGATTATTTTTTCCCTTTAATTTATACACTAACGAGTTGTTTACCTTTCTAAAATCTTAAGGTCATAGGGGGATTTTAATCACCGAAGACATTTCAGACATACTTTGCATTCTTTTTGCCAATGACCTTGCGAGCTGCGCTGATGCTGCGATCGAGCTACAATCACAATTGAACTCTATATCGGAATCTTTTGAACATACTGGTATGACAATACATGGACAAAAGACGGAAATTATTGTTTTTAGAAACGGAGGTCCGATAAGATCATACGAACATTGGGTCTATATAAATAATCCGTTAAATGTAACATCTGTATATAAATATATGGATCTTCTTTTTACGCCTAAACTATCATGGAGGAAAGCGAAAGAAAAACTAGCAGCTCAGGCCCGAAAATCTATTTTTGCTTTTAAATCCTACCAAAGAAACTTTGGATGTTTTTCATATACGGAATATTCGAAATTGTTTGATTCAATGGTCAAACTTATACTTACATATTGTTCCGAGATATATGGAAAGAATTCTCAGACATTCTTGAATCAATACAAATCGAGTATTTTAAATATTAATTTAGTGTAAATAAATCTGTAAATGATAGCATTGTACTAGGAGGATGTGGTAGAGTACCGCTTTGTATAGAACTTCATGTTAAATGAATTCAATATTGGTGTAAATTAATTAGTATGACAAAGGATCGATACCCTAGAAATTGTTATATTATGTTAAAGCGGCACGACGAAATCGGAAGCACTAATTGGGTGACATCTGTAAAAAATATTTTGTACCGTTATGGATTTGGTTTTGTTTGGATAAGTCAAGAGGTAGGAAATGTGTTATTATTCTTTATGTCATTTAAGCCCAAATTGATTGATTGTAAAACACAGCACTGGCTTGAAACTCTAGGAAATTCATCAAGATGTGATACCTACAAACACTTTAACTCTAGTATGTAACCCAGAGTACCAGAATGTAACTTTATTTTCGAGAGTAAATTGTTAGATTTTCCGTTGTTCAGGTCATATACTAGCCATTGAAACGGGTTGACATTTAGGAATTTCTAGAGAACACCGATTATGTGCATATTGTTAAGTCTATTTTAATAATATGTGTATTGAATGTGAGTTTCGTGTATCTGTAAATGTCCAAAATTTAACCAAGAAAGGCAAATGTATATCTTTTCTTGGTACAATGGCGAATGCAATTTCCAAACATTTTGCAATCTTATATAAATTTGTGATATAAAACCCCACTAAAAAGCATAGCATGATTTTGTAAAAGAAATAATGAAAAAGAAAGACGTAGAACAAAATTGATGTTAAACATTGATGTATCACATCTCATAAATTGTATGTGATTAATGGCCTTTATTTACAATAAATAAACTTTTGTCTTATCTTGTCTTGCTAACCTATAGTATCTTGACGTGTTGAGTATGATATGTTCATACTTTAAGTTGTGTTGTTGGCCTTACAAGGGCGTTAGTTAATACATATATATTAGCTAAAGCGCATTACTGCAGCTGTTGCGGATGTATGAACTTTACCACATTCATAATAATTTTGATAATTATCTGTAATATCATCATAATCAATATTATCATCATCATCAGTATCATATTTTCTATGTCATCAGTGCAAGCAATACATTTTTTTTAGTAATTTCGAATACTTTACTAATTAAAAGCAAAATATTCTAAATATTCAGATTAATATATGTCAGTAGTCTTTCTCTCAGAGGCTCTCTCATTGCGTATCATTTGATACCACCCTGGTCCTCATATTTTCATCCGTTTCGTGCATTGCGACAAAGCGCGGCAGCAAGCAAATCGTCATTCTGTATCGTTTAAATACGGAATCCGGATAGTGCCATCTATAATCTCGCCCTTCTTTCACCAAGGGCGACACACGACACACGAAGCGATACACGATATTTTGCGCGACAGTCGCGGCGACGCACGATATTCTGCGCGACAGTCGCGGCGACGCATTTTGCGCGATACACGAAGCGACGCCCGAGCATGTACCACGAAATATCGCCCTTGTGTAGGTAGCACAAAGGCGATATATCGTGTTTAATATATCGTGCGTCGCCGCGACTGTCGCGCAAAATATCGTGCGTCGCCGCGAATGTCGAGCAAAATATTGTGCGTCGCCGCGACTGTCGCGCAAAATATCGTGCGTCGCCGCGACTGTCGCGCAAAATATCGTGTATCGCTTCGTGTGTCGTGTCTTGCGTTCAAACGGCGACGCACGAAACACGAAGTTACGCACGATATTTTGCGCGTCAGTCGCGGCGACGCAAGATATTTTATTTTAAAACAATCGCCCATATTATCCGAATCTCGTGTATCGCGGTCTAATTTCAGACCGCGACACACGACGCACGAAGCGATACTCGATATTTTCGCGACAGTCGCGGCGACGCACGACATTTTGCGCGACAATGTTGTGCTGTTCAAATATCCTGTAATAATATCGCCTGTCGACTGTCGCGTTTTTTATACGGTGTTACAGTAATTTTTTACCATTTATTATCAATATGGCTGCCCTCGACACACTTATAAAATATTATTCTAGCATTAGTAAACCGAGTACAAATTAATTAATTTTCATAATAATTTTGATATATACTGACAAGAATATAGGTTTAAAACTATTCAGAAATTTGAACAATGGAGTAAAATTTCTATCAATTTTAAGATAATATATCATTATAATCTGTATTACATCCAATAGGATTGCAGATTTGTAGATAACGTTTAACTTCAAATAAGACATCAATATGAAACGAGATTTCTTTTCAGTACATGTGTAATCATCATTTATATATTATCCAGATTATTGACGAGCAAATTTAATGTCCAGTCTATAGATACATTAACTGGACGGCATTTTTGTTGCTGGTATTGTTTTATCTTTTTAAAAACCTTTTATAATGCTTTATCAAATAAAGTATCGGCAAAAATAAAACTGCATACTATACAATTTTATAATATTTATATTGGCTAACAAAAACGCTTTTGAAGGGCGCAAAACGTTTGTTTTATATTGCTTATCAGGGTTCCAGATATAATATAAATGACTATTATATAATTATATTTTGATAAAGTTCACACTGTTATTTTTGTGCATGTCTAATATGAATTAAAGTTTTTAAACAAAAAGCACGTAATGCACGTTGAACCGTAGAATCAAACAACTAATAACTTAACCTAGGGAACTCAGTGTTATATTCAAAATCGTTATTCCAAGCGATTTTCTTATCATCAAATATACGTTTATATAAAATATTTATGTAAAATTAAATTTTTATTTATGGCCAGATTGAAGTATAAGAAGCGAATAGCTTGCTTTATAAATAATATACATTTTAATTGCTGATCAGACATAAATATTATTATAAAATAATATTACATGTATATCAAAAGATATATATACGAAATGATGCACATGCTTTGACGACGAAAAAATATCCCTTTTTTGTCTCCCCTGATTTTTTGAAAACGCGACAGTCGACAGGTAATATTATTACAGCGATATTTGAGCAGTACAAATATCGCGTGTCGCCGCGACTGTCGCGCAAAATATCGAATATCGCTTCGTGCGTCGTGTATTTAACACGATATATTGCGTTTTGGGCTACCTTCACAAGGGCGATATTTCGTGGTTAAAAATAATCGTACCATGCTAATGGAGCTATATTACAAGAAACTTTGTTGTTCTTCTTGTTATTACCTTTTATTATTTTCCAGAACAACTCTGGTTTAGTACGCGATAAACTAATTCGTTCCGTTTCGTCGTTTGATACGCTTGTTTTTTGGCAGAGCACATATTTTTAAACCCTCTTCGGAGTGATATATAGTATTGATAGTCCGATATATCATTACTTAACCGAAATCTTCTTAATGCTGCGTACTTCGTTTGTTTAGCCGCGTTGCATTCTCTATCCCACCACGGTTGATTTACTGAATGTGAGTGTCTTTGATGCAACTAGTTTAGTGGAATGTAACCGTTTATTATGCGCATGCGCTTTTATTGTTTTTACATGCGGTATTTCAGCCATTTTAGGTTCATGGAAGGGATAAAATTCATTAAAACTTTGATTTGGTTTTCTTCATTCAATGTGGTACAATATGGTCAAACTATATCATTTTAAAGGTAAAGACGGATAGAATAACATAAACACATTTTTTTTACATTCAATATTTGTTTGCTTAATTCATAGTTTTGTTTAAAACCAATACATTTTTACACTAATTTACAAAATCTCAATCTAAAGTTAGGAAGGATATGCACTACCGTAAGTTGAATAAATACAAAGCTATATACATATACAAGGTCAAGTTAGCAACATTTCACAGAACATTATTGTCAGAAAACAACAAATGAATTATTATTCAACTGCATTTTTTTTGAATATTTTTCTTAATCAAAGTTCTAAAAATAACTAAACTGAACTACTTTTTAAAAATCCAGGTATGGTGGATAATACGAGTCACCATTCTATTTCACGGGCTTAACAATTTTGCTTTAACCAAATGGAAAATTTTAAACCATCTTAAATTGAAAGAAATTGCGGACGACATATACATTTGTAAATAAATAAAAAGAAATAGGTTTGGCTGGGTAGAAATCATTGTGATAAAAGGAGATATTGCTCATCAATAACAAGATTTTATGAGTTTTGTGCAGACGACTCTAGAAATCATAGTTTTACATAGAAATACACAGCTAGGTATCATGTTTTTAGCATAGGTGCGTTTACGCACCTATGCTTATGGTATATACCACATTTCGAAAATCCACATCCATCGGTTGCCCTTTATGAAGCCTAACCTGATCAAAAATCAGACGAAATATCTATTTAATTTAGTATATGGTCATTCTTACATTTTTTTTTTGGAAACGTTTTTCTAACGTTTTCTTCCAAGAATATTGCTGACACCGTTTTTAGTGAATTTTTCTAAGACCGTTTTATGTCAAAAAATCTTCTTATAACCTAAAACAAATTTCGTTCGTAAAACAATTCTATCTGCACTATAAATCTCAATCTCCTACGCAGTGGCCTCCCTTATACTAGAAGTTACTGACCGGGCGAAGCAAGGGAAGTAACTGCTGTGAGGAGTTTCTATAAAAATCTGCATTCAGAAATCTGTATTCAGAACTCAATCTGTTGTGCACGTCTGCATCTAACGCTTACCACAAGTTTTACGACAAATTCTTGACGCAGACGAATAGGTGAGCGTCTATTTTCATTTGTGAAAAGAATAGAGAAAAGAATCGATACAGATCTGTCCGTGCTTAAATTTTGAAAGGCTTGGGTAATTATTTTTAATAAGCGTTTCAAACACTGATGTAAATGGAAAGATTATCTATTTAAATAGTCGGTAATTGTTTGAAATTATTGATTTGAGAAATTCGCGGATGGCGATATCGAACTACATTATACCACGTGACGCCATTCTTCCCTGTATCTTGCACCTATGCTTTTAACGCCATCGGCGCTCTCGTTTTTCTTTCTTCCTTCCCGAACAACTACTGTCCTTGTACCGTTTTGAATAATGTGTTCCTTTTGGCAAACCGAATCTTATACATTTGTATATCGATTCCTTCTACCCATTTTGAAAGCGTGGCACTCGCTGTGCTCCGTAGAAAAAACGTGCATAACAAATCGGTCGAAATCACGTGAAGTAGTAAGAAAACTTGGTATGTGTATACACATACCTGAATCAAAGCGCTGAAGGCACTGAAGATGTTCGCTATTGCATTATTTAACACGCAATTCATTTTTCAAAATCAATCGCAAGTTTGAAATGAACACACGCCATTCAGCTTTAAAAAGTGTGTGTCATAGCGCACGGGTCGAGTTTTGTGTGCACTTTTTATCATCCTTATTATTTCATAGAAATAACTAAGACAAAATAAAAACAGCATGCTTTTTTGGAAGTTCTGAAAGCAAAGAAAGTATGATGAAAATGGTAATGAGAACTTAATATAAAGAAAATTTGCAGTCACCATCATATTAAAGGAATATTTTTTCTAATATCAAATGACTATCTCACCAAGAATAAAAATTCATAATGAAAGTTCCGTGTACAAAACTTTTGATTTTTGACACCATATACAAATTCAAAATATACAATAATCTTCGTATCTTGTATATGGAGGAATAAAAGTATATAAACATTGCTGTTTATGCTTTACTTGTTACCCGAGCAGTTCACACGGTGTCAACAACGCTAACATAAACATAGTATAGAGCACTAATGCGCTTTTAGGCGAAGCTGTTTTCATCTTAGTGACTTTTACATAACGCCAACAGACACGCATGAATATTTTCGAATATTTAATAAGCTGATTCGAGATACAACCTCTGAATTTTTGCTACATCACTGCGTATGTGCTCAATTCAAAGGATGTAGCACTGTTCAGTGTAAGGAATTCCGGACTACTCTCTGTATGCTCAAACGACACAAATTGTGGCCCTGTTACAATTACGCGTTACAATCCATCTCGCAGAATTTCAATTTCGCCTCCAAGATGAGAAAACAATCATTAGCGAAATAGTATAGTGTCACGATAAGAGAAAATCGTTTATTATCATACCACAATGTTTGCCGTACTTGGTCAGCACGTCTGGAAATCATTCCTTAATGCGTCGATAGGCTGCCATTATTAACAAGTTTGCTATTTTGAATTCAATTTTGTATCAAAAAGCATTGTTTTTAAATGTGGGATTTTCAATTCGCAATGAGATTTGTAATGACCCTCGTCATGCGAAAATGGGTCTTATTCCATATGCGCCCATCATATAAATAGCCCACTCAGCTATCCCTCCTTCTGGTAAGGAGAAACATAACATATTGAGTGATTTTAAAGCGAACAGCGTCGCCTATGGCCTGACTGCGCAAGAGCACATGTTGGGTTTAACAAACGCTTGCCGAAACGCATAAGACCCATTTTCGCATGACGGCGCTGTTGGCGTGTGATTTAAATGTGACGAAAGAAAACTGCGTTTAACTCAAATATAAACATACGATATATTTCGATAATGAAGAAAGATACTCATAACAAGGCATATGAGGACACATATGAAGTGCTCTCCCGTAGTATATTTTTTATTTACTCACACTAATGTGTGGTTTGACAATGCTAACACACATTTCATGCGGTGAATATGCATCTTACAAGTGAAAAACACAACACAATAGTTTAACTTTTGTTTAATTGTATTCAATTATTTAGAAAAGTAAATTGCTAACTTTATTTCAAAGTCGGCGTATACGCCGACTACATTTTTAAAATTGTTATAAATATATTTAATATAATATATTTAGTTGTTTTCGGTTTTAGCGATTATAAAGCATTTTCGAGGTTGCCTATAGTATGCCTGAGTAATTGATGAACTCATATCCAACTGTCAATGTATTGAGAACTGTGAATATAAACAAGCTAAACCTTCTACTAAGCTTCTACTATTGCGTTGCTAGCACCCGTAAATACAAAAGATCGCCGCTATGTGTTGAGAACCAAGAACGCTTTCCAGAAATACCCGATGTAGTAGCTTCAACGAGGTTATGAAACAGGTCATTCGTATTATTATTATAAATTATTTGTTATATTCGGGTTAAGCGATTATGATTTTTTTTAGTCTATCGTATCGCTGAAGTTATTGTTGAACTTATGTTCAACGTTTTATAAATTGAGAATATAAATAAGCGTCAACTTTTTCCCAAATCTCTCAATTTACGACCTGTACTACGTCATTGAGTTGTATGTGAGAGCGTAACCTATTGCGTTATTATCGCCCGTAAACTTTCCTTTGTTTATCGACAGGCGCATCTATTAATAGCCTCATATCATGAATGCCAAAACACCCGCGAAAAAGAACCACGTGACCAAATAGGACGCTAAACGCAAATACCATGCGACTACGACTTTAATTATGTAAGAACGCTCCGCAATTCCTCTGAAGCCGGGGCCTTGTGATTGCTTTTACGTAAAGAATTGACCTCTAACTGAAGTAAACAAAGGAAACGCAGCACCTAATTGACCCATTCCTTCTATGTGCGAAGGCAGATTGAATTTTACTAATGTATGGTTTGCCTATTATAACACACATTATAATGCGGTAAATATGCGACTAAAAGTAAAAAACACTATAATTAAACTTTTGTTTTTAATTAAGTTATTTAGAAACCAAAACTCCAAACCTTATTTCAAAACAGCGAGACTACATTTTTTAGAGAATATTCTTGTTATATTTAATTTTTTTTTAACAGTTTCAGCGATAATGAATCATTTTTATGTTGTCTATCGTATCCCGGTAATAATTGTTGAACTCGTGGTCAACGTGTTATTAATTGAGACCTGTGAATATAAACAAGCGTAACCTTATACTAGTGCGAAATTCTCACCCGGACTCCCCTTTGTTTATCGCCAGCCTCAGATTTATGAATGAGATGAGCGAAAATACTACGTCACGCAGACGCAGCAGAAAGTGGACTATTTTAATCATTCATAAACAATCTCCTCCGCGACACGTGCAATACGATCATTGTTTTTTTTATTCTTTTCTATAAAACACCATTCGAAACTATTGCATTTAACACGATATTAATATAATGTTTCCATTTGTGAATAAACATAATTGGAGAACTCAAACCTCTTGCATAAATTATACAACTCTTTCTTCGCGCGTAGTGTAAGCGGGAATTGGGCTAATCATACCCAGGCCGTATCGACCTGAATTTTACATCAAGCACATTAGACGGTCGCTAAAGCGACCATTTAAAAATCAGTAATTTATTTTGACAGTTGGGTCGCGACTAGTAAAACAACTGTTAACATTAATCAGGAAGAGATCGCGCTTAATAACAGAAATGATCACACAGAGATATAATCACTAACCCCATTTCAAATATTTTCCAGCTGAAAATTTTCCCCCACACGTCTTTTTTTAGTGTATTTGTATTGTTTTTCTGGAGCGGAAGTGCATCTCACATAATATCCATCCGACTTCCGTTGTTTTCACTTTCGTTGTTAAAAACTACGTTTAAAAGAATTATTTTTACATTAAGGTTGTTGAAGCGAATTATTATTATATATTATCAATACAATAGTATACCGTGATGAATTGAACGGAGTTTCGTATCGATCTTTCTGTCAGTCTGTAAGCGTACTATTTTGTGCGCAATAATACAAGTACATGTGATTCGACAACAATTGTAAACATTGGTGAAATGCTTCTTACAAAGTTATTGTTTTGGAGTGTTTATGAGGTCTGATCATGCAGTTTGCAAACATCAACGGAAATATTTCAATCCAATGCATTTGTCATCATCAACCGTTTGGAATGTCAATTAGGCGATTAGTGAGTTTTTAGCATGTTTCTTTCAATTTTATTAATCTAAAAATGGCTGCCCCCATCGTCATGAAATGACATGTGTTCGAGTTTTGATATTTCTAGATATGTATTTTTTTTTAATATTTAAGCGTAACTTGCCCTCATTAATGTTGATATTATTAACTAGTTATATAATTTTCCGCCGAAATACATTGAATAAACACCATTCAGAATTTTGAAAATAGTGTCTATTTTTTGTTAAAATCGCTTTGTATTTTGATTGATTTTGTCGATGGTATGAAATTTTGCTGCACAAAATTGGTAGCAGTTTGAAGGAAAACCATCCTTTAAGGCAAATATGTAAACATTTTCAATGCGGCACGCTTCGTTTTTTTTTCAAGTCAAATTTGAGTTCAATACTAGGGATCCCAAATTTTTCAAACTGAAGCCTCTACATGAACCTTAAAGGTAAGTTAGAGCAACACACAAAAAACCTAAATTTTAATTTTCAAAGAAAGACAATTTGAGCCAGCTTGGTCGAGTATCGAGGTATATACATAGTAATGCACTTGCATATAAACTGTCAAGATCTTATGAAAACTGTAGATGATGATTTTCTGCGTTTATTTACGACTTCTATTGTCTGTATAATTGCATTGTTTTTTACTGTTACCAAAGTGTTGATTGTTGAATTTCTAATGATGTTTAGGTGAAATACGTGTGTTTTGGACATATTAGATATAGCATATGTTTTATTTTAATGTGCATATACAAGGGATATTCACGAGGGCTTTGCATAACGAATCTGCATGTATTTTCTTAAAGTGCATTTTCAAGCGAGACAAATGTTGTTGAACCAAAGTTTCAAATCAGCAGAATTAACTCCCATGTTTTACGAGCTTAATTCAAATGCTATGTATACCATTAATACTGTTTTCGCTGTGACAGATCTATGATACTGTTTCTTTGGTTTTGTGCATAATATAGTCTTGTCTTTTATAATTTGTACTAATTAAGATTGGTGGTCTTAATGCTCTAAACTACTACTTGTTTGCAATATAAATAGTGTTACGGTACTATTGCATTCAAAGAACGTACAGTCATGTGAGGTTGGTTTGTCACTGCTTAACAAGGGTTTGAATTTGAATAACACTTTACGCCATCTAGCTTTTCAATTTGTATATTCAGTCTTTTTTATAATACTTTATTGTAAGTATAGGTCGTACGAGTTGTATTAAGAATATTTTATTGTTTGATTTCAGTTTTTACGGTTTACGATGAAACATTGAAAGGCAACGAATAAATATGAACATCAGTATTTAACCAGTTATTTCTCATTATATGACCAAGTGAGCGCTGATACTGAAGTGTCTTTTTCTTTAAGATAGTTTGTTTTATAATTAACCTTCATATCGGGTGCAGCGTATTTGAATAAATTTAATATTGTATCGATCGCTTCGTCAATATCCGTGCACGCGATTGCTTCAAATATTTGCGAATGTTGAATGTTAAAACTGTTTTCAAATACTCTCAGGAAATCTTGCTTGTGCGCGTCTTTCCATTTAAAATTTTCTATTTTTTGATAGTGTTCGATACCGTTATTTAAGTAATATTGATTGACGAAGTTAGCACGAATGATTTTCTCTTTGCACAAAACTATTTTAGAACTAATTGGCATATGATCAGACTCGTCCCTCATCTCCACGCAAAAATAAGTAATATGAGAAAATAGCTCAGTCGATACAACATGGTAATCAACAATACTAGCGCCATTATATGTAAGACATGTAAAATTTCCTAAAAAATCATCGTTGCTACGCCCATTTAAAATATGCATACCTTGCGTACAACAAAGTTTAACGAGTGTTTTCCCAAAATTGTTATATCGTTCAGAGTCTTTATTATTACGTGTGCGATCAAAAGGATCCGTGTTATAATCAACCTCTATGTTAAAAATGTTATTGACATCATCATTAGGTATATAATCTAATATTTTTTTTTGTGTACGTGCGTTTAAATCTCCTGCTAGGTATATACATGCATCAGCATAAAGTACTCTTTAAGAAGAAATATTGGAGTCAATAATAGTGATTCCATTAATCTCATTCATTCTTTCATAAATTGGTGAACCTTCTGGTGATACATAGGCTATATATAATATGATATCTTTTAAAGAGCTATAAATAGAACTTTTGATAAACAGAACAATACAATCCTGATAGTTATGACATATTTGTGAAATAAAGCCATCTTTTAACAGCTCGTGTTTTACATACACGGCTATTCCACCACTAAATATGTTACGATATGCATTAGTTACTTAAATTCTCACAGAGTCAAAACATGTATAATTTGCTAGTAAATCACACAATTCATTGTTTTTCTCACCCCATGTCTCAAATAGACGTATGATGTCAAATGAAAATAAATAATTTACAAAGTCACAGTTATGTACAAGTTTCCTAAGACCACACACATTCCATGTTATAATGTTAATGTTTTCTGTTGGGCCTTGACCTCGATTCTATTCCACCCCGCCTGTTGCCCCAGCAATATACCGTAACATATTTAACAACACAGTGCACATACGCTCATTATAAATATGCCTACATGTGTTTATACTAACAAAAAAGTAGTTTCATTGCAGGCTAGTAAGGGGGCAAAACTGCATCTGATAACTTCACGCGTCAGGTCTAAGTTTTGTCCCATGTTTTATTTTCTGAAAACGGTCATTGAAATTATTTCCCTTGAACACTAGATATACCAACGGAAATCGAAACAAGCTTATTATTTTCGGAAAATCCGGGTTTTCCCGGTGTACAATATATACCACGCAATCCGGCCCGTCTTTAACGCTAGGTATGTAGATTAAAAGGTTACAAAAACTTTGTATTGTCATAACTTTCGGAGTAAGTTACTGTACGTACAGTTCACTCTTTGTTAAGTGTTACTGTTGGCGTAATGCCGTTTTGTACAATCAGATGATTAACATGTAATCAACATGTGTTATTATGTTGTGTCCCTGTCAGTACTTAGGCTAAGGTCAAAACGGCGGAACAATCAAGTTTATAACTATAAGAGAACGACTGGTAATAATTGCTTCACATTCAGCATACGTTTTAAATAGATCTACAGCTTGATCAGTGCTCGAATCGCTCCTCAATTTACGTTTTACTGTATTGTAACTAGTCCAAATAATAAGACGTAAGCTACCCCGCGTAAATCGACCTCATATTTATAGGAGTATATTGTAACGTGTACAATAGTAGGAGTAATCAAAGGGGAGATGACTGCGTATTGCATTGTTCAATGCCTGACTGAAGAGTTGTCTCATTTCTTGGTATTTGGATGGGTAATAGTGACCCCGCTTTTAAAACCGTTTCACTGTTTAAATTGATTGTTATCCCCACGCTATTTGAAAAGCGCGGGGATATTGTGGTTATCTCCGCCGTCTGTCTGTCCGTCTGTCTTTCCGTCCTGGCCACTATCTCCTCCTACACTATTAGCACTAGAACCTTGAAACTTGCACATATAGTAGCTATGAGCATATGTGCGACCCTGCACTATTTGGAATTTTGATCTGACCCCTGGGTCAAAAGTTATGGGGGTTGGGGCGGGGCCGGGTCAGAGATTTTCACTCATTTTGTATGTTATTTTACATTAACTTCTTCATTTCTGCACCGATTTACTTCAAATTGATACTGAACCTCTCTTATGACAATACGGTCAATCTCAACTATGCATGGCCCAATTACCATCCCTGAGGCGCCCCGCCCACATAGACCACACCCACCCCAAATTGCCTTTTTCTATAATTTCTTCATTTCTACACCAATTCACTTCAAAATTATACTTAAATTCTCTTATGATAATACGATCAATCTTAACTATGCATGACAATACGGTCAATCTCAACTATGCATGGCCCCAATACCAACGCTGAGGCGTCCCACCCACATAGGCCACACCCACCCAAAATTGCCTTTTACTATAGCTTCTTCATTTCTACACCGATTCACTTCTAATTGATACTGAACTTCTCTTATGACAATACGGTCAATCTCGACTATGCATGGCCCCATTACCAACCCTGGGGCGCCCCGCCCAAATAGGCCACACCCACCCAAAATTGCCTTTTGCTATAATTTCTTCATTTCTACACCGATTCACTTCTTATTGATTGCCTTTTACTTAACTTGTTCATTTCTACACCGATTCACTTCTAATTGATACTGAACTTCTCTTATGACAATACGGTCAATCTCAACTATGCATGGCCCATTACCAACCCTGGGGCGCCCCTGGGTCAAACATGCGGCGTGGGGATACGCGTCGGCCTAGGCCGCGCCATTTTTAGTTTATAATATATAATATCAGTAAAATAATTTAAGTTTGGTTCACGAAGTTTTTCCACCGAACAATTATAATACGAGGTAAGACATTCTGAGTTTTTTCCCTGAAATGCGTATCTATTCAATTTTATTTTTCATATTCCTCTCCCTAGGAGCGCTACTGTGGTATACTGTTGCGAAGCCTTGTTTTATGTATAGCCTTGCTCGCATCATGTCGGAAGTATTATTATTGCTATTTTGTCCGCTGCATAACTTTGTCACTGAGCAAGAAATTCGGACATAATGTTGTATGTGCCCGGTAGGGTGGCATATAGAAATCGCACTGTCCGTCCGTCCGTCGATCCAACTGCCCGTCTCTCTGTCCGTCCGGAATTCCGTTTCCCGAAGGGTTTTTTACGCAACGCTTGTATATATTCAGCTGATTTTTGGTATGTGTGTCTACCTATAAGACCTACTGATGAAGTGTGAAATGCGTTTGCGTCCATTGAATTTTGGCGTAGATATGGGCCTTGGACTTAAACATTTTCTCCGCAATAACCGTTTTCCGGAGATTTTATTTTATGCCACGCTTTCAGATATTGAGTTGATTTTTGGTATGTGTGTCTACCAACATGACACACAGATAAAGTGTGAAATTCGTTCCGGTCCGTCGATTCTTGGCGAAGTAATTGTCATTGGACTTCGAAATTGTCGCCATAATAACCGTAATAAACGTTAATTACGTAAGTCGTTATCAAAACATCAGCATAGAGTAAGCATGACCTACTTTCCAATTAAAACCGGAAATCATGAGAATGATCGTTGTTATAGGCATTCAAAGCAGCAAATAAATAAAAACTTCCCAACATTACCTTCCCAGGACTTTTTTTTCAAGTGGCTTTATTATAGTCACGATACAACGAGGAGGGTCAATACTATGAGGTTAGCTGGTATTATATACTATCATATAATATATAATGGAGAGTAATATATTTTCGGACTACACAACAATAATTTATGTTATCAATGGTCGAACATTTTATTTGAGTGTATTTTATACCACTTTCAAATAAGGAACTGGAAAAAATGCAAACTAAAAATACTCCAGAAAGATATATCTGCAAGAATATGCAACTTATTGTAGTAGACCTACATGTTGAAATTCACAATAAGCAGAAATTAATTTCATAACTTATGACATGAAAACAAGTAATTGAACATTTGATATATTTATTTTGTCGTTATTTCTAATAACATGGAGGTCATCCGTATTCTATTTCACTCATCTGATTCAACATGATAAAATTTCTGTATTAAATACAAGTTTATGTATGTTGATGAATTTTCTTTTTGACAAGTGATGTAGAATATTTTTTGGGCAACATTTAAGACACAAGTGAAGAATTCAATAAGTTGCTGACATATCTTTCTAAACAAAAATCTATCTAGCCCAGATTATTAGCTGTTTATTCACGTTAAATGCAAAAGAAACTGAATTTATCCAATATACAAGAAATATGGCAAATTAATGCCACGAAACAAAGTGTTCGACATTACATTTATCAAATTTTCTTTTATTGAAATAATTTTAAAATCCCGAGCTAGATTTGTATATAATTTACCAACACACACACATACATTTGTACAGCAAAAACCTCCATCAAAACTCAAGTTATTGAGCTGAAATCATGTTTCTAATCTTAGTAACAGTGACCTAGAACCGACTACACGTGACCCTATATATAATCCCATGCGTTTTTATGGCATCACTCAATATCTGAAGTTTTTTTAATATTGGTTAAATCAAACGAATAAAACTGACAACAAACTACATATTTCATGCCGCCCGCCCGCCTACAAAACCCCACTGTAATTAATCTAATAACCAGAATGTTCAACTTCGTTGATTTTTTAGCTATATAAAATGAATGTTGTACCTGCAACATATAAGGCATTCAGCCCCATTCAGAATAAAACGGCATGAATCATGTAAACTTCATTATATCAGTCAAAATGGCTGCTCTAAAATAAACTTATGTTCTAACCTTCTTTTACATGGACAGTATGGTGAAAGTCACAGAAGGACATATCTCTTTTAATTTGTGCATTTTACTTTCCCAGCAGGATATATATTTTAAGTAGAGATAAGTTAAAAGCGGAATGCTTGAATAGTATTCTTTTAACACAATACTCATGTACAAATATATGATACATTGGCTGATGTATTCTATAATTTTAGCATTGGATAATTATACCCCCACTAAACGAAGTTTAGGGGGGTATATAGGAGTGAGCTTGTCGGTCGGTCGGTCGGTCGGTCTGTTGGTCGGTCGGTCGGTCGGTCGATCCATGTCCGCTCTCTAATTCAAGTAGTTTTCATCCGATCTTCACCAAACTTGGTCAGAAGTTGTATCTAGATGATATCTAGGCCAAGTTCGAACATGGGCCTTGCCGGGTCAAAAACTAGGTCACGGGGTCACTTAGTGTGTTTTAAACATTCAGCATGTTTCCGCTCTCTAATTCAAGTAGTTTTCATCCGATCTTCACCACACTTGGTCAGAAGTTGTATCTAGGTGATGTCTAGGCTAAGTTCGAACATGGGTCATGGCAGGTCAAAAACTAGGTCACGGGGTCACTTAGTGCGTTTTAAACATTGAGCATGGTGTCTGCTCTCTAATTCAAGTAGTTTTCATTCGATCTTCACCAAACTTGGTCAGAAGTTGTATTTAGATGATGTCTAGGTCAAGTTCGAATATGGGTCATGCCGGGTCAAAAACTAGGTCACTGGGTCACTTAGTACGTTTTACACATTCATCATGGTGTCTGCTCTCTAATTCAATTTTTTTTTCTCCGATCTTCACCACACTTGGTCAGAAGTTGTATCTAGATGATGCGTAAGTCAAGTTCGAACATGGGCCATGCAGGATAAAAAACCAGGTCACGGGGTAACTTAGTGCGTTTTAAACATTGAGCATGGCATTCGCTGTTTTTTGTGAAGACAACATGCAAAATAGTCTGTGTCAATGCGGCATGTGGAGGTATTCGCCACGTCTGTGACAAAGCTCTAGTTTTTTTATTGCTTGTGTATTCACATTACATAGTGTTTTTGTTTTGTTTGCAACTAAAACAAACTTGTTATATAACGAATCTTTCAAAACAAATTATGTGCAACGGTTTATAGCAATACCTTTGTATCTGATTGTCAGGTATAAGTTTTAGGTCATTTTAATACTCATTTTGTCTGGTTCAGAGTCAATCCATTAACAAAAAACCTCAATCATAAACATTGTTCTACTTATTGTTTAAAACATGATTTTTTTTAATGAAATTTGTGCTTGTTGGAATGAACATAAAAAAAGAAATCCTTTCTTGAAAAAAATAACAAATAATAGTTCTCTTTACAAGAGTAATATACATTTAAGATGAGACCCACAGAACGAGAGCTGATAATGATACATCGCTAAATTGATGATACATCGCAACATTGTTATTATTTTTTATTAATGTTATATCTACTCGTAACTCGGTGATATTATTAAGGTGAAAAACGTGTTACCAACAGTATTGTAGAACAGTAAAACACATCCAACTTCAACTGACGGATCCTTTATTATTTCAGAATGGCGTCGATTGACGGGAATCAAAATGAGGCATACTACCTACGTCTCCATATGCTTGTTATGGAAGCGCAGAAAGTGCTTCGAGCCAAGTTCGACTCTATCATCAAACCTGCTCAATTAACTAGCACGCTCAAAGGAGTACAAAAAACTATAGATCAGCTAAACAAACGTGGAAAAATAACCAATGAACAATATAATTCGTTGTATCCTAAATCGCCAAATCCAAATCCTAATTCAGAAACGTTTGATATTACTTTATTGGTCTGCCTTCTTCGAAACATCTGTAATTTAAACCCAAATTCGAAGGTATGGACCGAGAAAGATAACACTAAAATAAAAGGCTATACAGACCAGGAAAACATCCTGCGTATCAGGAACTTGCGAAACAAAGTAAGCACGCTAAGACTAGTTTAAAATATTTTTGTAAACATTTAAATTTTAAATAATTTATCGAAAAAGTTGTGATTTCGAAAGCTTATTTAGATTGTAAAAATAAAACGGTTCTATGATATCATTGGAAGAAAGTTTTAAATAAAGTGTACATAAGATATAAGGTAGCCTTAGGAATGTGTACCTCTGCCGTGTTGGTATTTTCATATGGACTCGTGTATACATTTAATAGCTGAATACTGTGTTCGCTCTCGTTACAACGAAACGCTTTATATTACTTCGTTATATTTTGTAAGCAGCAGAATAAATTGTGTGTCCGGACATTTGCAGCTGCTTGCCAAGCTGCCTTTATGTAAGCCGAAAATTGCATTAACATGTAATAATCACGTTTATTTGTTTCAGATGCACCACAAAAGCGTTGCAAGCTTAGAGCAGCAGGAGTTTGAGGACAGCTGGAATATTCTCGAAAAGGTTCAAATTTCATGTCGGTTTTTGTACCGTTATGCTTTTAAACGTGATACAATTTATGCAATTTAATATATGAAAACAGTTTACACAAAAATTTTGGCGCGTGATATTTTTATCGCATATCAGTCCAACTGTGTACCCATTGAACTGGTTTAGAGAGACTAAGTAGCTGCAGGATATTGCCGGCACTTCTGTGAATGGTTGAAACAAATCATAAATATTTTTATCATACGCCAGGCCATGGTTCATCTCGGGACCAGCTGTGGACTGCACGATGTTCAGAACAATATTAACACAATCAAAACAAAAACACTGGAAATTCTCACACCGGAGATGAAAAGTCTTCGTGGTTCGTATTCTTATATTAAAAATAGCACGTTTGTAATGAATGTCACTAGTTACTTTTATAATAATCACTATCGTGTATAAATATCAAAAAAGTATTTTTATGATTATTTTTTGTTTTATAACCTCTTTTGGTACTTAATTTATTTTCACAGAAAACACTTTGTGGTTTCTAAAAAAATATCAAGATGAGAGGCAGTATTACGTCGTGACTAAGTTTTGGCATCAGGCCGACAAGATGTTAACAGACAAAAGCCTAACAGTACTAACTGGACATCCTGGCGAAGGAAAAACCACAATGGCAGCTTACCTTGCGTTGCAAAGATCGAAACCTGAAAACTGCTTAAAACTTGCACATGCTAGCGATTGGAGAAAAGTAGACTGGTCTCTGAAATTGTTCAATACCGTCATTATAGACGACATATTTGGAGCTGGAGCTTTGAACACCACTTATCTTGCAGACTGGAAAACGTATCTTCCTGAAATAGAGAGGGCTGCAAAGGCAAAGCGATTGAATGTTATTATAACGTCCCGACATTATATAAAGGAGGAGGCCCTGGATGATTTGAATAACAATTCAATATTTAAAGACAAAGAAGGAAACATTGTACATCTTGCGTCAGATGGTTTGACCAATGAAGAGAAGAGGGATATTCTTCGCTTGCAAGTCAAACGAACTGACACAGAACATCTGCTTTTTGAAAACCAGGTAGATATTGACGAATGCGTTTTGAAGTCCAAGGGAACGATGAATCTAGACTTTGCCAGGACTGAAAACTTTGTATTTGGATTCCCACAGTGCGCCAATTTGTTTGTTCAGAGTGAAAAAATCATAATAAAATTTGGAGCACAGTTTTTTGAAAACCCAGAGGCCCACTTCAAAGCATATATTGAGCAGCTGTACAATCCAAAAGATGACGACATTTTTCATAAATTTATTGCTCTTGTCAGTGTCTGGGCAGAACAGACTGGTCGAATAAAAGCAGACCACGTAAGAAGTCCGTCAAGCGCTTCAGATCACATTAAGTTTGTGGCAAATATATTTGACATCAAAGTTGACCGTAAATTCATGGAAAACATTAGCTCTTCTTTAAAAAGTCACCAGAAAGATTTCCTGATTTATCTCGACCATTCTGGCGAATATAAGTTTAGTCACAATGTTATTGGAGACATGGTTGGTGTTGTTCTCGGAGATCCAAGACACAAAATTGTAGAAACAATCGAACTGTGCCCGCGAGATTTCCTAATGGACAGGATTCGTTTAGACGACGAGGCGGCAGACGATGAATTTCGTGTAATTGTTGGCAAAGATAATTACCATCATCTGTGCAAAAAAGTGGCAAAAATGATTCTGCGAAAAGACTGTAATAAAATTGGCCGAGAAGATTATTCGCACGAATTTCAACTGCTGCAACGTAAAGGCCCCAGATCAAACACAATTGAAGTTCTTCATGATCTCGATTTCGGAATTCTTAAACACCCAATCTTCCAAAATAAACATTTTGTTGGAGTATTTATGAAAGTTATTAAAGACGATGGCTTGGAACAAGACATATTTAGGCAACCAGTCATGAAAATGACTGGGTACTTCTTAGATTACGGCATCCGCATGAACGAGATGACAATGTGCATCCCTGGCTATACACTGTATAGTAAAATCAGTGTCCTGGCCAATGCCTTGATTGAAAACAATTTCATTCAGAAGGATCACACTGACCCTTTGCTACTTGCAGCGCATTCAGGGGATCTCGAGATGATAAAACTGCTTTTATCAAAGGGTGCAAAAGTATCCGGGGATACAATTTATGTGGCTATGCACAAGAAACGTCGTCCAGACCAAAATTGTCTGAAAATAATACTTCAGTATCCAGGTATTGCCATCAATGACAGAGGAAATGCAATCAATGGCAATTATCCGCTAATTGTAGCAAGCAAAAAGGGATTTCATGATGCCGTAAAGTGTATGCTGGAAAATGGAGCTGACCCTGGAGTTCAAAATGACAAAAACTTGACAGCTTTGCATAAGGCCGTTATTTACAAACACACTGACATTGTGCAGGAACTATTAAAACACGGCGCTCCGCTTGATATAAAGGGGGGCAAGTTCAAGAGAACTCCGTTGCATATTGCTGCTGATGTCGGAAATATGGCTTTGGTGAAGTCACTTCTTTCGAAGGGCGCGAATGTCGAAGTCAAAGATCACCGTGGTCATTATCCAATCTTCCTTGCCGCGATTCAGGGTCACACTGCAACAGTTGAAGCGTTACTGCAGCATGAGCGAAAGCAGGATCAGTTACGAATAAAGTCATATGGCAAGGCATCAAAAATTAAAGGAATGTCATTATTTCATGTTGCAGTATGGAAGAAAGACAAAGATTTGATGGAGATGCTCATACGAGAGAAGGCTGATCCAAATGTAAAAGATTTTTTTGGACAAACTGCGTTGTTTTTTGCAATAATGCATGACTGCAAACCAATGATTAAATGTTTATTACCGTATGGTGACAAAGCAATTCAACAAAAGCAAGGATTCACTCCGTTACATGCTGCTGTATTCAAAGGAAACGCCAAAACCACATCTCAACTAGCAGTTAACGTTGATGTGAATGCAAGGGATAAATATGGAAGAACACCTTTGCACGTGGCGTGTGAAAAGGGCGACATTCAAATCGCAAATCTGCTTCTGAACAAATACAAAGCTGATCACCGGATGATTACAAAGAGGGGCGACTCTGTGTACCACATTCTCCGCAGGAAAAAATTAAACCAAACAAACGATGAACATTGCAAACGCAGGCTGATAGAAATTCTTATCAGTACGATCGATCCGACATTTATTGAAAGCATATCAAATAAATCTAACCGCTCTGGTATCAGCATAGATAAAAAAACAATGCTGACAGCAAGTGACAAAGCAGTTATTGAGGGACTCATTACTACATTGTCGATAGAAAAATGTGAAGAGAGCGACGAAGAAGAAGCCCATGAGCAATCCAGCAAAGGTTCACCTCCTAAAAAGCCCAAGACGGGTAGACGGAGTCCAGATTTTCTTGACAGCGACGACGATGATAACTATGATGACGACCCCTTGCAGTATTTGGATTTCGGCTCTCCCCTAGACTACGATGAATACGACGATGATGGCGATATTTTTTAACGACGGCGATTATTTAGTAAACATATTTGTGCCTAATGATGTTGTATAAGTAAGAGCTGTCACTGTTCTCAGTTTCAATACAGATGAATCAATGATTAAATAACTATAGTGATTCCTATGCGTAAACATCAGATGTAGTTACATAGAAAGGAGTGATATCTATCTTGACTTGTATATAGACACAATTATTATGTATTGATACATTATGATCTATTGACATTATAAAGAACATGTTCAAATGTGTCAAGTTAAAATGTAACTTACAACGTTGTTTACATTTAAAGCGATTTTATTTCGACCTCAAGTAAATATTTAGGAATCAAGTTTATTTGAAACATTGTTTCGCAAAGAATTGAGTAACAACATTTATCTGATCAGAAATGCAATTAGCTTTAAAGTGTTTACCCATACTTTTGATCTTGCAACACTTTTAAGTCAGATGATGTATTTTGTTGATTGTGTATGTTTTAACAGCACGTTTGCAGAGAACAATAGTTGACACAAAGATACATCACTAAAATATTGAACTATTAGTATTATTCATCGATATAGAATAGTGAAACCTATAGTGTCTTATTAGTAATATGTAGTTTTTATCTATTACACTTAGTGATCAAATGTTTTCAAATTATGCTATGTTAAGTTATGCAATGTATATATGTTACAGTAAATCTGGGAAACTAGGAATTTCACGAAATTTCTAAACAATTCTGGATTTTCGTGAAATGACTGTTTCACTTAGGGACTTCATGAATTTTCTCAGGAATTTCGCAAAATGTCGGAAAATGGTGACACAATTTTACACAGTTTTACTAGAGGCCTTTAAGAAGATTCAGGAAATGTGTGAAATATCCTTGTTTGATTTTAATGATGACATAATTATATTTCTTTCTGTTTAATAGTGTAATACGTAGTTAAAATGATACCATTGTAAACACATATTGATTAGTTTGTTTTTTTAATTGTTTTTTGAAGTTTTTATATGATCTTATAATTATTGACATATTAGCCGCGTCATGTGAAAATGGGCTTTATGTCCTATGCGGCCAGCGTAGTTCCAGGCTAGTCTGTGCAATCGCGTAGTCTGGTCAGGAGCAATGTTGTCCGCTATAAAGTTCCGCAAGGCTTCATGGTCTCCTTGGCGGACAGGGTAGCTTCTATCACACTGCGCGGATGTGCAGGCTTGTCTGGAGCTAATCTGGCCGCCTATGGCATAAGACCCATTTTCGCATGACGCGGGTCATATTGATTTGTCTGTATATGTGATCTTTTTCTATAAAGAAGGAATGTAGTTGACAATTGTTAATAGTTTTATTTGATCGTTCGTCAAAAAGTTGTAACTCTGTTACTCTTGTTTCTTCAATGCAATTGAGTAATTAAATAGTAATTAAATTGAATGCGTTTTAATTCCCTTTTATTATTGTTTAATTTGAGTTACAATGCTATGACGTTAAATTTTATTAACACTTAAATGTATTATGAATATTGCTGGGCCAAGTGTGAGGTTGAGCGCTCTATAACCAGGTTTAAACCCCCAATGCTTTGCATTGACCGTTCCAAGGCGGTGACCCCAGCTTAATTCATATTTTGTGTTTATGTTGGTTTGTATTGTGCTGTATTGTGCTGTTTTGTACTGTTTGGGCAATCGGTCACTTGCCTTAAATAAAGGACCAATTAATTGTTTTAATGAAAATTCAATACTGTTCCAGCAGCTGGAGTTTCACTTCTTTATATTGTTAACAGTACAAATTGATTTCCTGAGCTATTAAAATGTGTTAAATGTAAATACGGGCGACATTTTGTTTAACCAATTTAAAAAGTTATTATAATTTGTAGGTTTGCTTGCGTTAACTTACAAAACTGATTGCAATACAATTTTATAACTAGTAGACTCTATATGAAGGTAATCTTTGAGGCTAATAATATGAGTTCTTATGTTAATGAAAATTGCTTCAAATTATCAACCAAGAAAAATCAAAGTGACATCACCTTTATTGACAGCACACTAAAAGAATTTATGACCTCCGTAAATATTGACCGAAATTACCATTAGTCAATTGTAGTTTAGTTACAATCGCGTAAATAAATAAAAAATCCGAATAGGAAATGAGTGTCCAAATACAAAAACAGTGACATAAGAGACATCCTTGTAGCGTGGATGAGTGACAACAATATTCGAGATTGGACTGTCGGGCTTAAGTTTACCCAGCAGCAGAATTGTTCCCATCATGCTGGAATTAATCAAACTCATACAATGCTCTCTTCGGAGAGGACCCAAAGATTGGATCTTCCAGCCTGCCAGCTGATATCATTGAAAGACTTCAATGTGAGGATGATTTAATTGCGCTTTGTCATCCATCAACTGATACCAACTAGCCAGTTAAAACTGCTACTACTACTACTACCAACCAGTCACTGCCAACTGCTACTACTACCTACTAGCCAACGAGAACTACTTGCTCCTTCCAGCCACTGCCAACTGCTACTACTGCTCATTGGGTCACTGTCGACCTGAAATTGCCCACAAGTCACCCGGGGGTGACTAGAAGCCGATTCATGTCACCCTGGGGTGACTTCAAGCCGACGCTTGTCACCCCCGGGTGACTAGAATCGGCTTCATGTCACCCGTGTATTTTTTATCAAACGGCACCGCATCTAGGTATCCAATATAGGCTATAATTAATTTAGTTTTTTTAGACATTTATCTCCACTTTTGTTTTTATAGTACTGTAACACAAATTCCCTTGCATATGAACGACCAAATCATGTGTTTTTTTAAAAGTAAAATTGTTGTCGAGGGTGACTAGAATCGGCTTGAAGTCACCCCTGGGTGACAAGAATCGGCTTCATGTCACCCCCGGGTGACTACAATTGGCTTCATGTCACCCGGGGGTTGTAGTCTCTCTAGGGTGACAAGACTCGGCCTCTAGTCACCTCCGGGTGACTTGTGGGCCATTTCAGGTCGACAATGACCCATTGAGCGCTACTACTACTACCAACCAGTCAACGCCAATTGCTACTACTACAAACCAGCCACCGCCAACTGCTACTACTACCAATCAGTCACCGCCAACTGCTACTACTACCAACCAGTCACCGAGAACTACTTGCTCTATCCAGCCACTGCCAACTGATACTACTACTACCAACCAGCCACCGCCAACTGCTACTACTACCAACCAGTCACCGAGCACTGCTTGCTCCATCCAGCCACTGCCGACTGCTACTACTACTACCAATCAGTCAACGCCAATTGCTACTACTACAAACCAGCCAACGAGAACTTCTTGCTCCATCCAGCCACTGCCGACTGCTACTACTACTACCAACCAGTCAACGCTAATTGCTACTACTACAAATCAGCCACCGCCAACTGCTACTACTACCAACCAGTCACCGACAACTACTTGCTCCATCCAGCCACTGCCAACTGCTACTACCAACATACTATATACGTTCATACGTTATGCAATGCATTTTTGTTTATAAAAGCAACATTCCATACATATGGACAGAGAACACTTAGCAGATATCGTTTCTAATGGACATCTTACCAAACCAAACTGCTGCAAACATATTCCATTTAAATTGGCAAAATAGAAACGTTTTGGTAAGTTTTTCGCACATAATTATTCTCCACAAGCTTAATCTGGTAATGCATTTGAGGTAAATCGGCATGACTTTTAATACAATATATTTTACTTATACAAAATGTCTACAATCAAAAATATTAATATATATTTTTAACGCATTACTTACAAAAAATGTTTTAACCCAAACTGGACATTATGAAAGATCATGAAAAGTGAGAACGCAACAAGTGTAGCTTATATTTCTGTTCAATTATATATTTTTACATTTTTGTTCTTCTAGTAAAGCTGCTAAATGTGTTCGAAATGGTGGTTTTAGAAATGAACTAAATCGAATAAAAACTCGTGTTATAAGTGTGTGTAGATAACGGTCAGGCGCAGTTTGACTCGAATTTGAGTTGGTAGTGTTATGTAAAGTTTGTATTAGGCTATCTTGTAGTATAGACGTTTTAATATTAAGCATAGGACAAGACTCCTGTTATTTACAACACGGCGAAAGCAAGAGTAATTAGTACCGCAATTTGAAAACGTGTGTCGGCCTTACTTTTAAACTCATTTAAAAAGGGTAGCGAACATCATAAGCGATAAAACCTCGAACGTAAAATGTTATCAATGGACTATGGAATTGTATTAATATTTTTATTTATTTATTCATACGTTGTCAAATTAAATGTAGTCTTAACTGTAAAATATTATGATTGATGTTAACAAGGTGTTCATTACATATGTGTGTTTCTTCACTTAAAGGGATCTTTTCACGGTTTGGTAAATTGACAAAATTTAAAAAAGTTGTTTCAGATTCGCAAATTTTCGTTTTAGTTATGATATTTGTGATGAAACAGTATTACTGAACATTTACCATAGTCCAATATAGCCATTATATGTATCTTTTGACGATTTGAAATCCTAAAAATTATAAAGCGTTGCAACGCGAAACGATTGAATAATTTGGAGAGTTCTGTTGTTGTCGTTTAAATTTACGAAACAACGAAGATTGCTTATATAAGGTACAAAATACTTAAACTGTGAATACCTGGCGGAATACCCGAGACGGCTAATGCGTTTTTACTTCAGAATAACTCCAGGACTTCGGGGGTCACTGGTTCAAGCCCTGGTACCGGCTACTTTTTTCCTTTTTTAAATTTTATTCTTGATTTTTTACTGGACCTTTAAGATCCAATGTTTACATTTATCAATATAAAGCATTTAATGACAAACTTCAAAATATGCCAAAATCTGTGAAAAGGCCCCTTTAAACCAAATCTTAATTAGTAAAAAGCAATAGTCTTTTTTTTGGTCTTTCATAAAATATGAAAGGATCATTCAGAGCTCGATACACCTATTGAGTATATAAAAGAGAAAACAAGGCCGAGTGATTTTAATTGTTATCACTTGCATTAAGTAGTACTAATATAGATTATACGCTCTAGACTAAAAAAGTTTAAAGACAATCGCAAAGCAAAATAAAAGCGCCGACGGCACTGAAAGGCTATTGACAAGATAAGGGAAGTTTAAGCGGAAGTTAATGTTAAAGGAACAGTTTACTTAATGAATATAGAAAAGAAAAGTTTTTTTAAAAGAAAAAGTACAAATAAATGAAACAAGAAGTATTAAAATATTGCAAAACATCAATCGAACAATTAGAAACACGTACACATGTATTAAAGGAGCTTGGTATTTTGTGAGCAGGTAAATGCCCGGATTTAAATGTTATTTCTGATTGGCTTGATGTTTATTTTTTTTCTTGTTTAAATTTATAGAAACATAGTTGCCTACATATCTGTCCGTTGATTGTTTTATTAAAAGAAAGTAACTATTTCACACAACTATTACAGGCTCCTAATAAGATAGTTTTACTAGATGGTACTAAACGTTATCAGTACATCATTATTTTTCAGGAGATTGCACGATTTTTTCACTCGGTAGCTAACGACAAATTTATATCATTGTTTTGCTTCTTATATTTGTTACTTCTCATTATATGTTATCATTGATGTATTATCATTAAAAAAGAAAGAACAATTTGTTGTGTTGTTGTTGTTGTTGTTATATTTACCGTAACTTACGCAAAATATAACATGACCGCTATATTTTGAAGAACACGTTCTGATTGATTACATCCTTATTCAAATGATTTAAATAATGCCAAATAATATGCAACAAATTTTGCAGATAAAAATACTTTAATTTTACCCACTCTCTTATCGTCCTAAATCGCAAGATAAATGTTTGCCGTCACATTTTTAAACGACACTACAGCCCTAAACAAACTCGCTATTCTTTAAAACAAGAAAATTATTTATCCGTTAAAACTTTTTAACGTAAGGTACCCAATTAATAAATACTTTGAAACAGTATGTTATCGCACCATCAACGACGAGTATCATATTGTTAAAAACACATAAATAAGCATGCACAAAGTTAACTAAAGTTGCGAGGAACATTTTATTGAAAAGATGGCATCTATTAAACAAGTTGTTGATTTTAATCAAAATCCCATCCACGTTCTTAAGGGAACTGTTCACATATTTTCTTATTTTTCAGCGTAGATGTTTAACCCAGCTTTTGACATAAGCTGACCTTTGTAACCGTCCAATGAAGTCTGAAAAAAAAATCTCGCCAGATGGCAAGGAACTTTTCGCAGTAAAAAACGTGGACTCTACATTTATCACATTTACATTAATAGTTAATTTAATTTACTGTCCATATTTGTGAAGTATATAGTATGAAAAGGGATACTACAGTGCGTTTTGCAACCATGTTAACTGCGTGTTTAAGCATGAAACGATGTTATCTCTAGCGAAAAGGCATAAGGAACAGAACAGGTTTACATTTTACTCTTAACTTCAATACAGTTTGTGTGTGCCCTTTTATTTGAGAAGATTTTCAGCGCCATAGCGATTTTAATTTAAGAAATGTTCTCCTAGTTAGTTATTACTGACATATTGCATTCTATGCACTAGTATATTTTATATAATTTACGTATTTCTGTTCCCTTGATATTCATTTTGACCAAAGTATTTTTAATTGTATTCGAAATGGACCGTTAAACATGTAAACATATTTAACTTTAAACAAGCCGTCGTTCCAGCAATGGAATCATGACCTCAGTTTAATGTATTGCATTCCATCCCGAAAGGTATCAAGGGCTGATTGCGGTCACGAAAAGAATCGTCATATAAACGCTATCGCATTAACTAGGTGAACTTGAATTTTATTTTCATCAGAAATATGTTAAAAGAAGATATTCGGCGATATTTTATGGAATGTCAATAATAGATGCGTAATGTGTTTAAACAATTCCATGATAAGTACCAGCATTGATTTATATAATAAAGAAATTCCACCAGACTGACCCATTTATTGAACATGAACGCGATGATTCACGATACAATTTATAATCGAATCAAATAACAATATCCGACAAACCACTAAACAGGTCTGTTCGAAGGACGCGTGTATAAATATTTCAAGTATGTACAGATTATACGGGTGTGGCGGGATAATTTATATGTCTTCTCTTAATTTCCGTTCTTCTCGTCCGTTTCTGTTTTGTTTGTATAGCTATTATAGGATAAATAATACATGTAAATGATACTGCGAAATAAGCCGCGAAATCCGGCGCAACAACTCGTTATTTCTGTGTGTGTGATGCAGATAAGAACTGCGCAGAAAAGCATTTGCTATCTTTGATCTGATTGATGTAACTTATTATCCACCACCGACACCAATGACAATCTCAATCAACGTCGTATTTTGTGTGTGAAGATTTCTTGTTTCAAATGTCATTTAATATGATAGCAAACACAATTATAATGTTTTTCTTAAACAGTACAAATAGTTATAACATAAATAATGTGTCGTCGTCTTGAATCGAACGAGTGTTCTCTAGGGTTGTATGCAAATGCGCTGCTACTGTGCCACGCAGACTTAAGCCGCGAAACATAACAACTATGGTATTCGTTATCTATTGCGCGCATTATATTGATGTTCAACGTTTACTCGAACGCTCTTTATTAAATTCACACTCAAAACAATTTTGTATTATGAACTAGGTAGATCCACACTCCGTACAATGAGCTGTTAATGCAGTTACTTATTTGCAAACATCATTGAGAAAAAACTTGATTTCCAATAGTCATGGTTTTACGAATGTATTTGCGAAGATAAAATGTTTTGGTGTATTCTTTAAATGAAATTATATTATTTTTTAAACCAAATTGGTTGCTCGAGGTTAATAATTTACTTATATGATGCTTTGTTATTTGAAATTGCAGCCTGACTTGTTAAATGTCAAAATGTGAAATTTCAGAAACGGCCTTTGTTAGCTCGGAGTTGAATATCAGAAGTCCGTCTATACTAAAGTCATGGTGGAGGAGGCAGTGCGCATTTTGAAGGCAGGAAAATCTACTGTAGTGGACAACGTCCCTTCTGAACTGATTAAACACGGAGGGAAGGCAACTGCTGCATCAATTATGGTACTATGCCAGAATATCTGAGAAGTGGTCATGGGAGTGGACCCAGTCTCTGGTCGTCCTTTTACATAAAAATCTCAAGCTGTGCGAGAATAACCGCACTATCAGAATCTTCAGCCAACCCAGCAAAGTATTGATCCACATCATCCTCAACCGATTGGAAAGAAAGGCAAATGAACTAATAACAGAACAGCAGGCTGGTTTCAGAGCTGGGTGGAGCACATTGGAACAGATGATCAACTGCAGGAGCATAATTGAGAAATAACTGCAACACCAATGCGAGCTCTTCCACAACTTCATCGACAAAAATGCTTTCGACCGCGTGTGGCATGATGGCCTTTGGCAGGTACTAAGAGGGTTCAACATTGGCGTAGGTCTAGTGCAAGGCATCCGAGAACTTGGAATCGCCAGCGGCGTAATACTTCTAAATGGACAATAATGTGACTTATTCAGGACATCAGAGGGCGTCAGTCAGGTGCTCTACCCAGTTTTATTTAACAGTTTCCTTGAGAAGATAATGCACGAGACTCTCCAAGACCACTACAACTCCATATTTATCATTGGCAGACCCATCTGCAACTTGAGATTCGCTGATGCCACAGACCCCATGTGTGGTTCAATATAAAGAAGTGAAGCAGTGAAATCCAAGACCTCAGCAACATGCTATACGAAAGAGGAAGAGCATACGAGACGAGATGGAGGTCGGAACACAGAGATGTCAAACATCCTCGTGAATAGCACGATAACACCAGCACAGACATCACCCTGAACGTCGAGAAACTGGAAAAAACGACCACCTTCAACATCTGAGGAGCAATCCTATTCAAGGATGGTACTATCACCATGGCGACTTAAGCGACGTCTAGTCGTCTGAATTGATTATGGACACGCAGCTCCATTAGCTTCCCCACCAAGTACAGGTGTTGCAAGTCCTTCGTATTTTTATGTCCCCCACAGCTATAGTGGGGGACATATTGTTTTTGCCCTGTCTGTTGGTTTGTTGGTCTGTTGGTTTGTTTCCCCAAACTTTAACATTTTGCCATAACTTTTGCAATATTGTAGATAGCAACTTCATATTTGGCATGCATGTGTATCTCATGGAGCTGCACATTTTGAGTGGTGAAAAGTCAAGGTCAAGGTCATCCTTCAAGGTCAAAAAGGTCAAAGCGGCGCAGAAGGGGACATAGTGTTTCTGACGAAAAATTTCTTGTTCATCCTACTGTTCGGCTGCGAAAAATGGACGCTATACAGGCCTTTGAACACGAGTGTCTCCGAAGACTGCTCCGCATCTCTTACCTGAAGCACAAGAGCAACGATATGTCCGGAACATGACAGTTGCACATGTGGTCCAAAATAACTCCTCTTAGGGGCCGTCAAATAAGGAAAGCTGGCTTAGTTTGGAAACGTCACCAGCTACGAATCACTTTGCAAGACTGTGTTCCAGGGAACCCGTTAGGGAGGCCGCCGTCGAGGCCGTCAGAAGAAAAGCTGGATGGAAAACGTGAAAGAGTGGAATACCTTCCCATGGATGAGCTACTCATTGCAGTCCACAATAGAAATAACTGGCGGAGGATCTGTGTCTCGTCGTTTTTCATCCCCCACACACGGCCGGACCGGTAAATGAAATGCTAATGAGGATCATTATGATCATAATGATAAATAGGCATCAATGAACATTTCGAACAGACATTTTTCAATAACTGTACAGTTAAACTGTTGAAACATTCAATTTTGTGCGTAAAGAAATGAAGAGACTATAGACTCAATGAAGGTTCTGTAAGCATAGTTAATGATGATGTTACACACATGTTGGCGTACTTAGTGTTGCACATAACTTTCCGCTAACACTTTGACTGTACCTCAAGAAATTTTTATGTGCGTTCTATACAAGAATAATGTACACCGTAGCAATTCTGAAATATGATGAGGTACAGACAAAACTCCATATAAGCCTTAGCAAACCGATAACAACCGCTTCAAGAGGTTATAGAAAAGAATGAAGTAGACATGCAGAGCAGGTAGGTGCATAAGAGTTCGATGAGGAGATATACATGTGAGGAAGTGGTAAGCCTGAAGAAGTACTTAGAAAACCATTCAGTAAAACACTTCGAACCGAAATGTGTAAGTGTTGATAATAGAGTCCTTTTTTTAAGCAGCCCTTTATAGGACGCAATGTGTTGGCAAACAAACGGCGGTTTTAAACAATAATGGTGTCTATATTAATCTATGTTCTGCCTTTTGTTGCCTCAGAAATACTGTTAGTTGTTCTGAACTCCATAATGTTTCAATTTTGAGAAAGCAACGTGCACACTATAATTTAACGACATCATTGTATATATGCATAACTGGGTGACACAGTTGTAATATATTGTGAACGAATTTATGAAGAAATCCATACAGTAGCTGTGGTTTCAGGTAAGTAAGTTAGATTTGTAATTATTATTGGGGTAGGTGTGAGGTTTAGCTCCAGTATACTGGCTTACACCTTCTATGCTTTGCATTGTCCATTCCAAGGCGGAAATCTAAATTTTAATTATTTTATGTTTCTATTTGGTGTTCTGTTCTGGAAGTAGTCGATATGAACAATAATTGCTCTCCCGATAGAGTACATGGAGTTTCATGGTTTGTCATATTAAGACATTTCGAGAAAGCACTGATCTCTAAGTGTTGTCTCAGCAATGATCGATTACAGTTTGGCGTCACGCTGACATTGCTTGCTCGTTTTATTCGGGACGTGGTATATGTCACGTACTTTACGTTTCGGTGATGCTAATGCCTCATAATCGGCTAACGTCACCGAAGAATAAGGTATCGTCTCAACGCGTACATTCATGAATAATACTGAGTAAAATGATGTTTGCAACAAAATTTATTTTTCAAGTCAGAAATCGGAAAAAGAAAATACATCATAAACAGCGGTTTAAGCAGATAGAAGTTCGGTGACAGCCGACTGGTTTCAGATGAGTCGTCTCCTAGTTACGGGATAGCGCCATGCGGAAGTATGTCATGGAGTAGCCAAAGCCGCGCCAATCCTTGTAGAACAGACCGTCATAGAACTGATTCCTGGGAGGGTAGTGGCCACAGTAGACGTAGTATCTCCCGGTGGGCAGTGTGTAGGTGCAGTTGTTGTACCACCAGCCGGCGCGCATGTTCACTGCGCAGTTGTTTGCATCGGGTTCATCGATAGACGAGAAAAGCATGCCGTTGTTATGAGACAGGTCGTCAGGAAGCACGTGACCGGATGCGTAGCCGGTGATATTGAGACGATATCGTGGCGATCCAAGCGAGAAGTGATTCCAGACGAGTTTTCGTTTCTCACGCAATATGCAGCCCTGCATCGTCACTGTTAGCACGTTGTTACCTGTAGTCAACAGAACATTTCAAAATTTGTATTTAGCATATGCCAACACAACGCATGTCATAACATTTTAATATATATTTCCAATTTACATTACATTTAACACGCATTCCAAAAGACACAAGGAATTATAATTCCTTTACACAAAAAGGGCTTTGCAAACGATGTAAATAACTACAGAGGAATAACACTTGTGAGTTGTTTCTCAAACCTTTTTACTACAATAGTTAATAAGCGCATCGAATGTTTTTGTGAAATGAATATTAGTATTTTGGATTCACATTTCATATTTCGTAAGGATGATTCAATATTTGATGCTATAAACATAGTAATGTCTATTGAATAAAAATATATTAACGAGACTAAAAGGCTATATGTAATATACGTAGACATGATGAAATGTTTTTGTGGTATATAGAAATGCATTGTCGTTAAAACTTGATAAAACTTGCATTAGATGTGAAATACGGCAAATTGTTGAAGATATGTTATTAAATGTTCAATCATGTGTTAAATCATGTTCCACTTAGTCTTTTGTATTGTGATACTTTGGGTCTTAAGGTAAACACTTCAAAAACTAAAATTATGGTTTTCCGTAAGAGGGACCGTTTACATATGTTGGCCATAATATCGAAACAGTTAATAACTTTAATTACTAAGGTACTGTTATACATTGAATGGTTAGTTTCACATAAAACAAAGATCATATAGTAGGTTAAGTCCTTACGGCTATGAATACTCTATTATACAAGTGTAAAATGTATTATCTAAAACCTAAAATACTTTGTCAGATATTTGATGCATTTGTTGTTTCGATTCGAATTATGCCTCCAAAATATTGGGTTTTACAAAGTCGAAAAAAGAAATAGAACGTTTTAATTCTATAGCTCTGTCGGACCGTATTTGGTACAAAAACGAATATGTACAAGTTTGTACCATATTCGGCCGAATATGGTACAACTGTCTCATTGTACCATATACGTATCTGCAGTTTTGGGGTAAAATGCCTGACCGAATATGGTACAAACTTGTACCATATTCGGATGAAAAATGTACCACATTCGTTCCGAATATGATACACACTCATCATCGTAATCATCATCATCATCATCATCGTTATCTCATCATCATCATCATCATCATCATCATTGTTATCTCATCATCATCATCATCATCATCATCATCATCATCATCACATCAATTATCAACACCCCAATGATCATCATCGTTGTTATCTTTACCAACACCACCATCATCATCACCATCAAAACCAACATCATCATATCCATTATCATGATCGTAATGGTGATCACAAAAGTTTTTTGTGATGATAATGACAGCGATGTTTTCGGTCGATAATGAGGATGTTGTGATGATGATGACGACGATGAGAATATCATCATCATCATCGGCCAATAAACATCGCCATCATCATCATCACAAATATTTTGTTATCATCATCATCATTATCATCATCGTCGGCCGATAAACATCGCCGTCATCATCATCTAAAAACTTATCATCATCATTATAACCATCATCATCGTCCGATAAACATCTCTGTCATCATCATCCCAAAACGTTTGTTATCATCATCATCATCATCATTATCATCATCATCATCATCATCATCACCACAATCATCAAACCCCAATCATCATAACCACTGTCATCATCATCACCACCACCATCATCATCACAATTTTTTTACCATCATCATCATCACAAATGTTTTGTCATCATCATCATCACATATTCATTTTACATTTTGTATTTTATAATTTGTTTCATTCAAGAGATTCAACAAACTTGTACTTTTTTCATTTATTGGTATACTGACAGGATTTTTCAAAGTAATATTGAAGAACATAGAACAGCATTTAAATTTTAATCCAACTGTAGCATTTTGACAAGACATAATATACATATATACATTCATTTTAGTAGCAGCCAAAATATCCCAAATGTGCTTCGTAAAAAGTTACCAGTAAATGAGCAAATGACAACAAATTTCCGGTAGAAGAACATAATCATCAATCACAAAAATAACATAACAGGTTTCCAAACACCGATATACATGTATATTTCACCTGTAATGTCTGTACATGACATCTATGATATCATACCAACCGATTCCACTAACACGCAAACGCAGCCATGCGTTTGCCCATTTTGGCCCCTTGATGATTTCTTTTATTGCCGAAATAAGACCGCTGTTTCTGCCCGCTCTTGTTAATAGGAAACGAACGCTAACAGGATTTCTGTTACTAGTATCTAGTCCAATATCCGGCCGAATGTAAATTCTAGGTGTTTGCAAACTCATTGACCTTATTAAATCTCTAAAGGGTTTGCCGACCTTCGCCAACACAAACTGGATTGACGGGTTTGATTGTATGCAGAACTTAAAAATTTCAACTTGAATGTGAAGTGGTAACATCAGAAATGGAAAAGTCGTTCGCTTCTGTGCCCTCCTATTGTTCATCATATCTTGAAGCTCTTTCAGGGCTGAACACACAGAGACGTCACCGTTGTCGCCAGAGTCACCGTTGTCGCCGGAGTCACCGTTGTCGCCAGACGCAGCGTTGTCGCCGGAGTCACCGTTGTCGCCGGAGTCACCGTTGTCGCTGGAGTCACCGTTGTCGCCGGAGTCACCGTTGTCGCAAGAGTCACCGTTGTCGCCAGACGCAGCGTTGTCGCCAGATGCAGTGTTGTCGCCAGACGCAGCGTTGTCGCCGGAGTCACCGTTGTCGCCAGACGCAGCGTTGTCGCCGGAGTCACCGTTGTCGCCGGAGTCACCGTTGTCGCTGGAGTCACCGTTGTCGCCGGAGTCACCGTTGTCGCAAGAGTCACCGTTGTCGCCAGACGCAGCGTTGTCGCCAGATGCAGTGTTGTCGCCAGACGCAGCGGTGTCGCCGGAGTCACCGTTGTCGCCAGAGTCACCGTTGTCGCCAGACGCAGCGTTGTCGCCTGACGCAGCGTTGTCGCCAGACGCAGCGCTGTCGCCAGAGTCACCGTTGTCATACGACTGTTCTAAGCGTGATATTATGTCCTTGTACACGCGTTGATTGATACGGATACTAACGTAATGCATGCCAAATCCTTCTGGGAAATACCCCAATGCAATTGTTCCAACATCACCATCGAACTTTCCATCTGCTGACACAATTGATGAGTGTTCTAGTCCTCGGGTAGAAACTACCAGGCACTGCAAATTATATTCTCTCATAAGTGCAATGAGCGTGAGGTTGTCGCCGTATGTCCCATTCTTAGACATATTCTTAACGTATTCATCAAATGTTTCATCATAGACAAAAGTTTCATAGAAATATCTGTTTTCTACAATGTGATGGACTGCTTCCTTACGTAAAGCATCTACGTCTTTGTATATACCAATTTTACCAAGTTGATGCGATATAGCAGCAAATTGACAATTTCCATCCGGATTTGGGTCCATGGCAATATTCACCCCATCCAACAACTGCAGATTTTCATGGTGTGTTAAAACATGATAGTACTTAGTTCTGTGATTTTGTTTCTCTGAGCGGTTCTGTTTTAATGAATGTTTTTTAATTTTTCGTTGTTTCTCTAACGCAACAGTTAGGCTAGTCATGTTTTCGACCCCAACCGATTTGCTTACGAATCCAAGTTCGGGTTTGTTCGGTACTTGAAATGACACGATATAAACACCATTTCGTTTTACTTTTTCTACCTTGCCTTCGATAACATATCTTTTGGTTGGCACCCTGGATTTTCGAAAGGGATAGCGAATTAATACTGTCTCTCCTACTTTGTACTTGCTTGGGGAAGTTGCGTTTTTCAACAGCGACCTGAAAGCCTTTTTATTTGCTCGCCGTATGGTTTTCTTTATTTCACGAGAACTATGACGTTCTTTGGTAAAAACATGACTTCTTCCGTAGTAGGCTTCAAAGGGCGTGAGACCCCCAAGAACTCGTTTGAAACTTGTGTTTATGGCATAGGCTAAATCTTGAAGCCCTTCGACCCAGTTAAATCCACGTTTACTTTTTGTTGCAAATAGAATCTTGGCCTTTATAACACTGTTTGACCTTTCACACTTGCCCTGTGATTGAGGATGATACGGCCTACTATTGATCATTTTGATGTTGTACTTGTTCAACAAAAGTTTCATACTAGGGCCTTTAAATTCCAGTCCGTTGTCACATTGGATGATGTCAGGGGCAAGGTTAACCATCAACACGTCCTCTAATGCCTTTGCAACTTCACGCGAACTCTTCGTTTTCAGGGGTTTTGGCATAACGTACCTAGAATAAACGTCCACGACTTGTAGAATATAACTGTATGTGGACCCCTTGTAGCTAACACTTTGATTTTTCATGTTAATTATGTCAATCTGCCATCTTTTGCCTGGTTCCTCTTCTGTAATTGTCTTTGGCTTTGGCTTGTTTGTAAATCTCGGATACTTCTCATGGTAATACTTGCTATTGTACAGTATTTCAAGGATAGCTTGTTCCGAGAACCCCGTGTAATTTACTTTCAGTTTGTTGTAAATAACCCTTGCTCCACATCCTTTGTTTTCCATGAACATCTTCTCAACAAATCTAGGAAGATCTTCTTTCACAAGGACTTGCTTTCCGCCACACAATAAAGAACCCCGGTCACCAAGCTCTTAGTCCTTACGTTTTCTAATCATGGCCAAACAATTATTCTCTTCAGGTGTCCGTTTCTTCACAGGGACATCGAACGATCCATTTAAACATCTGACAATAATGTCGTACTTCGACCTGGGCAAGCACCCTAATTGCTTCCTTTTTCTCCTAATTGCTTCCTTCATCTGAAATAATATAATAAGTTATTATACATTTATACTTCATTAGTTAATAGAGCTTGTATTGAACACCGCGTGTCAAAAACGAATGTCTCACGACATGAGCTGAGCTAAAATCACTCGTCTGATAGCTCCGCTAAAATTTACAATCCGAACTTCCGGGCAATATGCGCAATGAAAGTAGCAAGTACTTCATGTAAAGTTTCATTGAAATCCAACCGAATTCAAATTCAGGGGAAAAATAGCGGGCAAACTTATGGCGGTCAACGGACAAACGGTCTGTAGAAACCAATGCTACGTGGATGGAAGGGATATAAAGAAGGGGCCCTGGGGGCCTAGGTCGCTCACCAGAAGTCACGACTAGGCAGAGTTCGAAGGTCAAAGACCTATAAACTCCATAAAATTTAAAATGTTCAAATCTACAGATTACAGGAGCTCGATCTGATTTTGGTGGAAAATACACTTTCGAAAAAATGACTGTAGCTTAAATATTTTAGCAGTTTAGGAGTTACGCACCCGGAAGGAATGCCACGGACAATTGGATAGACGGACGGACAACTGCAAATGCACTCTGAGGGGGGGGGGGGCATAAAACATAAAAATCAATGCATGTTAAAACATCAATGCATATTAAGACAACTGAAAATTAAAATTATGTACAGTACTTACTGTCAAGAATTCTTTTGAAGTTTGAAGAAAGTTTGGATTTCAATTCTTTCTAGTCGAAAATCACAACTTTTCTTGCCGACCGCCAAGTCAAATATGGTTACTGACTTCTGAGTAAGACTCGTGTGCAAAATTCCCGCCTTTTTAAAGCGGCACGTTATCAAAGAAAAAATCGGAAACTTCAAAGCTTTGTCGGCTTCTCAGCAATATGACGTCGGAACGACAAATCAACTTTACAAAGTAATGTTTAGGAATACAGTCACACCTGTCTAAAGCAGCCAGTCAAACATCCTTATTTTTGGAGAGATATATTCATTTAAAAGAGCTCAAAATCTCTTAAATCGGATTTTGGTGAAAATACACTTTCGAAAAAAAAAGTTTTAAAAATTTGAAAATTGTTATTAATGATCTACACGAAAGTATCTGGCCCGCCCGGGAATCGAACCCAGGCCGCCTGCGTGCCAATCTGACGCGCAACCGACTGAGCTAGCCGGCGAAACAGTTACAATACCAGCAAAATCCATGTAAAGTGTGGTAAGGTTAGCTGTTTCTGTTACTGCTAGTTACGACGACGACGACGACGACGACGACGATGATGATGATGATGATGATGATGATGATGATACTTTTGTCACTTCCAATATTAGGTTAATACAATGTATTTGAGTTTGAAAAAAAGTTTACACATCGGCAGACTATTTCATTTATTAAGAAATACATAATTTATGTACCATATACGTAGGCCATTTTCATTTTTATGAGTTTTTTTGGTATGTACCAAATACGTTTTGGCGAGCATAGAAAAACTTATTCCAACCGAATATGGTACAATGTTTGTACCATATTCGGTCGAAAATTGTACCATCTTCGGTCCGAGTATGGTACATTTGTACCATATTCGGCCGAATATGGTACAAATGTACCATATTCGTTTTTGTACCAAATACGGTCCGACATCGCTCTATAAACACATGTAACAAATAAGACTCAACAGTTGTAATGCATATGGTTATGAAAAGTTGGGTAGATCACTTTTAATTATTCGTTTTATACGAATGTAAAAATATTGGTTATAAAATAAGATTGAGTAATAATATTGTTTTCCATACTGTGTATAATATGAATGTTGAAGAGACACATCAATTGGGTCTCACATATAAAAAAAGTTATTAACCGAGTATGGTTATTGACATGCTTTTAATAGCCCTATCTCTGTGTGGGTTACTTCTTTATAGGCCAGTTTAGAAGCAGACTTATCGATACATTTATACAAGAATGGTATGGTACATTAAGTAACAGTCCTGTATTGGACATTTTAAATCTAAGTTGTTAAATCTACCATAGTATACAAACCTTATTTGTATTTGTTACCAAGGAATTTGCATGTTCACTTTGTTAATTTAAGAATGTATGTACATCCATTGATAATCCACACAGAGAGGTATGCCCGCAATACTATTCTACACAATGAAAGATACTGTTTATGTTGCAATTGTAGGGATATTGAAGATGACTTTTACTTTGTATTTAACCATGGTATAGTGTTTTCAGACAAAAATACCTTTAACGTTATGTATTTGTTTATCCATCCGTGTTAAAGGAACACCAATTACTGACTTCATCAAAACAAAAAACGAACTTGTCACGTTTTGTAAATATATAAAAGAAGCATTTGTAATTTGCAATTCATTTATTAATAATACCATATAACCGGTATTACTTACAAAATCTTTCTGTCATTTAAAGATTTTATTTTTTGAAAGTTTACTATTTACATATTTTTTATTTTTTATGAACTAAAATGTAATGAAAATGGGACATATTTATTTCTATATTTTATGTATTAAGACGATGTTCTAATGAATAAGTCTAAATAAAATGTTCTGTTCTGTTCTGATAATTCCGACTTGTCTGATTGGTATTAACGTTTTGGCGGCCCGGCCTATTGTCTACTCGTAAACCACGTGTTTGTGTGAGCATTCATTGATGGGTTTGACTCTAAAACTACGAGTTACACGTACCAATGACTGTAAAAGGACTGTGGAGGATTATACACAGCAAATATGTTTATGACGTCCCAATTTCTATACGAGTATTGTCTTTAGTAATTCCACTCTACAGCTATGTGTAACACGTACCGGCGTCTGTTAAAGCTTTGATTCTCCGTAGACCGAGCCAGCCGCTCCCATCAGAAATGCTCCCGAAGCCCCACTCATAGTTGTAGTAGCCCTGCACAAAATCCCCCCAGCCGTGCTTCTGAATAGAAAACACGTAACTGGCTGCGCCCAGTTCGAATTCGCAGAACACCTGTACAAAGTCACAAACGTTAATAATCTATCAAGACTTTTGCACCATTACAAAACTGGTTTATACTTAACGACGTGAAGTGACTTATAAGAAACACAGGTGGCTCAACTTCTGGTTTGGAAAGAACCATACTTTTAAGCTCACCATGAGCACGTTGTGCGTTTTGGGATCACCTTTTGTCCGTCGTGCGTCGTCTGTCGTCAACATTTTGCCTCGTAAAGACTCTACAGGCAACATTTTTGTCTGTTCTTCATCAACCTTGGTCCAAAGATTTGGCCCAATGATATCTTGGTCGAGTTTGAAACTGGGCCACGTGAGGTCAAAAACTAGGTCACTAGGTCAAATTAAAGAAAAAGCTTGTTAAAACTCTAGAAATAACATATATTGTCCAATCGTAATGAAACTTGGTCATAACATTTGTAATAATTATGTCCCAGCTGTGTTCGAAAATGGTTCCAGTTTTAAAAAAATGGTCGCTAGAGGGCGGGGCAGTTTGTCTTACATGTCTATAATAAAGCCTTGTTTATACTCTAGAAGTTACTTTTACGGTCCAATCTTCATGGAACTTGGTCAGATTACTTGTTTTTATGATAGCTCGGCTGAGTTCGAACATAGCTCTGGTCTGTTGAAAAACATGGCCGCCAATTGGCGGGGCAGTTTTCATTATATGGCTTAAGTCAGGGACCTATTTGTTTGTATAGGTCAATGCTTAAGTAAAATCTTGTTAACACTTTCACATTTAGAGGAGGAGAGGAGTCACATTTAGAGTCTATTCTTCATGAAATTTGGTCAGAATATTTGTTCTGATGATAACTCGACTGAATTATAAAATGTTTACGGTTCATTGAAAAGCATTCCAGAGAGCGGGGCGGATTTCCTTACTTGGCTATATTAAAACAATGTTAATACTCTCGTGATGATGATGATGATTATGATGATGATGATGATGATGATGATGATGATGATGATGATGATGATGATGATGATGATGATGATGATGATGATGATTGTTCCCGTAGTTTAAAATAACTTTGTCCATAATGGGAAAAGTTGGGTAATAAAACAACAACAATTAATCACATTTTTAAGAAGCACTTTTTGTTTAAATATCTAAATTTGTATGGCAGTTGCTTTTGCAAAATTAATGTATTTATGCTACATATTTTTGTGCATTTAAATTACAAATAGTTTGACAGTTGTTTTAATAATATACATTTTCAAATTTCTTGCACATATTTTTAAATATGAGAAAGATCAAATGTAAGGTGTTTGGTACCTTAAAAGAAGATCAATGTTGAATTTTTTGTATATATTCTCTTACTCATTTGATTCCTTATAACGACTGATATATTAGGTAACAATTCAAAATATTGTATTTTATTATGCGAAATCAAGTTCATGAACACTCAATCGATTAAAACAAATTAGTTGTTTTCGGAAGCTAAAGCTGTTTTTGCAAAAACAGGTAGTAACTAGTCATCCCCTGTAACAAACTAAGATGATGAGATGCTTATCTCATTATATCAAAGCTGGACAACAATTTGTGGAAAAATGTACTTACATTTTCTTTTGCTTATTATGCTCATTATTAAATTACTGTCCTCATATCACTTTCATCCAAAATAAAACTTTGTCGCAATGGGAAACAAATGTGCATTTTATAAGCATAAACAAACACAAAAACCTACTTATAACGCACATATTTATATATCTGCCAAAACAACAAAACATTTCTTTTCTTTTCACAAAACATACCTTGCTTAACGTAACTTCTACTCAGGTAACCGACACCAGGGCCACCATGGCTCTCTTGTTATAATAATTGAAAGTTTGGTACATATTTCTTTATTGTCTTCTGTTCATACAAGTCAGTATTGGTAACATTAAATCGCCAATGCTCTACGAGTGGTGAACTTTAATATGTCGATTTACTTAATCGTAGCCTGATCAATTAAATATAGTCCTTAAAAATACCTATCCTCGCGCCGGAATTCGAAAACTTCTCATAAAACGCGTGAATATTCACACTTGTTTGAACTTAAAAGGCACTTTTACGTAAAAAAACAAATATCATGACTACACTCACCACGATGGGTTCCGACTGGTTCAGGTAGATCCGGTAACTCCCCGCCTCCTTGTATGAACCGGAAGCTAGGATTTCATCGCAGTCTGGAAATATACATGTCTACTGGAGGGGTAAGGAAAATAATATGTGTACGGTAGATAAAGAGCATGTGTAAATAAGTCGACGTAGTTTAGAATTTCGATTTATCAAACACATATACATGTACAATAAAAAAACCCACAATATAACACGTTTATAAGATGGGTAAAAATATGTCAAACAAATAATGCGCTCAGCTTCACTACAAAAACACAGAAAGACACACCGTGATACTTGGCGTAGTCGGCGTCGTTGAGAACGGACACGTCACTGTGCGACTTTACATCCGCCGTCGGCTGTTCGAACTCCACACTTCCGACCGGCTTCTTGTCGCCTTCTTGTGCACCGACCACCACGAACGCGCCAAGTATCAGATACAGGATCATTGTGATATGCTGCCGGCAGTCCACATGCAATATGACTGAGGCTTCAGGTTGTTCGAATGAAATATACGTTCCGGATATAAGATCCGGGATATTGTGGATTGTTTGCTCAAAAATAAAAATAAAGCGAACAGGACTTTAGCCCTTGATTACAAGTGTATTAAATCAAAAGTCTCCGGGGAACTTCTTAGGCGATTTATTATCTGCTTAAAACATATGGACTGTATGTTTCAAGTTTCGATTTATTTAAACAAATATGTCCATTTCGTAGTAACAGATTTGTATTATGGAAAAGGGGCGAACATTTAGGAAACAATATTTCTAATGATATTCACACTTTTTTATGTAAGTTTTTTAGCTCAAAATCCCATGTTTACTTTTTCATTCCATTAAAAAATCTAATTGATCTGCATTATTCATACAGGAAATTACTACTTGACTTAAGGCAATAACAGCTTGACTTGAGCTCAATATAAAATATGTCCAGTCAGCTTTATTTTATGGGTACGAGATAAGAAGAACACGAGTTACTATGCTTAAGAAGATCATAATAAAGTCCAGAGCTGTTTTTGTAAAAATTATTTAACAGCTATTGGACAGACAGCAAACGAAATAAGGAAGAAATCATAACAAAAACAAATGGAGCAACACATTCTACGAAGGACGCGGAACTGTATGGGACATACTCTGATGGGCCCGAGAACGAGCATCACAAGGCAAGCCTTGAAGCGTAACACACAATTGAACATCGACAGGCTAGACAAGTTAGAGATCAGCAGACATGCATTAACTTGGAGTTAGATCAAGGTGGCAGCCCAGCATCATATCCGATACAAACCACGAAACTCACGAAACTCTATCTGCAGAGTAATTCCCGTTCTTCTCCGATATGTACGGGGATACGTTTTACTGCATCTATTCAACAGGATAAGCATATGCCTGTTTTTGATTTTGCGATAGTGTCAAACATTTCGATTAGAGAAAAAATTCAACTTAAAAAAAAACTTTGTTGTGAGATAAATGGCATAAAATCTATTTTGCACAAAAATACAATCTTCAAATAGCGTTACGAATAAATTAGCGGGTTACTATTGAATGGGACTCGAGCATTTTTGAAATCGGGACCTAATCTCCGTCAAAGTCGGTAAAAATGATTGACAACGAAATATCTTTCTTGACATATAATCAAATAAATAGCAATTTTCATGGAATTCAGGTCCACTTTGGGAAAGTCTATTTTCTGCAAATTTAATGTACACACATGGCGATTGCACTGTACGCAACTGTAACAATTAAAGCACTGTTTGAGGTAAAATTTGTTTAGAAAACTCAATCACGGTTGTCAAATAAGGCGAGCTAACAGCTTAAGAGGCAATTTACAAACTGCTGGCTTCATGAAAGCCCAATATATGAGTCTTGTTCTGAGAAAATGTGAATGAATGTGCGTAAAGTGGCGTCCCAGGGCCCCGTTTCATCAACGATCGCATCGCAACTTTAATGCCAAAATATCGCACATTTCTTATCGCATCGCAATTTGCGTTTCATCAAATATCGCATCGCCGATTTGAGTTGCGATATTCGCACATCGCCAATAATGAGGCTATTTTGCGTTTCATCAAAAATCGCACATCGCAAGAGCACCTGTTTTTTGCGATATTTTGCTTAAAACATGCGATCACACAAACCCAGTCGCAGACGGTAAAAATAAACTCAATATGGCCGACGTGTTGTTTTTTTTATGGAAAATAACGCGAGAAGGACAGAGCGGGAGTTCCGGCCCCGTCTAGAGATAGGCGGGGTTCGCGATATCGACTTTGTGAATCGGTATCGGGTAAACAGAACCACCGCACAGGAGCTAGTGGAGCTTCTGGGGCAGGATCTTGCCAGATCCGAACGTGGCGGAAAAACAATTTCGCCAGAGACCAAGGTAACATTAATGCAATCGACATGAATTTGCTAATTTGTTACTGTATATTTGCTGGGAGAAATTGACACACTAAGTACGGGGATTACGATCGTTATCAAGTACAGCAGAGTGCTGTTTTCTTACATCCGGTCTTAATTTGTTCTCATATCAACAGGTCAACACGGATACTAAACTGACATTGTATGATAATATAACCGTTGGATAAGCAGGCATAAATAGGCAAATCGAACAACGATTGAGTTGTAATTAGACTCATTCAAATTATGGATTAATTCAAGGCTTTGTTAACCAACAATATGAAATAAATACAATCTAGGTCACGTACATGTACAGTAAGTTTGAACTGGTATTTTTAGTAGTTTGTATTAATTTATTAGTTGTTCACACATTTTTCATCATCATAATTGTTTTCCTTTTTTCTGATCTTTTCAACTGCAGAGTGGAGTCAGTGGAGTAAAGCTACTAGGGCCAACATGATCGTTTTTTTTGTTTGTTATTGGTCTTTTGATTGTAAATGATATTTCAAGTACTGTGACCAAATTTTATTTATGAATGTTTTAACATTGTTGCTGCAGATCCTCGTCAGCCTAAGATTTCTTGCGAAAGGGGCATTCTATTCGGAACTAGCCGACACCCATGGCATCAGTCGCTCGAGCGTGTCCAGAACTGTGCATAACTTTGTGGAGTCTGTCAACAACAACCTGGACAATATTAGGTACATACTTTAACTGTAAGATAGATTTGATATAATATTATTGTACTTACAGTTACAAACAGACAATCTTAAGTCTACGGTTTTTCTTTTTTTATCTGTCACACTTTAGTGTCCATATTCATTGTCAGACTTTTACCTTATTTTTTTTTTTTTTTATAGCAGCTCATAAACCAAGGTCAAGATCAGCAACTGCAGCACAATTTTTATTCTTATAAGTTATCTTTAATTTATTTTTAATAATGCTATGATCTTAACTGTCTAAATATTATAATTGTATATCACATGCCATAGTTCTTTCGTTTTTAACATGTTAAAATAATCACGTTTATTGTATTCAGGTTAATTAATTAATTTATTTATTATAATTGATCTCAACTCAAGGACGATACTGTTTGTTTATATAATGTAAATTTCATGTAATGTTCAATTGTATATTTGTTATATGTTTGTTGTTATATTATGTCGGTCAATAGTGATACATCGCTAATGTTATACTTGTTATGTACAAACCGACTTGAAATGAAATTTGTATTGTATTGTATTGTTACAAATAGACAATCCATTTTTACTTATTGATGTTAAACACGGGCTTGGCACAGACAATTCTTAAAGTTAATAGTCTGCAACAGTAGAAAAATGTAGCTTTCTTAGAAATCCTATATATGAAAACGCAACTCCAGACTCCAAAAGCTTTACCAAATTGCTCATATAACGACTGGTATGTGGAGGTGGAAATGAACAATTTTACTGCAATATTTCACATTTTATATCTCCATTTTGTTATATATTTATCAGCTGATGAGTATTAATTGAAATGTTGAAATTAAATGGTGGCCTTGTAGTTGACAATTCTTACTATGTTTTTTTTTTTTAAATCAATATCATAATCATTACCATTTTATGATACAAGTATGATGCAAGTGAATACAAATGTAAATACATTACTATAAAATATAAAAGATATTTTTTTTCTCAAATAAAGCGCTTTCTCAGATGTGTATTTCTATATATTGGTATATTGGGTTATGTTATTGTTTTTGTTAAAAAAGTAAAATTAATGGTAAAATGGTTATTATTTTATACACATCACAGCTTAAACATATTCTTATATATATAATTTTTCTAAAACAGGTTTCCAATCGACAGAGAAGATGTTGTAAAAGAGAAGAGGGCATTTTACAACAAATGTAGACTTCCGAATCTTGTTGGAGCAGTGGATGGGACCTTAATCCCAATCACTACTCCAACTGTAGATGAGGAAGTCTACGTTTGTCGAAAAGGTTACCACGCTATCAACTGCCAGGCGATTGTAAACACAAGCTTGAAGTATGTATACACTCTTTAATTAATGTAGCAACTCAGTTTTTATTAAACTAATAGATTATATTTTGTTGTGAAATGCATTAACATTTTAAAGTACAAATATCTTAAATCCCTTCAACTATTTTGTTTTTAGTTTGACATATTACAAAAAGTTCTAGTGCTACAACCATTACTTCATTATGATAATCAAGTATGAGTTAATTTCATTTATATCCTGAACTTAGGGTTAATTTGCCAAAATTGCTTTCCACTGATTCATGTAGCTCTTATTAGTTATTATTCCTGCTAATTTTTCGTTCCAAAACTTACCCTTTAAAAGTGGCCCATTAATTGAGAAATAATGCATTTCAGGTTCATTAGTGTTGTGGCGAAATGGCCGGGCTCTACCCATGATGGAGCGGTATTTGAAAATTCAAGAATTAAGGTAAAATAAATAATTCTTCATGTATCAAATTTTAGTTACCATAATTAAAAGTGTTGTTAATAATTTAAAAGGATGAAAATACCAAAACTTGTAAGAAAGTTGTGACCTATGATACTCTCACTCATGTCTGAGTATCAATGGCTAACCATTGCTAAAGGTGTGCAAGCAGTCAAATGCTTACAGAGGAAAACTGCCCAATGGATCTGACCGCAGTGATAGGACATTGTTGTTAAAAATGAAGTAAAATCCAACCAACAGAACCAAAAATACATAAATACTACAACTATAATTAACTGATACTGTTTTTAAATTGCAGTACTGAAAACGATTTGTATATTTATTTTTAAGCTCCACTGGCCAGAGGCCAGGGGGGGCTAATGTCATGGTCCTGTGTCCGTCGGGCGTGCATGATTTTAACATTTTCTTTAAACATCTTCTCCTAAACTACAAAACCAATTGTGATAAAATTTATCGCAAATGTTCCTGGGGTTAACCTCTTTCAAATTTGTTCAAATTATGTCCCTGGGGTCAAATTTGACCCCGCCCCGGGGGTCATTTATTGAACATATGCTTATATAAAGCCTATTTTGTGCGAAATTTAAAAATCTTCTTGTCCATAACAATTTGGGCCTAGTGCTACCACATTTGGTATGTAGTGCTATTTAATAGTTCTCTACTTTGTTTGTTCAAATTATGCCCCTGTGGTCAATTTTGACACTGCAACGGGGATCACAAAAATTAACATACGGTTAAATAAGGCCTATTTTGTGCAAACTTTAAAAATCTTCTTGTTCATAATTATAGAGCCTATGGCTACCAAATTTGGTATGTAGTGACATTTAATATTCTCTACCAAGTTTTTTCAAATTATGCCTCTGGGTTCAAATTTGACCCTGCCCTGGGGGTCACAAAAATGAACATATGCTTAAATAAGGCCTATTTTGTGCAAACTTAAAAAAAAAAACTTCTTGTTCATAATTATATAGTCTAGGGCTACTAAATTTAGTATGTAGTGACATCTAATGGTCCTCAACCAAATTTGTTCAATTATTCCCCTGGGCTCAAATTTTACCCTGCCCCAGGTGTCACAAAACTGAACATATGCTTATATAAAGCCTCTTTTGTGCAAACTTTAAAAATCTTCCTGTCCATAACCATTGGGCCTAGGGGTACCAAATTTACTTTTAAAAGTACATGAATATAATGTTACTGATACAAAGGCTATAACATGTTATTTATACAGGGCTCGAATTTATTTTTTTTTTCTACTTGCAAAACATTGCGAGCAGCTTTAATACCGACTCGCAAAATCAAAAACATTCTCGCAAATTTTGCTGGACACATAATTTAATATCGTTTTTTTTATTCAACAGTTAACTTTGCTTTATCTATCGTATTGTTATTTCCATCTGTGGGCAAAAAGAAACTACATGTTATTTTTCGCTTCGACGCCATGTATGTTCAAGTTCAATGAACACGTGTGAATTAGTCGACTGTTTAACGTTCTTTGTACCAATACCATCCTCGTATCTGTACTATAAGTATACCAGTCTATATACAAGGTGCGCGTTTCCGCATACGGGTATTAGGACGTTCTATGACCTATGGTTTAGCGTTCAGGACGTCGAACGCATTTAGCAATAATACTGTTTTTTTTTCACTATTTCTCTACTCGCAAAAAATTACTAGTGGCTGAAAACTTAACTCGCAATCGGTATTTTTCACTCGCATTTTGCGAGTGTGCGAGTGTTAATTTCGAGCCCTGTTTATAAGTTGTGATTTGATTTTTACACATTTCACTCTAGGGACATCTTGATGCTACAGCAAATGTAGTTCTGCTGGGCGATAGTGGATATGCCCTGAGCCCCTCCCTACTCACCCCCATAATGAATCCCCGTTCCCAACAGGAAGAGCGGTACAACCGCAGACACAAGAGGGGTCGGGAAGTTGTGGAACGGGGATTCGGGATATTGAAGTCCAGATTCAGGTATAGAAATATTTCTTCTTCCTTTCATAGATATTCTTATTTAACATATCAGACTTATATATTGTGAAATCAAATATACCAAATAATACCCAGTGTACTTTAAATAATTGTGCATTTTCTTTATTACATTGGAATGCACAAATTTTGTCCTGCAAACATGTATCATCAGTTTATCACAGACATGTTTTCATGTCTATCATGTTCAAATAACCTAATGCAGCAATTGAAATGAAATACAAATATTCCGAAAATAATAACAGTTGTTCGACTTGAATATTTAATATTAATTTGATGCTTATCTCAGCACTGACCAGTTCAATGGACAATAAAAAGTTAAAGAATTATTCATGATGTGTTTCCTTACTTATAGATGTCTACATCGATCAGGGGGTGTTTTGCCATACAAGCCCCATCAGTGTGCGGCCTTGTTTGTAGCGTGCTGCCGGCTGCACAATCTGCTGATGGACAATGGGGAGGAGCAGGAAGTGGATGCCGATGTCATTGAGGAGGATGACAACAATGATGACCCTGTCGAAGTTGTACTGAATCAGCGTGGTGCTGCTGTTCGAGATTATTATGTAAACCTAAATTAACCTAAATTAACATTCGTGAAGATAAAACAAAATAGTTGGACCTATTGTTTGTTAAAACGTAAATTAAAATGTTTCTTTTTTTAGTTCGCCTTTTTTAATACGTTGTGGTAGCCTTGTCATTTACAAAAGTTTTTTTGTTTTTTTTATATTTATTTCCATTAGATATTGGGTAAATACATGATGTCAGTGAATAAAATAAGAATCCATTTAAAATAAAGGTAACTAAGCTAAGTATCTCTTTGTACCCATGTATGTCCCTTGCATAATTAGAAATTTCATGTTTGCGTTATTATATTTGTCCATGCAATTCAATTGAATACATTATTGGATAATGCACCTTTAAGTATTAACCTGACTGAATAGCTAAATGACTGAATTACTGACTGAACTTAGGGGGCGGGTTCCGCGACCGCGGAGCCGACACTACGCCCCTGAGTGACCAACCGACTGACCAAGCCAGGGTACCGGCGGGGCCCGCTACCACGTCCCCGACCGCCCCTGTGCTGACTGACGGACATAACGTTGTTTTTTTTATTCTGACTAACTGACGGACTGACTGACATTTTCTTTACATGTGTTTCTTTTTCTAAATTTTTTTTTTTTTATACATATTTGTTAATTGTTATTTTGTCTGCACATTAACATATATGTATTTAATACATTCTGTGCATTGTGTACTCTTCGTGATTATGTTGAATTTTAAATGTAAACATTGTTGAATTTTGATATCATTATATGTGGCTGTACTTGGAAAGGAAAATATTAACTACCATTTTATTTAAACAAATGATAAAATGCAAACCAATCATACATTAAGCACTGATTTCTCATTTTTGTTCACCACATGTTCATACGCATTCTACATAATTCACTCATGTCGTTGGATGTTATATCTGAGACGTATTCTTGTTGATACTTGTTTTGGAGGAAGTATAGTAGCAGCCAATAAATAGATCATTTAGTTTATTATTTGTTGTTTTATTTGATTTCTATATGCCCCTTTGGAAAAAGGAACATGTTATGTTAAACAGTATTCATCTGATCTTCACCAATCTTTGTCAAAAGTTGAATTTGGATGATATATAGGCCAGTTTCAAATATGGGTCATGTAGTGTTAAATACTAGGTCATATGGTCACTTAGTGCATTTTCAGCATTCAGCATGTTGTTCAGCTCTAATTCGAACAATATTCATCCAATCTTCCCCAATCTTATTTAGGATTTGCATCAAGTTTATATAGATCAAATTCGAATGTAGGTTATATATGCTTAAAAAGTATGTCAAAGTATTTCTTGGTGAATCGTTAACATTCAACATGTTGTCCAGGCTCGAATTCAATCAGTAGTGTCGCAAAATTTGAACTTCGACGGAAGCAATCAAAGTTAAACTTTGCACAAATTATCTCCACTAAATTTTAATTTAGTCAAGAACCTGTGGTCTTATTTACGGGTGCTGCCACCAGTCCATTTAGACAAATTTCCATATAACTTGTACAACTAGCCGAGCTAGTAGAAATTAAATAAGTCATTTGTTTCTACTACTACAGTTTATTTACAAAGTATACACACTTTATTTCCAACATTTCCAACAAAAGTCAAACATTTAAAAATATACATACATCATGTTAAAACATACTCAGTTTATTCTCCTATTTTATAAGTTCTATTTCTCATTTTTTGTTTTGTCACTGTGAACTTGACCTTTGACCTAGTGAATTGAAAATCAATAGGGGTCATCTGCAAGTCATGATCAATGTACCTATGAAGTTTCATGATCCTAAACGTTAGCTTTCTTGAGTTATCATTCAGAAACCATTTTACTGTGTCAAGTCACCGTGACATTGACCTTTGACCTAGTGACCTGGATATCAAAAGGGGTCATCTACAAATCATGATCAATGTACCTATGAAGTTTCATGATCCTAAACGTTAGCTTTCTTGAGTTATCATTCAGAAACCATTTTACTGTGTCAAGTCACCTTGACCTTTGACCTAGTGACCTGGAAATCAAAAGGGGTCATCTACAAATCATGATCAATGTACATATTAAGTTTCATGATCATAGGCGTACACTTTCTTGAGTTATCATCCCGAAACCATTTTACTGGTTCGAGTCACCGTTACCTTGACCTAGTGACCTGAAAATAAATAGGGGTCATCAGTGAGTCATAATCAATGTACCTACAAAGTTTCATGATCCTACGCGTAAGCGTTCTTGAGTTATCATCTGGAAACCATCTGGTGGACGGACGGACAGACGACCGACCTACCGACATGCGCAAAACAATATACCCCCTCTTCTTCGAAGGGGGGGCATAAAAATCTGTGCTTACCTAACATTGCATTTACATTTAACTAAAATGTTATATACACAAGAATGCATTGAATACTATAAGGGCGGTTTCGGTAAGTACTGGTTTTACCCCACTTGCTAAAACGGCATTGACCATAAAAGTTGGCGCTGATTGGTCGAAATTGAACCATGACCTAGTTCACACGCCTTTTCATTTAGGATGTAAACATTATTGCACTTTTAAAGGAATGAGTGTTATATAAAGAATATGGAAATGGACAATTGAAAGAAACACATGTCTTGCACTATAGTAATAAAATGTTATTATTATTAATATTAAACAATGGGAAAATATACAACTTGTTGGACATTAATTGGTTTAGAAGCTGGATCTTACTTAATTAGCTCTATGTTTTTTAAGGATTGCACATTTATATGAAAATATGATGTATAATTGCATTTTTATTTTATTTTGGAATATATTTGAGTGTGACAGCAAATGTTGAACTCTTGCAACCTAAGACCCTGTCTGTAAAGTACCTTAAAGGATATAGGGCTATTGAGAAGCGATGACCTCCCAGGGTGGCGTTATGACAATATCTAAAAGGAAATTTAAAAATAATATTTACAGGATAGGGGTAATGAATATTTTGTCGCCAAACGGTCACCTTTATAGGGCCACATAAAAATTTAACAGTAAAACAATGTACTGTACAGTTAAAAGAGACAAAACAATTAAGTTTATACATGAGATTAACTTATAAACATTGTGTACAACATTAAAACAATATGATAGTTATGTTTATAGCATTTACAAATAAGAATAACAGTAATTCTGAACATTTACCATGCTCCAAAATATCCGGTATATGCATCTTTTGACAATTTAATAACCTGAAAATAATACAGCATTACAAATGCAAAATGATTGAATAATTTGGAAAGTTATGTTGTTATCGTTATATTTTGTGACACTACAAGGATTTTTTATATGAAGTACATGTATAACATATACCACTCACTGTAATAGCATGGATGAACGAGTGGTCTAAAATGCTAGACTCTTATTCCAAGGGTCAGTGGTTCGAGCCCAGTTGAGTTTAACTTTTTTTCTTTAATTGTACATGTATTCACTTTTTTTATGGAGCTAATTAATTCCAATGTTTACATTTATTAATTTAAAGCATTTAATGACAAACTTCAGTAGTTGCATAAATCTGTGAATAGGTCCCTTTAAACAAGGTAGAAATAACAGCAAAATGTATATCATGGGATGTTATTTTTTTAAACATAATTAACACACTTTTTAAAAATTTGTGGGATCCAACAAGTTGTCCAGGAAAGCTTTGCCAGCTGTTAATTTTAGTGTTGAACTTATGTCCCGCAGTATTTCATTCCGCTTTACACTCTCCTCTAGCATTTGCCGAGATATGTAAATCATTTCCTGATGACAATCACAATCTGCAAGTGGGATTAAATAAATCTGATATATTAAACTATGTGATGAATCATTAATTAATTTCTTTGTCTTTTACAAAACTGTTATTTTAAGTGACTATCAGTGTTTATTGAAGGAGGTTAAATATGATTATCTCCAAGTATGCTTCATGTCAGTCACCTTTCATACCAAAAATGTTTGAAATCAATCAATTAATGATGGTAAGCATTGTGAGAAATTTGATCTACCCTTCATACTTGTCTTCCTGTTGCTGTTGCTGGCAGGGATGCTGGCAGTGCTTTTGGAGCTTGTTTGAATGGGAACAGGCTCACTTGGAACTAAAACATGAATTCGAACATTAAGGGTAATGTAAAAAAGAAAAGACGTTACCAGTGTGTGTGTATGTGTGTGTGTTGGGTGTGGGGGGGGTAAATTTTTAAATGTCACCGAAAATGTGTATCAAATATCCGTACTGGTCTAAAATTATATGTAGCAAAAACAAATTTTCTAAAGACTTCTACTTTTTGTTGTAACACTACAAAAACATACGAAACTAAGGGGTATTTGAATGTCTGTGCATGGACAGAATTTATTCTCTTATTTTGAACTTTCATAAAAATTATCAATAACGACAAAATCAACTATATTCCCTGTAAATTGATATTTAAAATTTACAATTATTATTTTGAAAAATAAATCCTAGTCACATGAATACTATAGCCAATCAGAATAATGTTAAATAGTGAAACCAATGGAAATTGTTATTATTTTATTATGAAGACTCAGTCAACAGTCAATTAAAGGTAAGTGATATTTGTTTTTACAAATCTTATAACTTTAATAGATAACAATGACATACCGTTCTGCTTGAGGCGTTTATTTTCTTCTCCTTTGTCTAGGTTATCTGATATAAAAAAGATATTGGGTAAAATATTTATACTTGTGTTTCTATTAATTATGAACAATTAATGAGCATGTGTTTCACTGTTGATTTGTGTTCATGCATGATATATCATATGAGGCTGTCCCCCTTTTAGTATGCCATATTCAATGCCAATTTAAGCCTTACATTATTAATGACATTTATTATTGCATTTAAAGTGCACTGTCAAATACCAAAAACAAAAAAACAAATGTCAAAATTTAAGCATGTTTGTACCCACCATTTTCTTGCATGGATCTCTTGAGTGGACCGGTATCGATCCCTCCACCTTGCACTCCGAACAGCTTTGTTTTGGGCACTAAGGACAATAGCTGGAAAAAGTGAACAACTATACATCATTCTGAAAAAAGTTGTTTTTTTTGCAAAATTAAAATAATAATATGAACCATGGACAAATGCTAGATCTGCATCATTATTTTATTTAAAATTTGTTATGTTTACAATATGAATACCTTATCCTCCAAAACAGTTAATTGCATTTTTTTTGGAAGAGCAGCCTCCCCAGAGCTTTCCACAAAGCGTCTTCTCTTGGCATCCTTCATAATGGTCCGGCTCTAAGATGAATAAAATACAATTTGAAATAATTTATGAGTACATGGTCTCCCTCCTCTGAATGGTAACAGTATAGTAACATGTCATTTACTTTCAGCTACATATATATTGAAGAAAGTGCATTCAAATACTGATCGTAATGATTTTTTAGTGATTATTAATCACAAAAACTTAATGTGTCAAATGCTAAATGATTGTATAAAAAGTGTGAAAAGGGAAAAAATATTAATGGTAATGGTGGGATTGAACTTACATCCTGACAATAATATAGCCGCAATTTGACTAAAAACAGGTTAAGCAATTATCCCCCTCTTAAAACTTATTACTTGCCTTGAATTAGTTTTTAGACCTTTGAATTTGAAGGATGACCTTAACCTTTCACCACTCAAAATGTGCAGCTCCATGAGATATACATGCATGCCAAAAATATAGAGTTACAATCTTCAATATTGCAAAAATTATGGCCAACGTTAACGGACAGACATACGGACGGACTGACAGTTCAACCGCTATATGCCACCCTACCGGGGGCATGAAAACCTATAATCATGGAGTAGGAAACCGAATATTTACACCTTGCTATTCATAATACATTTTAATTGTACAAATAAATAAGTAAGATGATAACTTTTGTTTCTATCTGTAAAGTGATTTTTATTATTGACTCTTAAATTTTATGTTATTCATGTTATATGCTTCTGACATGGGCCTGTTTAGTATAGTTGTAAGTGATTCATAATTTGTTATTGGCTTTACGGCAAAGTTTAAGTACAGCTAAGTTATTCATTTATAAAACTTATTACTACCATCATGGATTCTTCTTCCTATACAAACATATAAGGTATATTTACCTTCCAATCACACCACTTTTTCATTGAATCTTCTACGTTCCTCTCGTTCCCCCCTACGGAATTTATTCTGCAAAAGTTTCAAATTAAACAAATGAATACATCTCAATATGTTCTTTCATTTTTTACCAAAAATAGTGGTAGGAGTGAGGGAGAGTACTTGGAAGTCTATATAAGTACAGTAGACATGGTCAATTTATTTTGTTATATTTAATATATAATTCATACAATATATCAGACTATTTCAAGCCAACACTATCAAAAGGTAACCAGTTGTTACTCCCCATGGACGTCACTCCCCATGAACATGCAGTTTGTTAAGATTACAGATTAGATTACAAGGTATGATCACATCTTTCCATGGGCACTTGCACTTTGATGTTAAAACAATTAATACGTTTTTATTCATTAACACTTCATTAAAAGATCAATTCCATTTTTCAGGGTAATTATAGATCAACTAAACTTAGGAGGAGGACAAATTTTCATTAGTGTGAATATACCCTATCACAATGTCAAGGAATATCAATGCTGAAAAGTAAACAATTTCAAAATCTTTCTTTCTGTGCATGGCAGTCACGCTGCATGTGAAATTCGTGATTTTAGATTATTAGGATAATCATTACACACAACCTGTGTAACGTTAATGTGTCCATACCAATTTAATTATGTTTCAAGATGGTCCTCCATTTAATGTAAAAAGAACTAGAAAATTATGACCATGTCAATGTAAATTTTAACTCACGATTGGACGATGTCCGACCATGCACGGTCTTTGTCTTTCTTTGATAATGTGCCGGACAATTTGCCCCACAACACTTCATAATTTTGTTTGACGCCCTCGAGCAGTTCCTCGAGTTCTCTTGGCTGCCAAGAGGCGCTCCTATTCTCTACGAGATCTGCCATTGTTGTTGTTTGATCGTCTGTCAAATATGACAGGTGGCGCGAGATTCAGCAGGTGCCCGTTTTTTACGTCATTTTGATAGTAGACTGTGAGCGATTATCGCTCATAGCACTAAACTACCGGCAAACTACCGGCAAGAATCTGCGATATGTTTGATGAAACGCTTTTAAAAAAATATCGCAATCGCAGGTAAAAGATCAGCAATCGGCGATCGGCGATAATATCGCATCGCAAATTTTGATGAAACGGGGCCCAGATTAGCCTGTGCAGTCCGCCCAGGCTAATCAGGGACGACACTTTCCGCCTTATCTGGATTTTTGCTAAAAAGATTTCATTTAAACGAAATATGTCATAATAGCGGAAAGTGTCGTCCCTGATTAGCCTGTACGATCTGCACAAGCTTATCTTGGACGACACTTTACGAAAATGCATTATGGCCAGTTTCCTCAGAACACGACTCATATAGTAGAAAATGTTAATTATTAGAAGACGTCATACATTCAATAAATGAAAAAAAGGTTTAATTTTCTTTTCGTATTCCAATAAAGCATTCGACAACTTACAAAGCCTTTTTATTTTATGCTTTCATGGTTTAAAGAGAAATATCATTGAAATAAAATTGGTATTCCACTGTTTTAAACAGTGAAAAATAACAGTGAAAAATATCGATATTTTTCACCGTTTTACTGTGAAATGACGTCATTTTTTCTACGAAATGACGTCATTAATCGAGCGAAATTATCCAGGTTAACTCATTTACAATGTAAATAAACGGTGAAAAAAAGAGAAGAAAAAGAAAATTTGTTGGATTCGATAGAATATCGATTTTATTTCACTCGTGATCATAGAAACTGTATACTTTCACTCGTGGCTTCGCCACTCGTGTAAATATTGTTTTCTATGATCAATCGTGAAATAAAATCGATATTCCACCGAATCCAACAAATATCCTCTATCTATTCAAATGTCTTCGTCACTTTGGCTTCAGTAATTACATTACAAAATGAGTAAAACTGTTATATGGCAATACTAATCACGTATTACTAATAATGGCTACTTCCCAGAACAGTTTCACATTAAAAACCTATCAATCTACTAATAATTTGATTTGAAATATTAGCAATCGCATTACATAATGATCAAAACATAACTGGTATAAAAAAAGGAAAAATTGAGACAAAACAGACTCTGTTTGCTAACGATGCTTGATTTTTGACACATGGGTCAAAACAAAGTTTTGTAAAACTTATTTTAATGTTTAATAATTTTGCACACATATCCGTTCGAACACTGAATAGTGTATAAATATTACATGTCTGACAGGGTGACAGTAAATTTGTCAACTTGAGGAAATACTGTCAACCGAGGCGAAGCCAAGGTTGACAGTATTTTTTCGAAAGTTGACGAATTTAATGTCACCCTGTCAGACATGTAATATTTATTGTATTATACCGAACAAGCTATGAACAATTTATATGAACCATGAACAATTTTAATATTCAATAAATTAATTGTATTTAATTTAAGCAATGAACAACCATTAATTTGTTGAGTGGTTCAGATTTTCGGGCCGAGCAAAATGAACTTCCCTTTATTCGGCACCGACCTAGTAATCGATTTATCCCATCAATTTTCTTAGTCGTCAATTATTTCTTAAAAAATATATTACCGAACCAGCTTTCCGTATTTTATTTTCATCACTTGATCACGCAATTTATGAAGTACTCGTGTGACGTCATTTCGGTGACGAAACATTTTGGGACAACAACATGAACGTGGTGGTTTTTTAACAATAAAAATATTTGTTGGAAGCATCGAACGAATCCAAAACGTATTAACCGTATTTCGGAGTGTGTGTTTGTCATGCATAACATACACTGAAAGTGTATATCGTTGTAACTTTATTGTTATTAGCATTGGATTAAAGTTGCCATAAGTTAAGCGTGTCGTTTATACTAAATTGATTTTTTTTATGACTCCTGTCAAAGCTAAATAATGTCATTATTCTATTCTACAGCACAGTTTCAGCTGCAATCGACATTTAATTATCCAAATACAACGGAAATGCACAATTGCGTACTGCGCATGCGCGAATGGGACAGTATAATTTTTGTACCATTCCGCAAGTGATTGCTATGGTAGCGGGCGACAGTATTTTTTGGACAGTAAAATTTTTCCCGCTGGTTGCACGTGATTGCTAAGGTAGCGGACGACAGTATTTTTTTTTACAGTATTTTTTTTTCCCGCTGGATCTGACAGTATTTCTAAGTCACCATAGCCTATGGGAGTTTAGAATTGTGAATAAAAGTGAGGTATAATAATACAAAATTTACCATTTTCCAGACGGAAAAATTTGGACATCAACCTAACCGACAGCATGAATTATAACTTTCTGTACTGTTTTTATTCTTTTAAAGTATATCATGTTATATAATTTATGAAACTGAACGTATCCAAAATTCTCTAAACTTTTGGAAAAATAATCGTATATGGAATAAATAGGCCAAATCACAGTAAATAAAAAAGTTGCATTCCCAATGCTTTTGTATCCTCTGACCAAGGATCAATAACTGAAAACAGTGTCTCGTTGGGAAAGAAAAACCAGAGAAAATTCAAAGGAATCAAATAATTCAGGAATATAACGAATGCACATAAAAATGCTCTGTATAGAACAATGTTTCTGATGCATTAAAAACTAGTGTTTAAAACGGTTTATCCCCGAAAAAAATTATTGTTGGTTAAACTATATAGTTAAATTAAAAGTTGGGACAGTGGTCTAGTGGTAGAATGTCGGTCAAGGTATCCGAAGGTCCCTGGTTCGAATCCCGCTCGCGGCACTGGGTTTTTCTGAGCAAAAGATTAATCCAACGCTTAATCAAGTGTATACATGGATTCCTGTGTGGGAAAAAGGTCAACGTGCCGTGGCTGCCTTCGGCGCCAAATGTAAACAGACGACTTAAATGCCAGTGATCAGGGGGTTAATGTCGAAGTCGGCTGAAGATGCATACGTTATCGAAGCAGACTATAAACCTTTAATCTTTAATTATAAAATTAAACGTCTTCGTAACGCTTATAAACCCAAAACAGTATGTTTAACGAGTGGAAAGTACTATTTAACACAAAAACAATCGACAACACCAAATATTATGTCATGTCCCATCACTTACTCACAAAACTCTCCAATATACTGCTGGAGCAGTATTGAATTCGCATTAAAAACAATTAGTTGGTCCTTTATTTAAGGCAAGTGACCGATTGCAAAAACAGAACAAAACAGCACACTACAAAACAACATACATAACACATAAATGAATAAAGCAGGGGTCACCGCCTTGGAACGGTCAATGCAAATCATTTGGGGTTTTAAACCGGTTTTAGAGCGCTCAACCTCACACTTGACAAAGCAATATTTATGATACATTTAAGTGTAAATAAAATTTAACCTCATCGCATTGAAACTCAAATTAAACAATAACAAAAGGGAATTAAAACGCATTCAATTTAATTACCATTTAATCATCAATGGTAGGAAAGAGACCAGAGCAACAGAGCTACAACTTTTTGAGGAACGATGAAATGAAACTACGAACAAGTGTCAACTACATTCCTTCTTTATAGACAAAGATTTAGGAATATAGCATCATAAAGTTATTATTTCATATCATCATTGCGCAAATACAGGAAGAAGCAGCAATAATGGGTGTAACAGTTCCAATACAATACATATCACATATCCTTCAAAATAGTTAATAAATGCATAAGTAAAAACTTGCGATTCCTATGCGGAAAGTACCGATTCTACAAAACACTTTATTTGGAATTCAATAAATTTAAGCTTTTCTGGTCGTAAGTTACAATAATTATAAAAATTTGGAAGATAAAACGCATCTTATCGTTGAAATATAATCTAAAGAGCACATCTGCGAAATAATAAAGTAATTAATTGTATCATTCTTTTAGCAAAATATGTTCTCTTGAATGTAAAGCATCGCGCCATTATTACAACAATATATGAGCTACCTAACACCTAACACATACATAAGATTGGAAAAACGATATCACACATAAAACACACATATGTCCAAGATTAAACACATTCTTAGACAATGCCGCCTTATGAACACGCCAATCTCTTATAAATTGAATACAGTTAATAGAACCTAGACCACATATCTCTTTCTTGCCTCAATAAAATATAACTATGAACCCATTATTAGTTACCTTTGTTAGAACGAACAAATTGGAATCTTTGTGGTTGTCTGTATGAGCATAACAATGTATGTTTTCAGAAATAAAATGTTATAACAAATAAAAGCCGAACAACTGGTCTGTATGTAAAAATTAAGCACGATTAAACACGTTCTCAGTTATTATTTAGCAACGTTGGTGTACAGAGTTTTGCAAAGATGTGAAATTGGTATTGAACTACTCTAGGAAGATGTGAACTTACTATTACGCTATAAGTATCTTTATTTTTTTAACGTCTAGATTTTATCGATGTTTTTCACGTGACTGATTTTAGGAGTGTTAGATTCGATGTATTTCATATTTTAATTAATTGTTTACGTCGTTTATTTGAACAAATCATTCGGTAAAACACATACGTCGATGTTTGTAAGGGTTATGACAGAGTAAATATTTTAAGCTACTACTGTATACGATATACGGTGTTGGATGATTTGCCCGTAAAAGGCGTGTTTGGACCATGAGACCTTCTATATTAACCACTGTCCGCCCTCTGTTGTCCCAGAATTACTCTTAAATGTTATGAACTCCATAATGTTCTAATTTACAGAGAGACATAAAATGCCACAAATACATTTCTATTAGACATAATCATTTTATGCGTGCAGAAATATTTGACACATATTTTGTATTGACTAATGAAATATTCCAATTTCATAGTTATTGTCTGTTTTAGACGCAATATAGTGAACTTGAATATAGGAATACATACATGTTATAGTTGCGACAGTAGGTAAATGTAAGTAATCAATGCTTTTCTAACTGTTCAATGTTCTGCAATACTGTACTTCATAGGGTAATATGACGAGCATTGCACATCTACGACACTTTACGGTAACGCATTATTGTTTCCTTTTTCTTTCACCATGGGTACATTTGTTTGAGATCGTTTTACAGGCGCGTTTTGTGTGTTTAAGCCATTAATGCCTAGTGGACTCTCCCATCCTTCTAAATTGGATCAATTTATTTCCAAATTTAGGGATGTCTAGTATATTTATTTCTATATTTAAAATATTTCTTTCATAAATTCCTTTAAGCAAACAGCGCAGACCCAGAGAAGACGCCGCATCATGCGGCGTCTCATCTGGGTCTACGCTGTTTGCCAATGCCTTTTTTCTAGACGCTAGGCATAAATGAGTTAAATAAAGGGCGCGTCTGAGGTTCGGCTAGCCCTCACATGAGATTTAGCCTCAAATACTTTGCAATTACCGTTCAAAGGCGGTGATCCTAGTTTTTATCATTTTTATGTTTTCAGTTGGTGTTCCCTTTATGAACGTCGTGGATAAGAACAAGGATTTGTTTCCTGTCATATAAAGATTAAATGAGAAATCAAGATATCTACTCTCTCGGAGCGGTTCTAGCAAAGATCGAGTACAGTTTAACCTCACCACACTGACAATGCTTGCTAGTTGGATTAAGGACGTAGGGACGTGTCATTACTTTAATGTCGCCCGATGAATAAGGTATCTTCCGTTCACGTGCATTCCTAAATAATACTGAATACAATTATGGTTCCAAGGATATTTATTTTGTCAACTTATGAAACAGAAAAAGAAAATATCATCTTCAACAGTTTAGAGGGATAGAAGTTCAATTACAGCCGATATGGCGCAGATGGGTCGCAGATGGATCGTCTCCTAGTAACGGGATAGCGCCATGCGGAAGAACCGAAGGGAGTACCCGAAACCGCGCCAGTCCTTGTAGAACATACCATCATAGAACCCACCGGGTGGAGTGTAGGGACCGCATAGGGGGTAGTATTTCCCAGTGGGTAGCGTGTACGTGCAGTAATTGTACCACCAACCGGCGCGCATCTGAACTGCGCAGTTGTTTACATCCTGTCTATCGATAGTCGAGAAAGGCATGCCGTTGTTGTGGGACAAGTCGTCAGGGAGCACGTGACCGGAAGCGAAGCTGTTGACGTAAAGAGTGTAGCGCGAGGCAGGCGATCCAAGCGAGAAGTGGTTCCAGGCGAGTGTTCGAATCACGTTGTTGCAGTCCTGCATGGTAACTGTGAGCACGTTGTTACCTGTAGTCAACATAATATTTCAAAGCCTTTAATAAGCGTATGCCTACACAACGCATGTCATAACATTAAATTACCCATTAACATGTCATACCGTTTCCGACTTATCTTTGGCGTTACAGCCTACTTTTTATGGCATCTTACCTAAAATCACGTATAACACACACGTTTGTTAGACGCTTAAGTTTGTATACAGAGTATTCTCTAAAACGTCGTGCCTTCGACTTAATTTGATGGCTCTGCTTTCTATTTTACAACAAGCTTTTATAAAATTATTTTTAATGTAACGGTGTCTGATTGAGCATTCACGTGTTGGTTTCACTCTACTACGAGTAACATGCACCGATGCATGTTAGAAATTTGCATCAAAGAGTTACACTTTATATCTTCGTTTTAAATAATATTGGCATCTGGTAGGTTCTTGTATTTTGGGGTTCTACTCTACACCTTTTTGTCTAACACGATTCCGTCAGCGTCTGTTATAACCGTAAATGCAATAGTTGCACTTAATTCTTACGAGGGCTGTAAGAACAGGGTGTTAAAGATGTATAATAAACAACAACGTGTTACAAGAACAGGCAAATGCGAAAGCTAAATTTGTTGGCGTTATACTTTACACGTCTGTAAGACCTTATACAAAGAGTTCCTATAACAACAATGTTCAACACCTCTCGGCGTTTACTTGAGCCTTATTTTGTTTCAATAGGACAGTTATGCTCAAGACGTGTTTCTACTCTCGAGGCCAGGTACTTGAGACATGTACATAGCAACGTGGAACATTGACCTGGATCTTTTAGGGCCTAGTAATTAAGGATTCTTCTCATAACATATGTGTATTACGTACTAGACAGTATATTCACATATAAATTATTAATTATTGGCACTTTAAAACTTCGTGTAACACGTACCGGCGTCTGTTAGAGCCTTGATGTTCCGTAGACCGAGCCAACCGTCACCTCCTCCAATGTTACCGAAGCCCCACTCATAGTTGTAGTAGTTCTGTACAAAACTCACCCTGCCGTACTTTTGAATCGAAATGACGTAGCTGGTTGCTCCTAATTCGAATGCGCAGAACACCTGTTAAAGTAATAGACGTCACGTTATACATTGATCAAAACATTGATGATTTAAGGGAATTCAAGATGGTGACGCCCATGCCGGGTTAGTTTTTTCCCGCCATTTCATACCCTTTATTACTTTTATGAATAGTTTAAATGCCGGTCACTTTGCAGCCATACTAGCAAGAAAGTGATAAGCGTTTATTTCGTATTAATATTCGCTCTTTATCTCGACTTTTCGCGCGACGAAATTTCTGAGCGGGATTACAAAAGTACAGCTCCCCTGAAGAGAATTCGAAGCGAGGAAAGTCAAGATAAATAGCGAATATAACTACAAAATAAAAGCTTATCACTTTCTTACTAATATGTCTGACAAAAATGAGCGTCATTTGAAAATTAAACAAAGGTAACACAGGGTACCAAACGGCTAAAAAATACCTATTTCGGCACGTACGTCGCCATCTTGATCTTAATGTGATTTGTATGAAATGCCAGTGGTTTTTCGTTTGAGGTGGATGAAATACAATATTCTGATTAGAGTGAAATTTGGATATACAAATATTTCTTTTAATCTGTTCATACAAATCGGTATGTATAACACGCAATGAGGGGTGAACTTTAATGTGTCGATCTACTGACTATTTCTTTAAAAACAATTAAATCCTCTCGCCAGCTGTCCAAAAATTGCTAATTAAAAGAAAACGCGTGAATATTCACAAGTGTTAAGACTTTGAAGGCACAGATACGTAAAAGATCACCAAGTAACATGCCATAGTGCTCGGGATACGAGTTCGACTTAACTGACCACGATGGGTTCCGACTGGTTCAGGTAAATCCGGTACGCCCCAGCCTTCTTGTAGGAACCGGAAGCCAGGATTTCATCGCAGTCTGGAAATAAACATTGACAAAATCTGTCCACAAGAGGGGACAGAAAAATGCATATTTGAACGTTAGATATAAAACATGTAAAGATAAGTCGATGTAGTTTTGGATTTTGTGCTTATCAAACACATATACATGAACACATCGACGATACAACTCGCTTGTAAAAAAGGTAAACAATCATGTCAAATAACTAAAGGCTTGAAAGAATTAGGTTTTCTAAACCATTATAATCACCATACTATATACAAATTCGAGAACCTTAACACTTTTACTCAAAGCCCACTATAAGATGACGGCAGACATACCTTGATATTTGGTGTGGTCCGCCTCGTTGAGGATGTTGTCACCACTTAACGGTTCCACCTTAGCCGTTGGCTGTTCGTACTCCACACTTCCGAACGGCCTCTGGTCGCTTGCTTGAGCACCGATCACCGCGAGCGCGCACAGTGTCAAATACAGGAACATTGTGCAATGTCACTACCAGTCCACAAGCAATGAGACAGAGACAAGACGAGTTGTTCGATTTATGTATAAAAGTCGGATGTACGAACCAGGATAGTGTGGATTGTTTTGCTGATAAATAATAATGCAAACAGGACTTTATTTCTTAATCTCAAGTGTATCATATCGAAAGTCACTTGGCAACAATTGATGCGATTCATTATGTGCTTAAACATATGGACTGCATATTTTACGTTTCGATTTCATTAAAGCAATTCTTTCCGTTTCTACTACTAAGAACAGATATGTATCTATGCAAATGGAGGATACATTTAGACACGATATTTCTTGAAATACGTGTATGTGTTGGGTTTTACTCTTTCTTTTTTGCTGACAATCATCATTCCCATGTTGACTCACTCATTCATTCCATGAATACAAATTCTGAGGAATAATATTCATTTTATACTAAGGAGACCCCTCGGACCCCAGATCGTTCATTTTCCACCAAAAAGACTTTTTTGCGCTCAGATTCTTCATACCTTACCAAGGAGACAAGTCGTTAGCCTTGGTGTTATTCATCTCCAACTGAGGAGACAATCGACCAAGAATGACCATTCCTCAATAAGAAGATTTTTATTACCCCAAACTATTCTTTTTCCTACCATGATATATTACTTAGCCCATACTTTTTTATTTCCTATTCCGGAAATTTCTCGGACTCACTCCCCACTCAGTATATAATCCGATCCCAAATTATTTATTCCATACCAAGGAGACTTTTCTGACCCAAGATTATTCATTCCCCCACTTAGGAGACTCCTCATGATTTAGTTCCCTTATATTTTTTACGGAAGGTATATTATGTTTTTCCCACTGAGGGAGACTTTTCAGAACCCAGATTATTCTTTATCCATTGGAGGAAATGTCTCAGATGCGTGATTATTCATTCCTCACTAATGAGACGGCTCTTACCCGAGATTATTCATTCCACATAAAGAATACATTTCGGACTAAAACATTACATTTTAGTCTAAGCTCTAACGAGACTTCATTTACCAGAGATCAACCGTTTTGGAGATTTCTCTGACCCAACATTATTCATTCCCCATTATGGAGACTTCTCGGACCCCGGATTATTAATTCCAAACTAAGAAGATTTCTCAGACTCTTAATTATTCATTCGCCACCAAGGTGACTTCTGGGATACCAGATTATTTATTCCTATATAATGCAAACCTTACTATATATAGTAACAAATTTGAACAGTGTGTCATGCCATTAGCACCATTGCGGGGTTATTATAAATATTCGGCCCTCACGCGAGGGCCGATTATTTATATTCGGCCCTCAGAACGTGTGCGTGACGTCTTAGTCAACGATGATCAATAACATTAAGCCAAAACTCAACGAAAGAATCGAACATAGTTATTATGACACGTAGCAATTTGGATAATGCAAATATTGATTGAAACTGAAACTCATATTTACATTAAATTGATGCCTTTATGTGTGCTTTAACAAGATTCGTCAAACACCAAATTTTATAGCATGTTCATCCGTTGTATCGGCCCTCTTATTACTCATAACGGGTTTTGTGGGTTTAAAATAAATAAATAGTGCTTTGATTTTGTATTTCTTTTGTAGATTATCATGTAAGCTGTCAATTCAAAGTGGAAAACCTAACACAAATATTAACGGTAAAATGTTATATTAACCGGATTTACCTCCCTCTGCTGCTCCATGTCTTTCGAGCGCTGTCTCATTGTATCGTCACTCGTGATTGGTTGCTATTTTATATTGGAAAGGGCAAGAGTTCATGCTACAATTCAGTTCGCAAAGTGAAGTTCAACTTCTGAACGTAACAGGGGCCACGAAAAAGTAAAAAGAAGTAATTCGGTTTAATTTATCAAGAGGTTTTTTAAGTATGTATAATCAATGTGTAACAGAAAACGTTTTAAAATATAAAATACGCAAATCAATACACAATACTAACAGATAACAAATGAACAATTAAAAGAAGAATTAACTATTTAAGTCAATGTTTTCCAACGGTCAAGGTTAATTTCATTAATCGACTTGACATTTCGACAAAAGAATTGTCTATTCCGCCTCACGACCCGAACTGAGGTGCAGAATGCAAGATGCACCCAGCAATCGCACTTGTCGCACTGTGCCCAATTTACAATCTTCAGACAAGGTTGATTGCGTAGTGTAGGCGGTGTGATCTGGTTGCAAATACAGTACGGAATATTATCGTCCAATTCTTCCTTCGAGTCAGTCAGATCATGTTGGTTCAAGTTTCACAACAGTTAAAAAAAGTACATCAAAGCGAAATATCATAGAAATCCATCTGTATTTAAATTTTTAGAACTTATGAAATCGTGTAAAAGAGAAGATCTTATCAAACTTTCCTTATACATCAAAGAAGCCATGTTTCTCCGAAAAACTATTTTTAATATTGTCGAAGGATCTTAATAGTCTTTTTTGTTCATCCTCAATGCTTATTTCTTTATAAATGTATACTGTTATAGAATATATTTGTTCATCCTCATTGCTTATTTCTTTATAAATGTATACTGTTATAGAAAATTAAGTTGTTGTAATATATTAGAGTACATCCCCTTTGCTTACTACTTTATAAATGTGTATTGTTACTGAATTTTATTTATTTGAATATATAAGATTAAACATGTATTGCTAACATTGTCATTACCATGTTGACACAAGACCTTTTGTATATTATGTACACATATTATGAAGACGATGTACTATGTGCAAGTCTTAATAAATTATCTGTTATGTTCTGTTCTGTTCATGAAATTTATTTCGAATGTGATTTTTTCCACTACTTGATGGCCTCTGAATTTCACGAGGTTCAATTTGAGGTGTAATGGCTTTCATTATTTTTTTTTCAATTTATTGTCCCGCTGTTTATTATATTGTTTAAGTTTCGAATAAAACACGTCATTGGTTATTTCCTTTCCACCAGATGACGGCTTCTTCAGCGTCCGATCCTTTTGTTGATCTTTTTTCATGCGACACGAACATTTACACTTCGGGCATGCTTTGTTGATAGAACAAAGGTCCTCCGATGTTCTAATGTGTTGTTCCATGAACAGCTTCATTGCTTCCTATTCGCCTTTTAAAGCCTTCTCTTTTCCAATTGGGTCCTTTTCGCGAAAGCTTTCACAAGGGAATAATTTTTCAATTTGTACGACATCACTTGCATAGAGGAAATGCCCGACTTTCGAAAAGCCGACTGAATGTTTGCGGGTGTCATTGACTTTAGGTAGGCTCTGCTTGCTAGTGTGCATAGTTGATACCTAGTAATTTGCTGCCCCATGTTTTTGGTCAAAAACGATGCACATGCCGCATTATAGTACGTTTTAAAGGGTCCAAAAACGCCTACGTCTCACGGCTGCAGAAGATGGGAGGTATGAGCAGGTAGCACAAATAGAACTACGTTATGGCTCTTGGCCCATTCAATGGTGTCTATCGAAACATGTGAAGCATGTCCGTCGTATATCAGCAATACATGTTGATTGGGATTGGCGTTCATGCTGCCGACATGTTGGAGAAAGTGGTTTTGGAGATATTCTTTAAATATTGTTCCATTTATCCATCCGGATTCGGACATTGTGCCGTATGCTCCCGCTGATGCGCCGCTCATTAATGCAGGGTCGAATCGCTTCCCCTTGAGTGTTAAGAACTGCGGGAGTGCATTTCCAATGGCATTTGCGCATACAATTATGGTTGTTGTGGTGGAACGTGGTGAAGTTATGGTCTGTGCTTTGACACCAATGGGAGCAATTATATTTGGAGGTATGTGTTCAGGGGTGATACCGGTTTCGTCCATATTAAAAGTAAAAGACGCACGTTCCTCGATGACAACTTTAATGCGGTTCATATAACACTAAAATAACACATATTTGTAATTCCATTATCTGTTATTCCATTCGTTTATATATATTGATTTTAAATCACACTTTTTAAACGTTTGTATCGGATGCTAAACACTGTCACAAAAAAACGATTTACGAAATCGAATGTCGAAGCGGTTACACTAATTTTATTTCTATCGAAGCACCCAATTATACACGACAAAAACACAATCAGAAATACGTTTTGGAATCGTTCGATGATAAAAAAATATTTAACTGTTAAATAAAACCCTCGAAGTCCGAATTGTTGTCCTTAAATCCAAAGCCAATCGTGATACATCGGCTATCTCGGATTCCTCCGTAAGATAGGCCTCGTGGCTAACGGTCGCCATATTGCCTTGTATTACTACTTTACTACCCAAAAGGTTGTCAGTCTATTGTTATGAGGCTGTATACATGCGCGTTGAACTAGCGCCAAACTTTTTACCGAAACTTTGATATTAAGAGCACTATTAACGTTCATTTGTGTTGCATTTTGACCTATTATCCAAGTGATTTACTTTTCCATTATTATTTAATCACCCTATCATCCAATTTTTAAGATGAAATTACGGTGTTTACCAAACCAACCAAACCGAAAGTGAAACTGGATGCATTACGTTTCGCGATGTAAACATTAAATATTTGTTCAGTTTGAGGAAGCGAATCGATAATAGACGTTGGAATATGTATGCAATACAGACTATCATTGCCGATTGTAGTACTGGCTAAAAAATACCTTTTATGACAGGTCATGTATAGAACGTTTATCAAATGAAATAGTGACCATAAATCACTACAAATGTCTGGGTTGTTCATTAACCCATTTATGCCCAGTGGACTCACCCATCCTTCTTAATTGGATCAATTTATTTCCAAAAGTAGGGGTGTCTGGTATATTTATTTCTATATTTAGAATATTTCTTACAGAAATTTCTTTAAGCAAACAGCGCAGACCCAGATGAGACGCCGCATTATGCGGCGTCTCATCTGGGTCTACGCTGTTTGCAATGTCCTTTTTTTCAGGACGCTAGGCATAGAATTACATGTTTTATTTTTATCATTTAGGGAATATATAATTGTATCATTATCATCATTAAATCTTCTGAAAATGATCTAAATTATCATGATTACTTTAAAGTAGAATTTTTAAATTTTACTCATTATTTTTAATGAATTTCCACATTTGCTTGATTCAAAATAAAATGTATTTATAAGGGTTTCAGTTGTTAGTTTTAACCCTTTTTTAGTTCGATTAAATTTAAAGTACTAACTACGTACATGTGTGTGAAATGCTCTTGAGTTCGTTTCCTGGGCCTAGAACCAGTACTTGGGTGTCTCTTGGAGATTTCTTAAGAATGCTCCCACACTGGGGATCAAACCAGTGACCTCCAGATCATTAGGTGGCCACCACATCCATTACACATCAGCAACCTTTAATTAGTAAATTACTTTAGTATTGCAGCATTATATAATGTAATGTTGCTACATATTTTTGGAAAATGATTAATGTGCAGTACTAAATAAATCTAAATGCATACAATTTTAATTGTGTATATTGTGTGATTATTAGTTACAAATTCCCTTTTTACAGGTAAACTGGATTATGAAAGACTGATAAACATAAAATTGACAACTCATCTCCCCAACGATACTTTGTGTGGCTCATTCTCAGAACAAACCCATAGTCAGTGAGAAAACTACAGTGTAAAAAGACCACTTGATTGTGACAATTATGGCTGACCAAGCAAATGTTATCATTTAAAATAAAGAGAACTTCCAGTTCAATATACATTTTATACCAATTATGACATTGGCCAACACAGAAAATAATTATAAGGTTGATTTTCCCAAAATTGACTGTGTAACAATTGGATACTGTTTTAAGCTTCACTGTACTTTGTCTGAAAATAAAAGTCCTTTATGATGTAATAGAAACATACATATTTAATTTTAGTTTTATAAGGATATATATATACATACATATATTATAATATCTTTTATCGATGGTCAATCAATTTAAGTTTAACTAATATATACATACACATTTTATACATGTGTATGCTTTGATTTTTTTCTATTGAAGCCAAATTAATATCCCATTAGATAGATAGATAATATCACAGCAGTATTTCTATTTTGTATGCAAGTACTGCAGAAATCATGGATTATTATTTTACTGAGTCAGCCTTAATCTTTATATTATAATTGTTAAAACAGATTAAGATGTGCATTATACAATTGAGGATGCATCAAGATTAAAAAATGGTACATGTATTAATTAATAAAGAATCAATAACAATCAGAAACTGTGCTTTTTTTTCAGTATTGTGTGAAAGGATTTGAAGTAATGATGTGTTTTTGAAATATGATTTATGTGAATTTGAATAAATATATAAAATTTAGTGATTTTCTCAGACAAAAACTGTTAATTACATACTAAAGTATTCAAAATGTATTATTGTAATATTTATTCGAATTTTTTAGTACAAAAAGCACTTTTCCCTGGCATTTGTATTTATAGTAATTGCATATTTTATAATTTTGACAGCATTTATAAACTTTCATTTTTTGAGTATTTAAACAAGAGGGCCATGATGGCCCTGTATCACTCCACTGCTGAAAAAAAGGCTGAAACAAATTTCTCTGCATGTGCAAATACTTAAATATAGGCCCTATTTAAGCACATGTACACTTTTGTGACCTTCTGGGCTGGGTCAAATTTAACCCCAGGGGCATAATTTGAGAAAACTTTGTAGAGGACTACTATATCTCACTACATACAAAATGTGGTAGCCCTAGGTCCTAGAGTTAAGGACAAGAATATTTTTAAAGTTTTCACAAAATAAGAAAGATATAAGCGTAAATTAATGTTCAATTTTGTGACATGCGGGTCAGGATCAAATTTGACCCAAAGGGCATAATTTGAACAAACTTGGTAGAGGACTATAAGATGTTACTGCATACCAAATTTGGTAGCAATAGTCCAAATGGTTTTCGACAAAAAGATTTTTAAAGATTTCACAAAATAGGCGCTTTAAAAGCGTTTATTCAATTTTGTGACCCCCCGGTGCAGGGTCAAAAATGACCCCAGAGGCATTATTTGAACAAATTTGGTAGAGGTTTATTAGATGTCACTACATACCAAATTTGGTAGCCCTAGGCCCAATGGTTATGGACAACAAGATTTTTAAAGTTTTCACAAAATAGGCCCCATATAAGCGTATGTTCAGTTTTGTGACCCCGGACAGGGTCAAATTTGACCCAAGGGGCATAATTTGAACAAACTTGGTAGAGAACTATAACATGTCACTACATACCAAATTTGGTAGCCCTATGCCTTATGGTTAAGGACAAGAAGAGTTTTAAAATTTTCACAAAATAGGCACTATATAAGCATATAATTGATTTTGTGGCCCCCAGGGCAGGGTCAAATTTGACCCCTGGGGCATAATTTGAACAAACTAAGTAGAGGACTATACAATGTCACTACATACCAAATTGTGTAGCCCTAGGCCTAATGGTTATGGACAAGATTTTTTTTTAAGTTATCACAAAATAGGCATTATATAAGCATATGTTTCATTTTTTGACCCCCGGGGCAGGGTCAAATTTGACCCTAGGGTTTAAATTTGAACAAATTTGGTAGAGGACTATTAGATGTCACTATATACCAAATTTGATAGCCCTAGGCCGGATTGTTATTGACAAGAATTTTTTAAAGTTTTCACAAAATAGGCCTTATATAAGCATATGTTCAATTTTGTGACCCTCGGGGCAGGGTCAAACTTGACCCCAGGGGCATAATTTGAACAAATTTGGTAGAGGACTATAATATGCCACTACATACCAAATTTGGTAGCCCTAGGCCCAATGGTTATGGACGAGAAGATTTGTAAAGTTTTCACAAAATATACCCTATATAAGCATATGTTCCATTTTGTGACCCCCGGGGCAGGGTCAAATTTGACCCCAGGGGTATAATTTGAACAAATTTGGTAGAGGACTATTAGATGTCTCTACATACCAAATTTGATAGCCCTAGGCCCAATGGTTATGGACGGGCGATTTTGAAAGTTTTCACAAAATAGGCCTTATTTAAGCAAATTTTCAATTTTGTGACCCCCAAGGCAGAGTCAAATTTGACCCCAGGGGCATAATTTGAACAAATTTGAAAGAGGTACACCCCAGGAACATTCCTAAGAAATTTCATCAGAATTGGACCGGTAGTTTAGGAGAAGATGTTTAAAGGAAAAGTTTATGCATGGATGCACGATGGACACAGGACCTTTGGCCAGTGGAGCTAAAAATCAAATTAAACATTTAGTTTTGATTTAAAATCAGTTTTTATATGCAAGTGTCTATTTCACTTATAAATTAAAACAGCATATTATTCATTATTGAAAAGATTATTCCAAGCTTGATGTCATATTTCAACTTTGCATAGTGTAGTTAATTGAACATTGTATTGAACTGTATGGGCAGCTATATTTTTTAATTTATGTATGTTATATTATACAAAATGCATTATTTCTACCACAAGTAGACCATATAAAGCCTACTGCTACTAAATAGGCACTGGTATGAATTTGACACTGTTTTTGATGCTCATACAAAACTTTAATTATTACTACACTTTAGTATATTAAATATTTTCAAGTTTTTGTTCAACATTTTTTGCAAAAGAAAAGAGTGTCTTAATGCATTTGAAAATATACTTAAAACAAACTAAAAATGCATTTTAACATACCTTTTTCCTGGTAAAGTGTATTTTGGATGATAAAAAATACACTTGAAGAGTATTAATGCTGGAAAAATGCAGAAAAAAATACATTTGTTTCTGTTAGAAGTGTGTCTTGTCTGCATTTTTAAGTGTATTAAATGCACATCAAATGCAGATAAATACAATGCCAATACTGTTACATGTATTGTAATGGACATAAAATGCACTTGTTCTTGTAATTAAATGCTTTAGTGTATTGAAATAACCTTTTATAACGTTTTAACAATTAATAATACCTTTTTATATAAATTTTCTTTTGAAATGTGACACTTAAATGATTTTTGCACCACTAGTAAGAGATATAATTTGTGCTCATAATGCTTTATCATTACACTACATAATATCATTTGTTGTATGAAAATTACCCGTAAAATTCATGTGAAAGCTCAAGAAATCAATAGCAGCGTGCTATACCCTGCTCCTTTTTACATGACTTGATGGTATTTAATCCCCAATTCTACATGGCTAAGGGAAAATTAATGTGCAGATTTGACAAATAAGTCTTAACTGGGATCCAATAGGCAGACTTTCATATTACCGGGTACTTGTATTTAATTTAAATCATGATCTGAATTGCTCTTTGGCAAATCTTTGTTGGTCACAGTATTCAACTGAATTTTGTTCACTTTGTAGTGATTATATTTTCTATATTTATCAGACAACATCTTTCTTCAAAAGTTTAACATGATTCCTTGGTTAATTTAGAAACAAGATCAATGCATCATAACATAAAATGAAAAAATGTGTAATAGTAAAAATGGCAGCAAAAAAGCACTAGATTATCTGCCTTAAATCTGAGACGATATGTTGATGTATTGGAATTTCTCATAAATAATGTGCTCCATAGTTGTATAATTGTATAGTCGCATGCATGAGTGGTGTCAATGTCACAATACCAATTAAAGCCTATAATTTACTAAAACAATTTGAAGTTTGATGTGAGTTTTTTTCAAGATCTGTTATATATAATTATATATAAATGTATATATATATTGTTGAAAAGTTAACATGCAATAAGTTTACTGTAATTAAGTGACAAATAGTTTTACTGATTTGGTTGGAGGCATATATGCAGATATATCATGGTTTGTGCAGAGGACAGTAGCAAAAACAAGAGCTGTCTCCGTAGGATGACATACGCCCCCGATAAACGCTTTAATAGAAGTTATGAGCATTTTTCAAAACCTAAAAGCCGACCCTAAGTTCAAGGTCAAAGGGGTCAAAATTTGTGTGTGTATGGGAAGGCCTTGTCCATATACACATGCATACCAAATATGAATGTTACATCTGAAGCGACATAGAAGTTATGAGCATTTTTTCGAAACCTAAATGCAAAGTGTGATGGATAGACAGACGGACAGTGCGATCACTATATGCCCTCCTTTGGGGGCATAAAAATGTGTTTCACATTGTTTTGGTAAATGAGTAATGTAGCTAAAAGAACAGAATCATCAATTATAAAGTTATTGATTATAAAGTGTTGCTGGCATATTTGATGCATTCATCTAGCTATAAGAAGGTCCCTGTTTTATCCCCACTGGCACCGAGTGAGGGTTCTCAAAATCTTTAAACAATATGAATAACTACATATAGGGTCAAGAGCCTTGTTGATATGGGGGCTATAAACACCTGAAATCAAAGCGACCCAGGTTAAAGGCCGAGGCCAAATAAATAAACCAGAGGCTATACTCTGAACAAGTATTGTTTCTTCTCAGAAAACTGGCTTAAGTGTCTTACTAAGCTTTAGACTTTGAGTTTCAGTGCAATCAATCTAAAATAAATTGGTCAAATTAAATAATAATTTGTAAAAAATAAACATTCTGCACAAATTCAATTATTTACTTTACCTGTGTGCATGAATCATTTCAGTCTTGATGGTTAGTGAACTATGTCAAAAGCACCATAGCTATGAAACACTTGTTTTTTTAATTGTGCAATGTTCCACAGAAATGATGCTGATGATTATTCTACACGATGATGAATTCAATTATTAGATATATTTCTATCATGGACGAACCATCTTTCGAACCTCTTAATTTTTGACATGTCAAAAACAAAATTGGCAATAGTGAAACGTATTTGTAAGAGTTTTATGTGATAAATACATTGTTCCTACATACCTGACAACTTTAATTGTTATGCAAATCCTCTTTTGTTAACAGATTCGCGTAAAGTTTTCAGCACCACCATATCATGTAAAACTGTCATGGCCGCCAAAACAATCGTACCTCCTTTCGAACCCTTCATTGTTTACTATTTAAATTCACAATTCTAAGCAGATTTTGTTCAGTTTTTTATGAAACTAGAAAATAACATTAAAACTTGATTTATAACAATGTTTTTTAGAACAAATATATGTTTTTATTTCAATTTTAGTATTTTTACTCTTCACTTTTATGACATGGGCATTCGAAGACATCATTCCGCCGAACAACTTTCTGTTTGCAACAATAAATCAAGTGTGTCCAATGTCCACAGTTTTGGTGATCACATTGTGCCCATTTTGTAAACACAAGGGAAACACAGTTTTTCAGTTCCTTGGGTTGAAAAAGTTTACACACACAACATTTGTCTTCTTCAGAAACATCATCTTCAGAAGACTGACTATCAGTATCACAGATGCCAATGTGCGAAGGTCCAGGAAGAGGTTCTGGGAGGGGGACATTACTTTGATTGACATTTGTTGCATTTGTTTTTGTTTGTTTTCTTTTGTTGATAGGAAAGACTGGTGTATCTTTGGAACGTGGTAAAGGCTGTGATAATATTTCTTGATTTATGCAATCACTAGTTATTTCCTGACCAGACACATGATTTCTTAAAGTCTTTTTTAGTGTATGGTGTGCTTTCTTCATTTAAATTATGTTTTCGGCAGTTGTAAAGTAATTGTCAATGCATGGCTGAGTGCCCTACATTTAGCTAACCCCCTAGGTTTTATGACTCTGAGCTCCGGCCACCTGTTGCGCAAGCCCTTAAACCATTTCACGGTCAATGGTTTGTCCCGTGTTCTCTTCTTAAGAAAGACTGCATAGTCACTTGCTTTTGAGACCACTTCTGTTATGGTAAAACCGTACCCCAAATCAGCCATCAGTTTAATATGTGCTACTAACTTTGCCTCCTCTTCCAATGTAAATAGTGGACCAGAACCTGTCATCGTGGTTTCTGGATCCACGCGGCCTTTTACCCTATCGCGAAGGGTGTTATGTGGCACTCCATACTGTCTAGCAGCAGTTTTAATAGGGATCCCAGTTTCTTTTACAAGTTTGTAAGCATTTGTGAGTGCTGATGGAGAGTACCCCTTATGTTTTTTAACTCTTTTCATTGGGAATTTCTGAAAATTGTTGGACAAATATTAAATAAAAAGTTACAAAAACACAATCAGAAACATATGTTTAAGTTGCAACAATTAGTGACATGCAACATTTTACTTCGTTTAAAAATAGCTTTGTCACATGATTTGACCATGGTCACGTGACTTGTTGCCGCAGACGAAAAGTGTTTTTGTCAAGCATAGTTGAGATCGAAAGTTAGACCATGTTTTATAGGTTTTTACATGAAAATCATATTATAGGTAAAAAAGCATTAATAAAAACAATGATTTTTACGTATTTTATGTTTAATACACTTATTTTACCTGTTTGTGACGCATTTTCGGAGATTGACAGCTACGCGCGAGTCGTCGTAAACAATACGTAGGTACCCACAAAACGATGACGTTGTGCGCGTGCGCGCATGCGCATAAAATGTAAACAAATGAAAGGTTCGAGAAGAGGCGAGGTGCGAGAAGAGGTACTTTCACGATAAATTCCATTTCCACCAACAATTCGGTTATTCCACTACCAGTTCACATGCTTCATACACAGTTGAAAATAACACTATTTCACTCAACAACCGTGACACATGTACTCAATTTTTCAACTTTTCGCAATTAAAATTGTCTTCTACTGTTATTGTTGTTGTACTTTTGAAAGTAGTTCGAAAGATGGCGACCATTAACCCAGAGATTGATTTATGAAATAAATCGTCTGCTGATCCAGAGTGATCCAAAGCGTCTAGCTAGTTTCGTCATTGAAATTACGTCACATGAGATACGTCATAAATTGCGTAATCAATTGAATGAAAATAAAAGTACGGAAAGCTGGTTCTTCATAAATTTTAGTAAAGGACCTAAATAGTATGATAGTATGACTCAAAACCTGTGCCTATCTATAATTTAGTATAAAAGTAAGATATATATTATAGACGTTAATACACGGCAAACTCTTGGTTCGTTATTCTCCCTGCCAATTATCACTGCCCGGCCCGGCTCAGCCGTGTATTATCCTCTAAGTAGGGAGACATATCGGACCCCAGATTATTAAATACCCCTTAACGAGACTTCTCAGACCACAGACTATTTATTCCCAACAAAAATACCTCTTTCACCCTAGGCTATTCCGTCCCCACTGAGTAGACTTGTTGCATTATTTATTTTTAATGCCCCTGACTCATTAGAATTCTTTTTTCCGAGCTTGTTCATACCCCACCGAGAATATCTTGGAATCACGATAATTAATTTAACGTAATAATTCTATACTAGTGAGAAATTATAACCAGATATTATTTATCCCCTTAGGAGGAGACTTCCCGGACCCAGACTTCTTTTGTATCCAAAATTATTCATTCCCAAAACAAAAACACTTTAATAGTCAAGCATATTTTTCCCGTTTAGACTTCTTCTCAGACCTTACATTTTTCATTCCAAACCAAGGAGACTTTTTGGACCTTAAATCATTCATAATCCACTAAGTCGGACCCTAGGTTACTCATAACTCTCCACTTAGTCTTCTACTCCGACCCGATGTTATTCATTCCAAACTTAAGAGATTTCTCGGACCCAAAAGTATTTATTCCCAACGAAGCCTACTTCTCGGGTACCAAATAGTAATAACCAACAAAGGGGACTTCTCGCGCCGAAGACTATTCATTCCCCACCAAGGGGACATCTCGGGTCATAGATTATTTATTACCCACTAAGTAGACATCTCGGACACAATATTCCCCACTAAGAAGACTTCTAGAAGTACTTCAGAGTTGCATTCAGAGCAATCTCTGTATTGGACGGTGGGTACTCGTTGTTTTGGGATTCAAAGTCCTTATGCGCCAAAGGCTTCATTATTTGAGGACTTCCATACATAGTTCGTCAGATGATAATCATGTTTTATCACGCATTAACCATCGTGGAATGGTTTGTGTATTTTAGGTGTGAATACTTGCGGTAGTTAAGGTTAGTTAGAAGGTCGTTAGTCAATGTTGGTAGTAATGCAGCGTCAGTTTCCTTACGGCAGCTACCAACGTCCAACGTGCACGGACCCCACGCCAACAAAGAGATGGCCCAAAAGTTTACCCTACAGCCGAGCCGAGCCTCAGGCTGCCCTATCTCCGAGGGAATAAAGCTTGTTCAACCTTTTGTCGCAGAGGACAGAGCTAAGAACAAGATTAGCCGTTGCTGTGTGTGTGTGTGTGTGTGTGCGTGCGTGTGTGTGTGTGTACGTGCTTGCTTGCGTTCGTGTTTGCGTTCGTGCGTGTGTGTGTGCGTGTGTGTGCGTGTGTGTGTGTGTGTGCGTGTGTGTGTTACTAGTATATTAAATTATATTATGCTACATTAAAAACTATTTGTGGTTTATTTTAGTGCTTTGATTTATTTTAACAGTCTATGCAAGACGCAGCCTTCTCTATAAGCATTATATTTATTATTGAGATCCAGTCATCGTCATTCTGTCTTGTTAATTATAGAGATCCAGTCATCGTCAGGCTGTATTGCTATCATCATCGTACTGTCGTTTTCCAGTGTGTATGCACATGGTCACAATAAAAACAACGGTCAGTTGGTGGAGCTATTTTTACCCTTCATATACGAACAGAGACCATGGTAACTTCTTGCCTTTTAAAAACATTTTTTGCAGACTTAGACATATGATGATGATACAAATTTGACTAAGAACGATGAAGATGATTTGTCTTAGACAACAGAAGATGATTATGATTTGTCTTAGACTAAAGACCATGATGATGATTTGTCTTAGACAACAGACGATGATAATTATTTGTCTTAGACTTAAGAACATGATAATGATTTGTCTCAGATTTAAGACGATGATGATGATTTGTCTTAGACTTAAGACCATAGAGATAATTTGTCTTAGACTTAAGACCATGATGATGACTTGCCTTAGACTTAGGGCCATGACGATGATTTGTCTTAGACTTAAGACGATGATGATGATTTTTCTAAGACTTAAGACCATGATGATGATTTGTCTTCGACTTAAGACCATGATGATGATTTGTCTTAGACTTAGGATCATGGTGATAATTTGTCTTAGACTTAAGACGATAATCATGATTAGTCTTAGAATTAAGACGATAATGATGATTTGTTTTAGACTTAAGACGATAATTATGATTTGTCTTAGACTTAAGACCATGATGATGAGTTTTCCTAGACTATAGACCATGATGATGATTTGTCTTAGACTTAAGACCGTGATGATGATTTGTCTTAGACTTAATACCATGAAGATGATTTGTCTTAGACTTAAGACGATGATGATGATTTGTTTTAGACTGAAGACCATGATGATGATTTGTCTTAGACTTAAGATCATGATGATGATTTTTCTTATACTTAAGAACATGATAAAGATTTGTCGTAGACTCTGCGTTTAATCAGGTTGCGTAGCTGGTACATGGAGCCTGTGTCCATAGAGCTGCTTGCCTTGTAGAAGAGCTGATAAATACACTGAAGATACAAAACGATAGAAATAAATGATCTCATGAAAAAGACACAGAACATTGTTGTATAAATATAAGAATTATATTGATAAAAAAATATTGACTTTAGCATAAAAGCACATAAACTACTTTATAAGTCGCACTGTTCATTTCAATTTTCCTTCACTAAAGAGTGTACTGTTGAATACTAGTAACTAATGTTTTGAAGGTCGTATCCCCATACTCTGTTGTATGTTTCTTGAAATTCTTTGCAATAGTTGCTTTGAAGCCATATATTTGACCTTTGACCTTGTAGGATGACCTTGACCTTTCACCACTCAAAATGTGCAGCTCCATGAGATACACATGCATGCCAAATATCAAGTTGCTTTCTTCAATATTGCAAAAGTTATTACCAAGGTTAAAGTTTTGGGTCACACACAATGACAGACAGACAGGCAAAAAACAACATGCCCCTGATCATTCGATCTCGGGGCATAAACATAAGACACGAGTATAGTAAAATTACATTTTCAGATACATGCCCTTGTGAAATGTGTTGTCCTTGTGACAGTTAACATGCATGCAAACCAAAAACCAAATATCTTACAGTTGATAAATTGACCTTAAGAAATATATTAATCTGCATAGGCATGTCTAAGTCGAAAACAACCAAAATTTGATGATTTAAATTGTTTGTCCTTTGTTAAGAAAACTGACCAATGAACATTAAATGTGTTCTTTAAAGCGCAAATAACAAGACTATTGCCAAGCAATGATGTCCCCTACTGGCTCCACCATTGTCAGATTATTTTATTTTTTAAAGTAAAAGTTGCCATAGCAACCAGAATTCTTGACGCAGGAACAATAGGAAATTACATGCATAATCTTCATGTTGCCATCTGTCTATGTTTCAAGTTTCATGAAAAAATATATGAAGAACTTTTAAAGTTATCTCAGGATCCAGAAAAGTGTGACAGACAGACTGACGGACGGACAGAGCGCAAACCATAAGTTCCCTCCGGTAAAACACGTAGGGGACAATAAAACTAAACTATGGCATGGTATTGTTGCTAAATCCAACGTTACTTTTCACACATTATGCTATGCAGAAATAAAGACTCGCTAGTCTCAAAAAGAGACTAGCTTAAACTGACGGTTAAGAAATATTTCTTATTTGATTTTTCTGCTTTTTGTTATTGTTGTTTTTAATTCCTTTGTTTAGAATAATTTTTATATAAGTTTGTTAAAATTGAATATGAATTCAAATAAATATTAAATTTCAAGAGACCAAACACTTGTTTCAAAATAACAGTCCTGGAATTTCATTGGATTTAACCTTCAATACCATATTTACTAACAATAACAACCAACTTACATGCGTCAAAATGAGAACAGTAAAACAAGAACTGTTGAACTCGAAAACGGAAGAGTTACGAGTAGGAAGTTGAACTGCCGGTGGAGACCTTCAGGCCGATGTATCATACCAAACAGTCGATCACGATCAGTGGAGTTGTTCTGCATGGCTTGTTGGGCAGAAAATGCCCTTTCATTTGTGAGTACATCTCCCCCAAATACAACCCTTTGTATTATATTTCCATCTACTACAGGCACAGTCATGTCCTGTACATCTTGTAAAATTTTTATCATCCCTTGAGTTGAATTTTCACTCTCATCTATAAGATTGGTATTCAGAATAACAGACTTTTGTTTTGTGAATTCTAAGAATGGATGTGAAATGTATTCAGGATATGAATCAATCAGAGGTTTAAATACATCAACATACTTCATTAACACACAAGCAACATGGAACTTGAAGTTATGAAGAACACTTTTCATGTTTTCCTCTGACGGAAGCCATTTATATGATGGAATCATTGTCACACATGGTTGTTCTGGAACTGGACCTTCTATGTGTAGGTCTTCATATGTCACCCTTCTTTGTTTCACCATGGTTAAAAACCAATGTAGACTCTTTCTTTGATTGTCCTTTGTCATGTGTGTGGGTGCTATGGTGATATCTAAATTGTCCCCAAGTACTTCAATGGTTTTGTGCCTATTGTCAGACCCATTAAGTTGACCCCGTTCCACAAAACGTGTAATTACTTGGTCGATATTTACCTTCTGTTTCTTCACAAGGTCCTTCCTTTTCTTATGTACACTTGTGTATGACACAACCAAGCCCAAGTCATGCATAATATTTAATCCCTGAAACAGAAATTCATACAACATCAAATTCATGCAGACACACAATCATTATTGTTTGAAATGTTTCTTTCACTTTTAGGTTTTGTAAAATATAGCACCCTAAGAAACCTAACAAGATCCATCAGATAACAAGATCCAATTCTCTCAGTGTTTGATAGTGTAATGGAAGCCATTAAATTGTTGGGCCACATGCCCTTGTGAAGTTGACTTCACTTGAGATACTGATAGTACAGAGGTTTTTCAGATTTCAAATTTGTGAGACGCCCTAGCCTGTTTTTTTGTGAAAATTAGCACGCGATGTTGTCAAAATTTGTGACATGTACGCCAAATCAGTTTACGCTAACAATGCATCTCTAGTGTATTTTTAAATAGCAAAAGAGTACAGCAATAATGATATTACAATAATTAAATAATTTATGATTGAAATTCAGTTCAATTAACAATACATGCAAAATCTATTGATTTGGTGACATACATGTACATTCAAGGCTAGTTCTCGCATTAACTATGGTTTAATTAAAATTGGGTTGATACCTCTTTGTTCAAGCCACAACTGTCTAGCACTAGACCAAGAACGAACTGAAGAAGATTCAGCAGCTGACATCTGGCATACAACATCACACCAACAGCAACAACAAATCGAGCCATGCTTTTTTGCTTTTCACCAATAACACAGCTGATGATAGCTGCTAGAGTTGGAACTTTTGTTCTGATCATTTTGGCTTGATCTTCCCACTTAAAGTTCATTAGATCGTTTTCAGAATTCACTTTAAAGTCACTTTCTGAACGCTTTGACAATTTTGACACTTCTTGTATTATGTCCTTGCTAACACATTTTGCCATTGCTGACCTGTATTTACTACATTTTGACAGCTGTTTCAATACTGTTTCTGGTCCTTTTCCATTCATCATGGCTTTGATTGCAGTCTGTTCTGCACTATCAGTTATGATTTTACATCTTTCAGTTGAATTATACATCACTGTTACCTATAAAGAGACAAAAGACAATATAACCTTTAGGGAAAAATATTAACTTTATGGGATCATTCAAGGAATGGAATTTTGAACAATTTTTTCCATTGTGTATTTTAGGAATAATATTTTTCTATCATGGTTTGTTGTCGAATATCCCACAGTAAGGAGTATAGATGCGTAGGAATTAAATCACGAGTGCGAAGCACGAGTGATTTGATAACACGCGTCTGTACTCCTTACTGTGGGTTATTCGACAATAAACCATCATAGAAAATTATTATTTCGATTCTAACATCTATACTCCTTACTGTGGGTTATTCGACAATAAACCATCATAGAAAATAATTATTTCCATTCTATCTCGATTCTGATTGATTTGGTTCAAGCTTTTGGACATGAACTATTTTTTCACTACTCCGCCCTTCTTATTACGAAGTTTACTATAAAGTGACGTCATTGAATTGTACAAACATATGACATCATTCCCATTCATAAATATTTTGCAAATGACGTCACTTTCATTCAGAACAATAATCGTAGAAACTTAATCATAAAATGACGTCACGTTTAAAGATGCTACTGAAAAGCTTTCATGCTATAAATGTTTTCTTAATAACGTTTCCTAACAAATAACATTCTTTGTAGGCATGGTTATGCCCATCGTCGGATACCCACGACTAATTCATTCCGTTACTCTCCAGCATTAGTCTCTCTCGATAAATGGAGAGTAGCGGAATGGGTCGAACGTGGGTATCCGACGATGGGTTATGCCACTTATCACCAAATATACAATTTGTTGTTTCATTGCATTTATATACATGCTACATTTATTGCATTTCTTTAAGAGCGGGTTTTAGCATGTACTGTTACAAGGCCTCAAAGTCTCGATGGAACTATGCACTATACAACTTCATTTGGTTCTTATGACCTTTGACATGGCAACAAAGTCATATAAGTTATGTTTTGACACCAGGTTAAGCTTTGAACTCAGCTCGTGGTAAAAAGCACTTAATTGGCAAGACCTTCTCAATAAGCCAATTGTAATATTTAAAAGAAGCTAGGAAAAGTATTTCTTCTTGTTATCATTACCTTGACATCAAACTTTCTTCTAGTCGGAAGTGTGTTGGTACATGTACTCGTTGATGCATCTACCTTCAGTGATTTTTCGCCGGTAGTACTAGTAGCGAATACGGTTGGTTTTCTTGGTGTTCTAAATAGCGTCCTTTTGCTCTTGGGAGTCAAACCTGAAGGTGAAGACTCAAGAGCACGTTTCACTTTCTTTGAACCTGAAATTACCAGGAATTTTATATTTAACATGGCTTGCAGTATACATGTATAAATTATAATAAATTGAAATTATAGTAAATGCTTGAGTTTAAAAAGAATACAAGGCAACTTTCTTCTAACAATAACAATTCTTAAGCCATTCTTAACTTAGAATTGGGAGTTAGTTTACCCTAAAACTAATATGCATCAACAAATAACAATAATAACAGAACTTTCGGCATACAAAAACAACAGAAGGGAATTTGATAGCAAAATATTTATTATATAATATGACTGGGTGATATTCTCATCTTTTTTTTTTTAATTATGTGCAATAAAAATTTGCTGATAACTGGTACATGTATATTAACTACACAGTCTTCGCAGTAAAATATATGAACAACTAGCTTGAATATAAATATTGTTTGCATAGAAACAGATGAAAATGCATTTGCAACACTATACAAATTGTTTATTTCTAGTAACCTGGATTAATTGCACTAACACCAGGCTGTTGGGCTTATACATGTATTATAGCTAGTGTGAAGACTGGACAATGTTTATCAGAAATAAGTTGTTTTAATATAACTAAGGACCGTTGAAAACACTGCATTGATTGCAACAATATATCATTAGGAAGCTCACACAAATAAGCATAATGATAAATTGTATTCTTCTGAAAGAAGAAACTGGTGTTAAATGGCGACTTCAAAACAACACAAGTAAACAAAATAAGTTAACTTACCATGTGGCGTAACATTGCCACCTTTGCTTTTCGCAACCGCCCCTGGCAGGGATTTTATTGTTTGTAGAAGTTCACTTTTTTCGATTTCCAGGCACTCTAATATGGTAAAATTGACCGGATTGTCAGTGGACCATCCCGACCGTTTTGCCCTATTGCCCTCTTTACCGAAGAACGCGCGAATGACGTAATCATGACGAAAGTGTGTGCAGTAAACAACCCTCTTGACAGGACGTTCCTTTATATCTTGCGGAGAGTATTTCTGCGCTTGTACACACTGTAGACGATGGAATCTACCCCAAGCAACTTGCTTAGGTAAGTTCTATAGTGTTTTATAGCATAAGTACTATAATTGGCGCTGCGAGCAGGGTACTTGCAGTATTTTCACTTATAAACAATCGGCTATTTTTAACCGTCAGCGTTCAAAGTCAGCCATCTTGAAAATAAATAAAGTTTCATTTAAATTTAAGTTTCTTATCGTTGTTTTGTTCACTTTTAGTGAATAAAATATTTCTTTAATATACTTAAAGTACTTTTCATCAAACTAAACCGATTTCGTCGGTTTTTGTCAGCTTATTGCCTAAATTTTAGGTTTAACTATTTACGTCATATTGCGGTTCGCTGAACCGTTTAACAGCTCATCTGTGACGTCTATTTTTAGGTTGTTTATGTTTAATGTGTTGAATTGTGAATTCTATTTAAATCATCACACGTTTATATTTAGAGCAGTGTTTATTTACATTGCTCTGTCGCATCTGTAACTTGTTTCGGCTCCATATAAGCCATCTATATTAAGCTGGCTGTACATCTGAATTGTGATTGTTTTGTCTATTGTCTATCGTCAGGCGAATCGCCACATTTTTAGGTAATCAGCATAACGTTTCAGTAGAGTATTTCTACTACTCAATTTAATTCTGATAATTTCATATTTTCATCATTAATAATTCCGCTATAAGTGATGATGGATTTGAGTGTTCTTCGTATTGAATTTGATTGTTTCATTGAATTTGTTTGTGTAACTGTATTGTAGTGAAAACAATTCACTATTTATCAAGTATTAATTGGTGAATTTCTAGCTTTTTCTCTTTGGGTGTATTTATATACTCAAATAGATATCAGTAAAATTTGATTTGTTATTTTATCACAATTTCACTATAGTTATCGAGTAATAACTGGTGAATTTCTGACTTGTTCTCTTTGGGTGTATCTATATACTCAAATAGATATTTTATCAGCAAACATTAGAAACATTCATTTGTGACTTAATTACAATTTCACTAGTTATAAGGTAATAACTAGTGAATTTCTTACATTTTTCTTGAGTAGTGATATACTCATACAGATATTTTATCATTAAAAATTATTATGCATCGATTTGTGATTAAATCACATTTTTACAAGTTATAAATTAATAACTTGTGATTTTTTGCTTTTCTTGTTGGGTATAATTGAAACATAATTTCACTACATGTGAGATTCAATACTTGTTACTTTTATTGAAATTCGTGCTTTGATTATTAAATTGTATGACATCATTGTGTTTGTGTGTTTTTCAAATGCAATGTCATTTCAAGTTTACGGGGTATTTGAATGTGTAATATTCCCGTGATTGTTTTTGTCTGCTTGCACATTTCAATTTGTGTGACCTATATTTCATTAAAATATACGTGCATTGTGTGTGCTGTTTACCCGTAAAATTAAAATCGGCGTTGCAATATTTGTCCGCTATTTCTTTCACACATTATTTTAATTACATAAATAAAAAAAATAAAAATGAATCGTGTTCAACTAGTGGATATTGACACGGCGCCGGTAACGGAACTACAAACGGTTCCAGGTATCGGCACCAGGGTGGCCCAATCAATTGTATCGTACCGGGAATTTCACGGTAGCATTACACCGGATGCTTTGGTCAAACTCCCGTATATACGACCATCAAGTCAAATGTGGAATATGATAAGATTCAGCAAATCTGAGTCAGGGACCGTGAATGAGTTGGAAATTGTGAATGAGGGTGAGGATGAAGGTGAGGGGTTAGAGGCAGCTAGTGAGCTAGTCGTTGTGCCGGACACCAATTTGGGTTTGGGAGTAATAGAAAGGGTGACGGCAGCGATTGATAGTGCGTCCCTTAGTGGACCTCCTGCATCATATATCAAATCATCTGATGCTAAGAAGGGGGATCAGGGGGCAAGGTCAAAAGTGATACAGGAAAGGACGGAGGTAGGGTTTAATCAGGGGTCAGTGGAACAGTCTGTACAATATCTGACTGTGACACCATCGCCAATGCCAATGGAGCCTAAGTCTGTTCACTACCAGGCCGCAACTCAGCCCAGTGCGGCAATAGGGTGTCAGCAGAGGTCATTAGAGCAACCTGTACAGTATAGGTCTGTGACTTCGACACAATATATTCCGATGAGCCATAGTGTGCAGTCTGGTTCATACCAGGCTATGGCTCAAATGCCCCAGGCACATGGGACGTACCCTGTTCAGTTCCATGCCATGGGGCATGGGGCACAGCCTGGTCAGTATCAGATCATGACACGTGTGCCGGTATCACAAGCGGGTCAGCTGCAATATGTGTTGGTTGGATCTCAGGGTCAATTAATTGACCCTGTAGACCAACCACATATGACATATATGACCTCGCCTGTACAGTCAGGGTATGTTGCCGCGCCACAGGTGGTACCTACACCGCAGGTGTGCAGGAGCGTAGCAACCCCACGTTGTGTTTCGCGACATGCTTCACATGCGGTGCGCGGTGCTACCAATAACACGGTTGCAACACCTGTTGGCCAGAGAGCTATGCTTTTAGGTCAACAGAAATCTAGAATCCAGTCCTTACCTAAAGCACTGGTCTATGATGGTCGGGGAAGCTGGCATGCTTTCCTGACCAAATTTGAAAAATACGCGGGTATTTTCGAATGGGATGACTTTGAGAAGCGGGATTTCTTGTGTCTCTGTCTCACCGATAAGGCAAGTGAGTACTATGCCTTAGTGATGGACAGGGAGGTGGAGCTGGGCTACATAGAGGTAGTTGACAAGCTCGAGAGGAGGTTTGGTTACCGGGAATTGCCGGAAACGGCAAGGGTAACCTTTTCGGGTGCGCGACAGGGAGAGGAGGAGTCTGTGGATGACTGGGCGGACAGGGTTTTGACCCTTGCTGGTAAAGCCTTTAGGGGTTTGCCAGAGGAGTATATGGTGCAGGAAGCGATCTTGAAATTCTGCATGGGAGCTAAGGAGAGAGAGGCTGGGGAACAAGTTATAAATCAGCGGCCTGTGTCAATAGAACAGGCAATTGACAAACTAAAATGGGCTATCCATACTCACGGGTTAATGTATGGAAGACCAAAGTTGGTGCGAAAAGTGGAATGTGAGGGGCAGGTAGAGGTTGCTGAGGTGAAGGTGGCCTCTCAGAATAGACTGGTTGAAAGGGTGGTCAAGTTGGAGGAGAAAATGGACATCCTGATGGGTAAACTTGACCAACTGTTGGCAAGACCCACCAGAAGCCAATCTCCATCCCCAGCCAGACGCCAATGTTTTAATTGCAACGAGGCAGGGCATTTCAAAAGGGACTGTCCTAAACTTAGGAGCAGGACACCGTCCCCGGCTAGGGGTGACCGCTGTTACCGTTGTAACGAGCTTGGTCACATGGCCAGAGATTGTCCCAAACAGGCAAGTGATAAAGTCGGTGATACCCCTAGAGAAGGTAGGAAGGTGTCTTTTGCCGATTTAAACGGCAAGGGGTCAGTGTAGAGGGTCCAGACCTGATCCACAATGATAGGGGCCCACCGGTCATAATCAGACAGATAAGGTCTGATTCGATGTTCCGGGTTAAAGTGAGGCTGAACGGCCTTGCAGTACAGGCTGTAGTAGATACGGCGGCTGAGGTTACCTTGGTTTCGGACCGGGTAGTGGCTCAGTTGTCGGAAAAGGTTCCGGTGTTGGAACATGTGTACATGAAGACTGCAGGGAGAGGTCTGCAGATGAATGGTTCCATTGTGGGACCAGTAACCATCCAACTGGGTGATATGGTTTTTCAAGAGAGGGTTTATGTAGCCCCTATTGAAGATTGCATGTTGCTCGGGCTGGATTTCTTGAAAAAGCATGGAGCCACTATCGATATCGTAGGGGCCACCATGTGTTTAAATGGCCAGGTAGTTCCCATGGCTCAAGAAGGAGAGTTAGTGGAGGCAAGAGTGGCAAATGTGACTGTCGCTCGAACTGTTGTCATACCACCCAACTCGGTGGCCATGGTAAAGTGCTCTTTGGGAAAACCAATCGGCACCTTTGCAGTGGAGGCTGAGGGTGGTGATGTGATAGTGCCTATGTCGGTCCATGTTAGTGAGGCTGTGCTACGGCTACCAATGGTGAACATGTCGGGTCACCATGTAAGGCTGAAGCAAGGGAAATTGGTTGGAAAGGCAGAAGAGGTACGTTTAGTGAGACCATTGCCCGAGGAACTGACCTCAGTAAAGGTGGTACGAGAGGCGGCAAAATGTGATAAAGATATCACGGTGCCAGACCATCTCAGAGACCTTTATGAACGTTCGAAATTAAACTTGAGCGATGAAGAACAGGTGCAGGTGGCTGGGTTCTTACGTGAGTTTGAGGATGTATTCGCTAAAAACGAGTATGATCTTGGCAATTTTACTGCTGTTGAGCATTGCATAGACACGGGGGAAGCCAAACCCATTAGGCAGAAAATGCGTAGGACCCCTGTCGCCTTTGTAACGGAGGAAGAGAACCATCTTAAAAAGATGTTAGAGGCGGGGGTGATCCAGCCGTCTAACTCAGAATGGTGCTCCGCGCCTGTGTTAGTTAGAAAGCGTGATGGGTCCGTTAGGTGGTGTGTAGATTACAGGGGGTTGAACTCAGTCACGGTGAATGACGTGTATCCTTTGCCCCTGATTGAAGACTGTATAGACATGTTAGCTGGCCAGAAGTGGTTTTCAAAGCTGGATGCTAATTCTGCTTATTGGCAGATTAAGATCAAGGAGTCAGACAGAAAGAAAACTGCTTTCACAACTAAGTATGGGCTATTTGAGTTTGTCCGGATGGCATTCGGTCTATGTAATGCACCGGCGACATTTTCTCGGGTTGTAGGCTTAGTACTGCAGGGCTTGAACTGGAACAGTGTTCTAGCCTTTCTTGACGACATCCTTGCTATGAACAAGACATTCGCTGAACATATGCTTACAATACGGGGGGTATTTGTCAGATTACGCCAATACCAACTGAAATTAAAACCCGCGAAGTGTGAGCTGTTTCAGCATAAGGTGGAGTTCTTGGGGCGTACTGTAGGACCAGAGGGTTTGGGGTTGTCCTCAAATGACGTTAGGGTGGTGGTAGACTGGCCAGTGCCAACCTGCTCTAAAGATGTAGAACGTTTCTTGGGATTGGTAAATTACCACCGAATGTTCATATCGGATTATGCCGGACGGTCGAGGGCGCTGTATGAAATAGTTAAAGACTATCAGTGGGGGGATGACCAAGATACGGCCTTCCTTGATTTGAAGGAGGCCCTAATGTCCGCCCCGGTTTTAGGACTTCCTAATCGGAATGACCCTTTTGTACTTGACACCGATGCTTCTGATAAAGCAATTGGTGCGGTTCTCAGTCAAATACAGGCAGGGGCTCCTAGGGTTGTTTGTTATGGGTCATATGCGCTGACTAAAGAACAGAGGCGGTATTGTACCACGCGGAAAGAATTGCTAGCGGTAGTGAGGTTTACTCGACAGTTCCGCCACTACTTGCTGGGCAAACGTTTCACGGTTCGCACGGACCACAGTAGCCTTACTTGGTTATTGAATTTCAAGGAGCCACAAGGGCAGATAGCTCGCTGGATGGAGGAGTTGAGCCAGTATGATATGGACATAGTCCACCGTGCTGGCAAGAAACATGCAAATGCTGATGCATTGTCACGATTGCTGGTTGATGGAGGAGACCATTATGAGCATGGTGTAACCCTTGAGGTTTTGCCATGTGGTGGTTGTCCGAAATGTACTAGGGCAGAAGAACAATGGGGTGGGTTTATTCGCGAGGTGGATGACGTTGTTTCTCTAGCACCGGTCATAATCCAGGAGGTAAGAACCGGAGAAGACTCTGGTGTCGAGAGTACTGATAGAGCCGCTCCAGTCCAGGACCGGGACGCTCTACTTAAAGAACATCAGTGGGCGGATGACGACTTCCGGTTTATCCGGAAGTGGTTATTGCATGGTACCGAGCCTCCTGATGGAGAGTTGTTTCTAGCAAACGCAGCCTCCAAGTTTTATTGGATTAATCGCCAATGTTTTAAATTGGAGGCGGATCTGCTTTGGCGAATCGACCCAAAGTCAGATCGTCAGCAGTTATTGGTTCCACGGGAATTGCGCCATGAGATCCTGGTGCTGAACCATGATATTCCTCTGTCAGGACATCAGGGCGAACAGCGTACTATTGAAAGGGTTAAGGCCAAGTATTTCTGGTACCGCATGTCAAAGGACATAATCAAGTACGTATCCAGTTGCCCGCGTTGCTCTGTAAGCAAAAAACCTAACCGTAAGGCTAAGGGCGAGATGATAAAGTTTCATTCTGGACTCCCAATGGAGAGGGTGCACATTGACTTTCTAGGTCCTTTGCCCTTAACGAAAAAGGGAAACCGGTATGTGATGATGGTGGTGGATCAGTTCACTAAATGGGTAGAATGTATACCGTTGCCTTCGCAGACCGCTGAGGTTACTGCAGAGGCAGTGGTAAATCAAGTGTTCTGTAGGTATGGGGTACCTATGGAAATAATGACTGATCGGGGTACCAACTTTGAGAGCATTCTGTTCACGCAAATGTGTAAATTATTGCACATTCATAAGACGCGAACAACTGCCTATCGACCAAGCACCAATGGTCAAGTGGAAAGGTACAATCGCACACTCATGGATGCAGTCCGTTGCTATGTAGGTTCCCGAGAAAATACTTGGGACGAAAATCTACCGCAAATCGCGGCGGCAATGCGTTCATCAGTGTGTAGGAGTACTGGTTTCACCGCTAACCGTATGATGCTAGGGAGAGAGGTTTATACTCCTGCTGAGTTGGTTTACCCATTACCACCTCATGAGGCACAGCCTGTGACTGAGTATGTCCACAATCTAGAACAAAGTATGGTGTCAGTCCATGAAACCGCTCGCAAGTGTTTAAGCGGATATCAGGCTCACATGAAGCGGGATCATGATGTGAGGTTATGTCAAAACTCTTACCGGGTTGGTGACATGGTATATGTGCTTAATGTGTCGGGAAAGAAAGGCAAAGCTAAGAAGTTGTCGCCACAATGGACTGGGCCGGGGGTTGTAGTGAAAAAATTCACCGATTTCCTTTACCAGGTCCGATTACGAGGGAAGAGGGTTAATGTGAATCATGACCGATTGAAAAGTTGTAAATTGAACAACCTTCCTGCCTGGGTGGTTCGAGAGCGAGAGAGTTGCGGTCTTGCGAAAGATGTGCAAGATGAGCAAGTATACTGTATGTGTAGGGGGATTGATGATGGTTCCTTTATGATTGCTTGCGATGTGTGTGAGGAGTGGTACCACGGAAAGTGTGTGGGTGTCACGGAGGAACAGGGTGAAGAAATAGATCTGTATACATGTCTAAGTTGTAGGACAGGTTAGGTCTATACTTATCGTATATGCCGGTAGCTTGTGAAGCTCAGGCACATTATATTATAAATATGTGGTGTTTTGCAGAACGCCACGTGTGGTTTGTCGCATGGATGGGCGTGACATATTTATTGAGGTCGAGGAGGCCAGCGGTCGGGGTACGCTTTGGAGTTCGGGGCGGGACCTCGTCATTGAGCTGGGGACGATGTTGCCCTTGGACCATGGTAGGGTAGAAAGGGCGGTGGAAGGCCAAGTAAGTTTGGCCAGGAGGAGAGGGCGCCTAGGGTTTGTATCCGAGGTCAGGAAGTACGGCCATCAAATTCTTAGTGATTCGTTCATTAAGAGGGTGTTGGCCGGTCCTGAAAAACAACGGAGGACCCCTGGGGCTTCACTGAGCGGGAGGCCCCGGGGTACTGTAGAGTTGTCCAGATCGAGACCAAAGCCGGCTCCGATCCTGACAGCGCTGGACTTCCCTGCGTTGCCAGCACAGTTGGGATCGGAGGGGGTCAAGGTTGAACCTGGGGTAGAGTCACTCGTGCCCAATCCTTCCTCGCTGGACACACTTGTGTTGCCAGTAGGGTCGGAGTGTGGGAGGGTGAAGGTCGAACCTGAGGAGGAGGCATTTGTCTCCGATTCGACATCGCTGGTTGTCCCTGAGTCGCCAGTGAGGTTGGTGGAGGTCAAGGCCGAGCCTGAAGGGGAGGCCTTCATGGCCTCGCAGCCATCAGCACTGGACTTCCTTGTGTCGCCAGTGAGGTTGGTGGAGGCTGCGTGCAAGGTTGGCCCCGAAGAAGGGGTCATCATCATCTCTGATGAGGAAGACATGGAGGTTGATGCTCCTTTGGCGGCTAACCTTGACCAGGAAATTGTGGGGGAACCTGGTTTTGCACGGCCTATAGATGAAATGGCAGAGCCCGCAGGGGCAATGTCACTTCAAGGTAGGATGATAAGAGGTATGGACCGGTGTGAGAGACGGTCCAGGCCTCTTGATAGAGGGGCAGAGTTTAATGGAGGGGTTGGGACCAGGGATAGATCCCGGTCCCAGCAGGATGATGTGGGTTTTAAGAGGAAAAAGACCCAGGGTTGTCCCGTGTGTGGATTAAGGGCAAGATCGATAAGACACCATGTTGAGGCCCGGCATTTTCCGCCTGTGTTTCGTCGGGAGGCATGGGAGAATCCGGAAAAGGACCATGTGCGGTTTAGAGGGGTAATATGCGTCATCAATAGTCTGGGTCTCCAGAGCTTTGATGAGGCTATGCTTTTCGTGGGCCGCCAGAGGTTATCAATTTCGGAGCAGTCCTGCCTGAACGACAAGGACCAGGTCTGGTTAGAAAGGGTCTCTCGCAGGTTTACGTTTTACATTCCCCCTATATTCCACGTTGCACGGGTAAACTCGCGAGCGCTCCTCTTCCACTGGAGAGTGTTGGCCGCGTTGCTGAAGCTATGCAGTCAAGAGGTAAGAGACGATTTCTTTGCCCAAAGGTTTGTCAGGCGGCGCGGCGTGGTCCAGGTGACTGGGTCGACTCAGGCAACTGAGTTGATGCAGAGATCCGGACCAGATTGTTGTGTGGCGGCCCAGGCTACTGGGTCGACTCAGGCAACTGAGTTGGTGCAGGGAGCTGGATCAGATCGGAGTGTGGTCATGGAGGCTCAGGCGACTGTGTCGAGTCCAGAGATGGATTTGATTCAGAGACCCGAGCCAGTCACTTGTGTAGAAAAAGGGGCCCAGGTGATGGCGTTGACTCAAGTGGCAGAGTCGGTCCCAGAGCCCGGGTCTCTAGGGAATGAGTGTGAATTGGGTGATGACTTTGAAATTGCACCTGTGGTTCAAGAGTGGATTTCGGTTAGGAATGCTGAACTCACCGCGTTCGACAGCCACTTTCACTTGGACCGCAGTTATAAGACGACCAAGGTTGGTTCTATTGAGGCGTTGGTGGGGCATACCGTGGGGCCAATGCCTGAGGTACCAGTGCGGGTAAATGGGGGAGTTGCAGTTTTCTGCGATCCACCCAACTACCCAAGGGAATATCCCAGTGTCACTGGTTTCGGGTCGGCTGTCGGGGTACATCCTAAGGCGCCTCTAAGGGACGTTAAAGGGGTGGTAGGACAGGTGGAGAGAGAGTTGAGGAAGGATGGGGTGGTAGCGCTTGGAGAGATCGGTTTAGACAGAACCGTGCCTGAAAGAGAGTGGGGTAGGCAGGAGGAGATGTTTGTAGGGCTGTTGGAGCTGGCTTGCCCTAGGCGACCAGTTATTTTGCATATTCGGGGGCAGGACACGTACTCTTGTGAGGCTAGTGCCCTTGCCCTCCGACTCATGCAGAAGAACGTTAGTCCGACTCAGCGGATACACCTCCACTGCTTCACGGGAACTCTCGATCAGGTTCTGAGTTGGTCCGCTGCATTTCCCCGTTGCTACTTTAGCATCTCAGGTCTGGCTGCGCGTTTTGATGAGGTGCAAAAGTCAGCTGTGCGAGGGATTCCGGCCGACCGACTCCTAGTTGAGACCGATTCTCCTTACTTGCGAGTCCGAAGTAAGAAAGACAATACTCCGGCGTACGTGGGTGAAGTTGCAAATACGGTGGCCCAGATCCGAAAGGAGACCCTCAGGGAGATATTGCGCACTACTGCTGAGAACGGCAGGCGTCTTTATAACCTGTAGGGTTCGGATACTGGAAATAGTCTGTTGGCGAGTTGGGGATCGAACCATATGAGGGTGACGCGGTTGCGCGCGCCCTTTAACTAGTGATTGAGGCGGTCGGATGTCTGTTAAACACTGGCCAAGGGGCGTCGATAATAGAATGTGTCAGGATTCAGTGATGTGGTCTATGCTTAAGGAAACGGTTGGTCAAATTATCAAATGAGTGCTCTGGGTTTAAAAATAAATAAATAAAATACAAAGGTCACATGGTGATAAATAAATAAAATACAAAGGTCACATGGTGAGTGGGTAATGCAAAGGAAAAAACTAGCCAGGAATGTTTCTGTAAGTATGAGATCATATTGTGTGGTCTTGGAACGTGGTATAGGGGTGTGGCAGACTGTCTTGGTGGGGTGAAGAGGAGGGCTATAAAATGGGGAGGAATATGGTAAAATTGACCGGATTGTCAGTGGACCATCCCGACCGTTTTGCCCTATTGCCCTCTTTACCGAAGAACGCGCGAATGACGTAATCATGACGAAAGTGTGTGCAGTAAACAACCCTCTTGACAGGACGTTCCTTTATATCTTGCGGAGAGTATTTCTGCGCTTGTACACACTGTAGACGATGGAATCTACCCCAAGCAACTTGCTTAGGTAAGTTCTATAGTGTTTTATAGCATAAGTACTATACTATTTTTTTGTCAAATGATCGAAGTCTATTTAGCTTATTAACACAAACATTGCACGCGTTTCCAGTTTCCTCTAAATTAATTTGTTTTAGAATAATGCCAAAGTCATTTAAAGATTCGTTCGATGTTAGATTTCTGTAATTTTTACCTTTTATTACTTGAAAACAAAACACACATTTGTTTCCTATGGCAGCCGCCGTTGTTGTTGTAGGCGAAGCATTGACACCTCCAAAGCGAAGAGTATTCTTTTTGTAAACTGCGATTTCATTGGTCTACTGAGAGGTTACAGTTAAGGTCAAAACGGCGTGTATTGGTTATATTGTCCCACGGCTAATGCTGGAGAGTAACGGAATGAATTAGTCGTGGGTATCCGACGATGCGTGTATACGTGCCTTTCATAATCCTCATGTATGTGTGCAGGTCTATAGTAAAATATGACTAAAATCACGGGCTGTTTTATCCACCTTCTCCAACTGAAAAGTGGAAGTTTGTTTTTTTATTCCGATATCTATTATCTTGAAACAGATGGTAAGAATGAAAACCGTAGAGCCGAGGGGCGAATTCACTTAAGAGATACAGAAATATAAAGTTGCTTTCCGGGTGAAAAGAAACCATCCTCTTGAAATAAACACGAAAACGACCCCATTGGGTCAGTCAGTTTTGAACAACATACTTAACTTACACGCAGTCAACGCCCTCAAACGCTAGTTCTCTGTTATCGGTGATGCCAAAACGAGAATCGAGATGTATATAATACAAATGAGCAACCCGGATGTCCTGACACAAAAGTTTCCGTGTGATAATAAGCACCAATGCTGGAGCTCAAGATGCCTATATTTTTTTCGGCGTAAGCTGCATTAGCCAGCTTTTCACCCTGACTTGACCTTTGTAAGTGTCCAATAAAATTCAAATAAAATTTCCCGCGGCTAGGTACGAATGAATACACTTCATTTATTCCATTGGCTGATTTGAGTATACCACCAGAACATTGGAAACATATCCGCGTCTTTCTAACACTGTTTTACTGTATGAAACAATTTTATCTCTAATGAAAAGGCTTAATAGATAGAACAGTTTTACACTCAATTCTCGACATCAATACAGTTTGTGCGTACACCTTTTATTTTCAGAGTATTACCAGCGCAAAAGCGTTTATACTTAAAAGGCTATGTTCTCATATTTAGTACTTACTTCCATATTTCTGTCAACATGTTAACATGTAAAAGTATAAAGAGCAGTGGAAGCGAGGCCTCACTTTAAAGAATTGCATTTCAACCCGCGAGGTTTCGGGTCAAGTCGCGGACATTCAGAGTTTATATACAGGTCATCACCGGAGTTCGCGGTCAGTAAAATAATCGTTATATAATAAAGACGCTATCCGTGAACTAGGTGACCTGGAATTTTCTTTAGACCAGAAATATGTTAAAAGAAGATATTCAGCAATATAATTATGGTATGTCAATAATAGATTCTTAATGTGTTTTCAACAATACAATGATAAATATTATTTTAAATAAATTTAACAATAATTATTCCACCATATTGCCTAATGTACTAAAGTGATATTATGAGCATGTAACAGTTTATAGGTGTCTATCGCAACCGTTGATTATTTTTGATGTTTCTACTTCATATACACTTATAGTAATTAATGCAGCATCAACATACTAAAACAATATACCAGAAAGAAAAAATAATGCATTTGAATATTAACCGTACTTTCGTTTGACAACTGATCATGCGTTAACGAGTTGAACCTAAATTTAGTTTTAGTGCAGATTTGTTCATACGACACAAAGACACAATATTGTTTTACGGATCATTTCGGCTTACAGGACTGGGTGGGTCACGTAAGAATATCGAATATAAAATATATTTTTATAAACAACTGGTAGCAAGGTGAGTTGCAGATAATTGATCAGTAACCACATTTTAACTAACTATTTTGACCTGTTAATTCTTTTCAGCTCAATTCAACAGTGCAAAATGCCCATAATATCACTTTAAGCATGAGCACGATGATTCTCGATATTGTTAATAATCGAATCAAATAGCAATGCCCGACAGACCACTAAAACAGGTTTGTTCTCGTGTGGCCGGTTGACTCATATGTTTAAATTTCACTTCCATTCTTCTTTTGGTTTTCTGTTTTGTATCTATAGGTTTATGACCAGCAATATGTTATAATGTAAAATAAGCCGCGAAAACTCCCCGTAACATCCCGTACTGCGTGTGATGCAGCTAAGAACTGCACAGAAAAAGACATTCGCTATCCTTGATCTCATTCATTAAACTATTTACGCCGTATATCTTTTTTAAAGATATTTCTTGTTTTAAATACAGTTAAATGTTGTACTTTGGTATCAATTTGAAGGTATATGTGTAAGAAATTAGAAAACAACCTCTTTCCTTTGCACGCCATTGTGACACTGTTAAACCTCACATCTTTTGTGTAGTTTTTTTCTGCTCAAAATGGCAACTTCCATGCCACCGCATGATAATATGTAAGGTCGATATGTTGAGATACAAGACACATATTTTGTTGACATGTTATAGCCTTATCTTTCAAACAATGTATGCTGATATATTGCAAAGTAGCTTCGTCCTGGTGGACAGTTGTATCCTTGTCGGTGCTCTAAAACCACATTTTGAATGAATTGCTGCGCACGTGAGCTTGATGATGTTATGGCGACTCAGCTACCCGCCTTATCGCCACAAGAGAAACAACATTAACCATTGCGTATGTACTGCAGTTGTATTTAATTTTAGCTTCCAATCAGAATTATAAGTATCAGTGCACTGAACAATTAAATGTTCATAGATCGTACAAATGATGACATATCGACGGGATGCAGTTTGATGCTTGCTGAGCCCTGACCGAGAAGGAATTTACCGCCCTCACCTAACATATAGGCTCAGGTGGGCCCGAACAGGGATAATTCTTAACTGGCATTGATATTTTAGGGGTAAGGAGTTGTAGTATTTTGATTGTTATGTGTAGAAATCCTTTTTGGGGTCTTAAACATATAAAATGTGAAATGACAAAAAGCACTTCTACGGGACCTCTTCACAGCCTGGTTCATACCATTACTAATGCCACACATTATTGTTTTCAGTTCGTGCTTTAGGTTTTGTTAATGCTTTGTCTATGAAAACCCAAAAACTCTGCTTAATTATGATTAAAAGTATTATTTTTAGTATGACCCCTTGACCCCTGTAGCATAATCCATTTATACGCGATCATTTTTCCCAATAAAGATCTTAACCATGGTCAAAGGATTTCTTGTCGTGTCTCAAAATACTAGTAGATCACATGAGCTTAGTCATGATAAAAATTGATATCAAACATTGCAATATTTATATAGACAAAGAATAAATGTTTGTTGACACATGTAGCATGCATAAATAGTACGTTGTAGCACTTAGTAATTGATGTTCGTGTTAAAAACTTAATAAAAACAAATCAAATCCCTTTTAATCGACTGGTGATTAAACAAATAAATTCGGCTGCAAAACTTTTGAAATGCAATTTTCTCTTTTCATTCCTTATTTAAACTCGTTAATCTAACGAAAATACAAATACAATCTGTTTATATATTGCGTGTCATACAATATATTTTTTCAGTTTGACAACAAAAAGTACACACCCGTACTGTATGTTCGTCATTGAGAGTGATGTGCTATTTAAAAAAAAAGATACACGGAGCCGCGTTCTGAGAAAACTGGGCTTAATGCATGTGCGTAAAGTGTCGTCCCAGATTAGCATGTGCAATCCGCACAGGCTAATCAGGGACGACACTTTCCGCTTTTATGGTATTTTTAGTTTCAAGGAAATCCCTCCTTACCGAAAATCAAGTTTAGGCGGAAAGTGTCGTCACTGGGACGACACTTTACGCACATGCATTATGACCAGTTTTTTCAGAACACTTCTCCACGGATTGTCAATACAAGCCTCCGATGTTATTTCGAACTATTTCGAATTCTTAGACTGTGATCTTTATTTTAATGATCAAAACATTCATAATGCAATATTGTCCTTTAAATTTTTCAAACCATTGTTTACATTGTTTACGCAAACATGTACCGATATATATATAATGCAGCTGAGAATTCGTGCTAGTGGAACCATTAGTTTATTATTCACAAAAAATGCGAATGTAAATAAATGGGACATGTGAAATCTTCTTAAAATTCAATGTTTTATTAGTTTGCAATCAAGGGTAGGGATCGCTGCTCCTCGATCTTGTTGGTGCGGAATCCCGAGTACACATAAGGGCTTGCCCTGCTCTTGAGAATCACACCCTTGTTCTTCGCGGCCATCAGTTCCGGGAGCGTGTACATGTTTGGGGCCACCGGGTTGACGTAGGCTGAAAAATCGACACAAACCCAGACAATCTACGGCAATCGAAAATACAACTAGATTGCGTTCGGACATCTTATGATCAATTTTGTTGGGGCATTTTATGATCACTAACCAATGTTTATGCGAGACAGAATCAGGGTGGGGATCACGTGACTTTGTTGGGTTCCCAATTAAACGTTAATTGAGGTAAACACGCCGGTAAGTGCTGCTTTTTTCCAAATAATTAAAAAAAAAAACTTTAAAATTTCAACAAACGGTAGTGCAGAAAAGACAGATTTTAAAGATGCTTATGGCAATGTGAAATGCACCAGAATTACTTTATTTAATAAGCATGTTTCCTTATTAAACAATTCCGTGTATACTGCACGATCATGTTTCACGCACCGTGAACTTTTGTCACCGATTTCAGACGTATTCAAAGATTTATTCTTATACCTTAAGATATCGGAACAAACTAAAAAAAATGTCTTTTATGCACTACATTTTTTTGCAAATGCATTTCAATAACTTAAGAAATTTGCACAAATTAAGTTCTTAACGGTGTGTTTTCATTCTGTCCAGCCCGTGTGTAAATCCCTGAAATCCCCGTTGATTCTGCACCATGAGAATGCCACACGTGCAATGCAAACTTTTTTTTAACTTGCAAGCATCACAATTTATTTAGTTTTGACAATCCCAATCTTTTAGACAATATTTAATTGCAAACTTTAGTATGCACTTTGATGTAATTTGTTTTTAGAAAACATACATTGTAACACGCAGGGCAGGCTATTTAATAAGTTCTTGAAAGTATGAAACCACCTAGTGATAAATAATCTTCGAGTGTCTACTCAGCGCAATAACAAAGTCCAATTAGCAAGGCGTGCATCCACTATTCTTTAGTCATAATAGTTAGACACTCAAGAAGTTCACGGGGAATCAAAATAACCACTTATCGTCAAACAATACTTTGCAACTATTTACCAATAATTGTGCACAATTGCTCACTCGTAATTGAACTCTGTAACAGTCTGAAGAAAAAAAACGTATACAACTTGTATCAATCTATATACATATAAGTTTTGCTAACATTAATATCATGATAGTACTTAAAAATATCTTGCTAGCTATCGTGTTCCAAGTTAACGACAGTATTTTAATCTGCACACATTCACATTCTCGCATACGTACTTGTCTTGGCCTTGGTTCGGGAGGTCATCGTGTATTTGCCCTTCTCCGTCACGTGGTTGATATGCTTGGGCGTATACTCCCCGGGCCCTGGGGTGTCCTTCATACCTAACGAAAGATACAGGCTTAATATGCCATCCCATGCTTAGTTTTATCTGGTGGATTATGCAGGCCATTCATGCATGTGTGAACGCATAATACGGAATAAACTAACACTACATGGGCGAACTGCTTATCGTCCAAACAATATTAATAATTTACATAAACCTGGAAAAACGGGCCCTTATTGCATGTGCGTTAAGTGTCGTATCAGAAAAGACAATCTGAATTTGTGTTATGAAAAGAAGGACAACGCATGCATTTTGAACCGTTTTCAAAGAGCTCGATCCCATTATAACACGACTTACAATTTGGGGCTGCTAAACGCTTGCCCATGCTGAATGATGGCGTCCGTTTGCTACCCGGCTTCTCTTTAGTTTCCACCAGGTACGCGTTGGGGCCGGGAAACTTCTCTTCTGCAACAGAAACGGAAACCTTTAAGTGTCTTTTGACGAAATACCAATTTTCTGTTCATCTAGCTTTATCGTACGTTTTGCATTTACACAATGATATTGTTTGCATGATCTTTTCATTTCGTGCACAAGGCAAAGATGAAGACAAGAGATATTGTCAACAATGATATTCAACTTCATTACATTATTATATTTTGTGACGTAAGTGCAAGACTAAGTTTTTGTGTTACCTGAATTTTGTCTTTCAATAAATAGATTAACACTAGACTTGATATATCTTTCGATTCAAACAAATTTGACATTTTCAAAATTGGTTTTATTCGAATACCCAATCATAGCAGTGCGCTTACATTTCTCTTTTATAATGTAAGTATTTTATTGTACTTGTTGTTATTGTTATAAAGGTCTAAACTTGGGTTTAAACTTATTTGGGTAGGATGATGTTTTATTAATTGATTTGATGGCCTTTGATGAAATTCAAATAGATCATATTATATCGAGTAGAATATTTGGTTTTTGCTTAGATCAATTTATTCTCACCTTATGTAAGTGTCATTTAAAGTATTCTCATAAAAAAGGCAAACACTTTTATTTTAGAAAATATGTCTTCAAGCATGTATGCTATCCTAAATCGATTCGTATGCTTACGAGTTTGGACAAATCTAAAAGCATTTCATTTTTACGTGTGTGCGTCAAAGGTCACTTACTATCAACAGGCGGTTCAAGTCTTTGTCGGAAGGAAAAAGCCGGTCTCTCGTTGTTCTCCAACGTATCCTGGGTTTCATATGCCCCAGGGCCGGGGTATTTGTCTGGCTCTGCAAGGATCGTTATAATAATGTCAAAAGAGCCCCTGTATGCAGTGAACTTTGCAATCAGAATTTTACCACATATATTCGTTCTGAAAGTGTAAATGCTTACCATAGAAATTATGACCACGCTTGTTTACAACTTTAAACCTTGTTGTTCATGTCGATTTTTGTGTTAGTGTCGTAGTATTACATTGAATGCTTATTAAGAATATCAAAGCAGTTATGCAATGATACTCATACTGGTTCTTTACGTTATGTTGAGTTTGATAATCCTATTTATTTATGTAAAATCCGGCGTAAACAAGCGCAGTTATTTTGCTCAAATTGTTTTTTGTATACCTTTGGCATACGTGACCGAGTCCGGATATGACGCTTTCACGCGCTGCCTGCACGTGAATTCGGGGTTCTTCATCAGGTTCACATGTTTCACGTAGTAATATGCCGGTCCAGGAGTGGGCGGTTCTGGAGATACGAATAGTATTTATTAATATATATATATATATATATATATATATATATATATATATATATATATATATATATATATATATATATATATATATATATATATATATATATATATATATATATATATATATATATATATTTATTTATATATTTATTTATTTATTTATTATAGGAATTCACAACGTGAAAATAGGATTTTAATGCCTCGTCTATAATAAATTGTTCACGATTACTCAGAGTTGTTGGAAAATCGTATCAAAAGGCGTGCTTATTAGAACACACTTATCTTTACTCGCGAATTTTTAAAACTTAAATCGTTAAACAAAATTGTCATATAAATTACATGAATTTTGCGCTAACTTCAAGTTAGTGCATTTGAACATTCCACATTTGCACAACATCACACTATGTGTGCATCATCTCAAGCTGTTGTATGTCCTTCTTCAACTTGCAGATGCCAGATCCAGTGACCGATGTCGCAATACCTCTAACACGCATTTCCGTATTTTTTCGTACAAAGAAATTTGCTCTAATTATTTAAACGAATTGAATTCAAAACAGCTTCCGTCATGCTTTCAATTTTGACGCAGTGGTAATCATGCCAAATATGTTTAATCTGCTATCGGGTTCCTTCTGCATGAAAACGGTTGTAGACTATACAACTAAATTAAACCATATTTTTGAAACGGTTTTGTTCTGAACATGTAGTTAATCGGTTTACCAGACGAATTGAAATGTGTATTCTTCTTTGATATTTTTGTTGTTTACCCACTTTGTTAAACTATTTATTCTAAGCACAAATGCCGTAGGGTTTGTTTAGGTTTATCCCGGCAATTTATCGAGGTCCTTTTTAATTATAAATTGTATATACATGTTTCACATGGATATTATAAAGCACGCTTTTTTGGTGGACATTCATATTCATGTACACAAGTGTATGTTTTCTTCCTATTGACTTAAACGTATCATTAATGAATCAGCCAATGATAACATTAAAGAAATCGTTGTGTAAGAAATAATAAAGATACTCGTAATTTATTAAAACGGTGTTTAATACAGATACAAAGTTTCGTCCAGTTTTCAGTTTCATTAGTGAAACTCTATTTGTATGTAAATACATATTCAAATGATGATGTATGATATTAAAAGCTTTCTTAACATAAGAACATAATTTATCTTTGGTAGACATTAGGGTTCATAAGACAAAATTGTCTTGTATAACTATTATTTGTTTTCTTCATAAATGGACTAGACGAAAAATGTATATCGTGTATGTACAAAACGACGTCGTGCGCATGTATAATACATGTAGATGTATTCGAAAATTTGTGTACAGGTTTGCACTTAATATTGCCTAGTGTCGTTTGATGGCTTTACACTATGTTCATATCAGTAATCATCAGCCACTCCATAAGTTTACCAACAATATGCACCTTGAATCATGCATAATTGCTTAATCGTATGTTTCAGTAAAACTGTGCTTATTTCTTGTTCTCATTTTTTTGCTTTGTGTTTATAATACGGTTTTCATGGTGGTGCATATTGTAAGGCTACAGAATACATGTTTCATCATTTCGTGAACGTATTCAACACGTTAGTACTGTTCGTGAAACAAATGATCATTCTTCTTGGAAAACTGAACTAAATGGTTTGCGAACAAGGTCATCCCAGATTAACCTGGGCAGTCCGCAGTCAGCGACGACAATTTCCGCTTTTAATGGAATTTGTCGTTTAAGAGGTCTTTTAAAACAAAAATAAAGAGTATGCGGAAAGTGTCGTCACTGATAAGCATAAGAGGACTGCACTGGCTAGTCTGGAATGACACTACGCATACGCATTAAGCAACGTTTTTCAAGAATTACACATCCTCATAATGATGTCACGGGTCACGTTCACATGTTGAACACGTGGTCACTAGTTTTGGGCCAGTGTGTGTCCTACGTTGCCTTACGCGAAAGTGCAGTGATTCACTGTATGTAACACATTGATTTATGTATCATTCAGACAAAGTGCCCGTTTATATATATCACAAACAATTAGATTGTAAAGACTGTGAAATGATCATTTTAATGTACAGGGCGTCAATACACAGATGAGCCCAAATTGGTGTCAATACATGCATATGATTTGGTGTTTATATTCTGCACCAAAGTATACAAACATGAGTATCACGGGTAGATAAAAGAATGCCAGAAATACCTGCAACTGACAGGTTTATACTATACATTAAGAACGCACGAACAATAATTTACGACATGACTGGAACAAAATGAAGAAAACTTGCTGAAACATGGCATTGAACAGAAAAGCTTCATATAGTTAGTACTGTATTGAGTATGCAATAAATATTAACATTCTTCTTTGACGTCCAACAAAACTCAATTCAAATGTACGAGTAAGATAGGTCACTATGTGGAACAATAAAGCGTGGTATTAGCAATGTATTGTACATAATAGGCCACTCAATACATACATTCATACATGAAAATACATAAGCAAATATGAAATATACTAAAATGAGCAAAATAGACATAAGCAAATATATTAAAATAGGCAGGTATGATTCACTGATAAATGGCCTTCAAACATCATTTGCATCAAACAGATAAGTTCCGGTTCAAAGTTCGGCATAAGTGATGTGATTTTATGAACTGACATAACAATTAACAAATATATTGCGTATATATTTCATATGCGTACTTATATCTACAAATGACAACTTACGCACTGATATTATGCAAAATTTAAGATAAAACCGTAATGTACCATAAGTAAGAACGAACTAAGCTAGATCAGTCAATAAATATTTCTCTGAAAATTGTGAGAAACACGTACGCTTTATTGTGTGCTTTATGAACGGATAACTCGTGAGCAATAAACAGATAAAAAAACAAGGTACCTGACACTAATGGTTTGTTTCATTTCATATTTAGTTTTCATATTTAGTTTTAAATGTGGGATGGGTCGTGACTACATTTAGCATCACAAATTATTAAGCATAACTCTGAAGAGACAAAATAAAACGATAATACACGCATACAAAAGTCTAGAAATCGCATCGAAACAAGTATCAACATGAGAGGATGTGCTTTATTTGTTAACTTGTTTGAAAAACTGGACATAATGCATTTGCGTAAAGTGTCGTCCCAGATTAGCCTGTGCAGTCCGCACAGGGTGATCAGGGACGACACTTTACGCTTTTATAACATTTTTCGTTTAAATGAAGTCTCTTCTTAGCAAAAATCCAATTTAGGCGGAAAGTGTCGTCCCTGATTAGCCTGTGCGGACTGCACAGGTTAATCTGGGACGACACTTTACGCACCTGCATTATGCCCAGTTTTCTCAGAACACGACTCATTTGTTAACTTGTTTGAAAACTTTCCTAAAACAACATAAAATGTTTTATGCATAAACGTTCTCATCGTGTAATATTTATACTTAACGAGACGCATATATTCTTACAAGCACACTATAAAAAAGTTTGTTAATATTAAAGGGATCTTTTCACGCTTTGGTAAATTGACAAAATTGAAAAAAGTTGTTTCAGATTCGCAAATTTTCGTTTTAGTTATGATATTTGTGAGGAAACAGTAATACTGAACATTTACCATGGTCTAATATAGCCATTATATGCATCTTTTGACGATTTTAAAACCTAAAAATTTTAAAGCGTTGCAACGCGAAACGATTGAATAACTTGGAGAGTTCTGTTTTTGTCGTTAAATTTTGTGAAACTACGAAGATTGCTTATATAAGGTATAAAATACGTTCAATATGTGTACTCGGCGGAATAGCTCAGTAGGCTAAAGCGTTTTTACTTCAGGACTCTGGCAGGACTCCAGGGGTCACTGGTTCGAAACCTGGTTCGGGCTATGTTCTTTTCCTTTTTTTAATTTTATTCTTGATTTTTTACTGGCGCTTTTACGATCCAGTGTTTACATTTATCGATATAAAGCATTTAATGAATAAGTTAAAAAATGCCAAAATCTGTGAAAAGGCCCCTTTAATATATGTACAACTATGTGATCGTTCTAGGAACTAAATCAAAATCGTATAATTATAATAATTATAATTAATAATGTAGAACAATACCCAACACAATTACACAAGTGTACATGCCATATATATAAACGTATACACAATGTATGTAAAAAGAATTCATAATTCAGTATTTATTTTGCTGTTAATATTCTTGACTTTCCTGACATAACGCGTCTCTTCAGGACAACGATTACGTGCGTATAAACATCTTAATTAAATGTTTGCCTTACTTTTGTGTTTAAACACCTACACAATCCTGATTAAAACGTCTCTGGTTTCACGTATACTTAACAAGAATCCGAATGTGTTGAATATATGTTTAAAGTGAATCATTTAACTCGATAATCATTGCTCGATATGAAATATAAATACGGTGTACTAAGTTCATAAAATCTGGAGAAAAAAAAACGCTCGTGTCCTCCTCAGCATCAAAATCATTGTAGGCAAACACGAAACAATTGAATTAACTAGGAATTCTTTAAATAGTTTATCATGAATTCGAGGTGTAAGGTGTAAAAGAATGCGGTCGCCGGAACTGATCCATGCGTTCCATGAGCAAGAACTTTGCTTTCGTGTCGCCAGGGAAACGCGCGTTGCGTCGCTCTCGCCCGAACGACGGTCCACGAGCATTCTTTCCAAAAGCTAAAATATTTTCCGTGTGATAAGAATCAGGAGGCGGATTTTTCGGCACAATTCGCGGCAACAGAAATCGAGCGTTCTTGTCACCGGCAAAGCGGGCGTCCCTCTTGGAGCGGCTGAACGTGGACCCCGGAGCCATGCTGTTATCCCTCAAGAAACTTTTCTGCGATCCTATCGAAGATTTCATGTTATATCTAGTAGGCGCGGGGCTTGGGTCGTCGTATTTCGCCAACAGAAATACAGCATTGTTATTCCTATCACCGGCAAATCGGGAATCTCTACGAGAATGCCCGAACGTGGATGTATGCCCTTTACCTATGGAGGACCCTATGTTATACGCACCCGGAGCGGGGGTCGCATTAGCGAGTCTGGGTAACAGAAACACTGCGTTCGAAGATTTTGCTTGCTCAAAGGACCTTGACCGATCACCTTTAAACACCGCACCAGGCGCGGCTCCGATCGTCGATCTTATATTATAGGAATCGGGACCCGGAGTGTCAAAATCAGACGGGAGCCTCATTCTAGAGCCCATGTTACTCCGGTTGAAACTCCGGATTGAGTTCCGGGTGGTACTCCGGATGCTGGGCAGGGAGATACTGCCGGCATCGCTGATTGGCGAGCGTTGCGTCGGCATGCTGCCCTCCGAGCGCGTGTGGTAGCGGCGCGGGGTATCCTTCATTCTAGAACAAAAGTACAACACCAGTGGACACAACATCAAGCATGCAATGTTTATTCCACCAGGGCATGGGAAGTGCTATTGGCAAATTGTTAGACTTCAACCTTCAACGACGTATAAAACAATAATCTGGTATGGTTAATAAGCTTTTATTTAGATTAGTTATTGTACGAGGGACAACAAATAACTAATAAATACTATTCATGTACATGAATTCCATAACTTGCCAAATCCACTGAATGCCCTGATTTTTTCGACAGATTGACAACATACATCGCTACAAGGCATAATCTTACCGTCCACGTCGAACCACTTGTAGCCAAGGGTTTTCCCGCGTTGAGAGTGTTTGCTTTTTGTGTAGGCCGGGGAATACTGGGAAGGACACGGCCCGGTCCGCACTTTACACAGGAGAGAGAAATAGAGGCGAAAGTGAACAAAGGAAAGAAACATGAAAGAAGAATGTAAAGAAAACTAGTAAAGCATGAAAGGTCGAGGTTGAGAAGAAATCGGTTGAGTACCGGTACATCGTTTCGACTCATAAACGTGTATTTGATAAAGATATACTAGTAGCACTGCCAAATGCAACTGAAGTAACGTAGAACTTTATGATGTAGCTTATTTAATCTCATATTTCCAAAATTTGATGAGTTATTTAAGTTATTTATGTGTTGAGTAATTGCGCACGTATGTCCATATTTACGAATATGCTTTAGCTTATTTAGTCTCGTTTTCCAAAATCTCTTGTCTTTAAGTTATTTATATATGAAGTAATTGACCTTATAAGTGAAATTAATACTTTATTTGGTTCGTTAGATCATATTTCACACTTATGAATTTTAGAGAAATGTGAAACCAGCTAAACACTTGGGTCAAATATATAATTTTCTGCATTTAAATCCGGTAATAAATAACTATCGTTGGAATGTAAGATGCTTATGACTGAGAGGTGGTACTTTTTAAGTTTTGCAATTGAACTTTGTACGGTTTCCCCCTACAAAAATAGCGTCTTAAATTTTAAAGGGGCTTGTTCACAGCTTGTCAACATGACTTTCCAACTTGTTGTCACAGATTAAAAAAATGATGACCATTATACATACATAGACTTGTAATGAAAATACAGTTAACTTTATGAACAATGATCTTTAAAATTGATAAGATCATTAAGCGTTACTTTTTTCCTTAAAATTCTCTTTTTAAATTAAATTCTTGTTATTATAATGGAGCTCTAAAGTTGCGATGTTTAAATCTAAAAATTTGATTCGTTTAATGAGATTAACATTCAGATATTTTTTTATAAATTCTTTATTTGACTGTCTGATTTTTTCACAATAAGGCGACTGAAAATACGCACATACTTAAATAGCGCGAATCGGCCAAAGAAGAGTTGAAAGGAGAACAGTTAAGTGATTAAACGTCAGAAAGGCTACACAGAACGTTTCCTGAACTATGATCAATATGAATATATATGTATTAAAGTTTTTTTAAAGTGATATCATAATATAGTTCACCTTCATACACTTCACGTACAATTTTAGTTAATTTTCTAGGTCGCAGTGATGTAGTGGATATGGTGTCCGCTTTACGATCGGGATGTCACCGGTTCGATTCTCAGTGTGGGAGCGTTTTTTAAGATTTTCCCCATACACACCAAGTACTGGTTCTACTCCCAAGAAACGGAATCGAGAGTGTTTCCAATATACAAATGTATGTTTCCCGGAAAAAGCAACTTTTTGGAAAAAAACACTAATCTGCTGGTACAAATAAACATGACCCATAATCCTTTCAAAATCACACACCGTATAAACCGTTATTATTTAAAGGAAGCTATCATTGGTTGATATAATGGACCAGCGGTGTTTGTACCGGGGTGATTAGTGGGTTTTTCCAAGCTCGTGCTTTTCCGGGATCAGTCTATAAGCCCCATGCTTTTAAAATAAATAGGTTTTAACTAAAACAAGTTCAGGGGGCGAACATTTCATTGCTTTGATGGAACCGCATTACTCCCTATTACTCCGTATATAAAGGGCACACATTGAGATGCAAACAGTTATAAGTTTATTATGTTCATTATCGTTCTATAATACTAAATTAAAAGTGATTTTTGAGATCGCCGAGGTGTAATGGATATGGTGTCCGCCTAGCGACCGGGAGGTCACGGGTTCGACCCCCACCGTGGGAGCGTTCTTTAGATCTCAGGAAACGGACTCGAGAGCGTTTATATAAGCCTTAGGCTTTCGATGCAATCGAGCTAAAATAAATAGGTTTAAACTAAATTAAAAGTCTACGGTATTAATATTTTACATCTGGTTTTATAGTAATGGCTCAATGAAACGCCAATGCTATTTATTTTCCACCGCTGAGGTATTTCATAATTATACAGGTGCTTTAGCATTAGCTATAGAATATAATAAAAGCATTAATTTGATACTGATGTAAAGACACAGGCAGTGTACAGGTGTATCTGTCGATTTCCCAAATTGTTATAAATACAGGAGACCATTCCCCACCCACTTTCCCAATCCACCTCACACACCCCTGCCCAAACAACTCGAACCTATCTTCCCCTATCACTTTACCCAACCGTTCCCATCTCAATTTTCTCGAGTATGTCCCGACTGTAACCACTAAACACTCTCCGTCTAACCTTGTCTACCTAGTTGTCCGAACCCACCGCTCACCTTCAGGCTTTCTGTATCCTACCTTTCTCACCCATCGTTCTCCAACCGCCTTTAACAACCTAACCGTCGCCACAACAGTTCCCCGACCACATTTTCCCACCCACAGTTCCCCACCCAACAATTCCCCAAAACAGATTGCCCACCCACCGCTTCCACACCCACTGCTTCCACACCTACCGCTTCCCCACCCACCGATTCCTCATCCACCGAGTCCAAACCCACAGTTCCTCACCCATACTTCTCCACCCACCGAATCCCCACCCACCTTTCTCGGAGGCCGCTGTCCTTCCAACTATGGAGACGGCCGGAGCCTTGCCGATTGTGGTACCGAGGTCGTACGTATTGGGGGCTGGACTGAACTTGTTCACAGCTGCAACAATAACAACACTATGAACATAAGTATTGATACTTAAAGCGTGATTAAGAATGATTAGGATACTTTTGTGGTTCAAAATACTCGTTCACAAGAGGGTCATGTTTGACTGATATATTTGAACGTAAGATATACATACATATTTTAATCACAATTGTTATAATAACAAAGTGAAAATATGCTATATTCGTTTTTATTCTAAGCAGATTGGCGTTTTCTTTGTGTGCGCAGTATAAGATAATCTGAATATACAAAATTGATGACAACCAAACACTCATGGAACATTACAACGCATCAAATTGTTACTTTTCTCTGTATTTATAAGAATTTGTACACTGTTATCCACAAAATCCTCTCTCATTTGCAAAACGAAAAAAAAGAATAAAAAATGCGTGTATTGACTTCAATAGTTATTGTTTATATGTCAATATGAACTTTCTTATCATCGAGGAAAAGGAAAGCGTAATTAAAAATTGCGATAGACGTACTTTGCTGGACACCGACTGGTTCCGGAAGCTTTATCCCGAACGTGTGGGAGGGGCCACGGTTGGATGTATTGACGTCATAGTCTCCAGGTCCTGAAACCATGGAAACCAGATACCGATGTATTGTTTGCTACTTTTTGTAACGAGCTATTTTGTGCGTTCTTTTATATTGTGTAGTTCTCTCGTTGGTGCGCTTAGTGATATAGACGACACGCTTACAGTATTGTACCTTTGCTCACTTATAGTATGCTATTAGACAACTCAATCCATACTTATTTTATATAATCATAGCGTAAGACAA